>NC_141691.1:127374482-127974482 GCF_964263255.1 Lissotriton vulgaris | reverse complement strand
GTCCTCCATAGTTAATTTCCACATTGGCACAGGACATTAGCCATAAAATCAGGATGACACTATTGTGTGCAAATTCTTTCATTTTAGCAGGAATATATAGACGACACCATGTTTATACATTGCACTAGGATACTACCAGCTACGGCACTGTTCAAAACTCCATTACTCTCAGGCACCCAGGCAGTACACGCAGTCTATTTAATGTCCTATTTCTCGGCTAGCAATACTTACAGGTACGTTACTTATTCTTAAAACCCCTGCCTCTAACTCGGTTCATCGTGATTCCGGGCCACGAGTGAGACTGGAAGAGGTGCAGCGTTCTCAACTAATCTCTTCTCTCGCATGTGGGTCGAATGCTAATGCAAAAGATGCACGTGCAAAAAAAAAAAAAAAAACAATCTACAATGTGTAGCAAAGCACAGCTCCTGGAATGCAAATCCGAAGAGCTCCTAGAGTTGCATAAAATATTCCGAATTGTTGCCACTCGGCCGAATCCCTAAAAGAAACAGCAATTGGGAAGCTCGTGAATGGATTTCCATCCACTTTACATTTTTATATGGAATAGTGCAAAATTCACTTATGAAGATAACTTGAACTCTGCAGGGTAAGATGGAGTGCAACTAGAGCATGGCAACATATGATCTCTAGTGGGGTCTCCTAAAAGCTATATTATTTGCAACGGCCCAATCAAACAAGGGCAGAATAGACTCTTAACCCCTTGGGCGCGGCCGCGATTCTGCGCCTGTGCGGCACTTTTATTGAGTGGGTGGGTTCATGATAGGCCCCCAGCGGTCATCAGCACACGAGCACCGTGATGCATGACGGCCGGGGTCCGTCATCAGCATTGAAGGGGTTAAAGACAGTAATGCAAAATATAAACAGCACCCTAAAAAGAACCACTTGAATACAGACATATGCTACGGCAGCGACGGCTCGTGGAGGGAGTTACGGTGGGGCAGGAGGGTGGGGAGGGGGAGGGGCAGGGTGGAGGTTGCTAAAAACCGGCATATGGATAATTGCAGGTAAGTAAACAATTTAATTAATAAAACGAATTTCGTAGTGCGCCTTGCATCGCAAAATGCAATGCAGTGCGAGCTACGAAATTCGTTTTATTAATTAAATTGTTTACTTACCTGCAATTATCCATATGCCGGTTTTTAGCAACCTCCGCCCTGCCCCTCCCCCTCCCCGCCCTCCTGCCCCACCGTAACTCCCTCCACGAGCCGTCGCTGTGCTACGGCTAACTCTATTTTGGGTTTGCCGTAATGGGAGGATGTTGCAGAGTTAAACAAATGGTAGGCCTGGAGACAGAAGCTAAAAATAATAAAAGAGCCAGTCAATGGGAATTATTTACCAAATAGGCAGTTTATAGTGTATGTAGCTGTACAAAGTGCTATTCGGAAATTCTGGGTAAATACAAACACAGAACACTCATGGGGTCCAGCTGGTTTTATTTAACTATTGGGAATGGCCTTCATCTAGTGACATGGCTATGGAAGGTGTTACTAAACTCCACTAAACCGAATATAGCTGACCCCAAAAGCAAATGGGAAGGTGACTTGAATAGATAAATTGATGGATGGACACATATACTTGCACACTGCCACACAAAAAGGAACTCTAGATTCAAAACTATACTGTACAATTGTACACATCAGACTTATTTAATCTCTAAAAAGATAATAAAGTTCATTGTGATGGAAACTGTAGTCTGTTCAAGATATATGGAACCTGAAGCGGGTTTCTTCCAGTTGGCATAGAGATGCCAGGACTTGAGGAATGATTGGCCAAGCGTCACCGAGGGACTTACCTTTAGCTCAAATATAGGGGGGCTTGATCAACTTATTCGGTCCATTCCCTCTACCCGTTGCCCTAAGGGTAACTAGTAGATTCCTACATTTGACACTGGCATGGAAATTACCTAGTACCGCCAATACTTAAGTGGGGGCAGTGGGTGCAGAAGTGGGTGAAGGCAGAAAGCATGAACCTACAAAAAGAATAAAAGGGCTTACGTAGGTGACCAGTTGCAGAAGGTTGGGGTGAGATTTTGCTCTCATTGACCTCAACACAGGGACCTGACCAAGCCCTAAGCAATCGAGAGAAGTATGATTCTGCTGACTCCAAGAACACGACTCCATTCCCATGCAGCTGTCACTCAATCAATGCAGAGACCAGACATACATGGGAGAGATAGAAGGACCTCTGTGGATATCTATATTATGACTCCCTGGGCAGTATCTCTACAGTGAAGTATTCAACTTATCTTTCATACAAAAACACTTAGGGAAACATAAAAAGTACATCTGGTAGAAATAACTTTAAGATTGCTTTTGATATTATATGTTTTGTTTTATACCATGGAACTGAAGTACGACATTCTGTATGTTGACAACAAATGGTATACATGGTAAATGTTTACTATGAGTTCTGCATATTGTGGGAGATGACAGTCTAGTCCCACTTGCTCAATGATGACAAACAGAACTAATGTAGAAGTGCCAAGGAAAGTGCAAAAAGGCGTGCGCCCTATGCCAGAGCTGCATAGCAAGTGAAAGTCATCTGAGCGATTCAGAAAGATTCAAACATGGCATTCTCAAACTTTTTTCGTTTACAACCAGACTTCAGAAATGTATTTCTATTTGTATCATGATGGATGAAATGTTATGTTTTTTCAGTACCAGTGATGGTATTCATCTATGTAGTTCTCTTGTTTGGTACTTGCCACGTTCCTACCGCCTCAGGATCTAAGATGTGGCCAAAAGCCCCCTGTACAACTGTGGTAAATTGGCCCTATGGCCCCAAGGCGAGCAGGAGGATATTTCAAGTAAAGTCATGAGAGCTTGAGTTCTGATCACAGAGCCACAGTCTGAAACCAGGGCTCACTGTGTAAGGCTGGAAGACATTCACTCTGGTAATGAGGATGGGAAGTGTGGGAGCAGGGCGTGGTCAAAGACTAGGGTCTACTGTGCAAGCCCAGTGTCTGCGGGGGAACTTGGCATAGGCTGACGCCACAACTGGTGCATAGACCCCTTTTACTCAGCGCCCAATATCCATGCTCTTCGTTCATAAGTGGGCACTGGGTGCATAGGATGTCCCTTCTCATGCCCTGCCTTCAATGCCATCTGCACATGTCTTTCAGTCATGTACAGAGTACTCAGCACAGGGCGTGGCTCCTTGTCCAGACATGAACTCTGAACAGCAGCCATCATCTTTTTGTCCCCCAGTCGCTGCCATAGGTTTATTTTCTTAGGTCTAGACTTGTTTGGTTGATTTGTCTCGCAGATGGTGGCTAGATGACAACCCCCAACTCCCACACGCGTGATCTTATTGAAAGGTATAGGTCAGAGCATACTTCCAATTAATTGAGCAACATGGTTTGGACACATTGTGCAAAACTGCAGAATTTTTTTGAAACTCGAACAGAGCAGCGTGGCCTAAATGGCTGTTTTCAAAACTTGTTATGTCAAATATTTGTAAAATAACAAGTCTATTTAATTGTACAGGGTGTACAAAAGAGAGAATATGTACTTTGTTACTTAATCTTCTGATGCTCTTGTTATCTTGCAATCTTAAACATTCCCTACTAAAAACATAGCCATCAGTAAAAAATAAAATCTGTTGATAAGAGGTACCTGGATTTGTGCAAAAAAGTATCTTAAAACACGATCCCTCATTATCTTTTAAAATCATTTGACATCAATGCGAACTTGGAAGTGGTTGTAATGGTAAACACAGGACATCGCTGGGACTTCAGGGCAAGGGCTGCAGCAGATGTATCTGGATTGGGGCTTCTGAAAGCACTGATACTGCAAGAGCCAGGATTGAAGGTGTTTTGTACTTTACTGGAAACGGATCCCTCACCGACTATCAAGGCGCATAGTGGAACCATAGAGGGATTTAAAGATGGCAACCCTGCCGCACTGTCTCAGAGGACCTGAATAGGCCAAGAGCAGCAGCACGGATGTCTTCGAGAGGGACTTAGGCGCCCACTTCTGCAGGAGGCGCGACATCTTACAAACAGCAATTAGTAATTGCTGAAGAGATTCCTGATTGCACTGAAGCACCTCAGGCGTTGACGCATCATTAACAAGCCGGGGTCAGCTGATTAGACAGGGGATGGTGTCGAAGCAATAATAACAATATTGACACTCGAGATGTAGTTCTTGCATCCTGTATCCACGCCTTGGGATTTTGCTGCATCTTGCATGTGGATTCTTATCCACTTTGCAAAGAGGCGAGGAGCATCAGCAGGAAAGCAGAGTAAAGCCATGGACGAGGAAGCCAACGTGTGAGCAGAGAGATTTCTTCAGTAAAGTAAGACATAATAAACATAATCATTTTTAGGTTTTTCATGGTGGAAAATTGATAGTTATCTCAAAAAGGAGAAAGAAAACTTTAAACCTTATCGAAGGCAAGAAGACGGATTGCCACTGACACGCAGAACATGACTGAGTGCAACAAGATAGTCACACAGCATCCTCTGATGGCGACTACACATAGCTGCCATGTTCTCAGTTATTAATGGCCTTCTGACTCTTACCTGAGAAGCAGCACTGAATGAACACTACTCCTTTCCAATGACCCGCACAGGAAACAGGAAGCAAGGAGCTGAGAGAAAAGAGGTGGCCATGAGGAGGCAACTATGCCTTTACAAGATAGATAGATATTTATTCATGTTTGATTCATTAAAATCATTGCAAAAAAGTAAATACATTCTTTCTTATCCACCCCCCATCCACGGTAGCTTTTACAATGTTTCTCCGGTGTTTACCGCCTTGCCCTCCCGCTGCGCTCTCACAGCTCGAAGTTCGACTGACATGGGTGCTCCAATGATGTATCACACCCCCTTACTGAGGCAGTCGCCCAGTTGCTCTGGCCCCTGGTCTTAGGCCTTCAGGTGTGACCGTGCCAAGTCAGAGGTAGATGCAGCAGCAGGATTGGTGCTAGATGGCAGACGGCTGAATGCGAGCAGCTGCATTTGAGCAGATTTTGACCTTGCAGTGCTCTCCTGCTTTGGTGATGTCCTGCTGCCCCGGTACCACCAGCTGATGACAGTAGACAACAGCCCCAGACTCCTCCGACAGCCCGCACCCAAACCGGTTCTGAACTGAGGAGGCGAGGACAGGTAATGGAGAAACCCAACAGGACCTGTCCATGAGTAAGGAGACCAAGAACCTAGGAGTCTAGTGTTGACAGGAGCATTGAAGCAGGCCCCTGGAGCTCACCAGAAGGTTGCAATGGTTGCTTGTGTGCTGTAGAAATGGCTGGGTGAGCTCGTGCCCTCAGGGGGGCACAGTCGCAACCTGCAGGTAGGAGGTCGTGCTACCTGCTCCGGTTGCTGCTCGTGGAAACTCAGGTAGTCGGCTACCAGGACCAGGGGCCTTGGTGGTGAAGGCAGCAGGATTCCAGGCAGCCAGCAGCTTTCAACCCTGTAGAAGGCAGCTCAGGTATGGCGTATGGACCCGCAAAAGCTTTCACCCCTCTAGGGTACCTCAAGAACAATAAGGATGAGGGCGGGGTCTCTCTCTCAAAATAACTTCAAATTCTGGCAAGCAGAAACTCAAGTAGCATCCCGGCTACCTTTGGAGGCTAAACTGGAGAGGAGTTTTACTTGTTTTCTAAATCAGAACAGATACTACCAGGCTTGCTGAACTTTCCATAATCAGCCCACCTTGCTTCTCCATACTTTTAAATTTTATGGGTATGCATTGTGTCACAAATGCATACAGACTATTCAAATGAGGTAAGGAGCACAAAAAGGACCAGAAAAATAAAACATCCCCAGATGGACCGTTGGTTCAATGCAGAAATAAAGAAAAAGAAAGTACAACTGAGCAGGGAAACAAGAGCGTGGTTTAAAAACGCATGCTCAAACAAATAAAAAAAAGATTACAAACAGGCTGTTAGTCTGTCAAGGAAGTAGACCCAGGATAAAACCTATAATAATCTATTTGAAGCGTGCAGGTAATTCTACACAGTTCTGGGCTATCATTAATCTAGTGGTATGTCCACATAACCACCTCGAAAAACAATCTAAGACGGAGAACAACTGGGTTAATTTACTTGAATCACCCTACAATTTGAACCATGTCTGCTCTAGCACAGTTCAGACTCACCTCAATGCTGGAGAGGCTTAGGCTTGAAGCAGATCCACACCAAGCACATTGAACCATTGCAGGAAAACAAAGACCAAAAAACACGTAACGAAATGAAATGGGAAGTAGGCGGACGCTTCAGGACCAGTGTTCGACCCACCGCAGTCTTCAAAATAAACACACAGTACTGGTCGAATGTATTGGTCAGACTCTTTAACTAATGTTACTACTTTCAAGGTGTATCGGATTCTAGGCAGAGATCAATCTTGCAGCACTAAATAACGAGGGCGAAGTGACTTACCCATCCACCTACATGTTAATAGACTTATTAACCATCCCGCTCAGGATGGATTTAAATATTGTTCCTGTTGCGGACATCATCTCCACCCGACCACTGTTATACTGGCGGCGGTTGTGGAGCACTCCTGAGCTGGTTAGCTATAGGGAGGAGCTAAAAGTGGTGCTGTCACCACTGGGGGCGGGTAGTATACCCTGGTTCTCTTATGTAAAACACTCTTTTAGGACCATAGGCATGGAAAAACTTGGGACCGATCCTGAAAACATTCTGCCCAGCAATTTCGAAGAAATCTCTAACGAATGTATTAAAAGAGCATAAACTAACACAGATATTCCAGTTAGCCAATCCCTCGAACCTAACGCATAGATTTCTTGATTTTAAGTGCCACTATGAATTTGAGAGGGGTCTGGATATTATTCATCCGACCCTAGCAAAGAAACTGTTCCTGCAGTTTAGATACGGAACCCTCCCGCTATTCGCAATAACCAACAAGTGGGCAGGAGGTTGTTCCCAACTTTGTCCGGGGTGTCAGACCGAGGACGAAACCTTGATCCATGTTACGCTCTTTTGTGAAGCGTATAAATACCCAAGGCGTAAATGGATCATACAACTCTGCAGGAACCTGGGTGTCAGGAACTACATAGACTTCTTTAGGATTCTAAAGACTGATACCGATCCGGTTTATGTGGTCGCAGTATCAAAATTCCTGTTCTCCATGTGGCTAATCCGCAGAAATCTGCTAAAAACGGAATCATCTACAGTCAATTACTAGGGTGGCAACTATTTACATGCAGAGTATCTGGATACATAATAGATGCATATACATTCATTAGCTGAGGAGGGTGTTCTGGAGGGATCCATACAGGGATCTGACTGATATGAATGGCTCCATATGGAGTTAAAAGTTTTTAGAGTTTTAAATTTGTATGAAATCTGTATTGTAAATTATATTTTTATAATGGATTTTAGAATTATGAATTCCCATAATAACGATTGTATCTAATGGTATCCTTTTTTATTTTGCCCAAATGTCATGCTTACTATGAACTGCTTATGTTTGACCTTGGATTGGTAATCAATTGTTTTTATGTGAATTTGTTTTTATGGCTATATCTAGCCGCAATAAAGTTCCAATTGAATTGAGTTGACTTAATAGACTTATTAACCATAGAGGCCAAATATTTTGCTAAAGCTATCCAACAAGATTTAGAAGGCTGGATGGATGACAGGAAGATAATCCTGCTAATCCAGACAGGGTTCAGACACATAATGGGGACTGAACATGATATTATCACTTAATCAATCCTAATTTCAAATTTAAAACACAAAGTCCAACCTACACACCGGATTCACCAGCCTTATGTCGCCCTTTGACAAGGTCTCCAGGAAGCTTCTGTGGTGCAAATTCAGCAACTGGTCAATTCCTTTTATAATTCTGGAGGCAATACAGCTTCTGTATACAAATACCTGAGTCAGAATACAAATCGGAAACCAGGGCACAGTCTCGCATAAATTCTTTATGTCTAATGGGCTAAAGCAACGCTGCATCTTGAGCCCATTACTTTTCTACATATTCACAGAGAGCTCTATGAGGGGTTGACAAAAATCTATTCAGACCTACCAAAACTAGCCCATTTACAATTACCAATTTTACCATATACAGATGATACTATACTAATGAGGAAAACACAAATTGGTCTGCATCGTCTTTTGGATAAATTAGGAGTCTACGCTAAGAATAAATACCTAGAAATTAATTGGGAAAAATAAAAAGTTATGATTATACCTCCAACAACTTCCACGAAAAAAGAAAGGAGCTGGTTCATCACTTAAAACAAGATGGACATTGCAACTTCCTATATATGTATATATCTGGGAATAATATTCAATTGTCGAGACTCCTTGGAAGATTATACAGCATCATTACAAACTAAAGGAAATCCACTACTCAATGGTTTTAGACAGCTACAACTGAGGCTGAAAGGGACATCCATTGAACTGGGATAACAGCATTTACAACGCAGCACAAACAACGCGCTGCAGTTACAACACAGGCATTATAACATATGCGTCTTTACCATGTAAACTGTTACAACTACATGCCTTAGGGAAAGTGGCATTGGATGCTTTCCCTACTTTTGCGCAGACTGGAGTTGGAATAGTAAATTATACCGTTGCAAAGTCCAGTGCTTTCCCTGAGGCATGTAGTTGTGAAGCTGTGCGTGTTAAAAGAATGCATGGTAAAGATGCATTCGTCCTAAAGACTGCGTAGTAATGGCATGCGTGATAAAGGCATGCATTGTTCTGACATATAGCCAATGAGCAGCTATTGAAAGTAATCAAGGGTAAATCAGGCTTTTAATTATTAGATCAGGTTTTAAATTATTGCTTGGCATGCTTCAAATGGACGCCATATTCTTCATAAATACAGTAATATGTAAATTATACAGAAAGCTTTTTTAACTTCCGAGAAACTCTGCTGAATGCCAGATCAGGCTCAAATTTGGGCTACTTAACCACAACATAGTCAGACAATTGGCCTACATCGAATTATGGCACAGACTACAACAATCCAAGTAAGAATAGCTTAGGCTTCTATATCTGGCAAGAGATCTCTGCTGGAATCTGCACTGGGAAACACGAATGGCATGGTTCATGACATAACTCATTAAATCTGTTCGGCCTACAAGATATGCGGCTGGATCCTTCAAAACATGGTACATTCAAACAAGCATTGGCAAAGTAAATTGGTCTCAGCTTTGGCTGGGACAAAGTGACTGGGTTGTTTGTGTCAGCACAGTAGAGAGGCTGCAGTAAGGGGACTAATTGAAGTGACACATAATATTCCATAAAATGCTATGACTTTAACAACCTAATACTTGCATAAGGTAATTCAGAAACTCCTTGAGAGCTTGGGTAAATACATAAAATACAAACAGTAGCTCCCAAAGTAATTACTTACCGCTTCATTTAGAGCAGTTCATTGAATTAACCAGGAAGGTAAGTGTAAAAATTAACAGGCCAAATACAGCACTTGATGCAGCCAACTAATAGCAGTATGTATTTATAACTAAAAGTGTTCACATACATAATAGAAAGTAGTGTTTTAAAATTATTTATGCACAATGTTATTTGAGAAGGTGTCTGTGGGTCCCGATTTCAAACTCGGGCAGGGCTGACTCAGTCTTCCATCCTTCCGAAGTTACTAACCTTAGGACCATCAAAACTGCTTAAGAGTAATGCCTTTTATTTACTGCGCTTTGAAGCAAGTGTGGTATCATGCAGGCTCACGCCCCACCTACATTTGAAACTGACATACAAGTTGCACACAATGTCTACTGCTGTGACACTAACAACGAGTTATCCTAACAGCCATTTTAGATATGACTCATTGTTTCAGACTCAAAATGAACCTTCACGGGTGCAGTAATTCTGGCCGGTTTGTTTCACTACAATAGCAAGAACAGCGTTCGCCGAGGACCTCCTGGTTTTAAAGTGCACACAGAGGTTTGTACAAACTGCCACAAATAGCATGGCCTATATTTGGATGGAATTGTCTGGTTACTACAGTCTTTTGTGACGGCAATACCAGCTGTTGAAATATGGCAGCTTCGAATCTGCATCCCTCAAAGCTAGGCATAGAGGGGTGGTGAGGTGCACGGGTCCGGCGATTATTAAAAATAAACACACAACAGGCAAATGTAACACCTTGTTCAGGTCGCACAGTGTGTGATTTAATGTTTCTGTCCTACAAGAGGCTCCTGCAGGCAGGAAGAGCAAGGAAAACACAAGGTGAGAGTTCATACACATATCGAGTTCGTATAAGCAAGAGCTGTAATTTCAACGTGGGTGATTCACTTCAAAAACACAGGCATCAACCCAAGACATTATATTGAGGTGGGTTTTTAACCAATGCCTACGCTAAACACAAGTGTTCAAAGTATTTGGATTAAGTTTCATAAGGTAAAAGGAACAAAGTTCAGTCTTGCCGCTGTAACACACATCTTCTCTCTCAGGAACAGACAGCACCCTAATAACAATAAAAAGATGAAGTCTCCAACATCCAGCTGCTCCACACGATGAGCGACGATAGTTGTAGAGAACCACAGGAGCACCAGGAAATGAAGCACAACGAGGTGTGTACCCGAACTACACCGCCATGATAGAAACATAGTACCCATTGGTGGAAATAAATAGGAAGTGCCAAACTTCAATATGGCTGTCCATTAATTGCACACAAAGTACAGGGATCAAAGAAACCAAACAGTGAAGCAGAAAGCTGCATTGCATCTGGCTTGAATTAAACTAAAATTTACAGAAATTACCATCCACGAAAAAAGTAACACACCATAAATATATATAAGTTAAACCCTGTGAAAAAAGTAGATGTAACCAAAACCAATTTTATCGACATACTAATACGCTTGATGTGGCCCGTAGCCGTCTGAACAGCAGCTCGGGCTGCAATCAGCCAGGAAATGCTCAGAAAGCTGAGCAGCATGATAGTAATAGCACTTCAAGAAATCCTGCTAATGGCGCAGCAGTATTATAATAGTGTGAAAAGAGCTACTGAAGCTTAAGCTACACAGACCACTAACATCATATGCTACATCGGGAATAAAGACTATCTGCAATCTTGCCGCCCTAACACATCTTCTCTCTCAGGAACAAAGTTTTTCAATGCATAGAGAAACGGCACGAGGAGCGAGCGCTCGTTGAAGTGCTAAAGATCAATTAAAAAAGTAATCCCAAGAACAGTTGCCTTACCGGGCCTGTTGATGAATATTAGTAATTGGAATCCGCTCTTGGGGAGAGCTAAACACACGAAGATGTATGCCCTGGACAAATGGGGATAAAGAATTGAAGAGCAATGATGGTGCCATCAAATGGGAAGCCTATGGCCGGGCCGAAGCCCACAAAGTACATGCAACAGGTCGCTTTTCAAGTCAGCACATATGCAACCAAAACCTAAAAAGCTGCAAAGGGCAGGGCAAAAAAATGTATTATTCATTGAGGATAAAATCACTTTTCCCAAACGTGTGGTCTTTCAAACTCATAAAAACGACCACATTTTCAAGACTACTTAAAGCAGTCATTTTCTAGCAAGGTAAAAATAAAATTCTCTACAGCACAGTTTTGGCCTAATTCCTTCCAAAGATAGATTTCTTCCATGGCAGACCTTAGATCTAGATGAAAGCTGCAGATTTTGCGGCTATCATCTCACACGTTCACTGAACCTATTATGCACCTGCCCTGTCTTCCAAGAAACCAGATTTCAATTCCTGAAACCACATTTTAATCTCCTGAAAATTCGATCCTGGTGCCAACCAACGATAACCTGTCTGCAACGATCTAACACTCAGATAAGCTGTAGATTCAAAAAGCACTTCATTGCAATAGACAAAAAGTATCTAATATCGCCAAGGCTTTGGATAACTCCTTCAGAAATGAATGCAAGATACACAGCGGTGCTCCCTGATTTAGCTTCAGTGATGCAATAGCTAAACTGGAGGAGCCATCTTTATTTTTTCTAAACCTAAAATGAAAATTCAATATCCAACAGGCCTTTTACTGATCTTTTCTAACAAAACTAAAACAAAACAGGTAATTCACTTGTACCTTAAACAGGGAGTCCTTCCACTGTCACCAAGCAACCCAACTGGTTGCGAATCAACACTAACTTGCACCACCTAAAACCATTAGAACAAATTAGGACCAAGGGCCTCATTTATATGTTGGTGGAAGGTGTAGTCCAACGGCATGGGGATGGGGTATATAGACTGTCAACATGATGGTCCGTCATCTGATTTAAATGCGGGGAGACCCTTCAGTTTGGCTATGGTGGTGACTTCTCTGTCAACGGCATCGCCAAACCTCTCCAACTACATAGCAAGGACAGTCGGATGGATGGCTACATGTCCACCCGCCCATTTATTTACTGTCCGTCACCACCAGACAAACCGTAGAATCAAATCCCCTGTGGAACCCCACCACATTATGCAGACGAGAACAACGCTGGGTGTTCCGCCTCCACACCAATCGTAATGGTCTTAACAATTATATTCTTTGGATTGAATTGTAGGTGCACAGACTCTGGCAATGGCCATGTGCTGATTTGACAACATATCTTAGTCACCACACAATACACACTCACATCCAAACATCAAGATCTGTGTCAGCGCAGTACATATTACACTACGAGACATTCATCCATGGCATACTTCTGGGTGCCACAATAAGACTCTGGAGCTACTAACGCAGAAAATCAGGTAACCACTTACCCAGCCACCCGTGAAACATAATCCAGTAATGCCTGCTTGTTTTTATGCCTGAACTTCAACATTGACTTGATTCATCATGGCAACATAATCTTCTCCAACATGGCCGCCATAGATCATTACTAAATTCATGTTGACTGGCCACAATAAATCCCATTTTAAACACCAGCCACAATACAAACTTTCTCTTTTTACCAACAATGCAATTATGAAAAAAGCCCATTTTATCCTCTTCGCACGAACTTATACTATTATCAACCACATGCGATTAGACAACTGAGGATACGTCTATCCAATACCCAAGTGCCATATTTCACACCCTTCGCCAAAACCTAAAAACCACTTCAATGTGGCCGCTGGACATGTGCACAAGATTCAGACCGGGTCATGAATCCCTTGGTCCAACCCTGCCAGCGAAACTCCCTTATAAAGACAAGCACCCTGCACCCGGCCTTATATTCGGGGAAGCAGATGACCAGGGTAGGTACGACACGCAGCTCACACTCGGTAACCGTATGTATTAAAATCTTGACGAGGCAACATTATCGCATTACCTGCTATTGCTTTGCAGCCGACGACGGCTGGTCTTTTTGTATCACTGACTCTATGACTTTTTACTCTATTCCCATTCCTCCAGTGTAGCACACCTTAGCACGGCAATCTTTGCCTCACCCCAAGAGGCATCTTACTTTACAGTCTTAGGTTAGACCGCCACCTTTCCCACTTGTGAACCAGGGACACAGTGGTACATGATCGCGCTCCTGTTTTTACGACGCCACAATCACTTGTTTGATATGTATGTACTTATTATGGTGGAATGTGATTTTCACAAACAGTTTATAACAGATAAGGCTGATACCTCTTACATATGTAACATCCTAATAAGATATTTTTACATGCAAGTTGCACAATGTCTTCTTGATCTACCTTTTTCCATGTTGTATGAGCTTGTCTCATACTCTAACTTAAATACGTCTGGCAGCAAATTTAGCTCCGGACACAAATTCTGGTCCACAGGAAGGGACATTCTGGTTAATAAGACGTTCTTATGTCAGAAACATGACTTTGGTTTGCTATTCCATGTTTCTCTTCCCGACAGGTTGGACAGCCAACACCAAGACAAGTAGGTAACCACATTTAGAGCACTTGTATCGACACAAATTGTGGGGTAGGAAGTTTCACCCATTATTATTGTTGTCCTAAAGAAGCACCATGGATCCTTCTGACCACCAGGTGCGCGAAACATGTTGACTAGCGTTTGACTTTACTCACGGGTACAAACAATAAACTACTAGGGTACTTTAACATCCCTTTAGTAGCAGTAACGTAGAAAAGGTTTTTTTTCTGACGGCGAATCAAGTTATTAAAAGTTTCAGTGATATCTCTAATCAGTTTTATTTTTTCATTATAACTCACCCAACACCACCACACCTACACCTTTCTTGCACTCATCATATGGCAACAAAAAGAAAAGATCTCCACCAAAGTGACCCTTCGGGAGATCTATAGGGCATTGCAGCGCTGGCCCAATGAGGAGCGAATGCCTATGATGAAGCATGACATCCCTCAGGATGTGTGAGGGCAACATCTGAAAAATTCACGGTGCCCAGGTTCAAACTTGCTAGGATGGGTGGTCGGTCTTTTTCATATCTTGGCCCGATTTTTGGAATACTCTCCCTCTCGCTATACGTAAAGAAACCGTTTACACCTGTTTTCGCAGATCTTTGAAGACCTGGTTATTTAATCAGTAACTTCTTCCAACCTCCTCTCTTCTGCTTCCAGTTCCATCCTGGCGCGGGAAAACCTTGTTTGGGTAGCTGTTGCGCCTTATAAATTCAATAAATAAATAAATAAACATGAAACAGTCTTGTTGACTACCATTCTTTAAATGTGTCTAACCTTGATACAAACTTCTCTAGTCCTCCTTTCCTATCTAGGAACAATGGACTCAGGTTGCGTTGTAAAGCCATGCGTGGTGAATGTATGCGTAGTAACATCATACATTCAAAAGTGGACTACATTGACAGGAACCGCAATGACTGCAGTTCCTGCCAATGCCTTATAATAAATGACCATCTGCTTAGAGTTCATTTATAAATTTGCTAGGCGGTCCCTCCGTCATGGGGGCAGAGGTACTTACTCCATGCTTATGGCAGAAAAACAGCAGGACATAAGTGAATTCAGGTGCTAACACAGAGGGGACGATTCCAATTCGGGTCGGAAGGGCTCCGAACCATGTCCGGAGCCGTTCTGACCGAATCGGTCAGTGCCGGCCGGATTCCATTCCGACCGAGCCATTCTGATGGGCTCGGTCGGAATGGTTCCGACTCGGATTTCCGGATGGCCTTCAATGGGCTCGGAGAGCCCGTCTGCCATCCGGAAATCCTTCAGTACTCCCCTGGTCGCCTCTTTACGACCGAGGGAGTACAATGGATGTTTTTCACGGCCTTTTCGTGCCGGTCTGTCCGGCACAAAAAGGCAGTCGGAAACTGTCTTTGGGGGCCCCCAGCAGGGCCCCCATGGGTGCACGGCTGCCTAATGGCAGCCTGGGGGCACCTATGGTGCCCCTCTGTGGAGCCCTGCACCCGTTGACAGGCACCTTGGGGTGCCAGCCACAGGGTGCAGGGATGAACTACAGCCCTGCTTTTCTCAATGCAGGCATGCATTCCGCTCGGAATGCATGCCTGCATTGTGAAGTATACGAATGGGACCTAACCCTGTTCGGTCGCATCGTATTAGCAGGGCCTTAACCCATGACAGCAGGTCGGTGGGTTACTGCTCCTGACCGATGTCGGACGGACCTGAGTCCGTCCGACATCGGAATCGGCCCCTTAGTATCTTCTATTCATAGACATTTGTTTTGTCAAATGGTTGTTAGCTTTACTATTTTATTTCTGCACCAAAAATTAATATAAGGTAATGATTTTAAGTAATTTTACAATAAATATTTTTGTACCTTGATCAAATATGCTCTCCTAGGTTCTCAAAAACCAAGGGGCTTATGTGGGGCTTCTGAACTGTAAAGTAATATTCTCAAAGGCCGGCCTATGTATACGGTGCTGACTAATCCAAGGTAACCTCAACAAATACATTAATTTGATCTTTGGCACCTGAAAATGTGGTAGATGTGAATAAGGGAATTATTGTTGAATGTTCACAGGAAAATTATGCATAAATTATTTGGCGTTAAAACATTTGCTGCCTTTCCTGTAAGTCTAAAATCACAGAGAAATATATTTGTTCAGATTTTTTTATAAGACTAGAGTGTTGCCTTAAGTCCACAGCAGAGCACTTTTAGAACAAGGGGTCATCAAAAAACAAAGCGAAATAAAGAGTAGGTCAACTCAAATTGAATATGCATTGTAGCTTTTCATTTTTTATACTTTTCTAAATGAGAGGTAATTAGATAGAACTTTAAGGCCAGAATTCAAAGAGTTCCAAAGATTGAGACCTGGAGACCCAGTGATTTGTTCCATATTTATGTACGCCTTGGCTTGCTTTTCAATGAGGGACTAGTAGAGCGATCATAGGTTTGTGATGGGCAAGTGGCAGAGAGAAAGATTTAGAAGGTGGATGTCTTTTTCGTTTCGCAACACCTGGTTCAGAATATTTTGGATTTTACCCTTGACTCCAGTCACTGGAATGTTTTTAAGATTGCCTTGGTATGGTCATTTTTGCACAAGCAGGGTCTTTAGCTTTGGCAGTCATTGCCTGAGCCTTTTTAGTGAGACCTGTATACACTACATTGCAGTATTTGAAGCTGTCCTGAAGGGCAGTAAGATTTACAAAGCTAGGAGTACTTTTGGGTGCAGATTTTAATCAGCTCTGGTAGGTAAGTGGACTACATTATCCTCTGCACAGATCTAATGCTAAGAAGGCAACTCAGCCTTTCATTCTTCTGAGATAAAATGAGTATTAATGAGCTAGATAATGATGAACATCAAGGGAGCTCCGAGAACTCCCTTGGACTCCCTCTACAACTCTAACATTACCTTGGTTGTTCTCATGAAATCACCCTACTTCTAGCGTTGTCTCAGTTTTTGAAGATTTAAAGTAAGTAAACAGCTTTAAGCTATTAAGCAATTCGTTTTGTTAACATGTTATAATAAGTACAAAAATTTCTTAAAAACCAGCATAACAAAAAGATAACTATGTTAAAATTATCCCTATAAAAGGATGTACGACGGTACGACGCATGGTTTTACCACGCGTACCGTTACAACGCGTTTTTTACAACACAAGTCGTTACCACGACTTGCGTTGTAGGGGTGCGGACTTAGGAATTTTTTAATTTACTATTCCAACACCAGCCTATGTACAGTAGGGAAGGTGTTGGATAGTAAATTAAATTATTCCTTGTCCTGTAGCGCCCTCCAGCGCAAGTCATGGTTACGACTTGCGTTGTAAAAGACACGCTGAAAGGGTACTGCGGAGTAAAATCTGCGTCGTAAAGGATGTTCCCCCCTATAAAAACAACAAAAAAGTAAATAAAATACCACATCTTGAAAGTAACTATGATATGTTAACCTTGACTATAACACAAACCCTACACTGCACCACTGTACTAAGACCTTCCACATCACTGGTGACAAGCAGCACTCTACAAATCCACCTTACATTACATTACCTAATCCTTACCATACCCTACCCCAACCACAATTCACACTGATGGTCACGTTAACCTTCGTCCTAACTTCAACATTCAACCCAATCAAACAACCCAACACGACGCTAAAATTGACATTTAATATTTTATTTAGAAGTCGAATTTATCAGATTTTAAAGTCTGTAACAAATGTTTTGAAAATGCTTTTCAGATCTGACTAGACCACTGACTCTGTCAGTGAAATTGCTCTCCCTCACTCGCATCTCCACCATCAAGTGAGGCCTTCCCCCGAGCCCCTGCACTCTCGAGTGCTGGTTTTGGAGGCCCTCCTCCACCCGCAGGTTTTGCCTGCGCCTCATCCCTGGTGGTTCAGTAGACCTCTGTCTCCTTTCTCTCGCTCCACTATTTCTCTCCGTTTTCACTTGTTTTTTATTGATTTCAATCTCCTCCTTTTACTCTCCTTCTGTGTCTTTCTTCTGTTTTCTCTTGTGTTTTACTGATTTCAATCTCCCCCTTTCACTCCGCCTCTGTGTCTCTCTTCCGTTTTCACTCGTTTCTTACTGAGTTCAATCTCCCCCTTTCACTCCCCCTTTCACTCCCCCTCTGTGTCTTTACTCTGTTTTCACTCGTTTTTTACTGATTTCAATCTCCCCCTTTCACTCCCCCTCTGTGTCTTTCCTCCGTTTTTACTCGTTTTTCACTGATTTCATCTTCCACTCTCACTCTCCTTCTGTTTCTTTCCCCCACTTTTCTTGCACCTTTCACTTTCTCATTTACACTCTTTCCTCTGTTTTTGACTTTTCTGCCCATTTTTCCTTGCCGCTGCTGCCCCCTCCGCCACAGCACGACCAATGCAACCGGCCCAAACCAGCTCCCCTCCCCGTTCCCGCCTCCCAGCAGTTCAGACCCTCCCCAACCCCAACTTAATGGTGGCCGTTGCGCGTCCGCGGGCAACGGGCATGCTAAAGGCGCACCAAATGAAAGCACGTATGCCCCGTCCGTGACCTGACGATGACCAGCGACAGGAACCCTGGACCTCCTCAACGCCAACGCTACGACCCAGCGGCACTCCATGCTCTCAGCCCAGGATGCAACAACAACTGCAAGCTAGCATCACCAGCCGACACCCACAGACCCTTCAGCTGTCACCATTGCCGGCACACCTGCAGCACCACCAAAACCACAGACCCGGCGCAACCTGCCCGGAAGACCACAACCCAACCGTAGACCCTGCAATGCCTCCTCCTCAACGTCCGATCCCTCCACAAACAGGCCACCGAAATCTGGGACCTCCTCGACAGCACCACCCGGACGTAGTGTTCTTCACCGAAACATGGACCAACACCACTTCAGGACCGGACATCGCTCTCGCCATTCCCCAAGGATACAAGATCTCCAGGAAGGACCGCCCCACCCGTCCGGGAGGAGGAATCGCCATAGTCCACAAATCCAACCTCCACCTGAGCACCTTCCCTGACGAGCCCACAGAGCTGAAGGAACACTTTCACTCCAAGATACTGGCCTGCCCTACCATCACCCTCCGAGGAACCCTCATCTAACGACCCCCTGGACCCTGCGGACTTTCGCCAACTCCATCACGGACATCATCTACCCGCATGCCATCGCGTCCACCAACTACACCCTACTGGGAGACCTCAACTTCCACCTTGACAATAAACTGGACCCCAGCACCACATCCCTCCTGGACAACCTCCACAATATTGGACTCCGCCAGATCGTGACCGAACCCACGCACTCAGCAGGACACACCCTCAACCCCCTCTTCACAACAGGTAACTCCAACACCTTCAGCCACATCACCGAACTCCCATGGACTGACCATCAATGCGTCCACTTCACCCTCAGAACAGTCACCATCCACAGGCACCTGCGCCTGCTCCCACAAAGAAACTGGACCAGAATCACTGACGACCAGCTAACCTCATCACTCAGCAACTCCACCCCAACCATTGCGAAAAACGACTACCCCCAACACCTTAGCCCGAACCCTGCACAGATGGATCTCCGACAGCGCCAACACCATAGTCGCCCTCAAGAAAAACAACAACACCAACGCCAAGAAAGCCAGATGGTTTATCACCGAACTTCGAGAGTCCAGACGCACTTGCCGCTGCCTTGAAAAGGCCTTGAGGAACACCAAATCCACAGAAGCCTACAACAACTTCAGAGCCGCCACCAACGCCTCATCAGAAAAATTAGGAAAAAAAGCGATTGAAGACAAAATCTCCACTAACGCACAGTACAGCAAAGAACTCTTCAACATCATCAAGAGGTTCGCCCAACCCACGAGCGAGTCCACCGACATCCCTCCCTCACTTGACCTCTGTGACAAACTTAGCACTTTTTTCCACCACAAAATCAAAAGCATCTATAACAACTTCAACGAAGACAACCAACACACTGAACCCTCACCAACCACCCCAGACACCCTGAAGCCAGCGATGATCAACTGGACAGCCCACACTATCGAAGACACACTGAAGACGATGAAGTCAATCAACTCCGGGGCCCCCACGGACCCCTACCCCCACCACATTTTCAACAGAGCCGCCGACACCATCGCACCCATGCTTTGCCACACCATCAACCGGTCCCTGGCAACCGCTACGTTCCCTGACGACTGGAAACACGCCATGGTCAACCCCTCCTGAAGACCCCACCGACCTCCGAAACGACAGACCCATCTCCCTGCTCCCGTTCCCAGCGAAAGTCATCGAGAAAGCCATCAACAGCCAGCTCGCCACATTCATAGAAAAGTACTACTTCCTCGACTCCTCCCAATCTGGCTTCAGAAAAAACCACGGTACGGAAACCGCCCTCCTCACTGCAACAGACGACAGTTCATGCCAACATTTTATGTACGGAAGAATAGGCGAACAACCATAAATGTACGGTTAATTCACTTAAGACAGAACAATCTGGTGCAAGCACCAGGGTTAACAATTTCACAGAATCATAAAAATGACTTCAAAGCAGAGGACCCGTGCAGTAGGATAAAAATTACTTCCTAGGAGTGCTCAGATGGGGGAATTTGAAACTGAAGCAATCAATAGCACGCCCATGAAGCTAAATATAGAACATGGGTCATTCTGCTGGTATGAAGGGATTGAGAATAACATATTTGGGGAGATCAGGTACAAGAGGTGTACATAATTTAGGAAGGGCACCCATATCTTTTATTGGTAAAACTTTTTTTGGGCATTATATCGATAGGATAACAAGTTTGGGTTAAGTGGCTCAGTAAAACTCCAACAGAGATGGGTGCAGTTCATTCTGCTGCCTTCTAAGGTGTGATTTTAGACTGAATTCTTGCTGGTTTGGGTTGTAGGGTATGGAAGTGCTCTGTAAATAGAGATTGAGAACATGAAAAGGACCTGTAGGTTTGCAAGAGAACCTAAGAACAGGGACTCATTGTTTCATGTGATCGAAGATCGAACACGTAGGTCCTGGAAGTCGCAGTGATAACAACAGGAAGGTATATCAATGAATAAACACAAAGGTCCAGAGTATTAGTAGGTCAGGATTTTCACTTCCTGAAAAAGTGAGGACCAGTGAAACCACAAGCCAAGTGCATTCATGGTATGTGTGGAAAATGAAGTGATAATATATATTCGCAAGATGGGTAGGGTAACTTTGCAAGGCGAAGTGCAGTTTTGAGTGTCAGAAGTAGAAGCGATAGGAGAGAACGATGTAAACAGGACACATGACATCACAAAAGAGTGTATGTGTCTGTGCAACATAATTGAAGAGCTAGAAAGCATGGTGCAACAGAGAAAGAGAAAATGAGAATGCAACATATACTAACCCTACCCCACCAGGATTGAGTAGCACAAATTGCTTAGATTTTTTCCCCTCTCATTAAAGTCCAGTTCAACTTCTATATCCAACACAACTCTGCACCATTGCGCACATACACCCACAAACGAGAACAGGCCCTGTGGGTAGGACGCTTCCTCCCGGCCCTCACGAATCAAGCCGCGAACGTGATGAAAATCCCTCAATTCGCACAAGCGCGTCAAAACTCTAAAAATAGCCGGCGTCCTGCGCAGAACACAAAAGGAGAGCCTCCTGCTCATTACAGATTAATGGGGGACCGAAGAACGACGGGCAGCAAGACAAGAAAGGAGCTTAGCTCTGCCTAATTTCGCTCTCCCGCAGGCGGGGATTTTCCTCGTTAGTTTTCCCGCTCAGAGGGCGCGCGCGGGGGCTGCTGGGAGCGCCGTCTTCGGGGACCCGGCGGCGCGTGCGCCTGCGCCCGGCGCGCGTCGGTAATTACCATTCTCGCGCGGCTGGATGCTCGAGGGGTAGGGGGGGGGGGGGGGGGGGGGGGGTGGGGGAGAGGGTTCTTTTGTGAATATTATACACTGTTCAGCAGCAGGTGTCCCGGGGCTAGCGCCTAAAGGCACCGACTGCCTCGCTCGGCTTCGGCGCTTCGATACACCCTGCCGACATGCCAGGTGCACCACGTGTATGGTCTTGGGGTTTCTTTTTTTTTTTTTAAACATTGTTTTCTGGTGTGACAGTACAATTGATTCATTAACATAATTTGACCAAGAATAAAAGTCTTAGCATGCCCTAATCGGGTAAACTGGGCCAGGCGCCCTCAGTAACGGGGTACCGGGCATCTGCAACCGCCAGAGCTATAAACAGAAATAATTCTTTGTTCAGAGTGTTTTCTGTGTGCCAATACATCCCATTTCATACTTAGAAAGGTACCAGAGAGTAGTTGCCAAAGGCAGAAGTGACAATCAGTATTTGAGCCTTAATTTTTCCTGCAGTAAAATGTCACCAGTGCCATTATCCGAGTGGGTTGTTTATGAAGTCTAACCCCACAAACTGCCCGTTTCCTACCTATGCATTTACTTCGCACTACTAAAGGAACCTAGGAAAGTTACTTCAACTGATATCAAGCAGTTTACACCAGGCCCTGGGGCTCTTCCAGAACTACAGAAAGGAGGGCCTGAGTGGTCTATTCAGGCAAAGCAGAATCAACATGGCACCTGTTTTTCCCAGCTACCCATTGGGCCACCCATACTGTGGATAACATATGTGGAAGGATGGGAATTGACGGGGAAAGGTTTAAGAAGAACATTTGTAGCGTGCATTAGCTGTGAGGGGCTGAGGGTGTCAAGCACATATCTGCAGGATGAGTTCAGGGGATGGTAAAGAAGCCTTTGTGAAGAACCGCCAGGACAGCTTTGAGGGTGATAGTGCGCTTTACAAATACACAATATAACATGTTTTCAACAATACCCAGGGCCCAAATACACTAGACATCTAAAGTAGATGTGGGCCTTATTTAAATGAAGATATCCGAGACCAGCCCCTTCTCCCTACTAAAAAAGATTGTGTTTATGGTGCATGTGCAACACCTCAGGAGGTCAAAAGCACTACTTTCTCATTGGCTTGGGAACAGGTCATTACTAGAGAGAACAGTGCCTCTGCAAAAAGTTTGTGTCAGTCACCACGCCGGTCATTATCCCAGCGTCATATCTTTCTCTGCATTGCTTCTCCCTCTAGACTTTGGCTTGGCGACCTTAGTATGGGACAGTAAGACCCTGCCAGTATGGGCTTGGAAGGCAAGACAAAAGGTCCTGTGAAGGTGATCACAACTGATGCCGGAGTCAAGCACATGTCTTCCACACCAGCCACAAGCTTGGGAATCTCAACGTAGGTAGTGAGAAGGGGCTCACACGGGCGGGGAATCTAGACCTCCCAGTACCAAGTAGCTAGAGGAAAGCAGGCGATGGCTGACACTATGTACTGAAATATAGGATAGCCCAAATGAAGTCATTAAAGTTATGGGAAGCTTTCCCCATGTAGCGCCAACTATGTTTTCTACTCTTTTCTTTGTTTTAAAGCACAGTGGGTGCATGTGATTGGTGGGCTGCATGCACCTGAGAAACTAAGGCAAAAAAAAGTCCGAAGAACCCAACAAAAGATACAACGGATTGGGCTATAGCATTAGATACACAATGTATGCGGGTGCTTTTTGTGCTTAGTAAATTGGGATCACGTGTAATGAGGCCCAAAAACAAGGGTGGGAGAATGCTACTGGGGAAATTGTAGGAGAATGTGAAACATTAGGACTAAAGGCTGGGGAGGTCAATTAGAGAACACTTGCGGGAGTACACTGTTAGAATTGGATGGAGCAATGCAGTATTTAACACCCACCACATGTGGCAATATTCTATATTTCAAGGTCCAAAAACATATAATCATTTTGGTCTTGTTGTAATAAATGCCCTGAGTGTAATGGGTATGCCCCGACCTGGGTCCCGCGCTCACCGTGCCACTGGACTTAAGCTATATCTCACTGATAAAACCTAAGAAGTAGGAAACTGGTCAAGGACTGCTTGTGTTCCTATCTGGAGAGGACCTGGCCTCACAGTTCTTGTTGCGCTCCTCACTTTGGGGCAGGTTGAGGACTGATTTGCATATGACCAGATCCTTGTCTATAGTTGCATATTGGGAGAAAAACGATGGACTGGGAAGTGGGCCCAAGTGTTGCCAGTGGCTGAGAATAATTCGAGCATTCCATCCATTATTTTATGCTTGTTGCATGAATTCACCTGAAAGCAGTGTTAAAAGGCACTTAAGTGTGCTCCGTTTTTACCTTTCATAGAGTTTTACTGAAATATACATCTATAGCACACAATACCTAAGCATCTAAAGTAATCTCTTTAGATAAATGTCTTAGGTGTACTGTAGAAAGTCGGAAACAGCTCACCCTTGTACCTGGTACTTTTATCATCATGCCCAGAGAACCCCTCTGTGGCATTATAGGGCCATCAACTATAGTGGGTTCCTATTAGGATTCGTTCTCTGTCACTACTTTCCCTTCTTTTATATAATGATACATCGGAATGCACAAACAGATCGACTGGGAGAGGATGTGGCGTAAGGCTAGAGCTGCCAACTTTGGAGGTGGGGATCCAGGTTCGAGTCTCGGCTCAACACCCTGTGATTCTGGGCAAATCGCTTAATCTCCCTGTGCCTAGAAACCGTGCCAACAGACCCTCGTGGGTGATTAGCCACACTCTACGTATCAGAGTATTTATTTATTTATTTTACTGTGTGTATGTGGCCAGAGGACTAAAAGAGAGGACTTGTGAGCATTATATTCTGTCTAATATATGAAATATTGAGACTGTAAGCAGCCATGCCTTCGCCTTTACCTTTGAACAGTGCTGTAATTGGAGTCAGCGGTCTCCGGTGCTCGGCACTGGCACTGTATTGTCAGCACAGGGGCTTGTTAGAGTCCGCTACATGGTGCCACTGTTCTGCCTAATTTCGAGATGACCACAACAACAGTTGTTTATTAATTCAATATACATTACAATGACTATTACCTGCCACCAGAGCTATTCGTATAGCTCTGTGGTCCTGGAATAGGCTGAATTATCACACTTGTAGGAATGTGATGATTGGTAATTGTGTTGGTACTGTCATTGGCACAGCTGGCAGGGGCAATGCCAGGTGCAAGCTGCAGTGGCCTCCTGATGAGTGCCCTGGCACTTATATTTTTTTACTCATTAAGCACTGCCATTGTACCAAATTTTCATCTCCATTGCCAACCACCCTCCACGCACACTGCACCTACGTGCCACCATGGAAAGCGTGCCCAGGATGCCAGTCCACACACGCAGCGAGACAAAAAAAAGACCCAATATATTCTGATAGAAGATACAATCAGTTGTGATGTTTATTTCATGAGTCAGGTAGGCCCTTTGATTTACAAAGTGTCACAGGAAAGCGCACAGCCCTGAACAAATCTTCCACTGCTTGGCAGAGTAATGGCGGCGGCTGGCAGATGTAGTGCGCTCTGCTTTGTCAGGAGCATGGCGGGCATCATACGTCATCTGAAATTGGCTTAGCCCCTCGCTGTTTACACTTATGAGAGCAGGGAAGGCGCCTTTCAATCATTCTCAGGGGAGCAGCCAAAAGGGCTGCAGCTCCTTCATTCACTGATCCTGAGACACATCAATTCTTCTGCTGCCTCCACTCCAGCCCTAAACTGGAATCTGTTCCAGTACTCGCTGGGAAGAGCAACTTTGTGTAATTCCATACCGTCGCCAATGCCTCTGGCACTGCAAGGAGACAAAACAACCCCAAAGCACAATGCAACAAACTCAGGGATGTCATGGGAATTGTACAGTGCAAGAGAGGTGAGAAGGTGGGAGAAGTGTGGCTCAATGGTTAGAGTGGCAGACCCTGATTCAGAGGTCTAGCCTGGAACCAGGGTTCAATTCCCCGCCTCTGCGGGTCTTGGGCTCAAAATTCCACGGACCTGATAATTCTCGCCTCGGTGCCTATTCCAATCATGGAGTCCCACTCTGCAACTCTGGGCAATAGCTTGCTTAATCTCCACAACGGCCCCCACAACGCTAAGGATGCCTGGCCTCCACCTTGGGGGTGCCCAGGAGTGGACGCCTCACTGGAAAGCCAGGATGGGTTCCACAGCGGTATTCGTACAAGCGCCTTGAGACCCTTGCGGGTGAGTAGTGTACAAGTATCCATTTACATTTACAGTGATGCCAGAGGAACACACAAAAACTGAGGGGCGGAAAATGAATGCAGCACTGGTCATCCAAATACAAACACAGGGTGAAAGTATAATATGCTACCTAATAAAGGAAGTAAAATGTATGCAAGTTTCTATTTTAAAGCATAAAATCCATTTCCTATGGAAACGTTATCATAACTATAACTACCCATTGGAGGCTGAATATACATATATTCACTGAAAAACAACAACAGTTAAAGTGATGTTATTGTTAGGTATGGTAATAGGATGATAGTTCCCATTAACTAAAAAGAAAGATAAACTGATGTTATAGTTAGGTGTTAAAATAGGATAAAAAATAATTTTGAAAAAACAAACAAAAAAAATGAAATTTGTCAGTTATAGTTTACTGAGTCAACTATAAATTGAACCCTGTCCTGCACTGCCTACAACCTCACATATTACATCTCTCATGACATGTTAAATTACATCACTGATGATATCTTCCCAGAGCAAGCTAGGACAGCACACATATTAAGAATAAGCCAAAGGGTGCAGCTAAAATATACTGTACAAACAAAAGTTACCATGAACATAGAAATTAGGTAAAATTAATTCTAAAATATTCATAACTGAAAACATTAATTACCATTAAATACGTTTTTACATGTAAGAAATGGACAGCATAATCTAACGACCACTCTAAATTGATATGTAATACACCAGCTGATTCTCATAAGGGGTGGACTGTAAATTGCAAATGTAATCTATTACAGAAGGTAGAACAAAAATACATTTTGGTCTTCGGATCTCATAAGCATCATGCTGTGGGGGAATATTTTTGATGAAGCGAGGTGCCTATTTGTAATTTTTATAAGGATAAGTATTTTTCCTGTAGAATGAACATTTTGTTCATTAAGTTCATTAAACAGAGAGCACTTTTTCCATACAGACTAAATATTTAGCATACTGAAGAAGCTCACTTCTTCAGTAAAAGAAATGGCCAAAACGTCAACATTGTACGTACGCCTAACTGGAGGTGAAGACAAAAACGATCCCAAAAAGTGTAATAGGAACAGAGATGTTTATACTGTCCCATAGCTAGGAATGTTCATTACCTATTTAAATTCTGAAAGTGTCACTTATTATTCATATGCATTGCTTGCACTTGCATTATTCCACCTTTGTTCAGGATATAAAATGTACATATATTGAGAAAAGTAAGTGTGTTTATTGTTTGCATACAATTATGTTTATAGTTTTTAATGTGTGGGCTTAAATGCAATGTGTACATATTAAATGCCTAAAATGATGATGAGGACTACGGTAATAAAAATAATAATGATAAAATCCATTATCAAAGTTAGGATACAAATCTGTAGGGGCTTGACATAACATAAAAGCCTAGACGTTTTTTGTTACCCAGTCCAATGGTACTCATTTTGTTATCCTTGAAGGATGGGAAACGTACGCACTCACTGGGACTTGAATATACACACATTGTCAGTATACACAAGGTGGAGCTAGGAATAATAAATCTAGACAGACTGATGTATACTTCCCTTCACAACATGGTGGAGGTTAGCATTCTATCTATTGTATATTTGTTTGTTGATATTTGTTCACAATATTCTGATAATAAACCTTTTCAATAAACCAAAGAGTGTAAGTACATCTCTAGAAAATCCTTGAGAGCTCTCGCGTGCACAAATCTATGCTGAGTTGGGTATATGGAAAGGCCTCAGTAATCTAATGACAACCACATGCTAAAAGGAGCACCTCCTATACCATCTTGCTGCCTCTTCTGTTTCCCTAAGCCCTACCAATGATTAGAATGCAGAGGTACATTATGATGCATGTACAGTGCAGGACCAGGCAATCACTATCCGGACAAACTTTACTCCTTCCTCTCCCTGGTATCCTACCTGAGTTAAGGATTTGATTCAGTGCCATTAACATTCACCAAGATAACCACTATCCCTTTATGTATTTATTTAGGTGTCACATGGTATCTTGTGGCTACTTGAGAGCCCCCTGATGTGAAAAATAAAATAAAATGCCAGGACCAATAACTGCTTTAGAGTAGTAGGAAAGGCAGAGTCCAATGAAAAGTGAGAAAAGATGCCCACCAGACAACAAGCTTCCATGTCTGTCCATGTTAAGCTTTTTATCAAATGGATTACTAAACAGTTTAGGGCTTGTCGGTCTTTGAGTTATAGGCAGACCAGCCATATAAACCAATTACAGACTCCAGATGCTATACAGAGCATAGACATTTTTCTTTCATCTAATTTATTTTCCACCTATTTTCTTAAATTTTCCCTATTTTTCAGTAACAGAGTTTTTTTATGAAACCTTGAAGCTCTCACGTCATCTACTTGTGCTAATGTAAGCACTTGACTGCATGTCCGCTGAACCATCCTGCTACTTCATTACCCTCAAAAGGTCTTTTCTGTCTTTCATAAAATATTTGGTGTTTCATGAATTTTACATTGCATCCTTTCCAATGGTATATGTTCAATCATGGCTCTCGACTGCATGCACTTGCCCATCTCTTCAAATAGAGTTAGCACAAAACCTGCTTTGAAATATAAATATACATACATACATATAAATATATATATATTTTCCATAGAAAGAGTTGCTTTCCGATACACAAAAATTGGCTGAACTGAATTACACCAAATTTGGCAAAAAGTTAGAACTTCAGTTAGAAAGTGTACTTTTTGTGATTTGTTGTAAATCTGTTCGGATGTTTTCAAGAAATTTCCCACAATACCGAACATGAAAAAAATAGGGTATTCTCATCGACCGAGGGAGCTTATTTTTTTCCCCATCGACCATTTGGGTACCAGGAGACCTATCTGAATCCCTATCTCTGGTAGTAACTGAGAATAAAAATGTTGTAGCTGTCATTACAGGGTACAGGGACTTGGCCCCATGCCCTGAAAAAGATTCTAAAAAGAGTATATGGGGGCAGGGTGAGACACCCAGACCCCCAGATACAGATACTTAAAAAATGTGTGCAGCGGATACCATTAGGCTCCTATAGAACCCTTTTTTCCTTAAAAAACACAGATAAAAGGTACAGTTTACCACACATCTTGTGAGTAAATAGAGGAAATTGTGAGTTTGCACACTGTGGATTTGGAGAAAATTCACACAACGTTCTCATTAACCTCCATTGTGAGGTCCATAACTTGAAATAGTGAGCAAACAGCATATCCACTAAATGTCACCCCCAAAGCTAACATTATTTAGTGGGTGCGCAATTTCCACAAACATTTGCACAAGTGTTGGAAAGGCAATAGAAGGTCTTCTGTTGTAGCGAACTTGCCATCATTATGTAGCTATATTATGTCGGAGACATGCAAGGAGATAGTTTGTAAATAAATCCCTTTTGCTCAATTAAGAAAATACTTTTGGTGCTCTCTGTATAAAAGCCTCTTGCATTTTCTGCCCCAGTATGCACTTATTTAGTTCAGTAAGGTCAGCTGCCAATCATAAAGCTGTAAATCTTTGCATAAGCTTCACAAAATTTGCAATTAAAAAGGTATCAACATCACGCAACTACTTTTTATAAGACCTTTGCTATCACTATTTAACCCCTTCACTGCGGCGGCTATTCCGCCGCAGTGCTAAGAGGGAGGCGGGGCCGCGCGGCGGTCCCGTTCTTGTGATGGAACCGCTCCGTCACGGCACGCAGGTGAGCTGTGCTTGTGACGGAACGGTTCCGTCACGGCCCCGTCCGCTCAATAAAACGTGCCGCGCAGGTGCGGAATTTGCACCGCGCAGGCGCGGCGAGCCGGCCGTGACGGAACCGTTCCGTCACCAGCACAGCCCACCCGAGGCTCGTGACGGAACGGTTCCGTCACGAGCATGGGAGGGGTTAATAGCCACTTGCAAGCTGTCAAGGTTGCTATAGGACAAACCTCCCACTTGGAGAATATGGAAAGTTCCTTTAAATAGTCATGGGAAAAACAAACTGTAGTTTAAACAGAAGAATGAACCACTAAATTCAATTCAATTCAAGTACTTTATTCGATTTTCACCAAGTAAAAAAATCATAAAAGCAGTACATAGTAAACAAATTACACATTATAGATATACACAATAAATAATTATAAAAACAGCATTAAATCCAAGTATGGTGACAAATCGATAATTAATAAATTCATGATAGATTCCGTGATTTTACGACACTTTTTAAAAACATCGACATAGAACTAATACATAGGGGGTTTCCTAATTGTTGGAGATGTAAATAAGCTGGCCTACATTGCCTCCACGCCCCATCTCTAAGATAAGATTTCAGCCATCTCGCCCGTTCTTTTTTATACCGTTTGCAAAATAGTACCAAATGGAAGGTAGACTGGATAGATATGTTGTCGCATGGGCATGGCGCAAGAGTTCTATTCCAGGCATTTTTCTCCGGATATGAAACCAGGCGATGAAATATATTGAACCTGAATCTGGTCGGGACAAAGCGCTCAAAACCCAAAGTGATCAGAGTTAGGTAGGATTGCATTTTGAGGGTAATCAGCAGCGGCTGATGTTCGAAAACAGTTCTTTTGCTGACTTCATTCCCAAGCCTTAAGGTGTTAAAATGTTCCATACACAGGTTTTTTAAGACTTTTTTAGGAATTTTCCCAATTGATTCGGGTTTATCATACCATTCTGGCTTGTCAATGTCTGTCAGGGCTTTCCTCACATACTCAAGCCATTTGATTCTTTTTGCGTTGGCTAATTTTTTAACATCCAGGATAATTTCTCGATTGAGAGCCAGTTCTTGCGTTGCCCAAATTCTCCTCCAGAGTAAGATTGGCTGGATTTTAATCAGATCTGTCAAATAGTCCATGCCTAGTTCTACATGGCAATTATAATTTGACATACTTGCCGGAAGGGACAAAAGGTAGCGAAAAAAAATATTTTCAATAATCTGGAGCATCGTTACATCCTGATATCCCCATATCCCTGCCCCATACAGGGCGATGCTTCTACATTTGGCCACATATATGTTAAGCATTATACCAGGTTGTTTTCTGCCCAATTTACTGGCGAAATGCTTTATCGCCGCAACTGAGCGTTTAAATGCTAGCGCTCTGTTTTTTACCTCGGGGCCCCATCCCCCTGTTGCCTCGATTGTGACCCCTAGATATGGGGGTAAATTAAAACAGTAATAATGTAATGTCAACCGAGCAAGCCGCCTCCCACTCACAGTTTGCCTCGCCTATCTTAATTTCAACTGTCCTATTTTGCCTACATATAAATAAAAACCCAAGGCTATATCAGGTTAACAAACTGCATTATCAGAGCAGCAGTGTCTTATGAATTGGGGTGTGAGGAACTTGAGGAGTTACATAAAAACGCAGAGAGATTCCGCAGAGTTCCGTCAAAGGGCAGAAAATATGCACGTTGCGCTGCGATTTAGCGCCGGTAGCACGAGCAGCACTGAAAAATCAGCACGAACTGCGCCATGCAATGTGCAACAGTGCATGGCCATTGAGTTGATTTTGCGGCCGCTTGAGGAGAAAATCTACCCGAGCTGCAGCAAATCTACTGGAGAAGCAGCCCTCTGACTGTGACTGCCCACATTAGAAAATCATGATAGGTGCGTCAAATCTTGCGCATGCTTGCCAGCTCGCATTTCTGAAGCCTGACAAGAAAACCCTTCCGCCCCGCAGCGATTGGAGGAATTTTGCCAGAACTCTGCGTTATAAGAGTAACGCGGAGTCGCCAAATTCTACCAATTCCATGGGTGCAGTAAAACATTCCACCCACCCCTGATTATGAAGTTGCAAGATTCACAAAGCGATAATGGAGTTGGTACAGGGGGTGTCAAAACTGACGGATGATAGCAGACCCTTCACCACATACTGCCCTCATGGATCCAGGAACCTCTAGGAAGGACCAAACGAACCCCAACAGGCTAATGTGACCACAAATGATCCCTCTTCATAGGAATCCAGCACTAAACCTGCTAAGACGCAAGTTATGCCGAACAGTCTTGGAAAATGTACAAGAAGACCGCCGAACAGCCACAGAGATGAAAAGACCACCACCCTGCAAACATATAACCTCAGGACGCCTCCGTCTACGGGCTGAAATGAACAACGTGCAACATTGTGGAATGGCGCACGTGGCAGCAATGCAAAGCTATATTTATGGTACACTGTGAATTACTCATATATTAACAACATAACATAGCATTACGGCTCTGAACGAAAGCTGAAATTGTTCTCCCGTTCCAATGGTTTTTACCTTGTTCAAATGCTGTTGCTATTTTTTTTTTTTAATACTGTTTTAAATATTGTCATAAATTGTCTTTTTATGCTGACGCCTTTTATGATTTTTCTAAAAATCGAAATAAAGACTTTGAATTGATAGCTGAAATCAACACTCGAAAAATATGACATTTTCGACTTATGTAGTTTTTTTCCAACACGTCCTTTTAGACGCTCTAAGAAAGTAACTGTCTGGGAAGGTAAAAAGATAGCCTTGTAATCTTACAACCAAAAATATGCATTACTCTATTAACATTGTCCTATGTCTGACAAAATGCATAGCGTTTTGCAACTTTTTTCTCTAGCAACTCATTGAGTAGAAATAGAGTAGAAACAGGCACCGCCAGGGGTGCAACTGCACAGCTATTAGTAGAGGCATGCTGTGTGGCTGGGGAGTGCGGCACAACGAAGACATGAGCTACTCTCAACTGTGGACAGCGTCAGGGCCTACCTTATGAAGCGGCAACTCGACCGACTCCCCCATCAGAGGCTTCCACCTGCTTTTGCTTTTCCTGCTGTCTCTGCGCACCTCAAGCGTCTTTGAGCCCAGGTCTGGATCCGCTGGAAAACAGAAATGAGGGTATCTGGTCTCTGTATTTATTTTAAAAGTGTTGTGCAACAAATGCACTAAAAAAAGAGTTCATAGGGTCTACAAACAAAACAATATGTATATGCTGGTGTACTATGAAATAGATCAATACAAAATATACACAATGGATAGTAGAGATATTTGCGGCGAGCAGAGCAAAATTGATAATACACAACACATTTAGCCCATAAGAGCAGTATACATCTTGGAGAAACAATGTGTAATAGGCAAGTCAATCATTTCCTGGGAGACGTTACACATGACGTCTACGGCGTGACACCCACCGGAAACGTATGCCCAATGGGTCCCATGTATGGCTGTGCGGCTATTACAAGTGCCTATATCACCTTCAGCGCGGCGCTAATTTTCGCGCTGTACTGAAGGTTCTAAGAAACGGGCGTGGCCATGACGGAACGGTTCCGTCATAAGCACAGCCCAATCGGCGCTCGTGACGGAACCGTTCCGTCACAAGCATCGAAGGGGATATCTAAATCCGCACTTTAAACATGGCTTGGGAAATGCAGTGGCATCAGATGGGAGTGTTTGCCCTCATATTCTTGCTCTCCAGGGAGGCAGTACCTAATTTGTAAAAACACGTAAGCGCCAGGGCCCTTGTCGGGAGGCCACTGCAGCTTGCGCCATCCATTGCCCCAACTAGAGCTGCCAATGACAGTACCAACACAACTGACCATCACACTCATACAAGTGTGACAATTCAGACTTAAAATATACATTAAAAATGACTCCTACATGCCGCCCAGGCTATTCCTATAGCTTTGGATGTTAGATATCACTGGTTTTCATGTATATTAATTATTAAACAACTGCTGTTGTGCCTCTTACAAAATTATAGAAACCGCACCAACATGTGGCAGCTGCTATTCAATCCGGTGTTGAGAATAAGGTGTGGGAGCTGAGTAACGAAAACCACCGGCTCAAATTAAGCACTGCACGGAGGATGGCAAAAAAATGTACCTTACAGAGGAGAAAATTGTCTCCAATTCACGGAAAATTAAGTGTTTCACTGAAATAACTCATTCCATGCTTCCATGGCTTTGAGAAGGGAATCCACATCATAACTTCAAAATTTTAATATTGATTTGTAGCGTGCATTATCACCCAAAGGTCTCTAAGCGCTGTCAGGGGGCAAACCTGAACTAGGTGGAGGAGGGGTGAGGGAGGCTGCTTAAATCGTGCCCCATGCTTCCAGGAAAAGCACAGTCTTAAGCTTTTCCTAAAGGGAAGGAGGTTCACTTCCTTGCGTAGGTTCACCGGGAGGCTATTCCAGACCTGGGGGATAGAAGTTGAGAATGCTTACCCTCCCATGGAGGTCAGATTGAAACGGGGGCAGACCAGTAGAGTGGCCTCTGCTGACCGCAGTGCCCTGCTGGGAACATAAGTGGCTATGCGGTCCTTGATGTAACTTGGAGCTTGGCCTTAGAGGGTTTTATGTGTGATGCAGAGACTCTTAAACTTAATTCTCTGCCTGATTGGGAGCCAATGAAGCTCACGTAGTAGGGGTGTGGCATGTGCTCGTCTTGGTTTTTTGAAGAGTAATCTGGCTGCGTCGTTCATGACGACTTGTAGTCTGGCCAACAGTTGTTGTGGGAGGCCAGCATACAAAGAGTTGCCATAATCCAGACGCGACAGTATCATTGCTAAAACCGCCCTTCTGAGCGTGGCAAAGGTAAGGAGTGGACACAGTTTCCGCAGTTGTCTCAGGAGGCCAACACAGGTTCCTACGACTGCCAAGACTTGTTGTGTCATGGATAGCTTGGCATCAATTTTGATTCCCAGGCTTTTTACTGCCACGGCCGGTTCAGGAAAAGGCCCAAGTTCTTTTGGCCAGAAGAGGTCATTCCATGGGCTGGAGACTGGGGTGACCTCCAGTACCTCAGTTTTGTCAGGGTTTATCTTTAGTGAGTTAGCCGACATCCAGTTGACAGTAAATTTTAAAATGTTTTGCATTCTTAGGTGTGCCATTGGTGAGCTGTCAATTTGGATAATGATTTGGGTGTCGTCTGCGTAATTGTAGATCCGGCACTCCATCTGATTCAGTGTGGCGATCAGGGGCTTCAAATAGGCATTAAAGAGGAGGGGCGATAATGCTGAGCCCTGGGGCACTCCGCATGAGAGAGTAGCTGGATTGGATACCAAATCCGCTAGCTGGACTCTCTGAGAGCGTATTTTTAGAAAAGTAGTGAGCCAGGCAAGGGCTGTGCCCTGAATGCCTAGATCCCCCATCCGCAACAGTAGTTGGTCATGATTGACCATGTCAAATGCCGCAGAAAGGTCCAACAGCACCAGGCCACAGGGCATTTTTTTGTCTGCCCTGAGTCTCAGTTCATCCAGCACGGAATGCATGACCAGTTCCGTGCTTTGATGGGCCCTGAAACCGGCCTGATTAGATTCTAGGAGATGATTGTCTTCAAGATGGCGGGAGAGGGATGGAAGAACATGCTGTTCAAGTACTTTGGCCAAGAAAGGCAACTGCAAGATTGGCCTAAAGTTTTTCAGAACCTTTCTTTAGGAGCGGAATAACACAGGCCTCCTTGAAGTTAGTAGGGACAAGCCCTGTTTCCAGGGAGCGATTAAGGAGGGCAAGCACCTCGTCATCGATTTCCGGAAGAGCCATCTTGAAAATCTTGGGTGGGCAGAGGTCTGCTGGTGAGCCAGATTTCACCCGCCCAGTCAAGATAGCCAGGGACTCCTAAGTGAGTAACAGCAATGTGGTTAGGGGATTGGCAATCATAGGGGATGTGAGGGTAGGGCCTTTAGGGAAGGGGAAGGTTGGAGTAAAGTGAATTTCCATCAGGAGATCCTTTATTTTCTTAGTAAAGAAGGACTGGAATTTATGACAGTCTTCCTGACTAAAGGAGGGATTTTGCCCCTTATCTTTCCTCAGCTCATTCAGGGCCTTAAATGTTTCTTTCAGGGGATTGATGGCAGCAAATGTGATTATTTGGTATGGCTAGATTTAGTTTAAGCTGTCTGCCAGAGCGCATGTCATGACAATTACAAGCCATTCGATTGGCAATTGTATGAGGTCACCTATCAAGAGAGACACTCTTTTTTTGTCCATGGTAGAGTCAGCTTTGACTTTTTTGCCAGGTGTGATCACAGAAAAGAAATATATTAAGGGGACTTGGGCCAGTTGTTTTCCCTAGAGTAGCCACAATACTGCTAACACCTGACATCGGGGTAGGGATCAGACCAAAAGGCAGAGCTGCAACAGCATTTCAAACTCCTGATTTTTCGTCCCTTAGCCATCATGAGCTGACATTTTATTTGTGGTATCTGGACACGTTATATCTTATTTGGCTTGGAGTAATCATCACTAGTGTTTTTATTTCATTAGTATTTTGACACGAAGGGCTACCAGCTGGGTATTATGCTGTAGATTTAATTACGAAAGGTGGATGCACTCCGATGTGAAATACAAAAATGGTTTTATACATAATATTTAAACGTTCGCATACGTAATTATTATCTTACCTTTGTGTATTCTAGTTTAGTTTAGTTTCAGATATTTCCATCAGATATGCCTTTCTACAGACTAGTGTGGCAGTCTTTTTTCTATGTCCACAATTTCCGGTAGAAAGGTTGAGTTTGCCTGTTCACATTAACGCAAAACTATTTTCTTTCAAAACTAGGTTTGGGAACATTCCAAGTTTTCACCCGGTATGGGGGAGGGGCAGGTCATTTGTTCTGTTTTTTAACCACCTTTTGTTTTGCATGGAAGTGACATGACGCGGGGGGCCTACCATTTGTGGCTAGGTTCATTTGGAACTCTGTCATCCCCAATCCATTTTTTCCACACAATGCACATGGGCGTCTGCCATTTTGGTTTGGTAATTACCATTTCGATTTCACCACGTTCACGCTGCATGACGTGAACACCCGCCATCTTTTTCTCCCTTGGAATATCTAGATGGTCACTCTGAGGGCGGGCCATACTGCTTTTGAATTCAAATTTTCATCATCTATTATGTTAAATTCTCACATCACTGGTATTCTCTGTAGCTTAATTTTTCAGTGAGGTATATGACGTATCCATTAAATTTTTTGGGTTTGTAGAGCGCTCACGTGGACTGTTTGCCGCTGCTACTTGCACAATTTATTTGTCTGCCATTTCTGCACAGGTAAGCCATCAAATTTGCTACAGAGTCCATATAGTTTAACATTCAATATTCCGTTTAGACTCACCTTTACATTATCCTTTTTTTTACAGTAAGGGGCACGAGGTTAAATGAAACTGAATGCCTGGTGAGTGTATATATGCTTGTCTAGGTTGATGGTCACAATATGCATTTCGTTTTTATCATCCCATAAAAATGATTATATATATAAATCTCCTCTATTTACAGATTTGTAACAGACATGGCCCATAACATAAACATAACTTAACATGTGTACTCGTAAAGCGCACGTTCACCCAGAGGTCTCTTGGCGCTGAATAACAGATGTTCATTGTTACCCAACTCAATGGTACTCATTTTATCAACCTTAGATGGATGAAAGGCTGAGTGGACCCGCCGGGATTTGAACCTGTGACCATGAGGTCGAACACAGGCCCCTGTAATGGATGCATTAGTTCACTGAGCCACCCGACCCATGGCTGATGGATGTCCAATGAAGTAAAAACCGCCAAACGAGAGAGGCTGGTCAGAGGAACGCATTATCTGTACCTTGCAGATGCATCTAAAAATTATTTACCTAACGCGGTGCCAGTTCCCATCAAAATACCAGATATGTATCAGGAGATTTTGTATATAAGCTCATAGACTTCTGACAGATTCTATCCCGTGAAACCAGGGTCTGTAAAGGTGTTTTTTAAAAACCATCGATTTACAATAATTACAGATTTGTTACCCCCTCCTTCTACCCGTTATAATTCGTAAAATAAGAGGTCCTGAAGAAGACGGCTTATTAATTAAATTGTTCCATCGAAACGTACGTTGACCAGTTAGAGTGAGACATCCCAGCTATCAGCACAGCAACCAAGGGTCGATTTTATCACCCGGATTCTTTCATCTGTGCATGCAGTGTTGTCCTGGGATGTGGAGTGTGAGTGAACTGTATGTAAGGGTTGTGGTTGCAGAAGATAGAGAGGTGTGTTTGTGAGTGTGGGTGTGTTGGATTTTGTATAATTTTTTGTCATTTGTGATCTAATTATTGTTGAAATGAATTGTATTATATGTATTGCATTATTTGTATACCTTTTTTTGTGAATAAAGTTTATATGAATTGTAAAGAGTCATGCATTTTTCTTTGATATAAAATATCAGACAAACAAAAAAATAAAGAAAAAATGAAATAAAATGTGTAAGAATGACAAACTGATATGTGTGGAGAATACTGTTCTTTATGCCCCTTTTTGAGCTTTAATTTAAGTAATATAGGTCAAGAGGGATCATTATCCCAATTCTTGACAGACGTGGCCCATCCCAGATAAGGTAAACCCTTTGACCCATATCCTAGTATGTGTGTGTGCTTTCACAATCACATTGTTGCTCTCAGAGCATCAATCAGCACACCTGACAAGATCACCCATGCAGGCCCATCCTTGATGCAAGCATCTGCCAACAAATCCCCCAGACCTCAGTGTGTGATAATAAACATTGTAAACTATAACCGTGTCAACAAAAAGAAATAGTATCCCACACTGTACTTTATTTTAAGTGCAAAAAGTGGATTGTTAGTTAGGGTGGTTGTGAGACCTCACCAAATAAAAATGTCACTCATCCATATCAGTCCAGTTAAGTTACTCTGAATAAACCTTTCGCTCAGTTTCCTGTGTAGCTGGGACACAGAGCAGCCAGGCTTAAATCAAAGGTAAACAAGGGTTAAGAATTTATCAGTACCAAAACAATCAATAAGTAAGAAGCATGACTCACTAAAACCCCCATTATAATTTACATGAACTGGAGTATGTTTTAATCTTCAAATATATACTAATATGACACAAATCTGATGGAGGGAACCAGAGTGATGATTTTTAAAAGTTTTCATAAGTCACTGCTTTTTACTCCAAAACGTTTGAAAAAGTTTGTAAATCACTGCCTATCTACCTACACAAAGAAGTAGAAAAGTTGAAATTGACCCCTTTGAAGCTGGTCCATCTGTGGCCACCGGCCCAGGGGCATTCTGACTGGTGAAGGTCACACCTCCTCCCTTAAGTAGACCCTTTGTTTCCCTTCCCAGAAATGCTTCACATCATTTATCCGGAGTGCAGCTGGCGGTCTCAGGTGACAACTGCTGTTGTAACCAGAAATGGCTATTAAAAGTGTGGGACAAGAAATTGATGACTTTCTAAAGTCACCTTAGCATTAAAAGGTATTTTAAATCAACTTTAGCATTATGTCAGGTTTAATGTAACGATTAATTTGATACCTTGGAGCCCTAGTTTTTGTGGTCCCAAATCAAAATTAGCACTAAGCATGTGGGCTAGTGGAAATCCAAGTTAGCTAATAGGGCCACTGGCCTTGCTACAGTGAAAATTAAATTGTAATTTTTCACTGTCAGAACATTTAAAGGTTAAATTCAACATGTCCTTCTTTTTCATATCTGGCACCATGTCTTAAGAGCTACCAAGGCCCGCCTTAGGAGTGACTTACAAATATTAAAAAAGGAAGGTTTGGGCATACAAAATGATTGTTTTGTTATGTTGGGTTGGCCTTTCTAAAACAGCACGGCTAGGCTGCAATGCAGACCAAGAGCTATGTTTTCAGGGTGTAACAGCATTGGTGGTACAGTAAGTGCTACAGTCCAGTGTTGACATTTAACTTACCAGCTCTGGGTACACTGTGCACCATATACTAGGGACCTACAGGTAAGTTAAATATGCTAATCAGGGATTAGCCAACTGCACATACACTTTGATGGGTCCAGGGAGCACATGCATTGAGGCCTGGTTAGCAAAGCCTCAGGGACTTCAGAGTAAACAAACCAGCAGCATCAGTCTAAATATTGAAGGGGTATCATGCAATGAGACCCCTTTCATTACATCTGTCTTTATACTGGTCTTGTTAAACCTACTCTATGGTGTCAATGTACTACAAAAGGAAAGCACATTTTAGAATGCATGGTTTTATTTTCCTTACAATGCAATTTGCATTTTAACAATTGAGTTATAATATTACTTTGTTGCATAAACACATTTTAAATATTACCACAATATCATTACAAAAATACACATTTTTCAAAACATGGGCAGAAATTTCTGCAGTCTCAAGCAAATGATGAATATTAAACAGATGACGATCAAATGCTCAAATCTTACTGAGTACTAAATTTAATTAATAAATCATGTCATCTAAAAAATACATAACAAGTCCTGCGTAATATGGTCCTATATTTCCATCTCCGAGCTCAAGTGACATTTATAAACCTCTCAGCCTTTTGCCTTGTGGTTTATAAATGTCACCAGATCCCCTCCATGACAATATAGGTGGATGTTATAGTTACCTTTTATGTATGTATATTACACAGTGGTGATGGCCACTGTGTAGTTATAGCTAGGCTACAGTTTCCATAGCAACTTTTTGTTCACTAATAACTTTGGCATCATTTGTCGATTCAGTACAAAACTTTCCAAACAAAACGTTCATCTTCCTCGGCTCCTTCGCGGAAAGTTTTGCGTCGATCAGTCAAGCAAGGGCCATAAAAATAGAGTCTGAAAATTCAGATATTTCATGTTAATTCCAGTAGGAATCTTTGCTGTCTGACACTGAAGAAAAGTGCTGAAATGAATTGATCAGAAAGTTAGAACTTTACTCAGAATACCTGCCTTTTGTAAATCAGTTGAGCCGTATTTGAGAAATTCGCATTTAAAGAGGTGTTCAGAGTAGGTATGAAGTGGTTCAAATGTAAGATATATCTTTGCTGTTGGTCCCAAGGGAGTCCAGCGGTCCAGAAAATTTAAAATAGAAGGCCGTCTAATTGGCAGAGGAAGCTTTTTCTTTGCTTTTTCTTTTCTGAGGGACTAGTCCCTGTCCTGCGGGACCTAGTAATCTTCTTAGCTGCCTGCAACTCTGAAAAAAATGCTGCGGCCGACATGACAGGACTTGGTCCCCGTTTCCTGAAAACCATTGTGAAAAAGGATATAAAGGGGGAGGGTACAGATGTCCTGGCTCAAAGCCAGGAGGAGCCAGGAGGAGAGGACTCAGAGGGATGAAGGCCGTTCGCTGCTAGGAGATGGCCACATTCAGGGGCGTGGGTGCATGTAGTGAGTAGGACGCAGAGTCGCGTCGAAGGTTGGGCATCATATGGGGGATTGGGCACCCACAGGGAGTTGGTTGTAGAGTCTGGCTGGAGTACAGACTGTGCTGAGCCTGGAACCACAGTAAAAGCACTGGTACCATGGATCCCAGCGAGGCCCAAGAGGGGTACCGCTGTACTGAAAAACCTTTGTAAATAAAAATGAGAATAGTCTGGTCATAGGCTACACCTATGGCTAACCTCAATTGGGCAGGCCGCAGGCAGTGCACAGTAGGGATTTGCTGCCTCCAGTGGGGTGGGTGTTTGGTCACACCAACGGTGTACATGGCTGATGCCATCCTCAACGGGGGCTTGGCACCCACGTGGGCTTGGTATTTAACATCCCATGAGTTATCCCATATGTTAAGTCATCAACAGTTTAGGATGGGGGCACAGGTTAGAGTTAGTTCCCTAAACTCTAACTAGCAAATTTCAGTTGTTTTTCATTTTTTAAACGTTAGTTCTTATCTCATTTCAACACGTAAGTATAACAACACTTTAACCTTTGATCTTTTGAGTGAACACAAAGACGGACACACCTACCCGCCCACCAACCAAAGGTTAAAGGGACTTTATAGTTAGGTGAAAAAGTCAGTTAAAAGATACCATTTAAATCTAACAAAACCACAGAAATGTACTGGTTATAGTTATCTCAAATAACTATAACTCATACCCTCGCCATGCAAAGTTTTGTCATCAATGATGTCACTCAGAGCGCCTTTCCCACACTTCTGGCATAGAGTGCTATTCCAGGCAGGCCAATGGTGATCCCTACCCCTCTCAGACATTAATATGTAACTGTGTTCATAAGTCAGAGGGCACTAACTCAAAAGCCAGTGGCAAACACTCACTCCAAATCCTCCCGTTAAGCTTTATTCAGAGCTCTTCCCATTGTCATGTAGGCTGGGCTGTCAGGGGTAAACTCAATTTCTGCCCAATGAGGCATTGAGAACAAAACCACTTTGGTCCCAGAATGGTTCCCCTGCTGCATCAGGATTAGCTCACTGGGATGGCCCTCATTGTGGAAGATCACATGTTGCCTCTTGGGAGTAACAGCCTGTGGGGGAACTATGGTCAGTTCTGGTTTCAGGGTCAATGGGAGATCAAAACATTCCACAGCTCGCTCCACCTGAGGACCCGAGGTTCCTTGGCCTGGCACCGCAGTCCTCAAAAAACCAAACTGGCCCCTTGCAGCATCAACTAGTCCTGGGAATGGAGCAGTTCCGTAGCTATTTGGAGATGTGGCTACTCAATAAATTCCCTCACCCACACCCAATTGCCAGACTTTTACAGGAGAAGAAACAACTCGCTGTCGATTCATAGTGTCGCTGGCAAACAATGTAGGTTCTCTTATATCTCAGACGTGAAGAATTGAAATTGGCTGACCCAACACAACATATATGCTACTGCAACTACAAGGTTTATGTTTGATAGACTAAGTACATCTTCTTATAGAATCAACCACCACTACATCTACTTATAAAATCAACCACCTCTTGGAAGATGCTTAGAGATTTATCTAACTAGTCTCCAACGAGTTACCAACAGTACCCACCGCAACCGGTCTGTTTCACATTTAAAGTTCATAGTAAATGAATGAAATGACTGCATGGACTACTATTTAGAGGCATATTAATGGTGTGCTTAGCAGACAAAGTGAGGCCTACACTTGAAATGGGTGAGCAGCAGATGTTTCAATGAATAAAACCTTAGAAGGTGAGTATTACCTGTGCTTAACAGCATCCTCTTCATCCATCCCACCTGGTCAAGCCCCGTTGGGGTGCTTTGAGAAAGGGGTAATGAGTGGTACCGGTCCAATGGGATTTTGAATGCAGGCGCCCGAGTTAGTGGGTGAGGAGGGTGAGGTAATGTCTGAAAAGCAAAAGAAAAGGTATATATTAATAGAGCAATATCTAAAGAATATGAACACACATATCCTGGTTCAGGAAGTGAATGATCTTATCCATAGTTTAAATTCTTTCACATTCAGGCCTAGCACCAGCACATTTACCAAAAAGTATAAAGTTGTAAACAGTTTAACATCTTAACAAGACATCTGCTATACAGCATTGAAAATTAAAGACTGCCCTACAGTTATATTTTTAGTGGTATATTGCCGATTGTGTTTTTTGGATTGGGTTGATTTGCATTTAATTTAAAACAATGTCCTTTTCAAGATGGCAGATGTGTCAAAGGAAGGCATTGATCTTTCCAGTCTTTTTTTATTACCGTCCTCAGAGCATCTCCGATCTGTTTTCATGTTTTATGTTTCAAAGGAATTAAACTTGATGTCATCAAACTTTCACAAGTTCAAAAATTCTCAAAGCAACAGTGAATTTAGAATGTGGTTCAAGTGCCAGAATCTGAAAATTCAACTTTTCAAAGTGTTATGACATCACTTAACTCTTTGGACCTCGACCTTTGCTCTACTGCGTACTACTTTACATTTTAATTGTTTTGTCTAGATTCATTCCTTTGTCCACAGCAATTATTTCTTACTCTTTCCTCTAACGCTATCTACTTTCTGGAAGTGTTAATATTGATTCTAACTAAACTCAGTTGTTGTGTACAAAGATGGCGGGTGTGTTCAACTGGTCATGGTGATTTGTTTTAGAAATGTATCTGTCTGGAGGCTGTTAAAACATGTTGTTTTGTATCTGAATGTAAACAAGAGGACACGATTACAGATATCCTTGCTTGCCTCACTGAAAAATCAGAACATGATGGGAATAAAGAAACAAATGTGAACTATTCCCCTCTGCTGTATTAACCCATTTACGCACTTGTCAGGGTAACAGAGAAATATTTGTTCTAACCTTGCCTGGAATCTCAGAAATCAGGACTTGATTCATAAGTGGGGATCCAGTTTCCTGACATGGCTCACCACCGGTGGGACACTGCCTGCTGGAAGAAGCCTGCTCAAAGCAGCTGTGTTGCAAGAACCTGCATAGTTGCTAATCCCAGAGAAAGGAGCCAACTATAGAGAAGTCAAAACCAAGGGGACTACCTTCTACAGATCCCAGAGTTTGCACCTGAGAATTCCTGTGAAGCTAAGATGAGACTCTCCTACATAAAACAATTTCTTACTGATCTGTGAGATGCTGGAAACGACAGGGTATGACTGGGTTGTGTGGGGCCCTACAGTAATTTCCTCAGGAGGGCTTAGCATTGTGAAACTCACCCTGGGCGGTCCACCGCGTTCCCATCAGAGAAAATGAAGTAAAGTTACTGCGCTCTGGCCGCTCTCGACGATTTTAGGCATCTCTGTGGAATATCAGACGTTACTACGCACATCAATATCACGCATGTCTTTCCTACATAGTCATTACTATGACCTTTGCAATGTGTTGTAATACCATTCATGGTTTTACTACAATGCCAAACAATTCAGTGGTGTTATCTGATATATATACCTATATATACATATACATATATATATATATATATATATATATATATATATATACACAAAAACAAGATTCTAAGTGAGTATAGGATTTGTACAGATTTTCTGCACACATCACCTTCAAACTCACGTCAAAATGTGTTCCCTAAACAGCCCAGAATAATATTGATGTGTTCAGTAATATGGCCATCAAAGATCTTATACTACTATGTAACACAACTAGTAAAGAAAGATACAATATGACCTTGCAACCACTTGGAGCCATGTTATCAATTCAAAATGATAAAAGGAATAGTGAAAAAAACCTCAGATAAAAGGTGGGGTATGGTCCTGTTATCTAGGGAGTAATACGTGACAGAGTTCTACAGACAAATTCGTATACCTGAGTGTTGAGATAAAGTAGGTAAACGGTAATGTGTGGACCTACAGAGCAGATATAGAGAAACACTTATGGAATGGCATATCCAAACCATTACTGAATGGGATGAATTCCAGTTTCTCAAAAATGATGCACACATAAACTCAACCTTTTACTAATTGCCCAAAATACACAAAGACCAGTCGAACCCTCCAGACAGGCTCATCATTATTAGTCTACTAGAAAATAGATCAGTCTTTGTGGATCTTTTTTGTTCCCTCCTTGTTCAAAACCTCACCTCATATGTCAGAGATTTCAAAGACTTCATTAATAAAACACAGTATACTGAACAGGAGTCATAATATCGCCTAGTAACCCTTGATGTACATAGTGATGGTATCCATGCATGCAAACACTACTTGAGGACCAAAGGCGTCAATCTATCAGAATATACCCCATGCAAGTGGAGATGAGCACAATGTGTTTGAATGCAAATGTAATGAGAACCAATATTTCAAACAAGTACAAGGAACGGCTATGGGCACCTGATTCACCTGTTCAAATCGGGTCATGGGCTAGAGTGAGGACCAGATGCTCTGGGCAACTGAGATGAAACATAATACCAACCACGTTGCTGTATGGTTGAGATACATTGACAGGGTATTTCTAATTTGGAAGAGGGGAGTAAAAATGGTCAAAAGGTGTTCTTTTCTGCAATCGACATCAACACTTTGAAACTCAAATTCTCAATGACCTAAAGATCAAGGATTCCTTGATCTTAATTTGTCTATAGTCAGCACCACAATTGAAACAAGGGTGTTTAGGAACAAAATGCAGGCCACCCTACACTCCATGCAGATATCAATCATCCACCTAATTTCTGATGGAGTATACTATACAATGAGTTTCTAAGGGCCAAACAGAACTGTAGCTCCAATGGGGATAGATCAGCATCCGAATGAGATGATGGGAAAATTTAGGCACAGAGGTTACACCAACAAAATGCTTAAACAAACATACAACAGAACAGACAAGGTAAGAACAGAAAACATACTATATAGTACAGACCCCGTGAATAACCAAAAGGTTAGTGAGGCAACAGGACCCATTTGCTTCTCACTACATTCGACACCCAAGCCAAGTCATTTAAAGGAATTTTAAGGAAACAGTGGAACATTCTTAGGAATGATGATTTGTTAAAAGAGAGAGTTGGGAACAGTCTCTCCATAACATATAGTAAAAGCTCCTCTGTCAAAGACAGAATAACACACTACCATCTATCTCCAACCCCCAATAACTGGATGAACCCCTCACCAAGATTCTATACTTGTAGCAGCTGTAAGACCTTTAAACAGAGTTCCAATGTCAAGAATAATGAGTTACCTCAAACTAAGCTGAAATGCAAGATCAACAAATATATCACAAACAAAACAGAGTTTGTTGTGTATCTAATAAATGCCCATGCATGAAGTGGTATGTAAGGTGAACAACACTACCAGTCAAAAGGTGCATCCTCAAAAACACGAGGGCTATAACTTATCCTGAATTGAGGTATAGTACAACACACCATTTCTGTGTATTACATGATTGAAACTGGAATGTAGTGAAACACTTTGGAATAGATTGTGTTCCAAAAAACAGGGGAAGGGGGATGGAATGCAGGCCCTATGCAGGATGGAATCCAAGTACATTATTGAGGCAGAATGCCATCGACCAAGGGGGTGAATGCAGATGAGGAATTGTATGTACATGTATAATTTTAAAAGGAGTATCAACATACTGATGGTTTCTTGCCCCATCACTCAATTATGTAATATATAAAATCCTGTTTTTTGATGGTACATTGCGTTATATTGTTATTTTCACGTGATTGTATTTGTGGATGAGGCCTTATGCTTTCTATAATTTTATTATTGATTATTGGAAACATTCACTAATATCACTGACATTTGGAATAGTTCAACAAGAAACATTTATGATGATTGATATACATGTAAAGATGAAACAATATGATTGAAAATTGAGTGTTAGGGAGTAAGATATTTCTCCAGTGTGAATATTTTTTTGTGTGGAAAGTGACCAAAAAAGAAATCTGAGTGGCTGGCACTCCCTCTCCAGGGGGAGCTGGAATTAAAAAAATGTTTTAATGTCATTATGGTCGTATGGGACTTCTGCAGGACAAGGAGAGATCCCAAATCCAATCAAATCAAATCACAGTCTTCAAGCTATGCACAGCTCCTTAAGGAGAGCTGACGCCTAATAAAGAAACCCCATTACATGGGCAAGCCCCTACTACATAACATGTGTGCTCAGTATGCAGACTGTGCGTAGAGCACACACACTTCTGAGACCTAAACCCCATCACGTGGGCAAGCTGCTACTACGCACAGTCTTCACTTAGTACGCAGTTTGTGTGTACAACTCCTTCCCTGCAGGCATGCAAGCGCTATTAGGTGGGCAAGAGCCTACTAAGCATGGTCAGTGATAAGAAGACACACTGTGTGTGGTGCTCATTCCCATCCAGAGACCTATGCCCCATTAGGTGGGCATGCCCTTTCTATGCCCCGTCTGTGCTCAGGGACCAGCCTGTGAGCAATGCCCACTCGCTCTAGACATGCACATGCTGTTAGGTGGGCAACCATCTACTACACACAGTCAGCGTTGACTGTTCAGACAATGTATAGAGCCCACTTCCTCCATAGACCTCAGTCCCATTAGGTTGGCAAGCTCCTACTACCCACAGACTGCTCTAGGGGTGCAGATTGTGCTTAGAGCCCACTCCCTCCAGACATGCAAGCTTTATTAGGAAGGCAAGCCTCTACTACGCACAGTCAACACAGTGTGTAGACTGTGCGGAGACTCTACTCCCTCTAGAGAACTAAGCCCCATTAGGTGTACAAGCCACTGCTATGAAGTGCCTGAGGTCTGTGCACTGATCTTCATGGAGAGCCCCCTCCCTTCAGGCACTAAATTCTAATTAGGAGGGCATGCCACTACTACTGAGAGGCTGTGCTCTCTGTGCAGCTCTTCACAGAGAGCTCACTTCCTCCACATACAAGCCTCTGTGCATAGTGACGGTTCTACAACTTACAGTTAGGCGTGTTAGTAATACTTTACTTTACGTTAAAATTTGCTGGAAAAAACAACGGTGAAAGTAATGCTGTACTTGGTTGAAAATGTAAACTCAAACTACCATTTTAAACTAAACAAAACACTATAATTCACCAAGTATAGATTACTGAGCTAACTCTAAATTGTGCCCCTGTCATGCACTGCTTAGGACCTGACATATTCCATTGCTAATAACATATTCAGTGACATAATTGGTGACAACACTGATTATATCTCAAATCACATCACTGATGATATCACTGACAACATCATGTGCCATGCTGCTGTTCAATTTAGTCTGCAAATCAGAACAGTCTTTGAATGTTTGTACAAAAGTACTAAATGGCACATTATTTAGGCATTATCCATGCTAACCAAATACAGACATGGCCACCTACATCCGTCCATCCACGTCACAACGAGTACTTGGAAAACCAGACTCTTAAGCCGTTAGGACTTCCCCTTGCTTGGATTTTGGATTTCTTCAATAACTCATTTATTATGCATGAATATCTATTCCTTAGGGGTTCATTCATGACGTTCCTCTACCCGACTTTTACGTCAATTCTGGCATTCCTAAACACCTTCAAGGTATAAATATATCTTCACTGGCCATGGCAAATAACGGCATGGTTGGGCTGCATACTTGCACGGCTCGCCACGGCAAGTTCGGAAGGAAGTCAAGTCCCCGCCTGATGCACTGACCAGACGCTGTCATCCTCCTCGCATAGAATCCAGCTGCAGTGTTTCTGACTCCCCTTGCAGGGTGTTAGAGATCGAGACTTGGAAAGGGATTCCAACCTCTCTCATTCTAAGGTATGGAGCAGACTAGAACCTAGAGGGACTTTTGGCAAATCTTGGCAACACCAATCTAAACTATAGCCCAACTAGACTATTGAAAAATGGCACCTACTTCTTACCTTGTACTACACTTAGGTTAGGTACACTGGGTTAGAACTAGCTAGAAGCACCAGATGAAAAATTCACATTTTAGCCTGTGTTATTTATGTATGTATTTTTATGAATATATGCCATAGCTACAAACAATGCTATTGCAGTATTATTTCATCTTACTGCTAATGCTGTACGTATTATACTTCGCATTCTGTCTTACGATTGTAGCAGTTCATATCTCTTGCACAAGAAATAAGACTGTTCAATAAACCCTTTTTATTGAAACGCCCGTCTACCTATTTCTGTGTAAACTCTGTAGAAACGAAGCATGCCCGCTTGACTGAGTAAAACTGTTTTCTATTGTTTCCACAATTCTGAGACTGTTCTGATTCTAAAGGGAAACAAAGTTGTCATGTTAATGCGGTTGTCAGAAACGAATCCCTTCTTGTTTATTCAAAAAGTTTCTAGTGACATCTGAGTTAGCTGGCACACACAAGTAATTAAGTTTAATGTACTCGATAGAGGCATACTGACCCTAGTTCTATGCCACAACTATAGTGTGTATTATTCCAATGCCCAGAGCCTATCAGGGATATAGGAACTACACTACAGTATCTTCCGAGGGTGTTTGGGCTGTTACACCCCCCCTAATAAATGTATTTTCTGGTAAGTAGGCGGGTCCCCGTGCTTTCAGTCGGGAATGGTGAGGTGTCTGTTGGATTTCACCAGGAATATATTAATATACACACAGACAAAAACACACACACTCTCTCTGTTTTGAAAGTCTTCAAAATGTTTATTATACCAAATAATGTGGTTTCTCTCACTTAGGACCCATACCAATCCGCATTCCTTTCCCTTTCTGCCGCCCTACTTGTGGTAAAATATATTTTAACATTATATGATTGTTGGAAAATCTGAAGTTCACACTACCCCCTAACCTACAGACCAAGCAACAGCCTTGGCCTGAGACCTCCTGACTGGATCTGGAGTGTGGAGTTGGGGGCCCATCCGGTGCTTGGTGGGGCGCGGGGAACCTTCAAATTTTGTTACGCCACTATGTACACTTTGGCTACGCACCTTCAGAAAGGCTATTCTTTGGTCTTCAAACTGGAGATTATTGAGTTTTTTTTGCTGTTTTCAAACATATCAGTTTGCTTGACAAAGGGTATGAAGGTTGACCTGTTTTTAATCGAAGAGATGTATAGAATGCATAAGAGAAATCATGGCTCAGTCAAACTAGCCATCATTCTAAAGGGAATAACTATTAGGTTACACATAGTTAGTAGGGAAACTAGGCTCCATTACATTTTGAAGACCATCTCTAAGACAGCCAATGGGATTTTCTCTGGTTCACTCATAGGCAATGTGAATTTTCTAAAGGAGGCTTCTGGCAAGCGAACACCAACTACATATGATATACCCCATTACCCCTCTCAGGTCAATTTTACAGAGTCAAACTAAAAGGAGGAGAGATTTCAGACGCACTAAAGAGCAAGATAGATCCACTCGTAAGTGAATGCAGGTTAGCATCTGTCACTACCTTGGACACGTTTCGACAGCTGCATGTTGTCTTTTTTCTACTTTTATTATTTTGATTATCTTGCATATGTTGTTGGGTGTGTGTGGTTTTTTTTATAGTTGTGCGTTTGAATTTCGGTGGATGGAAGAGTGAGTCAGTGGATAGATGAATGAATGCACGAGTGCAAAGATGAGTGACATTGTGCATTTGTGATGAATTATTGGGGGCCGAAACTGGTCAGTGACCGAAGAGGCCCTTGCATTTATAATCCCGGTCTATTGGCAATGCCAGTGTTTGTTCCATTAAGAAATAGCCTTGTAGGATATTACTTTTGATTCCATATATATAATAAAGACATCTCCTTAGCAGGTACTGCAAGATTCAAGACATCAGATCTTCCAAAGAGGAGGAAATGTTGAGGCGTTTCTGTACTGCGAGTGGCCTCTTGAGAGAAATGTTTTGAGGACAGTGATTGCGGTGTGACATGAATTCAAACGAATGAAGCAAATCCTTTTACGAGAAACCAAAGTAGTCCCTCCTGCTGAAATTACATTTAAATGTCAAAATGTTTTTCATGCTGCAGATAAAATCCCTTCCCCGGTCCACACGACGAGGATATTATTATTGTCTGTTTCGCTTCATTAGTGCCAGTTTAATGCCTGGATACAGCAATCAGCCGCTGAAAGGTGTCTGCCACTGCACTGCACCACTGACTTTTGATTTGTTTGCGCGAGGTATATTTTTGCAGAAATGGGGGAATTATGCACGGGAGTAATATGTGCAAGTGAGAACAATCCATAAATAAGCAGAAATCACCATGGCCATGTATTTTCCATCGCCCTACCTAAAGTCCTCCTGTCTGCAGTCACTCCAATAATGCTACAACTCTGATCTAGAGTGCACATCACAAGCTGAATTGTTTACATACAAAATGTGTTTTAGTATTAACCAAGTATATGGCACTCACTACTCGCCTTCTTTACCTACAAAGTCTAAATGGTGACGTCACTTTCCTCTAGAATACAAACCAGTGGCTACACTCCATCAACCTCTGCAGCAGGTGCTCAGTCCTGCGAGCTAACTCACTTATTTGCTTTCTCGCCACACTCCCCCATTTTACGGATCTACTTGGCCGCTCTTAATGTACACCTTTAACTCGAAAACGGAGTAATCATGAAAACAGAAGCAAGTACAGTTGCACGGTGAAGGTCTTGGCCGCTCACACTGCAGTGAAGAAGGTAGACTAAACTCTGCACAGGTTTTCTAATAATGCTTCCAGCTACATACGTCAATTGCTACAGTTCTCCGTGTGTTTGTGGTTTTTCCTGCTTAGCTCTGCAGAATCAACCCACCGGCCGTCCCCCATGGGACCTGCTTCATCAAATTCCTGATGAAACTGTAAGTAGTGCTATCTCTGAAGCCGCGCGCGCCCTAAGATGGCGCCCGCACCCAGTGCAAGGCCAGGCAGAGGCTAATGCGCTGTCAGTCCAAAGTCAGGCACCGCACCCCTGGGCGCATGGATTGACTGGCGCTCTCTGTGCAGAGGGGGGCAGAAGGCCTGCCCTGGGGGATAGCAGGGCGAGAGGGATGAGCCATTCTTTTAAGAAAGAGAAAATAAACCTTATTCATAGAAGAGTTTATCTGGCGTTTATGGCCCCTAAAGCAACGCTAGTGTCAAGCAACATTAAATAGGGCCCTGAATTGGGAGTTAAATCCTCAATAAAGGGATGCAAGGCTGTTTTTTATGTACAAATGGCATACATGCCAACATTTTTAAACAAGGAAGAGGGATATTTTGAAGTAGATAAACATCAGGGGTCCTAATTTGCCCCAATAACACACATTGAAGCAAAGGTAATTTAAGGTGGAAGACAACTAAAAGAAAGCCATTTTCTCCATAAAAAATCTGGTGCGTCCCATTGGAATCGGGTCTGTAAGCATGTTTGATATGGTGAGGTATTTCTATTGTATGCGCTCAGAGCCAGAGCGCTGAACAGGGTCAACCCCAAAGTTGTAGTCTAGGAGTGTTTAGAATGGTAGCTGGAATTCGAGAGCAGAAGCGCTGCTTCTGAGCACTATGCTCACTTGTAATGGTAATGCATCTTTCATAACCCAGCAGATCGAAGCCGGTATGTGCAAGGTTGTATGACCTCAATTAGCTTCTTAGGATTGTTATCAACACTACAAACATTTTACTTTTAAGGAACGCGATGGCACCTGCGTCCACATCCTGAGGGTGCTGGGAAAAATCTGCAAGTGGCTACTAGAGGATACTAGTAAAACAGTCACACAGCTCCTGTTAGAAATGGGGATCTCTAGTTGGCAGAGGTAGGTACCATTGTCCAAATAGGAACCCTTGCTTCTACCCAAGGTAAGGGGGATACACTCTTTAGATAACCCCTGCTCACTAGCACAAGCAGACAGGCTTATCCCAAAGGCAATGTGTAAAGTATTTGTACTCAAAACACACAGTAATACAGTGAGAACACCACAAATGGACACCACACCAGTTTAGAAAAATAAAGTATCTTTATCTAAACTCAACACGACCAAAATGACAAAATTCCAACATACAAGTATTAAGAAAGACGACTTTCAAAAGGTTTTAGCAACTGAGCCCATAGAAAACTATGGATGTGTGATTTCTTGCAAAGTACCTGTCGTTGTGACAAAATTCACCAAGCCAAACAGCTGCAGCGATGGGAAGCGCTAAAAAGCAAAGAGATGCGTCGTTTCCTGGACCTTCATGGATGTGATGTGACAGTTCCACTGGACACACGGAAGCGGAGTGTCAGGTCCGGTCTGTAGGGGGAAGCGATGCGTAGATTTTGAGACGACTCCGATCCACAGGTGATGCGTTGGGGACAACTTGCCACACAGGGACGATGCGTGGAAATCCGGGATGTGGCGGGAACAATGCAGCAGCGGCGAGCAGCGCTTCATCAATTTCTTCAGCTGCGATACCTCGATGCGTCGATTCTCGCTGTGGCGACAGGCGCTGCATCGGTTTCGTCAGCTGTGCAGCGAATCGTGGAGATTCTTCTTGCACCACGGCGTTGCATCAGAAAACTGTCGCAAGAAGAGTGATGTGTCGATCTTCTTGTGGTTGCGTTGCTTTTCCAGCTCCCATCTGCAGAAACAACCTACAGAGGCCCAAGACAGTCAAGGGCACCTTCTGGCAGGTCAGAACTCCCATCAAGGAAATTCAGGGGAGCTGGGGTGAAGTCTTTGTGTTCCTGAGACTTCAAAACAGGAGGCAATCTCTACTCAAGCCCTTGGAGACTTTCCTCAAGCAGGGAAACAGTACACAGCAAAGTGGCTGTTAACAAACTGCACACAGGCCCTGCAGTGGCAGGTCTGAGTTACCTTTTAAGGGTTTCTCATGTGGGTGGCACAATCCGTACTGCAGGCCCACTAGGAGCATTTGATTTGCAGGACATAGCACACTTTTTGCACTTTACTAGGGGCTTACCAGTAAATCAATTATGCCAGTCATTGATAACCAATCATGATAACTATATACACCGAGCACATATGCACTTTAGCACTGATTAGCAGTGGTAAAGTGCTTAGAACCCTAAAACGAACAACAACAGGTCAGGAAAAAATAGGAGGAAGGAGCAAAAAGTTTGGGGATAACCCTGCAAAAAGGGCCAAGTCCAACAGCACCTGATAAACCAAACAAACCCATCATCCTATAATTCCTAATCAGAATTCATCTACAACCTTGATGCCTCACTGAGTCCTCCCACACAATAGCTTGCTTGCACAGCTAACAGTCTACGCTCGTCACCACGCATGCTTGTATCAGATTAACCTGTATTAGCTAATGATTCTACATCTTAAATCTATAAAACTCACTATTAGAGATACTCTGGCTCCAGTGCTCACTCATTGGCTACACTTTTCTTACACACAATGACTCCTCTACCCCGCTTACCTTTCTTCTTGCACATCAACACCAGCTGATCCACAAACGTATCATCAAGATCGAATTATAAATCCCTCATGCTCCTCCATCTACTTCTTTTGTCCACCTTGCTCTATCCATGACGGTTGTTCTTTGTTTACTTTTTTATCCAATCCCTGACTTATATCTGGTACTGGTCCATGATGTTTCAAATCAGCAGGAACCCTGCCCTTACTAAAGAAGCCTACAGCTTCCCCTTTCTTACCCTCCAACTATCGCCCAGCATCTCAGCCCATTTTTGTCTCTGAAATATTGGTCCACCTTGCTTTCCATTGCATTGTTCTACATCTTTAAGTTAACATCCTGCTCAGTGGCCTCCAAAGCGTTTGCTGTGCTCTTCACTCAACAGAACCTGCCCTGGTGCTGCCCTGTTTGGACCTGAGACCCTTGCTGTTTCTCCTCCGGCATCAGCACCCCTTTCTGGCTCTATTAGTACTTCTATAAGCTCCACCTCTTCTAAACCATGACAGCCCAAGGAAACCGGGCTGCTACTTCCGCCTGCACTTCTCCTTTAGTCCTTCTTCTCTTTCTACTTGTTTTGCCTCACATCCTCCACCTGGCATGCATACAGGAACATTTTCCATCTACTACTTTTAAATTGTAAAAAAAAAAAAGGATAGGGTGCGCCGTTAATTGTATTGTTCAACCACAGTGCCCTTTCCAACCTTAATAAACTAATCTCATTTGAACACATTATTTTTATTTGTATCTGTTCTATCACCTCCGCCCAACACAATATTGATCTTCCAATCAGTTCATCAGTCAGTAGCATCTCAGGTTTAACCCTTACACCTATCACACACTTACTTCATTATCCCACCCTCTTCTGTAGACTTCCCACTCGCAGGTGCCTAACAAGTTCTTTTGTGCCACCTTCGAAACTCTCACACATCAATGCCTTGTGTTTTCTTCTGGCTCACTTCTCTTCTTTACATGTTATTCTCCAATTTAATTTCCATTCATGTCATTAAGCTCCATTATTCCTTACAGAACATGTCTCTCTAACGTCATCCTCCAATTTCTACATACACTGTAATTAATAGTACATAACAAACTAGGTAGAGGAGATCCAGCTATCTTAAAATATCACATATTTTGTACCATTTACAACCCTGATATATGCTACTGCTTCTGTTTCCCACTTCTGATTCCACAACCTCACAATATTTCTCCATCTGAACTACCACGCTCCCTGATCCATCCCCCTTTTTTGTACCCGCTTTAATCCTTTGATGACTATCTTTATTTTGGTAGAACTCAAGTATATTTTAGAAGACTCCATAATATGCTGAGCACTCAAATAAACACACAATTTGATCTCAGCATCCCCTTCTTTAACTTCAATAGCTATTAGCAGATTACCTTTCTTCCCACTCACAGTGCAGGTGACATAGTCAGGTCTATTCAACCAAGTGGTGGGACCACATCCTTACTGTTTGGTCCAACAACTTCCATATCTTTTCTACATTCAGCCCATCCCTCTGCTCCTTCCAAGGTTTGGTAAAAATTCCTAGGATGCCTCAGGCACATCTCCTACAAGGATATTAATGACATCATGTCCTGGTTAACAGTCTGTCTTAGGTCTGGTCCTGGACCTGCTGGTCACAAAGTGTGTGCCCTTATTGCTGGCATGTGATGAACAAGTCAGGGCATATGAGTTTGTGCCTTTTAATTTAGGGATACGCCAGGACATGTGTTCATGAGTTCGAACAGGGCCTGTAATGTGGGTGCTTCGCCTTTGCATCTGTATCTTGGCATTTAAGTCTGTACTTTACCATATGAAAGCGGAACCTGGTTATATAATGACTGACCTGGGCATATAATGGCACACCATGTCTGCACCCATGGCATATCATAGGAACGCACTAGGAGTGATAGGCATTATAATTAAAATCAACATATCTCCTCTAGTGACCTTTTAGCTTCTTGAAATTTTGGTAGACTTCTCCAGTCTCAACATTTCATGTGTCATCAGTGTCAAAGAGCGTTTGATGCGTGTCAGCTATTTATGGCATAAATGTGAATCAATTCTGACCAATCTGGCCGACTTGATAAAAAGATTGTGGTCAGTGCCTAAGCAGACGGAGGCACAGTCTGCCTGTACCACAGAGGCCTATCTATGCATGGTTTAGCAACTTCAATTAAGCGCACCCATGGGCCACACCCGCCTATTGACATGTGCATCATTAAACTCAGTGCTTTCACCATAGGGAGCCATTTTATGTTGACTTTGCATCAGTAGCAATTCTGGAATTCCTAGACCCATGTACCTGCATTTGCAAAGAGTTTGGTTTGCACCACACACTGATAATAACACATATGACCCAAACCTAAAAATATATGGGATGTTTGGGACAGTTATCTCCTTTTCCTTTAAACATCATTCATGCGAGATAAGATGTTTTAATGAGCTTGTGCAGGTTTTCATTGTCATTTTGAATTCACTCACAAGTTCTTCACAGTTTTTGAGTCTCCTTGGGGTTTTCTTATAATTGGACATTGCTGGCCATGGAATTTTTAGGTCACAAGATAAAAGGATTTCACCAAGGAGAGGTTAGACCCAACAATTTAAATTGATTCTTTTGATGATGAGACTCAGAATTGAATCCAGAGAGCGCCTTTGATGTGGTCTGCTTCCTTTCCAGCCAGGCCTTTGTCATCTTCTACATAAAAGACTTAGAGGCAAGCTACCGGATACCAGGGCGATGATCAGGAGCGCTAGCCCTAGGAGGTAAGTGCATACTGATCAACCTGTCCCTGGGGTTGTACTGCCATGGGTGCTGGTCAAGAATGGCAGAATCTAACACCAAATCGTACACACCATGGTATTCTATATAATGTAACATTCTCTGGAAGGATGGTGACCCTGTCTGTGTGTGTTTGCTGCATCTGGTGACCACAGCCTCTCCGTCGCTACTCTCATATTGTGCACAACACACCAGACTAGTCCGTTCAGAAGAACAAAATGGCCACTGCGAGAATGGATGTGCCACCTTCAGTAATACCAAACATGTTTCCATGGCGAAAAAGGGCAGAAGACTGAGGTAGAGTAACACCTTCTAACATGTCTAAGAATTTACCAGCCAAACCTGCCCTTGGAGCTATGGCCGATACTTTATGGACTGTACCCAAACCCACTCGCCCACCAGAGAAAAATATGGTTTGTCAGTAGTTGCTTGCAACTTGGAAGGTCAGGCAGTCAAGAAAAGGATGCAAGCCTATATAGTTATCTATTTATTTATTTTGTAAGGCGCATGTAGAACCAAAGGAGGCTTCAGAGCACTCACAAGGAAGAAGTAGGGGAATAACAGAAAACTAATTATGCACTCACGAGTACGAATGTGTGACGGAAAGAGGTGGCTCATCATTGTGGAATTTCCTGAAGTCCACTTCATGGCCAAATGGGAAGGGAATACATTCCAAGGGCAGGAGCCGTGAGAGTACAGAAAACGTTTCTATCTAGGTAAATTGGTAAACTGTGCTGGGATGCTGACCTTTGGAATTTATTTGGATTATAAGAGAAATAGTTTGGAAAGTTTTCAGAAGCTTCCTTATACAAGTCCTCTTTGATCAGGGAAATCCTTTCAATCCCTATGAATTTTGTGGTCTCAAACCAGCGCAGTTATACATTGCGCCCTCCCCGTTCCAACAACCCGCCTTGTGAACTGTACAATTGTGGCAGACCCACGTACCCCCAAACCTTCTCTAAGTCTGCTCATATTATCCATTCCTTTCACTGCCCACCATCTCAACATTCAAAATAATAAAGTTTGGTGGGGCCAGAGTATGTTTAGAGTCTTTGGCAGTGATCTACAGATTCTGTTCTCATTAGATATCCTTTCACAAAATGTGCTAGAAAGCAAAATAAAGTTTAAAACCACATAAAAAAACTGGTGCCAGAAACAAGGGCTTTATTTTTACCTGACGAGCCTGGAGATCCCTCAGATGATCAGCCACAGAGAAGGTTCTCAGTCGGTCTCCGCTCCTGGCCTTTCGGTTGCTCTCATACTTGCTTTGAGTATCTTCAGAGCTGGTTGAAGGAAGACGCTCTGAAGCATCCAACTCCTCATCAATAGATCCATCAGCTGACTCGTCGGACATGGTCTCTTCTTCTAGAACGGGGCACTGCATGTTGGACAGCTGGCTATGCGTCGATCCGGAATACGAGCCTCGCCAGCGAGAGGGTGGCACCTCTGAGCAGCAACTCAGGGTCTGCTCTTCTGTTTTCACCTTTTCCTCCAAGAGAGTCTATGGAGTTAGAAGTAGGACAGAAGTCTGATTAACTAGATGAGTGAAATGAAGGCACTCATATTATCAGGTCTCTTATCAGCAGTGTACTAATGTAGATGTGGACATTTCATGATGAGACGAACATTGCTAAATGTGAATAAAAAGAGGGGTCAGTAAACTATATTGAGAACTCTACCTCATTAAAATAAACAGTGTGTGTGTGTGTGTGTGTGTGTGTGTCTGTGTGTGTGTCTGTGTGTCTGTGTGTGTGTGTGTGTGTGTGTGTGTGTGTGTGTGTGTGTGGCATAACGGTCAGAGCTGCCAACTTTGAACCAGGGCAACTGGGTTTGAGTCTTGGCGTCAGCTCACAACCCTGTGAGTCTTGGCAGAATCACTTAATGTCTTAGTGCCTTCAAGAAACAATGAATGTTTCTTTATGTAATGTAACTGGTGCTCATGTAAAGATCTCCAATACCTTCGGGTTGAGTTTGTGCTATATAAAACTGCAACAAAAAAAATCAAAGAGTATGGCTATGGCTGTACGGCAATGCAATTGCTCCATGCACAGGTTTTTTCTGTTCTGTAGAAGACAAGTAGATTTACGGTAGGAAGACATCAAGTCTAGAGGTGTGTAGAAACACTGACCAGAGGGGGGTAAGAAAAAGTGAGTTTCACAGGGGTGTCTGAAGTTAGTTGAATGTACCACTATTTTCTTTGGAGGGGATTTTAATTTGAGAGCTTTTGCAGGCTTAGTTTGTTCTAAAGACGGGTACACATTGAACACGATAGACACTTTGATTATACTATAGAATTTCACAGTTGTGAGTAGTATCTATTAATATAGAGATACTATTCCCTAAAATAGCACAAATAAGGAAACAGGACTGTTGGAGCTAAGTAGCTTTTCAGCAGCAATAGGAAAATACCAAGGTTGGCCAACGAAGACGCTCACCCCACGAGAGGAGAATGGGAGATTGCCTACTGGCTCGTATGAAGATAGAGCAGGTTGCAGTGCAACAGTGGTACATTTTTCAATGAAATTCTGGCTATAATTTGCTCTGGTCAGCCTACCCATCAAGATACCAAGTGATAATGTGGACTATTGCTTAAAATACAATCATATAATGTCAGAAGTGTCATGGAAGTGTATTCTATCTCTTGGCAAGAAGGTCAATAAAATTATGAGAAGACTTTTTAAACTGATGAAATTGAGTGACACTATGAAGTAACAGGGAAGCATCAAGGGCTACATGAAGGAATGACACAAGCAGGGACTTTAAATCAGTATTGGTTCTCCACTGTTTGCTTTATATTCCCTTTCTCAGGGTCAATGGAAGTCTATACTTCAGATTTGGAGTTTTGATGTGAACTGAAATGAAAATTTCACGTATTGTTATTGGTAGAACTTTATTGATTGGGATATGTGGAGTGCAGGATTGAAAAGGTGGCTATTGCTCACTTGGAGAAGATTTTATTTCAACTCATAGCCAACTTCACCAGTTTCATGAAGGTGGTAAAGGATGTTCCCTTAGTGTGGTTCAGTGCAAGAGCCTGGCTCAGCTTTGAAATGTATGTCATTGAGTCAGTTCACTCTTCTGTTGTCCTCTCTGGAAACAACACTGTGAATGTCCACAAATTACATACAGGTAAATCTCACCGAAGCAGAGGTTTTCTTGACGTACCTGTAGGTTCCCAATGGACAGTCTAACCTGGCCTGAAACCATGGGTGCTAAACCCACTCCAACTACATCAATGTAAAATCAGGGTCTCCAGGTCAGCATTGTACGGTCAGGTCTCCACTCTGGCTAGGACTTTTTTCTACCATCGCAGGACTCGCCGTAGAAATTTCCCATTTAATAGACCATAGCCTTAGGTGACTGGGCTCAACAACATATTCAATCGTGGTTTGACTCTGGAACCCACATCTGTCTGGGTGCTCCAGAGGCTGGTCTAAATCGAAAAGCCTCATTTATTGTAATAGGATCATAGTTCCAGTGTTTTCCATAGTTGATTATGTTTATGTTGAAAGATCTGTCCAACAAAGGCTGGAATTCACTGCTCTGAAATACAGCAGGAAAAGTCCTTGAAATAGCCGTGAGGTCAGCACATTGAGCACCACTGAAGGTGCTGACAACTGTCCTTGTCCGTGGAGGTGACAGGGCTTTTTCGGTGTCGACCACTAAGCTCTGAAACTCCCCAACCGCAACCTCCCTCTCCCTGGGTAGGAACATTTTACAATCGCTGTTCTGTAAATCTTTGAAAACTTAGTTATGCAGTCTTCTTTAATCCATGTGTCTTGTGCTGCTTTATCAACCTGTTTGGTGTCTTGATACTTAAGTTAAAGTTAACTTTATAAATGCAAAATAAATTAACACAGTTACACTGACGCCTTTGGCACTCCAGATAGAGCGCTATTGCACCAATTTCCTCTGATTTAAATAAAAGTGCAGTTTGCCCGTCAGCCAATAAACCTTATCCTACATCTTGCCTTTTGGAACTATCATCCTACCAAACTGTGACTGGTTTTGTAAATAATGAGTTATCAAAAAACTGACTGTAAATTGAATCAAAAAATCCTTTGTTGAATTTTCCTACAAGTCCAAAGCTCTTGCTTTGGACTTTGTGTAAGTAACTCACCATTGCCAGTGAGGAGAAAGGCAAGGAGGCGAAGGTAAACAAGCAGAGGCTTGGGATATGAGAGCAGGAGCACAGGCACAGTCCTGGTATTGGTTAAAGTATACTCTTAAAAACTAACAACTATCACTGGAAAAGTGTTATGAACAAACTAACCTAGCGTTAGGAAAAATATCAAATTCCCTTTCAAAACTACAGTTGAAAGGTTGATAGCCAAAACCTAAAAAACACTGCTATTTGTCAGTTACAGCTAGCTGAGGAATCACAACGCCACCCTAATGCACTGATCATGACCTCACACATGACATCACAACTGGAACCATAAATGTTATCACCAATAACATCGCATATGACTGCACCGGTGGAATTATGCATGCCAGTCAATTCTATGTACTGTTTTATGTCTTTCATAATATCTTTAGGTTGTGAGCACATCTGTAGCAGTCCTTCTCAATATACCATCCACTGGGACATCCAGATGTTGGCATTGGAAGTGCTTGCTTACCCCTGTATTTAACATATTTCATATAGCTATGGCTTATGAACAGTAATTTAATGCTTGTCTATTTATAGGACTTCTTGTGAGTGTTACTGCAGCAGCCTTCATTGTCACGCGAACTACTGCAGGGACAGTCAGACGTTGACATTGGTGTTGTAGCGACACACCTGCACCTTCCACCTGTGAAGATGCTGCTGCAGCCTTTCTCCTCCATGTGTAACACCTGCACGCAGATCTAGGGGCTTACGGTGATTGTAGTGCAGCTATAGTACTGCACTGTGTATATGAAGATGTGCATTGCCAGCCTTCCATGGACACATTGGTTATTGCAAGAACAACTTCATCTTGATAGAGGTGATGTAGCCAATGCTGTTGCTTCTAATCTCTATGCAGATTTAGCCTCTTTATAGGAGTAAACTATGTACAATATAGTATACGTGAGAAAATGTAAACATTGACAGTGCTGCAGCTGCTTTGCAATTGTCTCTAATATTTACCAGGATGTTAACATTTGTGAATGAAACTGCTGCAGCCTTTAATCTTCATGCAATGTGTCTACCTCAGTCATAATATTAATGGTGTCAATGGGATGTGCCTTCCTTTGTGGTGAAGTAATGACCATAATGAAGAGAGTATTTTAGCACAGCCTCCACAAAGTATGCAGTCAGTCAAGAATGATTCATTTTGACCTTAGTCTTAAAACATTGTAAAACCAATCATAAGGAGAGACACCACTTACCTGCAAACGCCGCCACCGCCGAGAGTCATTAAGGGGGCAGAAAAAACCCATCTGTGCAAACGCCGACACCGCCAAGAGTCACCGGAACACCTGACTCCGCGCCGCCGCTCCGGGGGACCACAACTCCCGGCAGGCCTCGCGGCGGCGCGTTCTGAGCGACGAGGAAGGCGCCAGTGAGCGCCAAAGGACAGGATAAAGCCGGCAGCACCCCGGCAGAGCGGGGGAGAGACACCACTTACCTGCAAACGCCGCCACCGCCGAGAGTCGTTAAGGGGCAGAAAAAACCCATCTGTGCAAACGCCGACACCGGCAAGAGTCACCGGAACACCTGACTCCGCGCCGCCGCTCCGGGGGACCACAACTTCCGGCAGGCCTCGCGGCGGCGCGTTCTGAGCGACGAGGAAGGCGCCAGTGAGCGCCAAAGGACAGGATAAAGCCGGCAGCACCCCGGCAGAGCGGGGGAGAGACACCAATTACCTGCAAACGCCGCCACCGCCGAGAGTCGTTAAGGGGGCAGAAAAAACCCATCTGTGCAAACGCCGACACCGCCAAGAGTCACCGGAACACCTGACTCCGCGCCGCCGCTCCGGGGGACCACAACTCCCGGCAGGCCTCGCGGCGGCGCGTTCTGAGCGACGAGGAAGGCGCCAGTGAGCGCCAAAGGACAGGATAAAGCCGGCTGCAGCCCCCGCGTCGCGGGACGCCCGGGGCGAAGCCCGGGCAAAGGGCGGGCCCTCTACGGCCCTCATCGGCAGGAGGAGGCAGGGGCAGGGCCAGAAACTCTGCTCGAGGTACCCGAGGCATCCTACTGACCAAGTAAGACTGTTTTGTTGGCAATAGCCCTCTGTGTGTTTTTAGGAGTACAGGCACTTGGTTATATTCACTACCATGTCTAAAAAGGGATCTGCACCACCAGCTAATACTATAAAGAACTATTTGGTGCAAACAGTGGAAAAAATTAACCTACAGAGGAGAGAATCTTTGGGACTGAGTCAGTCACCTGACTTACACTGCTTGTCCCCTTCTCTAACCCCTTCACCTGAGGATTCAGTGTCCTTGCAGACTTTCCCTGATGCTTGTTTTAACTGTCCCACAACGCAGGAATCCGGCTCCATAAATGGCAATGTACTATCTGGATCTGGTCCTGAGGTTCTTATAGTGGACCTTGGAAACAAATCTGACAGTGATGAGGATCAGGAAATTCATGCAACCCCTACAGATGAAGATACTTCAATCACTGAACAACCCTCTCGCTCGGATTCTGGGAAAACTAAAAACCCGCCTAGGCGGGGGGGACTAAGATCTGGGACCAGGAGGAAGAGGGTAAACACCCCAAAAGCTCCCCATAAGGAAGCCGGAGGGGGAAGTGCCAAGTCTATTGTCAGCCTTGATGAGGACCTGTTTGACAGAATTGCTGAGTTAATAGACATGAAAATTAAATCCATTGTTAAACCATTGCTCTCTAAAATTGACAAATTACAATCTGAAGTTAAAAAACTGGGAGGGCAGATGAACAAACTAACTGAGGGTGTTGACTGTGTCATGACGTTAGTGTCCAACTTGGGTAATGACAGTAGGGAAGTTGACGATCAAGAGGGGGAGAATATAGTTGATGCCCCAAATAATCCACCACCCCAGCTTCCTGACCAAATAACTAGTGGTTCTAATATTAATAGAGGGGACGGTCCTTTAACGGTTGAGATACCCCCTGCACATGCTCAGCCAACCGACCCTCTTCAATTTATAGTTGAAGCTTCTCCTGTTGTTTTAGTACTGGCTAATGTACCACCTTTAGAAGCCGGTACTGAAGAATCCCCTTCCTCCCTGTCTAACAAAGCCTTACAGTGGCTTACAACTAATATGAAATTAGCTCCAGGGGGGGGTCAACAGCTAGCTCAAGAGATTAAAACCGCTAAAAGGGTTTCATGGCTGGGTAATCGCCCCAAAACATTTAAGGGGGATTGTGTGGCAGTAAGCTTTTCACACACAGGTGTGCTACCCAATATCCTCATTAACTTACTTCCACCACAACGCAGGCAGGGTTCTGTTGTACCATTAACTTTGAAATTTTTTTATGGTGAGCAACAGAATGTTACATACCCTAAAACACCAGCCTTTGGATGGGATACTAATTCTGACTTAAACCACAGATGGGGTCGTGAACATACTCGCAACATTACAAACCAATTAGTACCCCAAGGTTTCCAGAATCCTTTTGCTCAACCCCTCTTACTGTCTAATCGTTTTGCACCCTTATCCTTTTTGGATCATAATGATTGACTTCAGCCAGAGAATTCTGGACAGACTGGGAATAATAATGTGCCTGTTCTTAGCATACTTACTTGGAACATTGCAGGTATTAAGACTAAAGCAGATAATGCAACATGGTTAAATTTTATATCTAAGTATGACATTATCGCTTTACAGGAAACCTGGGAAACAACCAATAGTTTTTCTCTTGATGGCTACAGTTACTTCTGTATCCCTGCTGTGGCTAGCACAACAGGAAGAGCGAAGGGAGGCTTGATAAGCCTCTTTAAACTTGACATCAAAGGTAGCCTCAAGAAATGTGACTCAGGATCTGAGCATTGTCTTATTGTTGAATTGTCTCGCGTGGAATCTCCCAACATTTTGATTATTAATTTTTATAATTCCAATGCGGCTGACTGTACGTCATATAGTCTAGGTAGATTGGATGATTTTCTGTCTGTCTATAGTGAAGATGTTAATGCATTTGAAATCATCTTCCTAGGGGATTTTAATATACACCCTTGCTTACTTTTGTGCGCTTGCGATGACACAGAATCCCCTCCTAATTGTGCAATGGTCCATCTTGAGCATAACAAACAGGGGGATTGTCTTGAAAACTTCCTCGCAAGATGGAACCTATACGAATCTAGTTGTGGGGAGGGGGGGGGTCCGGGCCCCCACTTTTAAGGGCTCAGACAATGGCTCTATCATTGATTATATTTTTATTTCTGCATGTTTTTTATCCAAAGTTTTAATGTATAGAACTGTGGTATCCGCTTTTAGTGACCATAATCCAGTTTCTTTGGATCTAGTAGAGAGTGAAACTTTAGGGCGAAACCATGGTCCTTGTTATAAAGATAGTTCACTTAAAGTTAAGGACCAAAGACGTAGACTGAAATGGGACAGTATAATCCCAGAACCCTTTGTTCAAGAAATTCTATTAGAGGCAGAGGAAGAGGTCGGAGTGTGTCTATCAAGTGAAGCTAATGATGAGGAAGTGATCCTTGCATTTGGCAGCATATGTAACAAGATAAACGGCAGGCTCTCTGTGATCAGTAAACCCAAGATGAAACCTCTTAAAAGATGGTTTGATCACAGATGCTCCAAAGCACATTCTGCACTGCTCAATGCTCTTAAAACCGACCCAAAAGATCGTGACCTCATCAGGACAAGTAGAGCTTTATATAAAAAGGCCATTGCTGAAAGGAAGAAACAGCTTAAAGATGAAGCCTGGGCACAACTCACAGATCCAGCCATAATAAAAAATAGTGGAGAGTTCTGGAGGATTGTTAACCAACCCCTTCTCACAGGGGAGGATAACTCCCCCCTAGAAACTAATATCCCAGATGAGGGTTGGATTAAACACTTCAGAGACATTTACTCAGACCATTACCTTGCAGAGAATAGGGCACAGGAAGAGTTTACTATTCCATCAGGTAATTATTTGCACTTTGAAGTTGAGGAAGTCTTAGCTGCTATTGACTGTACCCTGACTAAAAAGGCACCGGGACCAGATGGTGTTCCTGCTGATGCCTTTAAATGCTTCCCTAACTTCTGGTCAAGACTGCTTTGCAGGGTCTTTAATGCTTTAAACCGTGACAATATTCCTAAGTCATGGAAAACATCAATAATTATTCCTGTTTTTAAAAAAGGAAATAGGCAGGACCCTGCATGCTATAGGCCAATTTCACTGATAGCCTCCTCAGTTAAGATCCTAGGGAGAAGTGAAATTGAATGAATGGGCCACAGAGAACAACATCTTGAGTAATGTGCAATATGGGTTTAGACCCAAGAGAAGTACCCTGGATCAGTGTCTCAACCTCCACCTGCTGATTGAGAAATATACCAGGGCTAAGGATGGGTCAATGTACCTTGGGTTCATGGACCTTTCCTCCGCATTTGATATGGTCAATAGAACTAAGCTCTGGGGAAAATTACTTGACATGGGCCTGGACAGATCCATAGTCAATTTATTGGCTGACCCCCACTCCGGCCTTACTGCCAAAATAAGAGTATCCACTAATGGAAGGTGCACAGACGTTTTTGCCTCTGAAAGGGGAGTCAGACAGGGTTGCATACTGGCACCACTGCTGTTCACGCTATATGTGAATGCTCTGGAGCCTGCCCTCAGGGGCGTTACTAGCGACATCCCACGTGCAGGGGAACAGGGCATACCAGTTCTCCTTTACGCGGACGATGCGGTTCTCCTTGCACGAACAGGGGTGGGGCTCCAACGACTCCTGAATGCCTTTGAATCCTTTATGGGTTCTCTTGACCTGAAAATAAATGCGAAAAAATCTCAGGTTATGCTTATGGGCCGGGCCTCAAGGAAATCATTCCACAAAACCTTTTTCTGTGGCCAGGAAAAGCTTGTACGCGTCACCTCTTTTCCCTACCTGGGGATCACCTTTGATGAGAAAGGTAGTTGGGGTCCCCACGTAAAAAGCAGAGCAGCCATGCTGGCCAGAACTTCCGCTGCCCTCCATGGGTTTTCTAAAAAATTGGGGGGTAGGCCAATTGCAGCTGTCAGTAAAATATACAAAGCCAAATGCATTTCAGTTGCATCATATGGTGGCTCATTGTGGGGTCATAGGGGAGTCGATCCCATACAGACAATGGAAAATACATTTTTTAGATCTGTTTTGGGCGTCCCACAGTCAACCCCGTCCTATACCGTCCATATGGAATTAGGGGAAGGCTACATCGCAGATTTGATTAAAATTGCACCCTTAATCGCCTGGCTTAGGATGTGGCTTAATACAGAAATTCCCCTAAATCATACCATAATGAGGGACTGTTTGACCCTAGATAATGTACATAGGATTAGGTGGTTGATGTATATCAAGGATAGTTTTTCCAGGTTGGGGAGGCCTGAACTTTACTCTGTCATTGACTCTATAACATCCAAAGACATTGTTTACACCAAGGTGGCTATGAAGGAGCTCCTATCCCTGGAGAGGGAAGAAACCAAGCTGAAGAAACCCTGTGTCAGGGCCAGTCTTTTGCTGGCTATACCTAATGGTCTTGACAGCTACCTCAATGTGGTGACCCATCCCTACCACAGGTTTATTTTAACTCGATTTCGATTTAATTTGATTAATTTTAACTTGGGTTTTTATCCTGTGTGGAGTACCCCTGAAAAGGCACCGCCCTGTTCTTGCGATCATTTTTCTGAGCAAAGCACAATGCACTTTATAATGTTCTGTAGTTATTACAACGAAGCTCGGAAGTTGTTTCTTGTACCTATACTCAAGGAAGCAGGATTTATTCTAGTCAGACCTGCTCTTATTTACTTGCAAATGTTACAAACTCCCAGGATTATGTTTCATGTGGCTAGTTTCCTGGTGAGAGCTATAAGAAGCAGGAACATCAGACTCAAAAACGTGCCTACCTCCTTATGTAGCCCAGACCTGCACACTAATTAGTCTGGTTGCTGGTGATTATCGGTCAAGAACATTAGAATACATTGTAACAGGGCTAGTAGTCACCCTTCTCTAATACCCAGATGGGGACACACCTAGGAAAATTTTTAAACCTTTTAAACTTTTTCGCACTTTAGCTCCTTGCACTTTAGCACTTTGCACCTTGTACTAATCTTTTGCTTATGAAATGTAACATGGTGTATAATGAGTTTTTACTAAAATGTTTTTTAACTGTTTTTATTCATTGTATTTGTTGTTTGTGATTTTATGCCATTGTCTTTGTATGATATTAAGTTATCGCAATAAAGTATTTTGACTGACACATTATGTACAAAATTGTCAACTTAATATGAAACCAATTAAAATCCGTTATATAAAAATTCACCATCTTGCGTATAGAAAACGATTAAAATCACTTATCCCCAAATTCATCATCTTACACATAAAAGCAATTAAAATCACCTTACCAAATTAGTCATATATTTTCTTACATTTCATAAAAGAAATTTTTTCTTTTTCTTAAAAACCATCTTTTAAGAATCCAATAAAATTACTTTTGACAGCCACCGCAAATTTTCCTAAGGCGTATGTCACATCTAAAAAAGGCATTTTAGTTAGCAATATTACTGCTTGCCCCCATTGATATACCATACTTAGCCCTTTCGATGCTCATGACGGAACGGTTCCGTCATGAGCATCGGTCAATCGGGACCGCACGGATGAGGTTAAGAAAGAGCGGCTTTAGGATTGCCTTCCAAGGTGTCTGCATCTTAAAGAAAAGTACAAGATTATGCAGGCAGTCACACTTTACTTGTAACCAACGCGTGCATTTTCCCTGCTCATACATCATCGCAAGCTTCAATTTACTACGAATGTGGAACAGGTTTATACCAATTTTTAGTCTTAAGATCTCCGCTCTTAGTCTAGGATATGGTGGCGCATCAGTGTACGGAAAGCACTCTTCTTCTGCCAGGACATTAACATGAATTGAACGGAGGGTTTCGCCTCAGGACACAGCATTTTCTGTTCTCTGGCTTTATTCTTTACCAAGGTGTGAAGTGTGCCCTTTGTGATCCCTTCCTGCAGATTCTCTTCAGAGCAATCTAGCCCCGTGATTCTGCATACTTTACCCAAATTTCTTTCGGCACTCTTGGCCCACTTCAACTCACTGTGAAGGATCTAATTTTTGCATCTCGACGAGACCTTTAGCCCATCTTCCATCTCTAGATGTTGCCAGAACCTTACTGTGTCAGCAAATGCTGAGTAACTCCAGGACGTTAATCCAGTTTCCATTCTGATCGCCTGGTCCATTGCTGGCCTCGGTGGCGACAGCAAGATTTTCAGACATATTTCCTCTTAATATTCCCAGTTCATTTTACCACTTATAAATCTAATTCAGTGCTAGAATGGACTTGCAGGTGAGCCATAGCCATGTAATCAGTCAACACAGGTCGTAAAGACATGTTGCCATAGTATTTGTTAAACTTTGTTAGACCGCTTACTGATGCTAAGGTTCTCCTTTTAAGGGACTCAATGTGTTTTTTTCTATTCCAGGCTCTTTTCGACCCAGACCGCTAAATACTTATTCACATGTTCTAATTTGTTAGGCCCAAATACCATGCCACAAAGTATGCAACAAATGCCTTCTATCATTTAGACCTCAAAACATTCAAGTTTTACTTTTTTTTAGCAAATTTAGCATTTATTAAGTATATATTGTAGAATCAATATATTATAGTGAGTATCGAAGTAGAACGCTTCAAATGTACTACTGGTGTATAAGTACATATGAAGCCTGGAAGCGGCTTATGATCATCGGCTCATAACACAACCAACCTGTGAGTATAGAAAACATGAAAAGCAAAATCGACATTGATGGGAAAAGAGTCTGGCATTCTTACTTGTGCAAAGTGCATGTTTTCAAGACAGTTGGTTTCCACTAAGGGTTTCCTCCTCTCCCTGCTACGGCTCCTTTGGCATAGCTCCCTTTGACTCTGGGAGCCAGAGGCATGGTTGGTAGCACATGCTTGCGTCACTTCTCCATTGGCTTCTGGGACAATGCTCACTGTATCAGCAAGTTTGGCCACTCGCTTCAGGATAGGGTGCAGTGTAACAGATGACTTGCTGCCAGTGGGTTCTAAGTGGGAATTTGTCAAGTGTGGTCTTTGGGTGACTGTTGAGGGAATCTCGGTAGGATCTTGGCACAGCACAGCCATTGGAACCTATATTTTAGAAAGCAGAAAGAGTTTCAGACAGACAATAACTGAGATTAATTCAATAAATTATGCACAAACTACTATGATTCCATAGGGTTAATATACAAAACTAGGAGTCAGAATAAATGGATTTAAAAAAGAAAATCTCTTTTAATACAAAAGTCTCACTAATAATGGAACTTTCAACACTTGCTAATGATGTAATATCTGACAATACAAGCTGAAATGATACAATACTGCAAAAGGTGACATTTCTGTATAATTTCATTGGGGATACTAGCTTGTGTTTTAGTATGCATGAGCCTGGACATAGTCACAGCGGCAGAGGTAATAGGACCAGAACATCCAACAATAACTGCAGTTACATCAAGTCATTGCCTTTTATGGAAGCACTTCTATGTTATTGAAAAAAAAACATGATTAAGATTGACTAGTCCATCGCATGGGAAGGCATAATTCTACAAAAGTGGTTCCTAAACTTTTTCGACCTTCTGCTCCCTTGACCTGTTGGCCACGGCTCCCCACTATGTTCCTTTTTTTGGAGGGTTGGGGGATGTAAGTCCGGCCTCAGGAGTGCTTCCAATTTCCTCACTTAAAATAATTGGGATACACAGGGTGTTTCATATTATTAAGGCAGCACTTCTAATAAAATATTCCTAGTTACACTTCTTTGCACATGCCTTTTTTAGAGAACCCTCTCAAACTTTTTTTATCCCACTTACAGTACTAGATAGCAACCCATGCATGTAGGCCCCATTGTCAAAGTGTTTCTGCACTTGAAGAATATTTGCATGCACTTCCAGTTCTACCCATGTCATTCGTGCCAACACACCTGTCTCAGCAGGGTGACTCACAATTTTTTTTAACTAAATACAGCTTTATTTTAACTGTCCCTTCCTTAAAATAGCTTCCAATTCAATACAAGTCAAATAAATTCCTCTGATTTCTTTTTTTTAACACCCTTCATTCTTGCTTCCAAATGTTGCCATTATGCGGCATATGGGGTTTGCTGGAGTCCAATTACAGAATGAGATAACAGCGTAGGGCCAGTTGTACCATTCTCAAAAGTGGTCGTAAATTGCGTTTCCACTTTTTGCAAATTAAATCTGATTTTGCAAACTGACGTGTGCACTATTAGCTGAGGTTGTAAAATCACCATTCACGGAGGTCACTCAACAGCCTGCCTAATTTTAATAGTCATGAAAATTTGCAATATCCTAAAACTGGCTGCAAAACAGGGATGGTAGCCTGCAAGGGACAGCAAACCACCATCCCTGTGTTTGCATTCCTGAACACAGATTTTTCTTTTTTTAAAGCAGCACTAGCACCTAAATAGAACCGATTCTGCTTTAAAAAACATAAGTGTTCTTGCAAGGGGGCAATTACTACCGCGCCCTCTATTCTAGATCCTTTGATCGGAGCCTCACGGGTCCGACCAAGGCGGCGGTCCACACGTGGCGAACGGTTAATAAGATACAGGGTTGGCAGGGCAGACTGACGAAATTCACCCCTCTATTCGATTCCGACATTTTAGGCAAGCTCTGGCATACCAAGGGCTTCGACAAGTGGGACCTCATAGGGATTTCGAGGGTTGAAGACATGCTGGCCAGGGGGGTAGTTAAGACTTTCCCGCAGCTACAGGCGGAATACCAATTGAGTGGAACAGAGTTCTTCCGCTATGCCCAACTTCAGCACGCAATAGCCGCCGCCAGACCGGAGGAGGGTGACATCCCCGAGAGCTCTCCCTTGGAGGACAGAGTGCTGGACGGGCATATGCCGGATAGTGCCATCTCTCTGTCCTACAAAAAGCTGATTAACGTTCAGGTTGACCTCCTCCAGCGCTTGCGGGGGCAGTGGGTGGCCGATGGGCTGGAACTGGACGACGAGGACTGGCAGAGTGCTGTGTCCTCCCCTAAGGAGGTCGCCATCTCCTCGCGTCTGAGGCTGGTCCAGTTCAAAATCCTTCACCGGGTGTACGTCACCGGCCCCCGGCTTGTGCGTATGGGCTTCTCGCCAGACGGCCTTTGTCGTCGTGGCTGCGGAGCCCTTGCTACTTATCTGCATATATTGTGGGAGTGTCCCGTTATTGCCCCTTACTGGGAGAGGGTGCATAGAGTGATGAGGGAGGTGACTGGAGTGGAGTTGGCTGCGGAGGCGCGTAGGTGCCTCCTTAATGTCTGGGAGCCAAATGACTATAACGCGGCGCAGACCCGGTGGGCTACACTGGGCAATATGGTTGCTAAACGGGACATAGCGCAGAAATGGGGATCCAACGTGGCCCCCCTGGTGGTACAATGGAAGGCCAACATGGATTGGTGCATGTTGCGTGAAAAGATTGTGTATACTGCCAGGGGGCGGCCTCAGACATGGAATAAGGTGTGGGGGGCTTGGAACGCTTACAGAGGTGATTTGTGTCTGCCACCTGAACCGATGCCCCACGACGAACGCCTGTCGCCGTAGACGTTGACAACAGCTATGCTACTCTTGTTCTGATTCTCCTGTTCTTCCTTTCCCCCCCCCCCTTTTTTCTACATCCTACTTAAGTTCTTTTCTAAAACTTCTCTAGCCTCTGGCGCCTCCTACTGACTCATAGCCATTTTTCCTTCCATTGCCTTTTCTGCGCCCTCGGGCGCTTCTGTTCACGTTTCTGTTTGTAAATAAAATAAAAAACAACCTGCATTGTTCTGATATGAATCGCTTAGCACTATGAACGTTCTGAGACTTTGCTGCCTTGCCTCCGGGATGTTAGGCTGAATAGCTGTGTGCTTTACTACAATAAAGGTTTTAAAAATTTAAAAAAAAAAAAAAAAAACATAAGTGTTTGGGAAAACTTCAAAAGGAGCAGGGTAGCAACCCAATTGCTAGAGGAGAAGAGGTCCCAATACCACATCATTTGAGGTGTAGATAACTGGTCAATGGTCTATAGGTTACCAAATCATAGTTAGGAAGGAATGCTCCTTTCATGGTCCTTACAAATTGCAATTTGGTATGGGCCACAAAGCCATTTTACAACTCAAGAAAATTGGTTTTGTACACATACAATTGGGATTTTGTTGTTACAAATGCAATGATTTAGCAAATCTCAGAGGTCACAATCACAAAATCGTTTAGTACATCTGGCCCTTAGTTCTCTTTTGCCCAGTTGGCTATAATAAATGTTATATCTTGCATGATACAGACTGTTAATATTTGTAATGCTATATTATTATATTCCTATCATTCATGGTGTTCTATGTGGTTCCATCTTCACAATTCCTACGGGCTAAGAGGCCCATAGGAATGAATGGGGATACATTCTCAAATTGCGATTTTCTATGAGTAAATCGCAATTTGAGAATCGAAATTCCAAGGGTGCCAGGGTGTCTAAAGTTCACCTGTTGCACCCCTGGAATGTGCGTGTAAGTACATGTGGCGCACAGACATGCCCTAAGGGCATGTCTGTGCGCCACATGGCACTTTTAATTTTTTTTAAAAATGCTTTTTTGAAGGAATTTGCAAAATACCATCTACTTGAAGTAGGTGGTATTTTGCGATTCCTTATGCAAAAATCACAATTTTTAAAGCACCCATACATAGCATTTAAGGAATCGCAATTTTTGCGATTCCTTATTTTGCTAAGTGGCACCTACATATCAAAACGCCGTTTGCAATTCACAAACGCCGAAATTTTCCGAATTTCGGCATTTGAGAGTCGCAAACGGCTACCTACATATGCCCCTATGTCTTATTAGTTAAGGATCTTCTACTATTAAGGCAGCATTCTTCCAGTTACTCTGCCTTACACAGGCATCCCTAACCTAGACCACCTATCGGTGGCAGGTGCTGAATCCTGTTGTAAACTAGTCAGCAGTATTCGTCTATATGCAGGGCTACTCAACTTTACAATAGAGCACAAAAAACAGGTTCAAAGTGAGAAGAACACTGCAGTGTGCCCATCGTCCACTCCTCTAGATTCCTCACACACGAATAAACTCCATGGAAAGGAACACCCTTATTTAGCTGCTGAAAAAAAGTCCATCATTTGAGAAAGTTTACTTTTATTGAACCAATTTACTTCAGACTGCTATCCATTTCTTTGTAATAAAATTAGAATTCTCAACCCATTGACAATCCGGCCAACAATATGTAGGTTCAGAATGTTTATACTTGTAAAGGTGTTAAATAGAACTAGAACTAGGTTAAGAATGAAAAAATGTAATAAGACACTAATTAAAAAAGAGCCTTTTTACTTACTTGCGGAAACTGCCCCTCTTCAACATGGTTTCCTTCTAGGTAAGGCCTCCTCTTGGCGCTATTAAGGCTCTTCTGGTGTAGCTCCCACTCACTGTGGCAAAGAGGTCCATGGGATCCAGTCTGTATTCCATTGGCTTCTTCCAAAGCGTTCACTGCATCGGTGAGCGACACCTCTCGCTTGAGTATGGGAAGCAGCACATCCGATGATTGGCTGTGGGTGAGTGCTAAATGCATACTTCTGCAGTGTGGTCCAGACCTGACCTTTGGTTGGTTCTCTGGATCCTCCGGCCATGGCGCCTGTAGCTCAGCCTACGACACATACATCAGTATTAATCTTTCAGAGCTGATTAACTTCACTATATTGAAAATCTATGGGGCCGATTCACAGAACTAATCTGAGATAAAATCCTAAACTTACTACTTTTGGTATTCACAGAAGGCATTTAGTAGTAGTAAAGTTAGGAGTTTGTCTTAAGTCTGACTTAAGACAAACTTAAGACAGACTTAAGACAGACTTAAGACAGACTTAAGATAAAATCCTAACTTTACTACTCCTAAATGCCATTTGTGAATATCCAAAGTAGTAAAGTTAAGATTTTGACTCAAATTATTTCTGTGAATCGCGCCCCTTTATTGGCTTTACTCATACTCGTAACGACTAGCCACGTATTTTTGTAAACAAAACATACAACGTTAAAAAAAATGAACTTCAATACTAGCCTTTCAACCTGCTGATGGTGCCATGAAGATAGTCTCGCCCCAAAATAATTGTAAATAAATTGTAGGTGTGTTCTACTAGGAGTTTAACGTCTTCCTTGCATAGAAAAGTTTCAATAGTAAGATGTCGGCAGCATCCAGGCATTTGCAACGTAAATGCCACCTGCCTATCAAGACTACCAATGGAAGTAAGAGTTGCTGATGAGGAAGACGACTGGATGGTAGGATAAATCGACCAGACATGTGAAGGGGAAATTTATGAAGAGGGTTGGAGAACTGGGATAAAAAATGGCTGAGAAACAGTGATGGAGCATTTAGCTTGTGGATGGCCTAGGGTGTTGAACAGTGATGTGAATCTGGGCAATTCTAAGCGTATGTGGCTTGAAATGTCAGTGGTAAACGTAGTGGTGCGTAGAATGGATACGGCGGAAGAGCCGCGAGCATTGTGAATCATGTTTATGAAGATGGTGGCCGATGTGTATAGTGGCATGGATCACACCGATTTTTGATGGCCAGGTAAGATAGGGAGATAGAGAGGTTTGTCAGAGGGTGCACAGTGTGTGCTAGGAGTGATAAGATTCCTTATTTTATAGAGACAGTTATAGTACCTTAGAATTTGCCAGACAGACTTGGCAAAAAATGAGAAAAGACATCTGCGGTCCAGCCTGTTTTCAAGTGTTAGAGGGAAAGTATGCCATTGTCATGGTGGATTATTTTTTCAAGTAACCTGAGAATGAGCTTTAGAATGAAATAATGCCAGTGAGCTTAATTACTTTTTCAGAGCGAGAGAAGTCCATAAGATGTGGTTTCTGACACTAATAACCGATTTGTATCAAATTAATTTAAGGCATTTTTTAAATGAAAAAGTATTGCTAATCACAAAACAACACTTTATCACCCTCAGGCGAATGGGGTGGTTGAAGCATTAAACAGTGTTGAGTGAGTGTTTGCAGTTAGCATTGCAGTGCTTTGGATTGGAGGCAGAAGCAAAAACAGCATTTGTTGTGAAGGTATAGAACCACTCCTCAGTGGCGTCACTAGGGGGGTGCGGGGGGTGCGGACCGCACCGGGTGACACCATTGCATGGGGTGACACCATTACGCTGTTTTCAAGTTTTTGTATGTATCTCCTGTGTTGTTTTTCACTCCATATCGGGCCCTGAATTTTCCCCGCGATCCCTTTTTTGACCGCTTGAAGATCCCGCCCCACCGACGTAGCTAGGGGGGGGGGGGGGGGGGGGAGGGGGGGGGGGTGGGGGCGGTCCGCCCCAGGCGGCACTAATTTGGAGGCGGCCGGCGGCAGTTGCGTGCACTGTGGTGGCAGCCCGGGATTTATTTGGGTATACACAGTCAGTCGAGCAGCACTGCACAACGTGTATGTAAGTGCAAGCAAGCGCAGCGCTCCTGGTCCCAGGGCCGTCAAGGTCCTAGGCATTATTTTTGGGTCAGCCCCGGTCCTGTGCTGTTTAAATGCAGCAGTGATGCGCATGCGCACGCTCACGCGCCACCACTACGCACTCTCGAAGTCTCGGCAGTGCTGCTGGGCGGGCAATTTTCTGCAGACAGTCCAGTTGGATGAAGGTGAGGAGACGCCCCATACAGATGAAAAATGTAATGTAAGTGTAAAACAATGTTGTTTCTATGATCGCACTTGCTTTCAGGTCAACCAACAGTCGGGGGTCATTACTAGTATATAATGTACGAGTGGGAATTGGAAATACACACACAACCACATGTAATGTCGTATTATTAAAAGACATGCTCTATGCTGACATTCTGCAGTCCTAGGGTTGGGTTTTCATGTTTAATACCAGGGAAAGGACGACAGCCATTATTTTGTCGATAAGTGGGAGGTTTGATTCTCAGGCTCACACTGAAAAAATATACAAAAACGTAAAGTGTATGTCTGCATTCTGCAGCCTTTCTTTTCTCAAGTGAATGGCTATCACTGAGCAATAAGAGTCATGCTACGTGCACTGCAGTTATCCAGGCCAGATATATATTCTACCTGCAATTTTTTAAGAGAGCGCATATCCAGTGCTGTGCAAAACACGTATGTGTTCTTTTAAGGCGCGCTAAGTGTGCGCCTTGCAAGGTGTGCGGATATTACATGAATGTAAACTCATCAATGCTTCATTAGTTCATGCACCTGACACTCGTTACAAATGCTGAACAGGGACCATTTTGCAGGAGTTTCTTTGACTCTTAAGAACACCAGTCTCACTTAGTTTGAGACCGACCGCCACTGCTCCAAACCGCCTACATAAGGAGGCCCTAGTGATAACCAGCAAAGTGCTGCAAAGCCATACCAATGGCATTGGTGCATGAATAGATGGGTGGGTGGCAGATTGGAAGAATGGCAAAGTAAATGCACGCATGGCAGCATGAATGGATGAAAGGCAAAGTGACTGAATGCATGATTGGATAGCAGAGTGGATGGATTGATGAATGAATGGCGGGATGGATGGCAGAGTGGATAAATGGATGGATAAGGAGCTGATGGATGGCAAAATGGATGGATGGCAGAGGGAATTGATGCATGCCAGAGTGGACGAGTGGGTGGTTGAATAACAGAGTGGATGGATTGATGGATAAATGAATGGCAGAGTGGATGGGTGGTTGGATAGATAGAAGAGTTGATAAATGGATGGGTGGCAGAGTGGATGGATGGTGAATGAGTGGCAGAGTGCTGTCAAGATCACTGTACTGTTTCTCAAACTTACCAATTCCCAGATCCAAGAGCCTCTTCCATATGATGGATGCCATGCTAGGGGATCTAATTTGAAATAATGAATGGTGCCGAGTAGCACTTTCCTTTCATAATTGAAACTACCCACGGATCAGGGAGGCCTGGGAGCCCTGCACTTCAAGCACTGCTATCTAGGGGTGCAACTTCAGCGGCTTTCTCATGAGCACTATCTCGCAGTGCAACTTCAGTGGCCTTCTCGAGAATTAATGTGTACAGTGTGGCCTATGTGACATTGGTTTCATGCATAAGGACCTGAGGGGTGTTTCTTAAATGACATGCATGGAGTGGAGCAAAAAGGAGATAGGTATAGCTTTGCTTATGTTTCTAAATACTGTTGTTGTTTGGTGGAGTGTGGGTGTAGAGTGTGATCTATGTGGGAGTTGTTTTGGTGTTGTGCTTGATGTCTAGCGGGTGGTTTTACAGCTGTGGTCTTGTAGTAGCAGTTAAGTATGGAGTGGTGTAAAGAGGAGGAAGGGATGCATTTACTTATGCGTTTAGCTACCATTTTAGTGCTGGTGGGCCTTCATCAACTAAGACTTCACCTTCGAGGTTTGCTCTATGCTTACGCCACAGTTTCACGCCCTTTCCTATGCAGAGGAGTAGAGAGTGGCGTTGTAACTTAAACTCTGCCAATCCACCCCTGCTGCTCACCGTAATTTTTCCCCAGATCTGGGGGATAGCCCCGGGCGCCAGAAGCTCTAGATACGCCCCTGTCCCGCCCTGAGCGTCTTTCATTAACTCCCGGGGAGGCCGAATTGGCGTCATCCCGCCAATCTAGCGTTTACTTGAAAAGACCATCCTTTTCCGGCATATCGCTCTAGCCGGCTGACGCCGGGACAGCGTTTCTTCTGCCACACTTTTTCTTCACGAATACGGCTAAGTGCTGCTGGTCTTTTCCAATGCATGCTGCCTTACTGTTGAGCCTTTTGCGCATTCCTCCCCAGATCGTTTATTTCCGCATTTCCTTCTTTGGACTGGATGCCTCGTGTATCCATGCACGGAGGACACCCCTTCAGCACCCGCTAGCCCTGAACCACCACGCGTTCCCCTGCGGATTCACTTCCACTTCAATCCTAAAGTGAACGCAACATCCGAAAACTCTGTTGCCTTCGGTAATTATTTTCATGTCCGCCCACCTAGCTGTCATTTCTTTTCCGACCTTAAATAGTTCCTTGCCCTTGGATGTATTATATATTATCTGGTTAAAATACTCTTTCTTGTTCTGTTGCAGCCATTCTTTTGCAGGTAGCAAAACGTTCGCCAACCAATATTGTCTGGGCGTGCTGATTATTTAAAATATAAAATTTATAAATTTAAAATATATTTTTTTGTCATTTACCAGACCCCATTGAGTTTCTGGTTATCTTCATATCTTTTCGCCTTGGTAAGAAGTTAGCACCTGTTCTCAGGCCTGGAGAATCATTTACTTTATTTAACTGCTCTTATCCAGCTGAGCCCTGTTTTTGCTTTCATTATGTCCAACAGACATCCTTATGGTGTTTATTGTTTTGATCTGCATTTTCGACTCTCCACATTTGTGTCCGTGTACAGTGCTCAGGTACTATGCTTCACTGCCAAATTTTCTTCTTACCTCCTATGGAGTGTACGTTACAGCCACCAGCGCGCTGTACGCACTGTCACAGGGTCGCAGGTAGTTGCCCTAACTAGGCCTCAGAAGGACGCTTTGCCAATGTTACATTTCACGAGTGGATTTCTTCATGTCAGCCTCGTGACGCCTGCCCACCCTGGACTCGGAACCCCTCTAGCATGCTTGACAGACGACTAATGCCCAGAACAAGCTGGTCATTCCTGAGGTGAGACTCTGAGAGCCGAGTGAGCAGCAAGGCAAACGCCTTACTCGGAATAATAATACAAACTAAGTTTGACTTTTACTTAATAAGCTTCTCCTGTGTTTATATCCAATTATCCACTGGAAGGTGCACTATGTTTTTTGGTCACATTTTCTCCGTAAAACCCCCATTTTAGACGTTTTGTGCCCCCATCCTGGCCAGCCTCAATCCCTCCCCCCTCCGTCCCCGTCCCTGCTCTGCTCGAAGGTGAGGGCGAGTGTGTCTTCTGTGTCTATTTATTTAAACTTTTCCACTCAGTGTTGCTTGCACGAATTCAAAGCGCATTTCATGAGTTTATTTCAGTCACTTTGAGAAGAGCCAAAAACTGTGTGGGAGAAACCATCGGGGGGTGGGGGGTAAAAGGCGACGAGGAAAGGGTTAAAAGAGCAGAAGGCGGGGGAGGGGGGTGCAGGCGGAGGGGGTGGATGGTGCAGACAGAGAGGGAGATGGTGCAGGGAGAGATGGTGCAGGTAGAGATGGTGCAGGCAGAGAGGGAGATGGTGCAGGCAGAGAGGGAGATGGTGCAGGTATGGGGTGAGACGGTGCAGGCAGGGGGTGAGACGGTGCAGGCAGGGGGTGAGACAGTGCAGGCAGAGGGTGAGACGGTGCAGGCGGAGGAGAGACGATGCAGGCGGAGGGGAGATGGTGCAGACAGGGGGAGAGATGTTGCAGACAGAGGGAGAGATGGTGCAGGCAGAGTGGAAATGGTGCAGGCTGAGGGAGAGATGGTGCGAGAGATGGTGCAGGCAGAGAGAGAGATGGTGCAGGCGGAGGGTGAGATCTTGCAGGCAGAGGGTGAGATGGTGCAAGCAGAGGGTGAGATGGTGCAGGCAGGGGGTGAGATGGTGCAGGCAGGGGGTGAGATGGTGCAGGCGGGGGTGAGATGGTGCAGGCGGAGGGTAGATGGTGCAGGCGGAGGGGAGATGGTGCAGGCGGAGGGGAGATGGTGCAGGCGGAGGGGAGATGGTGCAGGCGGAGGGGAGATGGTGCGGACAGAGGGAGAGATAGTGTCGGCGGAGGGGAAATGGTGCAGGCAGAGGGAGAGATGGTGCAGGCGGAGGGGAGATGGTGCAGGCGGAGGGAGAGATGGTGCAGGCGGAGGGAGAGATGGTGCAGGCGGAGGGAGAGATGGTGCAGGCGGAGGGAGAGATGGTGCAGACGGAGGGAGAGATGGTGCAGACGGAGGGAGAGATGGTGCAGACGGAGGGAGAGATGGTGCAGACAGAGGAGGAGGAGATGATGCAGGCAGAGGGGAAGATGATACAGGCAGAGGGGGAGATGGTGCAGGCAGAGGGAGAGAAGGTGCAGGCGGAGGGGAGATGGTGTGGACAGAGGGAGAGATGGTGCAGGCAGAGGGGAGATGGTGCGGGCAGAGGGTGAGATGGTCCATGCGGTAAGTCCTGAGGGGGTGACACCATGAGTTACCCGCACCGGGTGACACCAACCCTAGTGACGCCACTGCCACTCCTCATTCATTGACTGAAGAATCTTCATTTCTCTTGCATAAAGGAAGAACTCCATGGACAGGGGCTATCCTGGCATGGTTCAGAAAAGGAAGCATGAGGGGAGTTGATAAAAGAAAGAATGTGTGTGTAGAAATTACATGATATTGGGAGAGGGAGCGCAATGGGGAATACGAAAAGAGTGATAATTTCCAAAAGCAATGTGGTAGTGACGGAAGCAGGGATTGAAAAAAAGACAGATGACATACGGAGAATAAGTGACCGAGGGCCAGGAGACCAAAGAAACGCGAGGACTCAGTAATAAAAGTATATGCGCGTTAACAACGTTGATTCTGCAACCTGCTACTGCGTTTATTTCCATCCCTCCTGGTATTGTATTACGTTGTTAAATGTTCTTGTAAATACAGTATCATTGCTATTTCATCATAATGTTCTTGACAGGGATGTGATATGTTCTGGGTGAACAAGAGAATCAGGAGTTTCTGGGCTTCTGATAGGCAGTCATGGAACTGTGGTGGAAATACTCAAGACTTCAGTTGTCTGGAAAGCAGTTGAGAGGACCCATCGCCAACTGTTGTTATCTTTTCTTTTTCCATAAAACTCTTGTCTAGACCAACATTCTTGAAACATATTTCTCACACTGTCAGGAAAGACACATGCCTTCCACGGCAGCAATCTTTACAGTGTCACTGTGCGCCATCCTGCTGCCATTGGATAGATGTGGACTCCACTCAAACATGGCGGCTGCAAAGGACAATGAGCATGGAAACTGAACTGTGGCGTTGACTAGGAAGAGGTGTGGCGCTGCGGCTAGGGCGACTGACTCCGGAATCTGGGGATCACGGTTCGATCCCCGGCACCGGCGGCAGGTTAGCCCAGCACCATGTGACTCTGGGCAATAGCTTGCGTAATCTTCCCAATGGACCCCCAGTGCCTAGAGACCCTTACGGCTGATTGTGCGCTTTACAAATGCGGATTGTTATTATAAATCCATCCGATTATTTGAGTGATTCCGCAAAAGGTCAGTCTGACTCGCCCTGGCTTATCAACTGCCACTTATTTTGAGTGTCAGCCCCTTCATTTGATGGTAATTTGTGTAGAGTTCTGTTACAGTAATAAGGAAGTGTCTAGGAATTAGTCCCTTCGGGACACTTTCTCCTGTTACTCATAACTCATGGCAGACCCACTTGCCGGAGGTGCCACAGGCTGGCAGGATTGCCTACAGAGTGACGCAAAGAGAAGGCTCTTTTGCATCTCCCTTTAGTTCTGCAGACTGGCGGGTGCTTCAGAAACACCTTCATCTTCAGTTGATAACACTGTTATGTTCCTGGAGACCCGCCCCTGACGCCCTGGGCGTGGGGTGCGCTGGACATGTGACTCCCTATAATAAAAAGAGGTCTGGCACGCACGTAGGCATTCGGAAGCGCGCAGACCGAGCAACAAAGTTATTCCCAGTGTCCGACTGAGTTTATTCTAGGGCCACGTGTTAGGCCTAGTTAGCACTAGATGCCCCTGAGTGTAGGCCCCAGATCATTACCCCTAGGGCGATCACATCCCCTCAACAGGACACAACAATTGGCGACGAGGGTGGTTGCCGTCCCCTCGCTTGGGGTGTGTGTGTGCCCACTTTCGGGTGAGGCGGCTGCGAGCGTTGCCAATCGCGCGTGGTGCTCGTGCCTTGCGGTCCCACACGCCCCCGCACAGCGCGCCTGGAGAGACGACGACTGCCACCCCTGGCACTTTGGAGGTGAGCGGCGCTGCTTTGCTGCGCATCGAGGCCCGATTGGTCGTGTGCGGGTTGTCCCCCGCAGGATCTCCCCATCTGGTGCCGCACCGAGCTTGGTGGCACCTGCGCGAAGCGCACTTCGGCCCGCCTGGCAAGACGATCTGGGCAGCGTCCAGTACTGCCTGGCTGCTCGAGAGGACGTGGTGTCTGCCTGTCTCGAGGCGCTTCATCGCCATCCGACCCCGGAGCGCCGGTCGCACGCGCCCCGCTGCGTTTGCTGAAAGGCACACCGCGGTCACTGCCCGCACTGCCGGTGGGCATCGACACCTCCGTGCCAGACCCCAGCCGTCAGCGACATCCTCGAAGTGCCACTTTGGACCTCCCCTCGGCCGGCAACGGGCCTGATCAAGCGCGTTCTGGGCGATGGCTACCATTCCGCCCATTGAACCGTTTGTGGTGGAGGGCGCGCCCTCCACTCTCGCGCCGAAATGGAAGGAGTGGGTGGACAGGCTCCTAATATTCTTTTGAAGCCACAAAGGTCCATAAAGAACAGAAGCGGGCTATGGTCCTCCACCATGGCGGCAAGGACATTCATTCCATTGCTCGGACCCTCACAGAGGCGACCCCCAAGACTCATCACACCCTGATTAACGCTCTCAATGCGCACTTTGAGCCCATGGCGAACCAGGACTACGAACGGTTCATCTTCCGACAAGCACGGCAACTGCCGGAAGAGTCCCTGGATGTGTACCACACCAGACTTAAGAAACTGGCACTCACCTGTGGGTTCCAGGATGTGACGGAGGAGATCAGGGGACAGATAATACAGGGGTGCGCTTCTGCAAAGCTGCGAGAGAGAATCCTGGAGGAATCGGGGAAGCCTCTGCCCGACATTCTCACCCTTGGCCGCACGAAAGAGCTGTCCAAGGCCAGGGCGGCACACATGGAGGCGGCGCTACAAGCCAACGTGAAGGTGGAACCGATCAATAAGATACAGGTCCATACACCGTCCAAATGGCCCAAAAGAACGACACCCACCCAAGGCGGAGCCTCAGGACAGGCATGCGGTTACTGTGGAGGCCCGAGGCACCCGGCACCAGAATGTCCAGCACGGGGCAAGAGATGTTCAGGATGTGGCAAGATGAACCACTTCGAAAAAGTATGCCGGTCCAAGAGGTTCCGCAAGCCACGCCAGACGGTGCAAACGGTCGTGGAAGGTGAGCCCAACAACAGCGACATGGATGACGACGATGAGGAGGAGCAGTCAGTACACAAGGTGCACATGATCGGCACCGCCACCAGACGCACCAGGACACTGCCCCAATGCTCCATCCAGGTGGTGGATCAGGAGATCATGGCGGTAGTGGACAAGGGCGCGTCCATAAATCTTATGAGTGCGTCTCTCTACAGAACCATGCCTGCACCTCCGAACCTCAGCCCCACCCCCATAACTGTGTTTGCTTATGGTCAAGACGTCCCGCTCCGGATCCGTGGGAAGTTCAGGGCGGCAGTCCGCCATGGGGACAAGGTCACAAGAGCCAACATCTTCGTATCGGAAGAAGGCCAAGGCATGCTATTGAGCTGCAGGACAGCCGAAGACCTGGGGGTGGTCACGTTTGCCTTTGGAGTACATGAAGAGTCGGTGCAACAACTACTCATGGACTTTCCAGATTTATTTGAGGGAATTGGGTGTTTCAAAGGTCGTGAGATACATCTGCACGTGGACCCCACAGTGCAACCGGTGGCCCTGCGACACCGTCGCATTGCGTTCCACCTTCTGCCACTAGTGGAAGAAGAACTGCACAAGCTGGAAGCAGCCGGAATAACCGAGAAGGTGTCAGGCCCCACCCCCTGGGTTTCGCCCATTGTGGTCACGCGGAAACCAAAACAGCCGGGAGCGGTCCGGATCTGCGTAGATATGCGTCTCCCAAATGCTGCCATCAAACGGGAGCGCCATATCACCCCCACAATAGACGACTTAATCGGGGAGATGGCTGGAGCCTGCTGGTTCTCCAAACTGGACCTCCGTGCGGGGTACCATCAGCTGGTGCTCGACAAAGAGTCAAGGAACATCACAACTTTCTCCACCCACATCGGACTCCGCAGATACACCAGACTTAGTTTTGGATTATCCAGTGCGGCTGAAGTCTTCCAAAATGTAATTCAGGAACTGATTGCCGGCATACCTGGAGTGATAAATGTCAGTGATGACATCATGGTGCATGCCCGAACAATTCCAGGACACAATCACCGGTTGGCACAGGTATTCCGCAGGCTCTGCAGTGCGGGGCTCACGCTACACCGAGACAAGTGTGAATTCTTGCGGACCAAAATAGGGTTCTTTGGATACGTTTTCTCAGCTGAAGGCGTCAACCCCGATCCTGACAAAGTTAAAGACATCAAGGATGCGCCACCACCCACGACGGTTACTGAAGTCAGGAGTTTTCTTGGCATGGTAAACTACTGCGGCCGCTTCATCAAGGATCTAGCCAACCTAACCCTCCCACTGCGTGAGCTCACTAAGGACTCCACTCCGTGGAGCTGGGGACCGCAGCAGGAGAAGGCGTTTCAAGATATCAAGAGCTCCCTCTCCAGTAACACCACGCTGGCCCGCGAAACACCACACTCATCGCGGTGGATGCTGGACCGGCGGGGCTGGGGGCCGTACTGATGCAAAAGCCAAGGGATGAGATAGACTGGACTCCAGTTGCCTTCGCCAGTAGGTCCCTCACAGACACTGAACAAAGATACTCACAGATTGAAAAAGAAGCAATTGCAATTCATTGGGGATGTCGACACTTCCACCTGTATGTCTATGGGAAACCATTCACGGTGGTGACTGACCACAAGCCGCTGGTGGCTTTGTTCTCAGGGACTTCATCGAAACCACCCCCAAGAATTGAGAAATGGCTACTACAGCTGCAAGAATATAACTGCAACATCGAGTATCAACCGGGAGCGAAGAACCCGGCAGATTATCTGTTGCGCCATCCCAGACCCGCAACTCCGGAGGAGATGGATGAGGCGGAAGAAACAGAAGCATACGTGAAGTGGGTGGTGGCTAGGTCATGCCCGCGCCCCATATCCCTGGAAGATGTTGTGAGCGCCACGGCCCAAGACGCCTGCATACAGCGGGCCAAGGAACTCCTTCGAACTGCCAATTGGCATAAAGCCAAGGAGAGCTGGAAAGCGCTCACCCCGGAGGCTCAGAAAATTATGGAAAGTCTGTATCATGTCAGAGCTGAACTTAATGAAGATACGGCGGGGTGTTTGCTGCGAGGGCATCGTCTAGTAATACCCACGGCTCTCACGGGACAAGTCATACAGCTAGCCCATGTAGGTCACCAGGGGATGGTCAAGACCAAGGCCCGGCTGCGGATCAAAGTATGGTTCCCCCTCATGGACGACATGGTGGAGAGCGTGGTGAGGTCGTGCACTGCCTGCCAAGTTACGGGAGAAGTCTCCCGGGAAGCCCCCATAATCGTAGAGCCTCGACCACAGGGACCCTGGGAGTGGGTCAGTATGGACTTCGGCAGTCTCCCGGACGGAAGACACACGCTGGTGATGATAGATGATCACTCAAAGTATCCCGAGGTGGAAATTGAGTCAAGCACCAGTGCGGACTGTGTGATCCCCAAAATGGAAAAAATTGTTGCAACTCATGGTGCCATGAAGGAACTCCGAACGGCCAATGGACCACCATTCCAAGGGCAGGTTTTTGCTACCTATCTGTCATCCCTTGGGACACGTCACAGGCGCATAACACCTCGGTGGCCTCAAGCCAATGGGGAAGCTGAGAGGTTCATGAGGACAATGAACAAAGTCATCCGCATTGCTCATGACAAGGGACAGTCCGTGGAAATGGCCATTTTCACTTTTCTTCGAAGCTATCGCCAGACCCCACACTCCACAACGGGGGTTGCCCCGGCACATCTTCTCCTAGGGCGAGTGGTGACGGACTCCATTCCTCATCATCCCCAGTGGTCGCCTGCGGTGGTCAATGAGGAAGCAGTCGCAAGGAAAAGAAAAACCACACTTGAAAAGATCAGCCAAAGACGACGGGCGGTTCCACCCCAATTCAGACGAGGAGATGTGGTGCTTCTTCGTAATCGCATAACTAGTTGCAAGTTCAGACTCAATTATGAGAAAAGGCCGTGGCGAGTGATTGGGGTAAAAGGCACTCGCCTTACAGTGATCCGAGGACGAGAAATGGTGACTCGCAATGTGTCTCATTTTAAACTGTTTCACTCTGCAGCCACAGAGTCCAAGCACCGGCAGGGTGTTGAACAAACTGAAACTGCAACTAACACCCCACATGTGGAATCAACACCCAGTCACGAGGTCAGCCAAAGTAACGATCTGCAAGCAGCAAGTGAAGAAGTGGGAGGTGACGCGGAGGCCCTCGATGAGGCCCCAGATCCGGAGGGGGCCGACAGAGAGGCGCCACGTCCCGAGTCAGAGGCTGGAGCGGAAATGCTGAGTCACAGGGGGTCGCAGCGTCGACTGAGAAACAATCCCACCCCCTCCGGCTGGTTACGAGACTACTTCACGTAAGACTGTTCCCATTTGAATATGTATATGATCTAGGTACACCAGCGAACGAGGTGGTGCTGAAACTAATAGACGCTGAAGGCATCGGTCCTAATTATTACTGAGACCAGTTGAATATGTTTGAGTTTGATTGTTGCTGTGTTCTGATTTTTCCTTATTTTAGGAGGAATGTTATGTTCCTGGAGACCCGCCCCTGACGCCCTGGGCGTGGGGTGCGCTGGTCATGTGACTCCCTATAATAAAAAGAGGTCTGGCACGCACGTAGGCATTCGGAAGCGCGCAGACCGAGCAACAAAGTTATTCCCAGTGTCCGACTGAGTTTATTCTAGGGCCACGTGTTAGGCCTAGTTAGCACTAGATGCCCCTGAGTGTAGGCCCCAGATCATTACCCCTAGGGCGATCACATCCCCTCAACAGGACACAACAAACACCAGGTTCGCGCCTCAGGATCCAAGCTGGGCGATATAAAGCACAGTAGGAAAAGCCAGAAATGCAGAACTTGTGCCTAAGCATGGCCTCTCTTTCTGCGGTTTCATCTGGCTCCAGTAGTGTGTGGTACCCTGGTCAGCAGTCTAGTGCTGCTGGAATGTAAAGTGTTGAAGAATATGGTATGATGCTGGTAGAACAACACTCTGGCTAGAATGCTGTACACTGGCAGTTGCTGTTGGTTACTGAAAGAGAAAGATGGAGGCAACTCCCATGGTGCACGGGTCATACATTTTTGCATTTTCAAAATAATTCCTGCTTTAGGATTTTGTTTTTAAAAATACAAAAAGTATATGGATAACGTGGGCATTTATGTGGTGACCATATAAAGGATCTCTAAATGACATAGGTGTTTCCGTTGCACTGATTTATTTATTAAAATGTATGTAAGCCGATTTCTTTATATCACCAATGGATAGTTATAGTTAGGGCTGAATTTCCATAGATAATATACTTTTGTTTTGCTGAGAACTTTGGAGCCGTTTTAAGAATCTTCACAAAACGTTTTTTAAAATGTGCTCTTTTTTGCCTTGTTTCTTCATTGAAAGTTTCCGGGTAATCCGTGAAGGAGGGGCTGAAAAAAAGGGGGTCCCAAAATCCAAAATCCCGATGCATTTTCCATAGACTGTTTTGGAACACAATATCGCAAAACTGCTTGAATGGAATTGAGCCAAATTTGGCAGGAGGCTAGAACTTCTTTCAGAAAGTGTGTGTTTTCTTTGTGATTTGGTTTTAATCCATTCAGGAGTTTATGACGAATGATGGTAAAAAATATTTGTATATCTGGACGGTAGGGTTTGAGGGACTCTTGTGAGAGTCCAGCGAGCTCAAATTAAACAAGCACTGGTAAATGCATAAGGTTTTGCCTATGTGATTAATAATTAACTGTGTTTTGTTGTAAATTATAGCTTGCTGAATAGTTGTACAATATAAGTTACAGAAAGTCTGTTGAAGTGTTATGACTGGTTTATGTACATAAAGGCAATATATTGTACTGTTACTAGTGGTATAGAGCTGGTAAGTAATAGCAACATTTTGAAACATAAAGTGAAAGAGGGAAATAATAGAATTAATTGATGTAATGACAATATTATGTGTTAGAGGAGTTCTGACAACATTTGGGCCAAGTGCCACTGCACCTGCTGCACCATTCAAATCATGGCCCTAGTTCCTGCAAGATAACTGCATTTGTAAGTGCCTGTTTAGTAGTACAATATTGCAATATTTGGTGTTTAGAAGAGTTATGACAAATTTTGGGCCCAGTGCCACTGCAACTGCTGCTCCAGTTAAATCATGGCCCTATCGCCTGTAAGGTACCTGCACTTGTGACTGCCTGTTTAGTAGTAAAAATTGCAATATTTGCTATTTAATGGGATTCGTAAAGCTTTGGGTCCCGGTGTCACTGCACCTGCTGCTCCATTGAAATCCAGGTATTAGTGTCTGCAAGGTATTTGCATTTGTGACTGCTTATTTAGTAATTAAATATAGCAATATTTGGTGTTTAGAGGAGTTGTGACAACTTTTGGCCTCTGTGCCACTGCACCTGCAGCACCATTGAAATAATGGCCCTGGTGCCTGCTAGATAGCTGCACTTGTGACTGCTTGTTTAGTAGCAATATTCTGCGTAAAGTGGCGTCCCTAGAGCTTTTGGTCTTGGTGCCACTGCACCTGCTGCACCATTCAAATCAAGCCCCTTTTAATTGCAAGATAACTGCTCTCGAGACTTCCTGTATAGTACTAAAATTTAGCAATATTAGGTGTTTAGTGGGGTGTCTAGAGCTTTTCGTCCTGGTGCTGCTGCACCATTCAAACCCTATTGCCTGCTAGCCTAGTACTTGAGTGGTTCCACAAAAGATCAGTCTGACTCTGCCTATCAATCGGCCAGTCCATCAAAACCAAAACACTGCTTGTCTCCTGTCCATCGAGTGAAGTGTGAAATGTCTGTATTGATTGTGATTCAGTAGCAAATGAGTGTGTGATGTTCAAAGTACATCCATATCTGTAATGGCTCATCAGTCCTTGCTGTTAAAAAAAGCTATGCGAGATCCATCTCCTAGCAGAGTCTCTACCCATGCTTGACAACTGCCACTCATTTTGAATGACAGCCCCTTCCTTCAATGGTAATTTGATTTACAGCAATAAGGAAGTATCTAGCATTGGGTCCCTTCGGGGCACTTTCTCCTGTTACTCATAACTCATGGCAGACCCACTTGCTGGAGGTGCCACAGGGTGGCAGGTCTGTATACAGAATGGCGCAAAGAGAATGTACTTTTGCATCTCCCTTTAATTATTCAGACTGGCGGGTGCTTCAGAAACACCTTGGATTTCTCCAACTCGCTTCATCTTCAGTTGATAACACCGGGATCGCGCCTCATGATCCAAGCTGGGCAATATAAAGCACAGTAGGAAAAGCCAGAAATGCAGAACTTGTGCCTAAGCATGGCCTCTTTTTCTGCAGTTTCATCTGGCTCCAGTAGAGTGTGGTACCCTGGTCAGCAGTCTAGTGCTGCTGGAAGGTGAAGTGTTGAATAATATGATATAATGTGGAGAAGTGTGGCTCAGGGGTTAGAGGCGGCAGACCCGGAAGCTGAGATCGGCCCTGGACCAGGGTTCAATTCCCCACCTCGACGGGGTTGGGCTCAATATAATTCCACGGACTCGATAATTCTCGCTCCGGTGCCTACTCGACTCACGGGTTCACACTCTGCGACTCTGGGCAGTAACTTGCTTAATCTCCACAACGGCCCCTCGCGGCGGGAAGCCTGGCTTTCACCTTGTGGATACCCTGCCGGGGTTATCTCACAGGGGAATACCAGGACAGGTTCCCTAAGCAAGCGCATAGATGCCTGCGATGTGGGCGATTTGCGCTATATAAATACATGTACATTTACATTTATAATGCTGTTAGAACATGCTGCACCATTCAAATCATGACCCTATTGCCTGCTAGGTAAATGCACTTGTGACTGTTTTGTTTAGTAGTAACATGCAGCAATAATCTGGATTCAGTGGGGCCCCTAGAGCCTTTGGCCCCAGTGCCACAGCACATGCTTCATCATTCAATGCAAGTCCCTTTTAACTGCAAGGTAACTGCAATTGTGGCTGCCTGTTTAGTGGTCAACTATATCATTATTATGTGTTTAGAGGAGTTCTGACAACTTTTAGGCCTGGTGCCACAACACCTGCTGCTCCATTCAAATAATGACCCTGTTACCTACAAGGTAACTGCAATTGTGCCTACCTGTTTAATAGTAAAATATAGCAATATTTGGTGTTTAGATGAGTTCTGAGAACAGTTTGGCCCGGTTCCACTGCACCTGCTGCACCATTCAAATCATGATTGTAGTGCCTTGAAGATAACTGCACTTGTGACTGCCTGTTTAGTTGTAAAATACAGCAATAATCGGTGTTCAGTTGGGTGCCTGGAGATGTTTGTCCTATGGCCACTGCACCTGTTGCACAATTGAAATCATGACCCTAGCACTTGCTAGATAACTGCACTTGCGGCTGCCTGTTTAGTTGTAAAATATAGCAATATTAGGTGTTCAGAGGAGTTCTGATAACTTTTGGGCCCGGTGCCACAGCACCTGCTGCACCATTCAAATAATGACCCTGTTGCACGCAAGATTACAGCACTTGTAACTGCCTGTTTAATAGTATATAGCAATATTTGGTGTTTGATGGAGTTGTGAGAAATTTGGCCCTGGTGCCACTGAACCTGCTGTACTAATTAAATCAAGCTCTTTTGAACTGCAAGGTAACTGCAATACTGACTGACTATATAGTAGTAAAATATAGCAATATTTGGTGTTTAAAATAGTTCTGACAACTGTTGGGCCTGGTGCCACTGCACTTGCTGCACCATTCAAATCGTGACCCTGTTGCCTGGAAGGTAACTGCACTGGTGACTGCCTATCTAGTAGTAAAATATATCAACATTAGGTGTTTAGTGGGGTGCCTAGAGCTTTTGGTCCTGGTGTCACTGCACCTACTGCACCATTTAAATCATGACCCTGTCGTCTGTAAGGTAACTGCACTTGTGACTGCCTCTTTAGCTTTACATTTTTGCAATAATCTTGGTTTAGTGGGGTCCCTAGAGCTTTTTTGGCCCCGGTGCCCACTTCACCTGCAGCACCATTTAAATCAAGTCCCTTTTAATTGCAAGGTAAATGAAATTGTGACTGCCTGTTTAGTAGTCAAATATAGCAATATTATGGTGACATCTTTTGGGCTGGGCGCTGCTGTACCTGCTGCACCATTCCAATCATAATCCTATTGTCTGCAAGGTAACTGCAGTTGTGGCCGACTGTTTAGAGGAAAAATATAGCATATCTCCTGTATATTACCTTTATTTTTCGAATGCAATGTTTATTACAACATTTAGAAATTGATGATAATGACCAAATAGATTACGCTGAAAAAATCAATCCGATAATGCCTACAAAGTGCAAAGAAAGGTACAGAGGCATGAATAGGAAATACCACAAACGTTCTAAGGCTAAAGCATCTGCTGCACACAACTAACTATTAATAAGCAAGCATTCCAGCATAGTGTTAGAAGCTGACTGCCTTCTCTGTGGGGAGAGATCTTGTCTCAACAGTGAATGGGGCTATTGAAAATGCTGCAGCCCGGGGAAGTTAACAAAAAACAAAAGGTCCACACAAAAACGAATTGACACAGTCATTTGGATTTGGGATCTTATAAGAGCCCCCTTTTAATGTATATTAAATACAAAAGATTTCCTAAGCACAGAGCAAGCGCTGTGTAGGCAAAACCTAAAAACAGAGCTTTCTGATTAGCCTAGACGCCATTTTTTCCTTGGGCTATCTCACTCGCGGCTGAGGGTCTTTGCAGGAGCGAGCACTCTGATTGGCTGGCTGCAACATGAAAGAAAATGTTGCAGCGGCCATTACAGGACTATGGGGCTATTACAGGGCTCATGTCCTGTAAATGATTAAAAAAACCAATATAAGGGATACCCTCCCCCTGTCTCCTTGTGGCCAATATATATATATATATATTTTTATTCTGTGATTCTTCGGGACTCCAGAGGGATTGTGTGGGAAAAAACAATAATGGCACAGCAATTGTATTTTTTAAATAATATGACCTCCGGTCTAGGCCAGGACCTAGGCATCAATTTATAAAATGATTTGGGTAGGAGGGCATGTGTGCCCCCCCCTCCCCAAGCCGATCATTGCCCTTGGGCCTGGTGTAAATATTAAAGGGGAGGCCTGCTTGCGGCCCCCTCCCCGAGACGATCACAGCCCCAGGGACTCCATCCCCCGGGGTCAGGTGTATATATTGAAGGGAAGGAGGGATCACCTCCCCCCCTCCTCGAGCTGAACATAGACTCAGGGACCCCATCTCCCAGGATCATGAGTAAATGTTAAAAGGGAGAGGGACACTTGACCCCCTTGTCTTCCGGGCAGGCCACTCACAGGACACTGTTTCCCTGCCCGTGAGACCTGGGGCAGGGAAAACTTGTCTGCTCCCACAAGGGAGGAGTTTTAAAAATACTCCCGCCAGGAGTGGAAGCAGATATTTGTTTCCCTGCCTGCACCTGTGTGGGCAGGGAAACTCAAACTGCTCCCGTCCAGCAAGGGTAGTGAAAAATACCTGCTCCCGCCAGACAGGGGCAATGCCAGCTCAGGAAGTACCCAGGATGGGTGCATGAGGAGGGCCAGGGGGCCCGCGGAGGCCCTGGGGCTTTCCCTGCATGCCCGAATGTCCTGTGGGTGCCAGAGGTGCAACTCGAGTGAAATTTCCACGGGACAATAAATTTTTTGGGTGGGGGCTAATTCTTCCAGCAATTGGGAGAGTGAAGATGCAGGGGCTCTAAGATGGGGTGAAAGAACAACAAAGCCTCGTTAACAAGTAAATGGCCTTTTAAAGACCTGTGTAGTACTCAGGTGCGGCTGTGCGTGTGCCCGGGCCGACCCACACGACCGGACTGAAGCCCTTTGAGCCCAATGGGCGTTGCGCGCCTGATGGGACAGGTGTGTCCGGGGCTCCCACCTTAGTTCCCCGGGGGATGGGGTCCTAGGGACCTGCAATGACTCGGGGACCTGGGGGGCACAAATCTCTCTAGCTATCCTATTAAACAGCTAATGTAGCTTACCAGCACCCTGAAATTTGCTGTACACACACACACCTCTGCAGCAAGGGTCTCAACCCCCTCGGCCATCTTACAGGGTAGGCCATTTAACCACGCCTGAAGAGCTTTGCTATGATGTGTAAGCTTGTCTATTTCATTGGGGGCAGAGTTTGTACAAGAAAATGCCTACACTGAATTTGCAGCTCAATACGTCACCTTTTTTTCTCTCTATTGTGGCTCCATCTGCTATTTCTGCCATTTCTACTATCATTTTCTGGGTTGCCTGAGTAAATGTTTACATCACTGTTTTTCCTGCTCATACCAATATAAATATGTGTGATGAAATATAAACATATTCATTGAAAATATGCAATAACACAAGGCTGTATGGAATGCCTTGTAAAAAAAACTGTAATGTACCAATTAAATGCCCACACCCTGTCTTCTTTTGATACACTGGTCTGAACCGGAAATATTTATTTTAAAGCACTGTCCTGCGCTTTTTGAAATACGAAAAAAAGAATAAACTCTAAGACTACATAAAGCAGATTGCCCCAAATGGTTTACGACAATGAGCTGGAACGTGACGGCATGAAAACCCCTTCCTGAAAGAGCGCATCCTACAATTCGATCTGTGAAATGTGTGCCTCCAAGTTCACATTAAACCCCAGTAGAGGGCAGTAAAGGATCGAAGTGGAAGCACATTTCCCAGACTATGTCCAAATGAAAATCAACGCGCGCCCGCTGCAAAAGCAAATTAAATGTCAGAAAACAGTTAATGAAATTTATCAGAGCTATTCTGAGCTGTAGGCTCGCATTGGTAAAAAAAACATGAAAAAAGATAGTTGGAGGAAAGAGAAACAGACTCCCTACAAGTGAAGTACACTGTTTTTTTTACTGCGTAAAATGTGGTGTTATAGCCAGAGCAGCCGACTTTGGAACTGGTGAAACGGTTCGAGTCTCGGCGTGGGCTCACCATCCTGTGATTCTGGGCAAATCACTAAGGGCCAGATGTAGGTAATCCCCGATTACCGATTCTTAAATACCGAATAATACCGATTCGGTATTTAAGAACTGGCAATCGGGATGTAGGTATATTTACCGAATCAATTACCGAATCGGTAAGATTCGGTAATTACCGAATCGGTAAATACCGATTCGGTAATTGCCATTGATTCCTATTGGCCTCGAGGCCCATAGGAATCAATGTCAATTACTGAATCGGTAAATACCGATTCGGTAAAATTGCCGAATTTACAAGGGGGACAGGGTGTCACTTTGACACCCTGTTGCACCCCTGATTCTGGCTTGTGTGCAATGTGACACACATACATGCCCTTAGGGCATGTATGTGTGCCACATGGCACAGGTGTACATGCACAGATGTGCATGTACACAGGAATTCGTTATTTACCATGAGATAGTATTTCATGGTAAATAACGAATTCTTAAGGGCCTGTGGCACTATTTTAAGTGCCACCTACACCTGGAATTACCGATTCGGTAAATATACAGAATCGGTAAATTTACAGATTCTGTAAAATTCGGGCCCCCTACATCTCAAAAACCAATTACCGGTCGGTAACGGCCGAAATCGGCTGTTACCGACCGGTAATTGGCGGCCTACATCTGGCCCTTAATCTCCCTGTGCTTTCCAAAAATAAATGTGTCCTTGTGTAACTTAACTGGTGCTCATGTAAAGCGCTCCAATACCTTCCGGTCTCGTTCGTGCTATTTAAATCTGAAGAAGAAATAGTGTCACTGGGACAGTTCTAAACATCCCACTGTATAGACGGTACTAGACATATTAACAATTTAAGCAAAAGAGAGTTAATCCAGCAAAGTCTCTGAAGGAAGGGTTAAAACAGAGCTGTCCAGGTTGGAAAGTAGGCGCAGGGCAGCTTGCTCTCCATTGTCCCTGGAAGCAGGACCGCCATAGGCTGGGCTTGTGCTCGGGCCGCCCGGTAGGCTGGGCGTGTGCTCGGGACGCCTGGTGGGTGGGCGTCTGCTCGGGACGCCTGGTAGGTGGGCGTCTGCTCGGGACACCTGGTAGGTGGGCGTCTGCTCGGGGCGCCCGGTAGGCTGAGCATCTGCTCGGGATGCCCAGAGCTTCAAAGAAAAGTCTGACACCAGCGTGAGAGAACTGCTTCTGCATTCCATCCTCCGTGGCTGCTGCATTCTTTTTATTCTTTCAATCATGTTATCCAACTGTTGAGTATGTTGTTGCGTACCCTTAGTTTGAGGACTAATGGCCATATTTACAAGAAAGTAACGCAGCGCAGCATCACACGCCATTTGGTTGCTCCGGGTAGGTCACTTTCAAAGCACAGGAATGTGTCATATTTACAACACTATGACATCGCTGAGATTGCCCCAGTGCTGGCGCACTACTGGCTGCCATACGCCAATGCTGCACCCTTGTACCATGGTGCAAGGGTGTCTGCATTTTAGGGAGATTGTTTTTGTGCAGGAAGGGGCACCTTCCTGTACAAAAACAATCCCAAAAGATGATTTTTCCCTCTTTCTATGTGTGCTGAAGAATACAGCATGCATAGAAAGGGGAAGAAACAAGGAGAAATAAAAGAATTTTGCCTCGATGCGCCTCATCACACCCCCTCTGCGGAGGCGTAGGATTCTTCTGGTTTACGAAACTTTGTAAATCCGGGAATGCGGCGGAATCCATGGGTGTTGCGTGGGAACACCCAGGGAGCGCCCCTTTCACACACAGTGCTGTGTGAAAAGGGGCCGTATTTATAGGGCCACGAAAAGCCACGCAGGTGCAAAAAAAGTGACGCACTGGTGGTGCATGGGGCTTGTAAATTTTCCCCAGAGTGTGGGAACAGTGGTTGGGAATGGAGGGCTGTGGCAAGCACCAGTTTACGCTCAAGTAGGCTAAAGTATCCGTCACTGACGTGAGAAATCTGCCTGCCAAAAGCCACACATCCCTTGTTCACAGGGACAACTGCAGCCTGACCGACCCCCACTGCCCCTACCTGCAATGCCACATGCCATTACCTATGTTATAGCTTCACTCTCCGGCAATGTGCCAATTTGGTCTATTCTGTGTTACCCCAAGCTCCAATATTGGCCTGTGAGACATATTATTACTTTAATTTTAATGTATATTGATTTTTTTTAAACTTGGTGCTTTTTCTCCAAAATAGAAAGACAGCACTACCATGTGGTGGACTAGGGGAAGTAACTGCAGGTGTAGAGCAGCGAGTGCCAGTGCTGAGCACCGGAAAACACAACACAATATAAGCACTGCTGATTTCCCTCCTACTGGCTTCACAACTGGTGCCTGTCACGAGGGAGACAAAAACTCAACCACTATAAGTAGGTATTATATTCTGGGTACAGTTGCCTACTTAACACAGGAACAAGAATGTGAAAGGAATATTCCATACAATCAAACGTTGACCATATTAGCATGTGTAGGCATAGTCTTTTTGTATTCTATTCTTTCGTTGCATTTTGATTCGCATATTTCTGTGTTCTGTGTTCTTAACCCCTTGCCTGCTGATGACGGAACCGCTCCGTCATCAGCTGCGGTGGCGCTGTACTGATGACGGAGCAGTTCCGTCATGGCCCGCTCGGAGCGCCTGCGCTGAGCGTTCCATTGAGCGGGACGGGCCATGACGGAACTGCTCCGTCATAAGCACAGCGCAACCGACGCTGGTGACGGAGCGGTTCTGTCACCAGCATGCGGCCGCCGCGCGGCCGCCCCGCCCCCTTAGCACTGCGGTGGAATAGCCGCCGCAGTGAAGGGGTTAAAGGAAATATAAAACTGCAAGTATCAGAATGCAAAGATCTAAAAGATGAGCTACATCAGTGTCCTCCAAAGTCGGTCCAGGAATGCTGGATCCATGCCAAATTTTTAACATATTCCTATTTAGATAAATGTAGTCGTCTTAAAAATCTGGCAAAGATCCGGGCCTTCAGGAAAACCCTGAGCTAGACGTATCTGACATGGGGTAATAGGATTTCTGGGTATATGACACTGTTTCGCCACATCCGCTCCCCCTATCTTTAAACTTGCCTGTGCTATAGCTTGGGAATTCTAGAGTTCTTGTTTGGCCAAATGGAAAGAGTTTTGCTTCACGCAGAAATTTCTTCAATACCCCCAATGAAATATGAGGGTGTTGTTTTTCGCAGCCATTTTGGATACCTACGTCAGCTGAGTGACACTAATGCTTCATTACAAGTTGGTCGCAACTCCTGATTTGAGCTTGAATCTCAGTTTCTGCTCCAACCAGTGATAAGTGCACACCATGTGGGTGCTTGTATCAGCTGAAACCAGACACAGACAATGTGAGCAAAATGCACGGAATCTGAGTTTAAACACCCTGGAAAGGGCGAAACACTCACATTAGCAGGTTATCCCATAATCCGAGGTGCAATAATTGTGCACTGGTTAAATACCACAAGCAGTATTACAATTGTGGGTGTGCAATTACCTCCACTGGTTTTGCACAAGAGTCAAATTGACCCTCCACAGGGGGGAACATAAATTGGGTGTGAAAACTCCTCACTTACTGAACTGAGCACCCCATCAGAAGTGTGACAAAGAGGCGAAGAATGGATTGGTGGGGGAGTGTACTTTTGAGGAGGATAACCAATCAGAGTGGACACACTAGCCTATAATTGTAACTCCCTTAATGTATCATAAAGTCACCTACCAGGTGTGCAGGCCTGCCTGTGGGCTGTGCAGTCTCCCAGCCTCTCTGAGCACTCCCAGGGGGCGTGTGGGAACCAGGTCTATCAGATACTTACACTCCTGTGAGTTGACTCCTCTGCTGTCCACTGACACTATTATTTTTAATTATCCGATGTACAATTTTATTTTATGTGTATAGAAGTGTTTATGGCATTAACTAACTGAAACAAATTCTACAACTGCAGCCTCTATGAGCACTTTGAGAGAAAATTGATGGAACCACTATCTGCCTGTTCAGTAATCAGGGACTTTGTTGGACTGGGTCACAGTTTAACTCAGGGTGAGTTAGGTCTTCAGTCTACACATTTGTAACCAAGATAACTAGTGATTTCCTGTAATACCTTGAGTATAAAGCAATGAGCATCTGGCTGTGTTCACTTGTAGTGGGGCAGCATGTCCAACTTTGAAAGTTTGCTATTCGAAGAGGGAACAAACGCAGGATGCCCACTGGAAGGGAGAAGAAGGGAGATGGTATGGGCTCGTAGCTCAGCCGGTGATGCTTGGATCTGGGATATTGGGCAATATCTGGCCCTAGGACACAAATATTGTGTTTCTGGGCAAATTACGAAACCCTATGTGCTGAAAAATGGACATATGGGTTAAATGTCACGCAGTCGTAAATATATTAATATAATGTCTTGTGCAATTCAAATCTGCATATCCCCAATTGGTTAACACATTCATAGATGGTCTTGCATCACCTCCCATTAATGCATATCACTAAATTGATATCCAGCTGTGTTTGGGCTATATAAAATACCAAATACATTGACACTTCTCTCATGTGAGTCTTTTTACCTTGTTAAAGCATATAGATGAGTCTGACATCAATCAAAAACATATTTTATGAATAACAATCCCTATTTAATTTCTTTGTGGGAAATGAATACATATATGTTCATATTATGCATTATCCAAAGTATATGATGGAAACTTGGTTCATACCTTTTCATCATCATTGGACGAGCTAGTGGTCGACAGGCTCAGCGAAGAATTGTGAGACCCATTGAACTCCGAGCCCTCTGAAGATTGCTCTTCCGGTGATCCTTTTTCGGCAACTAAACTGTTGGTGTCCTCAGTGATGGCAGTCTCTGTTCGTCCCAGGGAGCTTTTCTCTGGTCCGTCATCTTCATCACAGCTGTCCCTCACCACATACACTGCGGTACACATACCTTGCGTATCCAATAAGGTACTGGATTCAGTTTGATGACCTGATGAGTATGGCTCAGGATGAGGCTGTTCAACAGACAGCGGGACATCTGTCGAGCAACCAGTGTCCTCAGTTAAATCAGAGGGGCACGTACTCTCAAAAAGGTCCAAGTGCAAGCTTTGTTTTAGCACATCCTGTAGCGGTGTCGAACTTCTCGGAGTTTGGTTGTCTTGTATTCCAGAATCAGGAGATTGGAGAGGAGTGATTTTAGAATAAACCACCTGGAGTTTCTGATTCTCTATTAACAATGAGCTATGTTGGGAAGTTCTCACTTGCTCTTGGTACACTGGTATGGAGGAAGACGCTTCCTCGTTAGAAGGCACTCTGGAAGACCCTCTCCATTTTCTTGCTGCGACTGCTACATTGTTGAAGAATCGAAATACTCCCCCCAGATTTTTGGCTTTGGTTCCATTGTTCGATCGCTGAGGTTGCTCACCTCGTTTATCGAGGTCAGAAGAAGAATTAGATACGTTATCAATTCTATCCAGAGATTTTATATTGTCTATGCTGGGTTCATCCAACTTTGAGTTATCTTTACTAGTCCGTGAGATCCCTTTCAGATAACTCCAGACGTCAGTGCTCCTTCCTCTCCGGAGTTCTGGCTGGATCTTATTGCACCTTCTCTGAATTTCTCCCTCGGCTATGGTCGAACTCTTTGAGTTTTCAAAATTAAAATCCTGTCTCCTGCTTGAAGGCAGTGTGCTGCTGTTGCCGACACCTGCTTCCCCGTGCAGTCGGACATTGCTATCCCTCAACCAGCGACTGTCATTAGGATCAAAGTCTGATGCAGTGATGTTCAATTCCACGTCTTCGAAGGAGGAATCCAAGTCATCGATGTATCCTGCATAGGAATGCCGAAAAGGCCTTTGACTCTCCACTAACCTCCTCGTCCTGTAGATCGAACTCAGCCTGTCTTCCTCCTTGTTTTCTATAGAAATGCCGGTCACTGTGGTTTCTGAATGTTTCTCAACTGAGTTCTTAGAGAAGTTGGAAGAACGCAATCTCTTGATAGACCTCATCCTCTCAAAGAAGGACATCCTTGGTTTGGGGTCTATGATCTCACCAGTTAAGATCATGGATTGCGGCCGCTTGGCACGACCGGAGTTCAATCTCTTTCTGCGAACAAATCCCCAGATTCGAGTGCTTTTGGCCTTTTTCTCATACTTGACGGCCAACTCTTCAATTGATGGTTCCATGGTCATCCCATTGGTGTCACAGCGGTCACAGTCCGAGATCTTCATACTGTCAATGTTTTTTTCCTCTGATTTGGTTTTGAAATTTCTTTTGACATAGCCATTTCTAGCTAGGGGTACAGCAGCTTGTGGAGTGTCATCTTTCATTGCCATATCACTTTTCAAATGGTGAAGTACACATCACATGACCGTGTGCTTTTGTTGCGAAAGTTCTACAGAGAAAAAGAGAAAACACTAGAATTAGACATTTTACCTCCTTGTATCTCTTTAGAGCAAAAACATATAAGTTCCAAAAGAACCTGCCTTTTTCAAGAACATCATTACCAACATGTGTGCATGTGATTCAGATTACACTGCATTATAAACCTTGCAATGTCTTCCACTGATCAGGATTCCAAAAACATATATTTACTTAATTGTGATGGATAAAACGAATACAAATATGCCTCTAATCAAAAAAGCTAATAAAAAATTGCTCAATTGCTTCCATGGTGTGCTCTGAAAGTAAACATTTCTCATATAAAGAGCGGACTTGGCATATTTTTTGCCACAAGCACCAAATATTTTACCATTTTGTTTCACCCTGCCATTTTTGATGTGTGAAAATAATGTTCCACTGTTGATAGCTGAACTTGGTGTCTCACATTGGAAAAACAGCTAAACGGAAAAAGCTGATCAACTGAGTGAGGATTTTATGTCGGACACATATTCTTTCCTCCTAGCCAGACCCATTTACTTTATTACCATTGGACAGCCCTTCAGAAAGTATATTTTATTTTAGAGTTCCTACTTTCAGGGACTTTACAAACCTTCCCGAAGTATGCATGGAGATTTGTCTGCAAGCTCTGGCAGAGGGAATTCGCCAGCTATCATCATGTATGACCTATGACCTGTGACACCTGCTCCCTGGTTGGGTTATTCCCTGATGATTTGGATTTGAACAAGATTGATAGCGCGCAGCAAATGCCCGTGGGCTTCAAGGCGCTAATGAATTCCTGCTGTGTACGATTTTCTTTACAATTCTGATTTGCTTCCACACATGATATATGAGTGTAAGTTAGCCATACTAATGTTTTCAATTACTCATTCAGCATTCTTATCTGAAATCTTGCTTGTTTCAGCCACCACTTTCTCATTACTTCGTTCACATCGCCTGATCTGCTTTGTAAGTGAAAAAGATGGTTTGTATGTTTTCCCAGTGAAAGGGAATTTAGCTGCTCGAGGAAAAATTTGTTGGCTTTTAGGGGGTACTATAATATAGCCTTATAGCCCGCCGTAGAGGGCTATACCCGCTATTAAAGGCCATCTCCAGCGTTAAAGACCCCGAGCCGAAGGCGAGGGCCTTTAACAAGGGAGAGGGACTTTAATAGCGGTATAGCCCATCTACGAAGGGCTATAAGTCTATTAGAACATTCTGTCACCAGAGGAAAGAATGTTCTAACAAAAAAACAAAGCCTTTTGGAAGCGTGAGGGGATTGGAATCCCCTCAGGCTCCCTGAAGCCTTTGTTCACAGCCAGAGCTGTGAACAAAGAGACATTGGAATGTTGGAACTCCAGGCTTATACCAGCCATTATAAGCCCAGAGCACTCCATTGTTTTCAATGGAGCTCCCAACATTCCAATGTTCTAATAGTGAACAGAGCACCCTGCCCCTGAAGTGTGCACTCACCACTGCTGACCCACGAGGAGGAATGAAGGGATGGCGACGTGTATATTTCTATTAAATTAACAGAACTCCAATGCCAGCTCTGCTTAGCTATTACTGCAATGCTAACATATTATCTTTTTGTTTACATTTCTATTTTTCACTTGTGGTAATATGTTTAGAGCACTCACTGGGATTACCTTGCGTCTTGTCTGGTCTTAGTGTTAAATAAAGAGCTATAGTTGTTTTTATCTTTGCTTCTCAAAGCAAAGAGGGGGCACACATATCTAAATTTACCCTGGTGATTGCACATGATACATATATGGCTGAGAGGTCTAAGGGAACTATAACAGAGGACCAAAAACTCCCATATCTCACATCAAGTAAACCTGGAAAAAGTTCTTAGAGTTCAGTCGCTAAACTATGTTCTTATTCCAGGTAAGTAGCGATGTGACATGAATACTGTAATAAGAAAGCTAGAAGATTTTTTTTCATTTTGTTTGCAGGTTTCTATGTATTGTAAAGTTAAGGGACCCCAGTGCATTCGTCTGAGGGACCCCATGACTGTCTGAACAGGGGAAACTTGGTAATAACACTACATACTATGCAGAGAGGACACAATTGTACCTTAATCTTTTACTAACTGTCCATTTGCTTGTTATAGTCCACAGTTTTGTTCCTGGGGGGAGTTCCAACAGATTTGTAAATGTTATAACAACAGTTTTAACATTTTTAGTAGGGCATTCTGTTATCCTTCGCTGTAGGCATGGCCGAGGTAGGTCTTGCGCCTCAGGGTTGCGGGCAGTGCCGTCTCTTACCTACCCATCCATACAGTGTCACAGGAGGGAGGACCCTGTGTTCCTCCCAGCATGCATCACTGCAGTGAGATGCTCAGACGCAAGTGGAGTCCTGTGTAAATTCAGACGCTCAGGTTTAGCGCACTTGTTAGAGATTCCGCCAGGCAAGTAGGTTGTGTGTTCCCCTCCTTTTACTCTGAGCACTGTTCTCACTCATGGCTTGCTAACCTCTCTTCCCTTGGTTGACACCGCTCCTCAAACCCCTGCAAATCACTGTAATATCCAATATGGCTACTTCTCCTGTTTTTCCAATTTGCAAAACAGAAGGTGACACATTCTCAACCCAACATGGTCTCCAGTACCAGTGACTGCCATTTCCACAATCCATCTTGGCAGCATAACTTCGGTTAAGTCCCTTTCTGCTTCTTCCCCTTACTAATTTCATGTTTATCCCTATCTAAGAAGCTCAAATAATCAGTACCATGGGTCTCAAACGCTCCCGCCATTTTTTTTATTATGTTCTTACTGATTTTTGCCTGGATGGTTTTCCTCCATTTCCTGGGCTGTTCTTGAAGCAGATTTTCAGGTTGGCTATACTGGGCTCTATAGCGTCCACGACAAAACAATCTTTATACAGTGGCAGTAAAGCCTCCAAGTTATGGTTTACTTAATTGTGCGCTGTTCTGTTTAATAGTTTATTGTGGATTTTAACCTGCAGTTCTTTTTGTGCCCCCTCTTGCTGAATGTCGTGATTTAAAGCCACTATCTTTCCCCTGATTCTGCGTTTTTTGAAAATGGTTGTCTTATTTCTCAGGATGTAGAATGTTTCGATTTCTTTATTGGCCAGATTCATACTTTTCACTTTTTGTTGTATTTTTTTTCAAAACCAGATAACACCAATGTATAAAAAAACAAATCAAATATATTACTCCAGCAGGGGGTGTAAGTGGGTTCGGATTTTTGGACACTGTCACAATTTTAAGTTAGGGAAAGGTCGCAGGTGAAAGGTCACAGGTGGCTATCACTGAAAAATAACCGAGAAATCACCAACAATGTTTTATGTCCATGATTTATGTTTTACCAAAAGCAGCATATGCCAAATGCTGGCATAACATTGAATTATTTCTTTATGTAAAAAAGTCTGTGAATTTACTTGAAAATAAAAATAAACCTTCCACCCTACTTCAGCACTGTAGTTGCTAAAATTCAAGTTTCATTCTTTCCTAAGCATTGCCCCTTTATTGTGCAGACCACCGAAACTTTAGTACCTTACTTTTATCAAGGTTTCAGACCCGTTCTTCGTTGTGAACCATTCAGGGATGTTAAGGTTCTTTCAGATCCAGGACCACCACTGTGACTTTCAGGTCTGGTACTTTCTGCAGATGTTATCACATTTATTCAATTTTCATTGTACAGATTTTAGCCAAATCTTTTTGGCTGCATTTTTGGCATCGATAGCTCTGTAAAAAAAGTTTCTTCCAATTTTGGAGACATTGTGATGTTAAAGCACTCATGGTCTGCCTCCTGGCAGAGTACAGTAGTAATTGAATGTACATTCAATGCACATGAAATGCTTAGTATTATGTGATGGCAAGATAGACTGCATAGCCTGAGTGATACCTTCTACAGCTCCTTAAGTTACACAGGGGGGTTTACATAAACAGTTTTGCTGTTGCTGATTGATATATTCAAGCAAGATGCAAATTATCTAAAAATCGATCCAAATATAGTAGTTTGCTGGTACACTGGACATCTTTTTAGGCTAGGTTATCACTGCAATTTGATTGTAAGCATTTGTAAAGCGTGCTACAGCCTTAAAAGCTCAACTATCCATTCCATAAAGGCTTTTTAAAGGTACCAGGCAAATGCCTTCGTGGGATACTCAGCGGTACTTCAGCGCAGTAAATGATTTGGGATGCTTAAATCAGGGGTTGTTAATGTGGGAATCTCATCTGATCGCAATCATCTTTAAGAGATACTCTATATATTAATTGACATATTAGACACATTTGTATTTTGGAAAATATGAAGTTATAATTGCTTCCAGCATGCATGTTACTTTTGGACTGCTACATTTGAAAAGCAACCATCTCCAGAAACATAATACAAGATGTATAACTTTAAGAAATATTCAGGAATTAATTCATGAGCTGATGAAGGTTGTCAAATTAAATATAACAAAAAAACTTGTAATCCTAGTTTGTTATTGCTACAGTTGCAAAAGGATTTAAATATTAGGGATGTGGATATTGGCAAACCTGCTCAGCTATAGACGAGATTGCTACATGTACAATCTGAAAGTAACTCAAGAACTAGATGAATGTTTATTAAATGTTATTTTTCTACGACTAACATAAACGTAAAACGATTTAATTTTTTTTCTTTTTAAGTCCTGAAAAAGTGAGCCTTCTTGCAAAACATGTGTTGGCTGGCTGGTTGCGGCTGATATTATTTAGTAAAAGAGTAATTAGATTTTTCAATCATAAAGTGTTCGAACTTTTAGATTCAGAAGGTAAGAATGTCTCCATGAAAAGTCTTTTCTATCAGAGAATGTATTGATTTTACTGTAGAGAAAGGAGGTACATTCTGAGAGAAGCAGTAGCAGAAACTGGAAGAAACCCAATAAAGAACAGTCTATCAGTTATTAGGACATTACAGATCCGAGTGGATGACGACCAGCCGCCTGAAACTGAACTCTGACAAGACGGAGGTCCTCATCCTGGGCTCTTCCCCCTCCGCCTGGGACGACTCCTGGTGGCCTCCCGCCCTGGGCACCGCACCCAAACCGACAGACCATGCACGCAACCTGGGCTTCATCCTGGACTCCTCCCTCTCCATGACCAGGCAAGTCAACAACGTCTCCTCGGCGTGCTTCAACATCCTACGCATGCTACGGAAGATCTTCCGGTGGATCCCCACCGAGACCAGGAAGACCGTCACCCAGGCCCTCGTCACCAGCCGACTGGACTACGGCAACGCCCTCTACGCCTGTACCACCGCCAAGCTCCAGAAGAGACTCCAGCGGATCCAGAACGCCTCAGCCAGACTCATCCTCGACATCCCACGAACCAGCCACATCACCGGACATCTGAGAGACCTTCACTGGCTCCCCGTCAACAAAAGAATCACCTTCCGCCTCCTCACCCACGCACACAAAGCCCTACACGACCAAGGCCCGAGCTACCTCAACAGCCGGATCAACTTCTACGCTCCCAAACGCCACCTCCGATCAGCCAACCACGCCCTCGCCGCCGTCCCCCGCATCCGAAGAGCGACTACAGGAGGAAGGTCCTTCTCCTACCTGGCTGCCAAGACCTGGAACTCCCTCCCTCCCGACCTGCGCCTGACCCAAGACCACCTCTCCTTCAGGAAGAAGCTGAAGACCTGGCTGTTCGAGCAGTAGCGCCCCCCCCCCCCACCCCCCCCCCCCCAGCGCCTTGAGACCCTACGGGTATGTAGCGCGCTCTATAAGTGTCACTGATTGATTGATTGATCTAGATGCAATATGAAAGCAAGCATTTGCAAACCCAATATATCTGCCCTTATCAACATGATGCGACTTTTATATATTGTTTATTGCAAACATACCACAAAAATAAAGAGACGAAAAAAGAAAGCCTAGCCCATCTAAATGTGGCATGTGGCAGCTATATACTTTAATACAAATTTAAATTACAAAAATGAAATACCACATACAATTTAAGAAGATGTACTGTGTCTAGAAGGCAGGTTTAAATTGAAAAGTTAGAGAAAGCCTTTGTAAAGTTATGGCAAATTACAGATAAATAGGATTTTTGCATTGAAAAGGTACTATTGGTTTTAAATTACTGTAATCTGAGGAAGACTTAAATAAAAAAAAAAAACAAGCACTGGCTTTGCCAAAAGGCCTCCCCTTTAGGACATATTCATTTTGCCAATCCCCAATGCTGTGCAGCCTGGCTAAATAAGATTTTTTTTAAAGCCTATCATAGCATTTTGTAGGCACACACACCGAACATGAAAAAAGACAAAAATGCACCAAAGTGTTTTTTTTTTTAAGTGGGTGTGGGAAAGCAACATGGGTGGGGTGACTCAGAAGCAACAGATGGGCAAAGCAGATTGGGGAAAGCAACATGGCGGAGGTTGCAGAAGCATCACTGTGTGTTGGTGAGGGCTGAAGCAACTTGGGGGGGGGGGGCAGAAGCAACACAGAGAGCATGGGGGAGTAAACAGGGATGAGGGAGAGCCACGATGAGCACAGAGGGCAGTGCGACTGGTGCGGCCGCACTGGGCGCCAACCTGTGAAGGGGGCGCTGACCTCAAAGGGGGGGGGGGTTGTGTTTAGCAATAACTTATGATTGGAGAGATGAGAGACCCTTTTGCCCAGTGGTAGGGAGAGAATCAGAGGAGGCAGTCATGGGGTGTGGGGGTGCCAAAAATTATTGTCGCACTGGGCACCACCAGCGCTAAAGCCGGCCCTGTGTGTGAAAAGCAAACAGTCGAGAGACCAATGTGGAGCTGTGAGGGGGAGTAGCACATGGGCAGGGGAACATACAAGGGACGAGCACGTCACGGATGGATCCGGGGGAACTGCACAGGCTACAGAGAGCAGCATGGAGATGGGTAGGCAAGAATACTAGGGAGACAGCTGGAAAACACAGACTCTAGTGGAGTGCTTAAACAAAAGAAAAACTCAGCACCTCAAAAGTAAACTGTGTATGGACACAGTAATACGTCCATTGTCCAAGGGAGCCATAAACACAATATGAGGAAGGAAAGCCCACACACACAAACAAACAATAGTAAATCCAATGAGAGTGGCAATGAAATTAACTGATGTTAAGAAATGGGTGGGATATGAACTAACACTATGACTTGCAACAGAGATGCATGCCATGTCTAGGAAGCTGGACCTAAAAATAAAGGATAAAAAATACAAGGAAAAGAGCATTGGCAAAATAAAGTATTGGCCCACCTGCCCTGCAAATGAAATACACTTCCTTTTAGGCAGATGTGCTTTTGTGATCAAGAAAAATGCCATCACTAACAGGTCAAGAGAACGAAGAGGGTTAGCACATTGTCCCATCCTGTATGCTGTGGTAGGCGGGAGCAAAATGTGAATGGCAGCTGAACATACCAATGGATTAAGAGGCGGGATGGAAGCCCACTATTCATGCATATATGCATGTGCTTTCTATTTCTGATTTTTGTTTTTAACATGAGGTTAGTGAGATAGTCAAAGCTGACTCTAGGCCTGACTTAAAAAAAATCTCTATGCATCCAGTTACCAGCCTTCCACCAAAAGTCTTGCAGGGTGACCTGCCCAGCGGATGCTTCTACTCTGCCCATCCACGTCGGTGCTCTGACAGGTTTCGATGCACTTACCTTAAAATCTTGAAATGAAGTGCCTTGAAAATGTGCCTGTGTCAGCAGCAATCACCCACTCACTACAGTGGAGAGTCTATTCAAAATTCCCTCATCAGGGGTTAATTTGTAAAAATAATAAGTGCCGGTGTTAGAAATTAAGCAGGAAGCAATTGTAGAAGAAGGTAGGTTTAATGTCCAGCACAGCATCAGCAAGTACACAGATCAAGATCCAAAGTACAACTGCTTCATTACACTTAAACCTTCTAGAATACAGTAGGGATTGGAATCATAACAAGACATGCAGGGAAAACATCAGTGGAACAGAGTGATGTCATACAAGCATAAATAAATAATTAATAATGAGAGGCAAGACAGGATGTAACACATCCCCCTTTTCCACAACAAAGATACACTACACATAGTCTCTATATTTCAAAGGTCTATTGGTAACCCGCACCTCACGTTTGATCCTCGAGGCGATGGTGTCTTGATTACTCTGCCCTGAAGTATCAGAACACGGTAAATTCTTAGCACTGGCACCCTGAGCATCATGGTTACATTTTGCAATTCTTTTGGTGTTCCATAACTTACCATCCTGAGTAATAACAGAATTAGAGAACACTTTTTTTACTTGTATAGGTCTACTAAACTTAGAGGAACCCTTAGTCATTAAACCAGGTTTCTTAATTCGCACCCAATCCCCTACAACAAAATCATGCATTTTGACATTCCATTTTTTGTTGTACCAGCACATGGTCTTATTCTGTTTCTCTTCGACTCTTTTAGCCGTATCATGTACACATTCCCTAGTTGATAATTTGTCTTGACATTTATCCATGAGCCACCATGGACAGATTTTGGAGGCTGGATCTCTACCCTTCAATAATTTGAAAGGACTAATTCCAGTCGTGGAATGGGGTGTTATCCGATAAACCCACAACCTCTCTCTCAACTCACTCAACCATTCTCCACGTGTATTAATGACATCAGCGACATAAGACTTCAACACCCTGTTGAACCTTTCTACTTGACCATTTTCATGTGGTTCATACAAAGATGTACATTTGTGCACAATACCATGTCCCTTCAGAAAGTTTTCCATCTCTAATGATTTCAACTGGACACCATTGTCCGTAACAAGAACAGAAGGACAGCCTTCTCGGGCAAAAATCTCCTTAAAAAACAAAATAACAGCATTGGTGGTGGCAGAGGGAACAAACTTCACCTCTGGCCACTTGGAATGGAAATCAATTAACACCAAAGCAAAACGTGAATTCTCTGGTAAGTTCTTGAAAGGTCCCGCAATGTCAAAAGCTAATTTCTTCCAAGGCACTTCTGGCCATTTTGTCACCTTTAAAGGTGGAACATTAGTTCTAAGCATCTTTTCACTAGATGTACACTCAATACATTCCCTTACAGTTCTGTCAATGAACGCATCCATTCCAGGCCACCAAAAAAAAGTCCTTATCAATCTCTTCATGGACGATATACCTGGGTGTGTCTTGTGAGCCAATTTGAGAATCATGTCATGTATACCCTGCGGTGGAACACATTTGCCAGCTTTAAACAAAAAATCATTCTCCATTTCCAATTCATCTGCAACTTTAGCAAAAGGCAACAACTCCTCCATAATCACATTTTTCCTGGGCCAACCCTCCATCACAAATTTTTTGAGGGTGCTCCACTTATCGTCTTCACTAATGCACTTATTCCACATCTCCTCAGTAATCTCTTGAAACTGATCACCCACTACGTCAGTAATAGAAACCGAAAAATCAAACTCTCTAATAACATCAACACCATTTTGTTTACATGGAAGTCGAGAAAGAAAATCCGCTGTGACATTTTTTTTTCCTGGGACATATTCCGTACTGAAATTATACTCCTGTAACTTGGATGACAATCTTGCAATTCTGGCAGTCGAATTCCATCCACCACCAGTAGATAGAATATTAACTAACGGCTTATGATCCGTTCGCAGAATAAATCTACAGCCCCAGACATATAAACGAAAATGTTCAACAGCCCACACACATGCAAGAAGCTCCCTCTCGATCACTGCATACCTCCTTTCACAGTCATTTAGTGTGCGAGAAGCAAAGGCTACGTTCCACTCCTCTTTTCCTTCTCTCTGTGACAGAACACCCCCTAGTCCATATAGACTCGCATCTACAGTTATAACACATTCTTTCTTCATCCTGAAAGGTTTCAATGTGGGGGCATTGACAATATCCCTTTTTATTGACTCAAAAGCCTCCTGTTGTTCCTTAGACCAGACATACATCACATTCTGTCTCAACAAACTTCGCAGCGGTTCCATTTTGGTAGCAAAACCTTGCACAAATTTGCTATAGTATTCACACATTCCTGTGAATGACAGTAATTGATCTCTATTGACAGGTGATGGTGCTTTGAGTATGGCATCAACATTATTTTTCTTGGGAATAATTCCATCTCCAGATAAGGTATGTCCTAGATATTCAACTGAACGTTGGAACAGTTTACATTTGTGGGCTTTTAAGGTAAGACCATGATCTTCCAACCTTTTGCAAACTTCATAGAGATGTCCTACATGGTCATTTTCATTCCTTGAAAAAATCAGGATATCGTCCTGAAAGCACTTAACATATTCATCTAAATCTCTGAAAATCATAAACATGACTCTTTGGAAAACTGACGCAGCTGACGCCAGCCCAAAAGGCATTCTAGTGTATTGATATAAACCAAATGGTGTAATAAAAGCTGTCAGTTTCTTAGATTCCTCTTTAAGTTCAATCTGATGGTACGCTGAACGCAAATCTAGCGTTGAAAATATTTTTGCACCTTCAAACATTGATACCACTTCGTTGATATTGGGTAAAGGGTGACAGTCTATGACAATATTGGCATTTAGAGCCCTGAGGTCTACACACACTCTTAATTTTTGATCCGGTTTGCGGACTAAAACTATGGGGGAAACCCATTCCGCTGACTCAATGGTTTCAATTATTCCTTCATCTGACAATTCTTTTAACATGTCTTTTAGTTCTTGTCTCACACTAATGGGTACACCCCTTATTTTTTGTTTCACCGGTATGGCATTGTCTTTTAAGACAATCTTGTGTGAGAAACTCTTTAACTTCCCCAATTTGTCACAAAAAACATTTTTAAAAGAGTTAACAAGTTTTTGTTCTTCACCATCAGTCTTAAAATTATCTTCCACTGTGGCTACTTCGTTATAAAGTGCATCATCACATAACATAACTGGTTCCTTAGCTCTTGGATTAAGTATAATACCCAGCTTATATTGGTCACGCCAACCCAGGACATTGACACCTTTTTTTGCAATGTAAAGCTTAATGTCAGCAGATCTGTGCTTAAAATGTATGGACACTTCAAAATACCCTTCAACTTCGATATGGTGTCCTTCAAAACTAACAGCCATAATGTCTGGTTGTTCCAACTTACTGATACTAAGATGGTCACTTAACTTTTCAAACAAATACTGTTCTGTCATAATGGTCCATGGTGATCCTGAGTCTACCATTAAGGATAACTTAACTTGACATATAATGAAATCAGCATTAGGTGATTTTTTAATGTGCGCAGGAACCATATCAATTATTGAGACAACAAAACCTTTATCTATCATGTCTGTTACCTGACATGAATCTTGTGAATTGCTATTGTGAGTGGTGTCACAAGTGAGAACAGATACTGCTCCCTTAGAGGGTGTGGAATATCGTTTGACGTCTTTGCAAACACTGGTGAAATGTCCCATTCTACCACAATTTCTACATTCCTTATTGAGAGCAGGACATCCAGGAAAAGACGCCAAATGTGATCTATTTCCACATCTATAACAGACAGACGTACTACCAAAAGTTCCTTGAAAATTTCTATTGAAACCTCCCCTGTAATTTTGTTGAAACCGTGAAGGTTGAGGACGTTGATAGGTTTGTTGCATATGATTATCATTCCTGAGTTTAACATTGCATATTTCCTCTTCTGTAGTTTTTTTACTAGCATTATCTTTAACAACCTCCATCCACTTCTCAGATTGTTCTAAAGCTTTAGCTTCTGAAATGGCCTCAGCTAACGTGGGATTACCCAACACCCACAATCTCTCCTGTATTTTTTTATTTTTAACATGCACTATAATTTGGTCTCTGATCATTTCATCTGTTAACATCCCAAAATTACAATGTATTGATAGTGATCTCAAACCTGTAAGGAAATCATCAAAGTTTTCATCAGACTTTTGTTCTCTTGTATAAAATTTAAATCTATTAAGGGCAATACTGGTGACAGGTTTAAATCTTTTCTCTATGCGTAGTAAAGCTTCGTTATACACATTTAAATTGTCACCACTACCATCGTTTTGCACTGTAACTTGGGGTAAGGATCTAAAAATAACCTGACCTTCTGATCCTAGACAATGAAGGAAAATACTTTTCTTCCTTTCTGCTCCCATGCGTTCCCCATCAATCGCCTTCATATATGTAATAAACTCCTCTTTCCATCTTACCCATGGCATAGGAGGGTCACCTTTAGTTTGAAGGAATTTTGCTGGAGGGTCAAACTGCATAACGAATATAGATATATAAGTAATATAATACTGTATAAACGAATATTGTTGTAAATGTAATTCAATTGGTTAATATAAAAGAAATTGAGGAAATGTAAATAACTGTAAAAATGATAGATGCAAATATTTGTTCTTAAATAAGTCAATTAACATGTGAATAAATGATCTTGCCGTGTAAAAACACGATCGATGCCCAAAACGATCGAAATTTCACTTCGTTGACTGAAGTCCGTGTAAAGTTGCTTTCGGTTGTCTTGGCAACTCAAAATGGCCGCCGACGTAATGACGCTGCAGCACGTGATGACGCGCTGCGTGAAGACGGCGAAAGGCAACTCGCGTAGGAAGTTGTGCGTCTTGACTACCAACTGGATGCTTGGCAACACCACAACAATGACGTAGCGTAACCTTGGAAACAGTTAGCCACGGCGCTCGCGATGACGCGTGAGATGGCAGCGGATGGCAGCAGATGCTCGAGCACAGGTTAAAAAATGCAGATGACGGTGACTGTTTTAAATCGGAGAAAAGGTACAAAAATGGGCAGTTTAAAGTGGGAAAGTCACAGGAACATAGCGCTTGAAAGGGTATTAGTCTAAAAATAAGATATGTTGAATAAAAACGTTGTTTTCCTTCAGGGGTGAAAAATAAGTGTAGAAAATTTAGAAAAAGGTGTAATCCAAGGTAATCCACAGTAACAAATAAAGAATACAGCCGCAGGTGCTATCAAAACACATATAATTGAATTTAGAGATCAGAAAACTGCCGCTGGTGCAATCAGAGCACATAAATAACAAGGATATTTTAAAAGTTTTTAGACACTCCGTACCTGTGCTGGTGAGATGACAGGAGTGTAAGATGGTTTTTCCCTCGTCGCCAAAATTTGTTAGAAATTAAGCAGGAAGCAATTGTAGAAGAAGGTAGGTTTAATGTCCAGCACAGCATCAGCAAGTACACAGATCAAGATCCAAAGTACAACTGCTTCATTACACTTAAACCTTCTAGAATACAGTAGGGATTGGAATCATAACAAGACATGCAGGGAAAACATCAGTGGAACAGAGTGATGTCATACAAGCATAAATAAATAATTAATAATGAGAGGCAAGACAGGATGTAACAGCCGGGTCTCTCGTCAGGAGGCAGCTTGTACCAGCCCATTTCTCCTGTTAGCGCCGCCTAAAACAGAACCAACAACTCACCGTGAACGTGGGGAGCGGATGTGGCATAATGTGCGGAGCTGCAGACTTCAGAGCTGGAGAACTAGGTTCGAATCACGGCGTCTGCTCAACATCGTGTGAAAATGGGCAAATCACTGAATCTCCCCATAAACTAATGTGTCCATAACTGGTGCCCATGAAAAGCACCAGTGCTGATGATGAAGTGCCAGTGCTGAGCACCAGAAACCACCGGCTCCGTCAGCCAAAATATAGATCCTATTAAATCCTATGGGATTTATATTTTTGGGCGGACAGGATATCCGTCACTGTTCTCAGGGGAGGCTCTAGGTTCATGGCCGCCCTGGGCAGGCAGCGTAGCTAGGGGGCCCCGAAAGAGGGGGTCCGGGCGGGGTGGAGCGCGGAGGCCAGTGAAGAGGGGAGCGGGGGGGTTAGGGTGTTTGGAAGTGGAACAGAGCCCGAGGCCACCAAATCCCTGCCAGGGGCGCCACGCAAACATGTATCCATCCTCAGAGGATTATTATATTAAGGATATATATTGGCGTGGCGGCCCCTGGGGTTTGGTGGCCCTGTGCAGATGCACAGCTTGCACATGCCTAAGGCCGCCCCTGTTGTTCTGACAGCGTAACCCCTCTGCGGAGATCTAATTCAGCCCCTCTTTTGCTAATAGGTCTCATTGCAAAATGTCAACACTTCAAGGGGTGACAGAACAATCTTCCTCTAATTGATATGAATGAGTCACGTCACTTTTGCGACCCCATGTGATTGGCTAGAAACACAATGGGTGGTGGCCTGCAAGGAACAGCAGACACCATTCCTGCGTTTGTATTCCACAATGTGAATCTTTATTTTTTAAAGCAGTCCAAGTTCCTTAAAGGAACCAGTGTTGCTTTTACAAAGAGTCACCTCCTTCCCCTGGGCCTCTGCCTGTCCCCCTGAGGCTGCTGGCATGACTCAGAAAGGGGGAGATGATCCGAGGTGTCCCCAGGTGCGAGCCTTTGTGGATTAGTTCCCTCCTCTTTTGAGGTCTTGGTAACTCATTTTTCAGTGGTTTTCGACTGCAATTGTGGTTGTAAACCAATGACACATAAAAAACTGAATCAGAATTAGGAAGGAATTCTCCTCTCATACCATTACTAATTATGATTTTCTTTGATTTGGTAAACCCATTGTGTAAATGGGAAAGGCTTCTCTGGCTCGTAAAACGGACTTTAAACACAGCAAAAAGCCATTTCTTGGTTGCAAAGCCTGGGTCTTTGGAAATCTTGGTGCGAATCCCAACCAATAACCAAACCACAGCAGAAGAGGGGCAGGCGCGCTAATAAGGCAAGGTAAGACAGCAGCCTAGGGGCGAAGTCTGCTTGTGGCTCAAAAAAATATGTTTCCAGTGTATGTAAACTCGTCCAGGAGGCAAAAATTGATTTCACCTGCAGAATTACAACTCCACACAGTTTGTGAACTCAAGCACCCAGTGCAAGAAAGGTGAGGGGGAGGGGCCATTCCTAAATACTCAAGCATTCCCTCTCTAAGGCAATCTGCAATCTGCCTCTTTTACCCACGACACAATTCTGTCTCACAAGGAGCTAACAACCTCCCAATTTGTACCTTTCGAAACATCTCGCCGCAGGGGGCAGCGGCTTCTGAGAATTCTAACTTTATCCAACAGGAAATGTTAAACACCACCTTTCCACTTGTGGGTGGAAAGGTTAGCTCACCTCGGATCAGCAGAATTTACAATCACAGTTTGCTGTGGCAGAGAAGCAGAGAGAAAACTGGGGCGACAAATGTACAGGTTCATAGACATTCATAGAGAAAGGGAACACCAGCCCATGTTTCTGCTGCAACAACTGACTTGTGCTCAAATTCATAGGGACACATTTAAAGAATGTGGCAGTAAGGAAAATATGGGGCGTGACAGACCTTCTGCACAGAGTCCTTTCAAAAAAGAGGCTGTATCCCACGTCACTAGCTCGAAATTGTATAGTTTGCTCATGAAAACAATTTTTTTTAAAATGGTGCAGTTACAGTTTTAGCCTGAGGTTTCCTCATATATATCAAGGAACCTCTATTATCTCTTAGTATCACCTTCAGATTCCACGCACAACTCAGAATGACCTCTTTAGTATTCAGTTCTGTCCAATTAAGGAGCAGCGGTGGTGTAGGACAGAGGTGGATGGACCAACAACCTAACAGGGAGAGCAGAGCCGAGCCAAAGGGCTGGCTTGGCCCCGGGGGGAAGGGGCACGAGCCGAGCCAAGCAAATGCCCAGCATGTAAATTGTGCAACAAACATTATGTAAAAATATGTGTATTCAAAATCCAAAAAAGTTTCTTTAACTTTTGGAAGCGTTTTACCTTAGTAGATCAAGGCATATGTCTGCATTTAAAGGCATACATTAAAAGTGACAGTTTTCAAACAAGAACATAGAAACGTTCCTGCCCCCACTCTGATGACAATTGTAGTAGCGCGGTCAGTTGCCGGGCACCTTATATGTGGGCTAGATTCTTACTATACAGCAAGATTATATTCTGTTGTTTCAAACACAAAAAAGGTTTTGGTACCACACACATCCTCAATTCACATATTTCAAGGTGCTCGTATCTGTCATAATAAAGGAAAATGCGGCACACTGAGATAAAATATTTGACTAGGATCGCTCAATTTGGTCAGGTAGGGAAGCCGGGAATTATGCTAGTTTTTCTGGTTTTACATTATGCAATAAAGCCAGTAGATGTGATTTTGTTCCCACGCCTATTAACTTCTAAGGTTAATAATGTTCTGTTTTAATTATTGGTACCTGAGATTAGAGTGTGGGTGGCAGGCAGAAGCCACATAAAAGCTCGGCTCGTTTTGGGCTCGAGGGGGGATATTGAAGCATCTGGCTCGAGCCTACCGTGGCTCTCCCACCTCTAGTGTTTAAACCAGTCAAAAGCTAGAGCATAAGAAGAATCTCTGGATTAGCATCATTCATGGCTGGAAACCTTCATCTTCCAGTCTTTACTCTGTCCAGATTTTTAATGTTATATAAATCCATAGACCATTATACTAACTTCTCTGAACTCCTTAATGTTTTTATTCAAACTGTTGGGTTAGGCGAGTTCTAAGGACAAAACTCACTTGTAATATGAAAATAACATCTCAATTCACCCATACGAATGTATTACATGTGACCAGTGACATCACAGCAGCCAAGTTGTGCCAATTTACATGGACCCCAGAGACAGAATGCAAGCAAAAGCCCCTATTTACTGCACTCCAACCTCCCAAGAGGACCGATTCACAAAGCCATTTGCACATGAAGTTCAACTGACACATTTTGAGTACAAATTCATGATTTCTTTTCACAAAACACAAATTTGTGCATTTAATTCAAGAAAATTGCTATTTCATCGGAATTCACAAACTTTTCTTCAGCCTACTCTCACCCTGAAAATGGTCAGAGATTCACTCCTGTCAAGGACAAAGAAATGTTGTTTCCACTGTGCAACACCCTCACATTTTGTTTTCTTGAGGGGCGCTCCATGGGCGAAAAACATTTTCCCTGTGGAGAATCAAAGGTACCCATGCAATTAACGCATGCATGATATTTTGCTATATGTAACTGTAGATTATTTGAAATTATGCACACAAGAATAAGTTTGTATTAGGGCAAATAGAAATGTGCTGAAGTTTTCCAGGAATACTCGAGTGTTACAGCTTCACAACTCCTAGAAACTTTGTGGATTCAAGAATTGTTTGAATCTGCATCAACACTCATAACTAGTAAACCTACAAATGCCTATGTCTTCACGGGTCTGACTTTATAGGAACAATGACCAAAAGTCCTGCATCTTGCTGCAGTTTCCTAACAAAAAGAGGTAACAGATCCTCACCCCTCACACCATGCAGAAAATTACATAAAATAATGTATGCAAATGGTGACAACTGAGAGAAAGGCAATTCGCCATTGTATTTTTAACGTCTCAGAAATTCTGTTCTATGAATATGTGTGATTTACTCCTGGATTTCAGGAGTAGGTCAGGTGTACTTGAAGAGTTAGGGCACGATAACGACCTTTGGTCTTCGTTTGTACTTGGAGTATTCTGATATGGGTGGTGAAAATAACTTCCCAGATATCAACCCACATTTGATTTGTCCTGAATAATTCACATTACTGAATATCCTATTTAATATCAAGCATCATGGTGCCTTCGTCTCACAGCCAGACTTGGAAGGCAAACCAGCCCTGGCAGTAAATTCGGACCGACAACCAATAAGGGGTGGGAAGAGTGGGGGACCCTGTTTCTGCTACACTGCTGCTGTTTTTGTTGCAGGGGCTGATATTTCAGAGCTGCTGCAAAACCCAATAACAAAACGGCCACACCAGTCTAAAGCCAGCCCCCACCATTAAGGCCCACCGGGAAAACGCCCGGTGCCCGCTGCAGCCAGTCCAGCCCTGATTCTGCTGCTAACAAATGTTATTTTTAAGTGTTGATTCTCAGACACTCACAATCATCACTGCAGAATTGGCTTTCTAGGTTTGAAAGAAGGTGAAAATCAGCCCAATTCACAAAAACCTTTCCTCTCCTAAGCTACATGCAGGGGTGGAAACCTGGGTGTGCCTAGGGGAAGGAAGGGGATTGGCCACTGGGCTTTGTGTCATCACCCACAAGGTCCTAATTTTGTGGGTATTCACAAATATTGACAGTTTCTTTGATCACTTTTCAGAAGGGAATGCCGTTCTCCTATTTCAACTAATTCTGTAACCACTTGTACATTTACCAATTCCTCAATATATGTCCTCAACAGGTACTACTACTCTTCAAAACTTCCAACACCCCACCAGCATTTCTACCACTGCTCTTTCCTCCCAATAGGCTGTAACTAAAAGAGAATATTAAAAGCAAAACGCCTTTCCTTATTGTCTCAGAATATGTTCCACCACTGCAAAATGGCCGCTATGGTGGGCAGTGCAGATGCCGGCATTGTGTGCAGCGTGTGATAATTCTCCACACATTTTCCACTTGCTCTATCAACATGTATGGGTCAAAAATCCAGAAGAGGATGTGGCTATCCACATTGGTGAAATGTGATGTGTGGTGGAAATGACACCAGCCAATGAGAACGCTAGAACCAAGGCACTCTTAAGCTAAATAGTGTTCCAAGCAGGTGCGTCGCTAGCATTGTCATATAGTTAATGCTTTTCTATATATTGTGTTAAGTTAGCACAAGTTTATTAAATGTTTAAACAACATATTTTCCTTTGGCTTCAGTTTGCACACTGCACATAATTGTTATTGTAGCTTTCAACCTAGACGAAAGATGTGATTTATTGAGAATAATATGTTATTGCTCTGATATCAGTCGTGCTTGGTACACTTGGTACACTGTCTGCACACTGAGATCTATAGCCTCTGAGAATAACCTAACACAAGGTTGCTGGGATGCCTGATCCTCGCACCACATTAGACATAATACAAATAATGTTGCTGCCAACATTGGGCTCTAAGCGGGTTTAAGATAGAGTTACTGAGAATGCAAAAACACACTTGATGGAGCTTCGCATGCAGAGAGTTGCTAGCTGATGATGTGATCTGCTTCTGCTGACATTTAGAGGTATGGGCCCGCCCTGCTAAAACCCAAATGAGACCTTCTTAGATATAATATAGTGTGCTAAATAGGGTGCGCAAAATATAGATTTCTATAGATTTTGCATTATAATATGCTATCACCGTTCGCTTACTATGGACTAGTGACTATGCTGATAACTCTGATTTTTATAATATGTATGTTGGTATTATATAAGATACTGCGTTTGAGAACCTTGCATTGAAAAATAAATATTTCAAACTTGCACGTGTGTTCTTTTACTCCCCGTTGTGGTTTGAAATGATTATAGAGCGAAAGAGTGTTCATGTGTTCCACGATACCTGAGGTACCCTAAGTTCATGTTCTGGATTGTCTAAATCATTGGGAGTTTGTTATGACCAATGAGACACTGTAGCTAGCTTGGTAAGGGGATTTCTGATACTAAGGTGAGTTTTGGGTCACCCTAATTCACTCAGGTTCTAGATCTCTGTGCACAGTTCTGTGGGAGAACAGAAACCCTGCTACATGGCGCCCAACGGTTGTTGGCCTTATATCATGACACTCGAGTAGTATATCATTCTGACCTTAACTCCTTCATTCCCGTTTCCGGAAAACGGCGGTGTCGGAAAAACCTTCCTATTTTTGATATAGGTCCTTTCAAACTTGAATTTATCTAAAAAGGTTTCCTTGAATTACTACCCAGTTGTGCTACAAAGTAATCTTTGTTTTTTCACGTTCCTGTGCAGTCATGGCACAAGCCGTGGACATCCCGCAGCATAGCCGCATTGCGGTGCGTGATCATTTGCGGACTTATGATGTACCTTTGGAAGGCTTGGCTGTGGTTCAGGTGGTGAGTGCGGAACATGCTTACCCGTATGAACTGTTTTATTCGTGGGTGACATTTCCGGCGGTGGACGCGAATTCTGGTGTGTTCCACTCATACACTCCGTCACCTGTACCTGCTGCATATGCTCCGTACAGAGCACAGGAAGTACCTATTGATGTTTGGCAGCATGGAGTTTGGTTTGGTGGCGCCCTACCACACTCTTTAACTGCTCCGAGGTTAGGTCCATTGTCCATTCCGGTCACAAATTGGCCCGCTTTGGCTGGATTTACACCTCACCCTAATCACGCCACTTGTAATATAGCAGACCTTAGGCGACTTCATGTAGTCGCCATATCAGTGATTAGAGCCCTTGTGCATTACACAAGTCGTAATGTTCACGGGGGTGCCCCCAGAGGTGCGGCCCTTCCGGCAGGGCAGGCTGGTTTGAAATTCAGTCCTGTCATGGTGAATTCCGTTATGGGCAAGAAGCCCCTGGATAAGGATGATTTTCCTTTCTGGCTTGCCGAGAAATTTGACCAGCTGGAGGCGGTGTTTCCTAATACGACTCCTGGTGAAAAACACAGGATTCTTACGCTTAGTTTACCGAAAGATTTGGCCCCTGAGCTTGTTGACTGTGAGACCTGGGGTAAGACTTTTGCGGCAGTCTATTCGAGGTGCTTTGGCTCCCCGTCTGTGTCCAATCTGTCTACGGTCCTTAAACGTGTTCAAGATGATCACGGGCCGGAATCGGCTGTTGAGTTGGGTATGCGCCTATGTGGCTCCTTTGATGTGGTTTGCGATCTGATCCTTGCGAATGTCAAGGGGGATGCAGTGAACTTTCAGGTGGCTAACGCTTTAGCGCTGGTTCCCAATGCCGAGAAACCCCGACAGTTAGCGAGGATAACTGTGGCGGCTTATAAAATAGTAGGTCGCAATAGTAAGGGTAATAAGCCTTTTTCTACTAAGGAGAAGAAGGAGCTCCAGGGATAAGATTCAGAAAATGACGTTCAACTCAAGTCCAAGAAATAAAAATTGGCCTAAAAAATAGAATCAGGGTAAGCAACAGCAACAACAACAAACACAGGTTTCACGCCCTGCGTCTCCGTTGCCTGCGCAGTCGGAACATGTTTATGATTTGCGCGACCGCGCGATGATTAAGACACCTGAACGTTTTCAGGCTTCTGACCAACACTCTTCTCGTTCCTTTCAGGACTCATCGGCTCCATCAACCGGTGGTGGAGGGGGCGGAAGGGGCCGGGCTGGCCTGCAAGGACGTGGTCAGCCAAGCCCGCGCAACGGTGCAGACAAGCAGGAGGGCTCTACGCCTCAGAGACCGCAGTTTGCCAAGAAGAAAGTCGCAGCCTTGACAGCGCATCGATATGCCCCAGATTGTGAGAACGAGGCTTCGGAATCTGACTTGGGCTCTGACCTTGCTGGACAGCGCGGCGGAGATTACCATAGTGAGAGAGGCCCTCCGTCCACTACTGAAGGTGACAGCGACTGACACTTATGTTGTGATTGAAACAGCAGATACAAGAGTAGCTCCCCCTGATAGACTTTTTGAAATTGTCCTGTTAATTGAAGGTGTCATACAGCGTACCGTTAAAGGGGTATTTTGGGAAAATATTTCGTCTACATATGACATTTTGCTTTCGGAGGCTGACTGGCCCCCACCTTTTGTGCTCGCAGCTCCACGAGGGGAGAAGGTAATCCTCCCCAGTTTCGCGAACACAGTTTCGAGAGTGGAAGCGATGCACTTTGCAGAAGAGTGGGCTGTGGCGCTTGCACCGGCTGTGTACCGTAATCAGTGTGGCTGGGATAAATTGTCCCCGAACCACGAGATTCCTTTACGGTCTCAACCGCAACCTCAACCTCAATATCCCATACGACGTGAAGCCAAAGCTTCGGTCGCAGCAATCCTTGAACAATTGGAATATCAAGGTGTAATTGAAAGGTGTGTGTCACCAATGAATAACTCCCTTTTTACTGTAAATAAAAAGGACGGCTCTTACCGTTTGGTTTTGGATTACCGGCATTTAAATTCTCATTGCATTAACTGTGCAGTACAGAATACTCACGGCTCTGCCCTTGTAAATAGTCTTGTGCGTAAGAGGTTCAAAAATACGCTTGACATTTCCAATTGTTTTTATGCCCATTCATTGGACAGTCTTAGTTCCCAATGGACTTCTTTCACATGCAGCGGGGTCCAAAAAATGTTTCGGTGTCTTCCAATGGGCTATAAGAATAGCCCTGGCGTATTTTCCGCACGCATTGTCTCTCTGTTGGAGAGGATCGACCCAGATGCTTGTTCCTATGTGGATGATATCTATCTCACAGATGACGAACTTTGGGAGCATCTGTGTCGAGTGAACAGTATTATTTGTAACTTTGCAGACATGGGTTAGAAGTTTAATTTTGCAAAATCGCACATTGCAGAATACACAGTGTTGTTTCTAGGCTATGAACTAACTAATGAAGGAAAAGGCTTGGCTCCTCACTTCCTGGAGAAGTGCGCTCAGTTGCGCTCTCCAACAACACTGAAAAATTACAATCTTTACTGGGCTTTTTGAATTTCGGGAGGACATACATTCCGGAATATGCCCAGCGTATCAAGCCTTTGTATGCTTTGATACAACCATCATTTTCCAAATCATGCTGGCTGCCTGAGCATTCAGCTATTCTGCAATCTTTGCAAGCTGATTTGCTCGCTTCTGAATACTTACAGACTCGTGATAACTAGACCAACATGGTGATAAGAATTGTCCCGGGGACGGTGGGTTTCACATACCTAACTTTTAATGAAGGAGATACAGTACCTATGGCTTACAAGTCACACTTGTACACTTCGGCTGAATTGCGTTTTTCCACTGTGGAGAAAGTTTTGACGGCTGTGTAGATGGCCATTCTTAAGGAACGTGCCCTCTCACAGGGAAAACGCATGTTGGTTGTTACCCCGTGTCCTGCCTTGGAGGCAGTTACGAAAGCCAGTGTACCTAATTCTAAAGCTTTGCACCCTCGGTGGATTCAATGGGCTGCATCCTTGTCATCCCAGGATGTCACGTTTATTTTTGATGCCACTTTACGGTCGCAGGAGTTCTTACAGTATGAATTTATTCATCCTGCTCCTTTAGCAATGCGGCCGTTGGAGGATTTCCATTGCATCATTTACACTGATGGTTAGGCGCAGGTTGCGCATGGCTCTAAACATGCCTGCGTTTCCGCTTGCGCCATTGTGGTCGGTGCCATGGTGAACGATGAGTTCAAGTCCAGTGTCGTGCACACGCAGAAGCTTGGGGACTGCACCGCACAGTTGGCTGAGCTTCGTGCTCTGATGCTTGCATTGGAGTACGCAGATCCGAGTGTGACGACTTTGGTCGTAAGTGACTCTTACTACTGTGTCCAGTCTTACAATGAGAACTTGTTCTTTTGGATTCAGAATGAATTTCGTGATTCCAAAGGTAGTACTATAAAACATAAAATGATCTGGGTCCGAGTGGCAGAACTCAAAGAAAAGTTGCCTCTCGTGTTTGTAATTCATACTCTTGGCCATCAGCGCGTGGGGGTCCACGCTGTTGGAAATTCGCTTGCTGATGAAGCAGCGAAGTCAGCAGTATCAAAATACTTAGTTGCAACAGTCATGAGGTCCAAATGTAAGATAGATGATGACATCTTGGCAGCGGTTGCTGCTACAGAGAAGGGAAGTAAATATCCTGCGGGGTTCCCTTCTAAATACACATACCACTTAAGTCCCGATAAGGTTCCTTATGTGAAAATTCCTGAAGTTGGTGAACGTTTAATTCCCAACTCGGATTGCACAGCTTCTCTGATTACAGCGGTTCATGAAGGCGTGGCGTCTGCGCATGCGGGCGTCTCAGCCACTGTAACACAGCTACAACAGAGGTTCTGGTGGCGGGGACTGTACAAACAAACGCGCGATTATGTCCTTCAATGTGACATTTGCCAGCAGATTAAAATTCAACTGCTGCGCGTCCGCCTCAGACACAGTTGTACATTTCTAATAGACCACTGGGGTGCGTTTATTTGGATCACTGCGGTCCTTTTTCTTCTGATACTGCATATAAGTACATCTTAGTAGCAGTTGATTCATGCACACGCTTTGTGTGGGTATGGCCCCATCGGAGCGCTGATTCACGGACTGTCATTAAGGATTTGCGAGTCTTTGTAGGGATCTTTGCCTGTGGTACCTTCCATTCGGAACAGGGTCCGGCTTTCGCCTCTAAGGCGTATAAGGATGCTATGGTTTCGTTGGGGGTCCAAGTCAAGTTTTCGTCTCCGTACAGACCCGAGGGAAATAGTGTAGTTGAACGAATGAACCGTGACTTAAAGCAATTTTTGACAGCTCGAGTTATAGGCACTGGCAGAAACTGGTTAGCCCACCTCAATGGCGTGCAGCGTGCGCTTAATAATCTCCCTAGAAGGTCTCTGGGTGGGCGGACCCCATACGAAATGCTCTTTGGTATCAAGATGTATGGCCCTGACCTCGACGGTTTAGACTGCAAGGCCCAGGCCACGGCCTTTGACGTAGATGAACATTGCAATGTTTTACAGGATCTACAAAAGACCAGAGACAGTCTAGCAAAGGAACATTAGCCCTCCACATCGGATGATGCGTTGCAGAACCCGGTAGTTGGCTGGCTAACCCAAGTTGGAGAAATGGTTCGAGAGAAGATCGATAACAAGAAAGAGTTTGGTCCCTCATATCGTGCACCGGTTCGAGTTCTTGGAGTGAAGGGCACAAGAACAGTCATATTACCACCACTTCCAGGTCGTAAGGAAAACAGATTTATTTCTATTGACAATGTCAAGACACACAGGGTGGCCGATTCTTCATAGCATGACACTGGCTATATCCTGTCCTTCCATGGTGAGGCATTCTGTGCTGGCTATTACTTCTGGTGCAGAACAGGAGGTGTCCCTCGAGATGCCTTCCATATCCAGTCCTTTATTAAATACTATTCCTGTTACTAACATTGATGAGCTGAACTACACCTATCCTGCTGACTTATCTATGCCAGATTTGCAGACTCGTTTGGCCGACCAGTCAAGATTCTCTTTTGACTCTGTTTCGAAACTTTCAAAGAAACCCTCAACTATTGCAAAATATGCCACCTTGTTTAAAAAATATTTTTTAATTCCCCCTTGGACATACATTTGGTTGATTCTATTTTCATTTTACCTTTTTATGTCAATTGGTTTTGTGTTTTATTTTTTCCGCCTGATCGATGGTCACTATGTTAAAGAAAGAACAGGAATTCGGTACCTTAATGAACATTGGCCCCTCTTTCCTCTTCACATTCAGCACACAGACTGAAACGAAACTTGAATACAGTCAACATTACTGCTTGGCCTGTCCTTGATGGGATTTTGTGGGATGCGGTTAGATTTCAAATACATGGGCCCACTGAAGTGATTAATGTTCCGAATGTGCTTAGAGTAAACATGGGGGATGTGATTAAACAAATTATACGTTCTGATGATTGGGATATTCAGGCCGTAGAAGCATTATTCTCTGATTTGAAATACTATGCTGCTTTTGATGCTGAGGATCTGTATTTAGATTCTATTAATTATGGTGATTTGTTTTGTTTTCAACATTATGGTAATCATTTTTTACATAAGACAAATTCCAGGAGGGTTGCTGTAAATTATACACAGTGGGAACATTGCCCTGCTCCGTTGGGAGGCAGCTCCAGTACATTTCTGAAAAAAGATTCTTATTTAACAGATTTTAATCAATCAAATCCTGAGTCATTTTATTTCAAAATGACACAAAAGTCCATGTCCAAAGTTAGACTTACCGATACAAAATTGCTGTATTCGAAGTCCTTTCTAGACAGATTAGCTGTAGATGGCTACGAGTTTTGGAAAGGAACAATTGACCTTAAATCGGTTTGGGTTACCAAAGATTGGCAGGTACAAGGCACTGAGGCTTTGCACCGAGCATGTCTCATCCCGAATCACATGTTGTTTCTAAATTCATCCATTTTCCAAACAACATGCTTTGGATTGGCTACTTCTAAAAAATTAAATACACCAATGATCCCCGAATTGGAAGAATATTCAGGATGGGGTAATTATACTGAATTGTCCATTCGTGAGTTGCAAGCACTATTGCACAATTCATCCTTTAATATATCCAGTTTGGATCCAAAGGGTTGGCTGATATGGCAAAGAAGTGCTGATTCTTGCCAACGTCGTTTTCTGGTTTTGACTGATGGGTTCACACAAGTCAGACCTGATCCCCGTTTTGAAACTGATTATACTGTCACCACTTATTCTGTGGGGAAAATGTGTCAGACTTGGTTACAACATTCCACTTTAGCTGCAGTTAAACTACATCTGGCTCAGTTAACTGAGAAATTGGATTTGAATGATTTTATAAAAGGCCCAGCTAAGGGAAGATCAAAAAGGTTGGATTTATGCTGTTTACAATGAAATTTGGAAATTTTCACAAATTGAGGCTGCTAAAAGCTTAAGAGCGATTGACCAAGCGAATTTGGAAAAAGTGCTTGCAGTTGTCGATAACAGTATTAACATGCTTTCTTCCCGAATTTACACGTTGAACAATATTGTCTCTTCTGTGGTTGACATTGTAAATAATGAAGTATCTGTATTGTGCCATGGTCAAAATAAATTGCGTTCTGTAATGCAGTTTGCATGGACACTACAGACTCCGAAAGCTGGTCGCGTTCCTTGGAGTTACATGAACGTATCATCCTTATTTGCCCCATTTAATTTGACTGACAAGCAGCGCATGCTTTCTATGCGAGATGCATCGTTTTCTATGTTGCACATTGAAAAGTTAGAATCTTTGCCCTTTTCTGTAGCTGAGGCAGCTGCTGCTACATGGCTTATCCATGGTGTTATTACTTTACCTTTTGCTTTATATAAATTTACTAATTAAATGCGTTATATTGCAATAGGGAGATATGAACCATTAGGCAGTGCTTTCCTGCATGAGGCATGGTCTTTAACTTACACATACAGATGCCTGAAGGATGGAAAGGAAGTGAATCTGAATGGTGAAGAATGCACACAGTCGCCTGACAGTTCACTGATATGCAGACACATCCAGTTGCATGGTTCTTGTAATCAGGACAGGCCTTATTTAGAATGCGTTTTAAAAGGCACACCGGTTCCTGCAATAGTTCCCACATTTACTTTATTGACAAACGGTAGTTATTTACTTTTGAATAACGAGGAGTGTTGTGGGTTAATGGTCGGTATCGCCTATGTGGTTACTGTATCAGAACGTGTGGTGTGTTGCAAGAACGTGTTATATCCACCCACGCATGGGAATTCAGACGTTTCCATCTGGCCGCGCATCCCAACCTTGAGAGCGGAGTTCAATGGTTTGAGCCGAATAAGAGCTCTTTTGTCTCAAAAAGAAGTGGCACTGAGCTCGGCCCATGAAACTTATGTCCTTGACATAGCTAACACACGCACGGAGGTGCAGGCACTTTTAAATACTGACTTGCCGTTTCATTTCTGCGAATTAGTACATCAGATCTTTAATGCCTCCTCCACGTCTGGCTTAGCTCATTTTTTCGAATTGGTTAGCAGTGGTCTCCTGACTACGTTTGAAAAGATTTTTGGTGTCATCCCAGCTTTCTTCCATTCAATATTTTCGAGCTTGTTTGGCGGATTTCCTGTTTTGCTGGCTTTAGCTGCAGGCGTTTTGGTGTTATTCTGCTTCCTAAAACATGGATGCCCATCTTGCGCAAGAAGCCGCTCAGCCCCTTCTGACACTATTTCCCAACCGGATGCTTGATTACTATGGCACGTTGCCGCTTGCGACCTTAAGCACGGCATTTGGATTATCGTTTCAATTTTCCTATTTCACATGTGTCCAGCCTGTGTTTCATTGCCTGAGCTGAGAATTTGACTGGGCCATTGATTTGTGTCTCTGCTTGCCGTTATCTCCTGAGGTCGATTATAATCACCTGATGGGCCCCGTAGTTGCTCACGAGTTGATATGTTCTGGCGAAAGGATTATGGCCTTGGCAGCGATGCATGGACTAATGGGTCAGTGGGACATCCCCGCAGCGGCGCATGAGTTTCTGGCACATAGCGTTCTTGCGAACCCACCGAGTTGTCCTCTGATGTTGCTAGAGGGTTCGGTGTTGGAGGAGCACGTATGTTCTCTCCCATTGCTTAATTGGATGGCTGAACTGTTTTCGGATGATGACAGTGATTTCATGTTGGAAGATATGGGTACCTATTTTGCATATTGTATCCACCCATGAGTGGCTTTGGAGACTTTCACTATACGGGCACGTGACTTTTTAGTAATTCTGAATGGTGCCATTTTTCTTACGAACAATTTACTTCATATGTTCTAGGCCTGTGATTTTATATTAGGCCTCGAGTTCGAGATTTTTTTTACATTTTTGTTTGGCCACTATAGGCATTCATACATATTTTGTATTGTTAGTTTTTATATACATATACATACATTTAGCTTGGCTCAATATTATTGAACTCTGCTTTCATGTTATGCCTTTATTATATTATTGGCTTTTTTCTTGACAGTCCTCGGATCATTGGGGGGGGGGGTGTCATATAGTTAATGCTTTTCTATATATTGTGTTAAGTTAGCACGAGTTTATTAAATGTTTAAACGACATATTTTCCTTCGGCTTCAGTTTGCACACGGCACATAATTGTTATTGTAGCTTTCAACCTAGACGAAAGATGTGATTTATTGAGAATAATATGTTATTGCTCTGATATCAGTCGTGCTTGGTACACTTGGTACACTGTCTGCACACTGAGATCTATAGCCTCTGAGAATAACCTAACACAAGGCTGCTGGGAGGCCTGATCCTCGCACCACATTAGACATAACACAAATAATGTTGCTGCCAACATTGGGCTCTACGCGGGTTTAAGATAGAGTTACTGAGAATGCAAAAACACACTTGATGGAGCTTCGCATGCAGAGAGTTGCTAGCTGATGATGTGATCTTCTTCTGCTGACATTTAGAGGTATGGGCCCGCCCTGCTAAAACCCAAATGAGACCTTCTTAGATATAATATAGTATGCTAAATAGGGTGCGCGAAATATAGGTGATATAGATTTCTATAGATTTTGCATTATAATATGCTATCACCGTTCGCTTACTATGGACTAATGACTATGCTGATAACTCTGATTTTTATAATATGTATGTTGGTATTATATAAGATACTGCGTTTGAGAACCTTGCATTGAAAAATAAATAATTCAAACTTGCATGTGTGTTCTTTTACTCCCCGTTGTGGTTTGAAATGATTATAGAGCGAAAGAGTGTTCATGTGTTCCACGATACCTGAGAAGTTCATGTTCTGGATTGTCTCATTCATTGGGAGTTTGTTATGACCAATGAGACACTGTAGCTAGCTTGGTAAGGGGATTTCTGATACTAAGGTGAGTTTTGGGTCACCTTAATTCACCCAGGTTCTAGATCTCTGTGCACAGTTCTGTGGGAGAACAGAAACCCTGCTACAGCATCAGTAGTGGAGGTGCAAGGCATCCGAGCCCAGAGGTGTCATCCCACTTTTAGCTATCTTTTGCTACCCAATCAGATGAGAATGAGCCTCAGAGCCTGATTTGTGAAGATTCATACACTCTCTCCGACTCCTTACTATCCTGATAACAGTCAGTGCTGATTAAACCCTGTGGGGGCCCCTAGGCAGTCAAAATGTCGCCCCCCTTGCAAATGATCTCCTCACATCCAATGCATCTGATTTTTTTACAAACTAACAACGGCCAGATGACGAGCTATTAAGAGACAAACTGTTATGTGAATCTGATGTCTCTGGTGTATGTACTTTAGGTTGTATTTTGATCTGATGTTGCGGGCCACTAAAAGGAGTGGGGCCCATGGGCCGGTGTCTAATTTGCAGATTTGGAGCTATTCCCCAATAGGATGGGAAAGGGAACAGAGCAACGGCGGTGTACAGATAGGGGCTTCTCCAGTCCACGAGTAAAAATTATTCTCCCAGTGGAGAAAATTAAAAAAAAAACATGCATATTTGCATAGACTGCACTTCCGCAAAGCGGAGCTATACCCTCTTCATAACTTCACCTTCGAAAAATAGCAGGTGTCTCATGACTACCGGTGGCCGCCATTAACAAAGGGTGATGGGGCGGATAGCGTCGTGCGGGAGGCGTCACGCGGGGGGAGTACAAAACTTAAAAAAATAGAAACGTACCTTTTGCCGCCGCGGCCGGTCGTCTGTAGTGGGACGTTTGCAGCCCATCCTCTTCCTGGTCCCAGCAGCCCCTGGGTCCCAGACTCCCATCCAATCCCCATGCTGCAGAGTAGCGCAGGGATTGGTCTGTGCAGGTAGGGAATATGCCCTGCTCAGACCAGGGAGTCTATGGGGTTTCTCCAGCCCGGCTGCTCAATGCAGCTGGGCTGGAGAAACCCTAAGTGCGCATTTGTGTTTTGGTCAATCTGAAACGGGCGGCCAAAACACACATGCGCACTTCGGTAGTGGAGTGCACGAGGCATTCGTCCTCCCTCCTCCCATGCCTAATCCCCACCCCTTCCACCACCCCTAGCAGAGCCGGCAAATGTAAAATAATCATTTTATTTTACATTTTCTAGCTCTGAGCCAGGCAGTGGGACGCTACTCCGCCATTGCGGAGGAGACGCTGCTGCTCAAGCGGTTCCCAATAGTGCACTTGGAAAGCTGCAGCATCCTTAAACTCTACAGTAACCCAACCTGGACGAATTTTGTAAATTTGCAAATGTCTCGCTATACTTTTTATGTGAAATTGCAGAAATTACACCATTACACCACATTGTGTAATTATGCTGCCGCCCATTTAAAAATGACTGTGTAGGAGTGCAGGAACAACGCAAACAACCAGAGCGACTGTTGTTTGAAGCAAACATTTTTTGCACTTTTTTTGCACAAAGTATGTTTTCATCAAAAATTTACACAAGGACGCATTTTGTGCTAAAACATAGTGAAAAATGATACATTTGCTTGTCAGGTAATTACTTACTTAATGTTTCCAAAAATGTGAGTAATTACGCAAAAGCAAATTAAGCAAATTTCACACACCGCTAGTTTTAAATTCATGATTAGCACATTGGTGCAAATTATTACCACAACGCTCTAAATTTAACCTTTCACATGTAAAAAAAAAAGACGAAATTGTTTGATTACACACAAATATAAGAAACTGAGCAAATTCATTATGCTCTACTTTTTGTTATGATGCAAAAAAAATTAATTGGGCTGGAGTAATAAACTTTCAATAAGCACGAAGCAAGCACGAGGCAAATGGATTTCTTCCTTGGTTTGGCGAGTGCAAACATTCCCTAATCTGTCTGTCTCCCGATTCCTAATCCCCGCTTCCTCGGTTGACAGAAATGTTTGATCCTCGGCTGGTGACTTCATCTCCCTCTGCCGCGGGTCTTTTATCTGACAAATCTGAAAGCGCTCAGAACTGGCTCTCCCCAAGATCTGTCCGTGTTCATTTCCAGAGACATCCCCAGCCTTGCTGGAAGTTTTTCTTTTTGATGGAATTACAGTGACAGTATTAAAAATCTATATTTTAGTTTTGAGTTTGTTCGACCTGTTTACCAAAGGTTCAATGTTTTAGCTGTCATACATATCAGCTTTTACAGTAGCCCAGGTGGTTAATGCGCCTGCTGCAGAAGTTCAGTGAGCGGGTGGGTCCTTTCCTCTTTTCTACCCTTCATTGAAGTAAATTCGCCAAAAGCCAGGGGAAACGGAAGTAACATCATATTGCCCTACAATTGGGCTCTCACAGTCCCATATTGAGTAAGAGAAGAGGAAATAGTACAAATATAAGCCATAAAGTACAATCCCAGTCATTCTCTGGTGTCAATGTACAGAAAAGTGAGCACAATGTCTGATATTAGCTTGTGTTAGTTCACTGGTGTTATTATTACACTGTGCATCCGCTCTTGGTGTAATCTCGTATTGTCGTGGACAGTGTAAAAATCCTCCTCTGCGCTGTGTTTACTGCTTGTGCAACAGAAAATGGAGGAAACGAGGTACACTACAGTATGCTTCGCAAATTATTTTGCACCAAGGCATAGAAGTCGAGTACCCGGAAGTTGCTATATCTGTGTGACATGTAAATACTACGGGATGGAACAAATACATGTATTTACTTTTAAAGTATGAAGATTAATCTAAGCTTGAGCCAAAATAAATGTGTTCAATTTTTTTTATTAATCCTGGATCATGTGATCTCTGTGAAAAAAACTCAGATCTCTCTCTATTCTCTCTCTCTCTTTTTATCTATATATCTCTATCTCACTCTTTGTCTCTCTATGTCTCCCACTCTCTCTCTTCCTCTCCGGGGCAACAACATAGCGCAAATTTCAGAAAATTCTCATATAGTGATAAAAATGAGTCCACGCCATCATGTCCATCGTTGGGTCCTGGGAAGTATGGGATGTATAGCCTCAGACAGCGAGGCCCTGTGAACAGCCGACATCAAACCATGTTACGGTATGTGTTGAGTGTGAGGCAGATGAATGTTGTATGTCATAAAAATAATGGGAACCCCATGCAATTCACCTGCTCGGGTTTGTTACCCAGGGGTGGCTCCTCTGGTAAAGCGGCGGAGCGTCGCACCACTGCTCTTAGAGCAGGGAAAACATAGTTTTTATAATTTTATTTCTCTTTGCTATGGGGCTAGTTTAGGGCGGGGCGTGGCTGGGGTCACAGGGGGAATAATGGTGGGCACACTCAAAGTGCGCATGGCGGTTTGGCTGGCCGTCTTGTGCCGGGCAAACAGTTATGCGCACTTTGCATGTTCCTCACCAGGCTATAATGCACAGCCTGGTGAGGAACATACGCGGTCTCCCAGACCGGGTCTGGGCGTCAAACCATAATGCTCAGACCAATCACAGCGCGGTATTGCAGAGTTGTGATTGGCTTTGGGGAGCCTGTGTGCTTCCTGCTTCCGGGACTGAAGCTGAGAAGAGACGGGCCGTGAGAAGGTATTTTTTTATTTTTGTTCCCCCGCCCCCATCCGGCGACCCCGCCACCCCCATTCCCTACCAGTTGCCACTGTTGTTACCCAAACCCGTACTTGCATCATTCTGCTATTAAAACCCTAACTCTCCACCTAGGTGACCTACCTGAGACCTCACAATAGTTATACCAGTAAATAACAGATATTACCAACACAATCTCATTAATTAATACCAAATATCAAACCAAAAAAATACACTATGTCTGCAGTAATGTAATTGATAATGTCAATGGAACCGTGATATGTGCTCTCACCCTTGCCGTCATTGTTGTCATTGGTGATGTCAATTGCCACATCATGTGTGAGGTCAGAAGCAGTTCATTGGGGGCGAGCTATGGTTTTCATATGGTTTTGGTAGTAAACCAAAACTGATGAAATTTCATTTTTTAAATATTTTATTTTTCTGGACCCTATCTTTATTATTTGTCAGGCTGGTACCATGCCAGGTAAAATCGGACCACATCACTTCCTTCCATTTTGGGTTCCATTTGTTTTATGTGTGCAGGATGTCTCTGCACGTATAGTCCTGCCATCTACCCCCTCTCCACGCCCCCCAACGTACGGGGAGGCTGGTCCCCAATACAATTTACCTGAGCACTAGAAATCACTGCCGGGAATTTGGCTTCTTGAATAGGATGACTGTAGTGGCCATCATGGTGTAGGAGCACTGTCCCATCACTAATAACCATAAAACCATTTAAGCATCAGATTCCACTCTGGCGGATTAGTGATCCACGAAGAAACAGAAATAACGAGGTGACAAATCTTCTCCATGTGGACCACTTGACGCCGGAACAAACTCACGCAGGGTTCTCAGATTGCACCTATTCCTCCAGCAATTCAGAAGATGTCAATTAGACTCTTCCTTTTAGAATTCACCTGCAGCTTATAAGTATCCGCAACCCAACTGGATCCACCTCTCCAATTCCAACCAGCCCATCTCGCCTACAAGGAAGGCCTATGATGCTCATGTCATTGATGCTTTATGTTCATAATTTTGATGATTTGTGTGCAACAGATGTAGGTGGCCTCAAACACCCTCTATAGCTAGGCCCAGCCAAGCCCCCCTGTGCTATTGCTCTTTCGTAACCCCCAGCCTAGGTCCATACTCAGGGTCGGACTGGCCTATTGGGCACTCTAGCAGCATCAGAAGGGCTAATCTAACAGAACAGTGTATGGGTCAGATTTTTGGCTGTTTGTGGGTCTGTTGGGCAAGTCTGTACTGCTTGTCTTCACTACTATTACCATACACATTGCCTGCAGCAAGCATAAATGCATGCCGTCTCCAATCTCAACACTTTTACAGCTTGCACTTCCAAGTTTAAACTGCCCTGGTTGGTAAATGTGGGCCACTGATTTAGCTATCTGATTTGCTAATGGAAGCCACTTTTAATTTGATGCCCAGGTGTTGGAAATAGCCCTTTCTGCAGGGTCATCCCCAAACTTTTTGCCAACCTCATCTCTTTTTTACTGAATTCTATTGGTTGGCCTTAGGACTCTGTGCATTTTACCACTGCTAACCAGTGTTTAAGTGCTTGTGCTCTCTCCCCTAAACATGCTTGGATTGATTTATTCATAATTGTCATCTTTGATTTACCTATAAGTCCCTAATAGATGCACTACATGTGGCCAGGGCCTATAAATTAAGTGCTACTAGTGGGCCTCCAACACTGATTGTGCCACCCACTCAAGTAGCTCTTTAAAAATGCCTCAAGCCTGCTACTGCAGAGCCTGTGTGTGCAGTTTACACTGCCATGGAGACTTGGCATTTAAAACCCCTCTCATAGGCTAACATTGAGAATTCCTCATTACACTTTAAAAGCAGTAATTCATGATTGAGAAAGAGTAGATCTGTCATGTTTCATATCTCTGGAATGGTAGTGATAAATCCTCTTCACTGGTAAAGGTTGAATTTATTATTACCCTTTAAAAAATGGCTCTTTTAGAAATATTACATTTTTCTGCTGCTAGCCCTGTGTACATGCAGGCTGTCCTCAAAACACATCTGGGGTGCGTGACAGCTGGACTTTGTGCATTCCCTCTAGGCAGCCACACACAAAGGGAGCTTAGGTGTGACTGAAGGGCCATCCACACCCTAATGGGTCATCTGGGCAGGATGAGAGGGAGGAGTTGACACTTATACCTGAATAGGCTGTGTCCTGTCCCCACACAAAGGGCTGCATACTCCCCGGTAGTGAGTCTGGCACCAGGACAGGTAGAAGGGACCTCTGTAAACATCAAAGACCCTTCTTTGAAGTCACCCCTACGTGAAAGGCACAACTGGATATAAGTACTGGACCTCTGCCACCACCACTCAGTATACTACTGGACCTGTGAGGAACTCTGCCAGGAGGAAGGACTGCTGTGCTGCTACAAGGACTGCCACTCTGCTGCTCTCAAAGAACTGCTTTTCTGCTGTGCTGCCATGCTGCCTGATACACCTGGCCTGCTGAGAAAGGACTGGACCCATATCACTTGAACCCAGAGTGACTCCAAGGACATGCTAGCTTGCCCCCTGTTCTAAGTCTCAGGGACTTCAAAGACTTGTATTCTTCCTGAAACAGCACCTTGACTTTGCTTGCTGCAATTCTTGCCCTGCCAAGTGGTGCCAATCCAGTCCTGGGCTCTTGGAAGTGGGTATGAAGTGCTGCTATAACCAGAACCCATGCATCAACACCATTGCCCCAATCGGAACCTGTGCATGTTCCTTGATACTAAAGCTTACCGCTGCTGCGAGGAAAACAGACATCGCATCACCGGCCGCGAGGCGCAACATCTCCAGTTTCCGACGCATCTCTAACTTTGCACAGCTTGGTGCTGGTGCATTACCTTCAATCCTGAGCTTTGATGACAACACATTGCCATTAGCTTCCCGCATCTTGGGTACGTCGACAATGCATCTAAGATACTTTTCAGCGGGCCGAGGCTGGTCCCTGTATCCTACCCATACTCAATCGTGGTTGCCAGAACTTTTAGATTATCTCTAGTAAAAGAGAGAGGGACCCCAAAACCAAAGGGATAGGGTTCCACAATTGACGCAAGTCAGAGAATAATTCCCTTTGGGCGAATTAACATTAATACATAAGTACTTACAGACATACAGTAATCTGACCAATGATCAACATATAACAAGGAAGCAATGAAAATAGGTGAAAACTTCAAGACATGTGAAAACACTCTGAAAGAATAAAGTATTTAAAACAATTTATTAGCATACATTACATAAATTAAAAACTGAAAATTGGGAAACACATACAGGACGGAACAATAATCAATAAAATCAACATTCCAATAAAAAAGGAGCTACAGGGAGAAAGGACTAAACTCAAACACTAAACAGTTATTTTGAATTTTCCTTAGTTTATCATCCCGGATTAACTCCTTGCATTGACGCGTTTCGGCGGAATATTCAGTTAAATCCCGCCTTCATCAGGACAGTGCATATAAATGTTTCCCAATACTCAAGCGAGCAAAGGGTCTAACAGTGTATCATAAGGGGTATGATGCCTCCTTATCGTTTAGTAGAGATATTCGTCCAGCGAAATATCTTCTGTGAATACGTAGAATTCCGATTAAAAATAATTGCGAAAGCCTTTATCAAGGTTTCAGTATCAATGGTACATCCAGCGTAATGGCTGGGAGAGGATTTTGAGAAACGCGGCGTCAAATACACGCGGTAAATCTGTAATCAAATTCGACTTGCACTTTTAAAATGGAGCGTACAGGGTTCCAGTAGAATACCCTCGACCTGACACGAGGCAGTTTCCTCCGTGTTGGCCCTCTGGCATCAAGGTCTCAAACGTCCCGCGTGGATATCTGCTCGTGTTGCCGGCTGTTAACTGTTTAGTGTTTGAGTTTAGTCCTTTCTCCCTGTAGCTCCTTTTTTATTGGAATGTTGATTTTATTGATTATTGTTCCGTCCTGTATGTGTTTCCCAATTTTCAGTTTTTAATTTATGCAATGTATGCTAATAAATTGTTTTAAATACTTTATTCTTTCAGAGTGTTTTCACATGTCTTGAAGTTTTCACCTATTTTCATTGCTTCCTTGTTATATGTTGATCATTGGTCAGATTACTGTATGTCTGTAAGTACTTATGTATTAATGTTAATTCGCCCAAAGGGAATTATTCTCTGACTTGCGAGAACTTTTAGATTAACCTGGTCTAACGCTCCCAGATAACTCAGTTTGGAACTTTAAGCTTTTAAGCCTGAAACAGGTTCATTTAATCTTTAAAAATTCAGAACTCCTGTGATACTTATTGGGTTTTAGTCGTTTTGTTCTTGTTTGGTTCAGAAAAATATAAGCTATTTTTTTAAACTGGTATGGAGTCCTTTTGTGGTGTTTTCACTGCATTACTGTTTGAAGTGTTGCACACATTCTTTACCCACAGCCTCTTAGGTTAAGTATGCCTGCTCTGTGTCAAGCTACCAGAGGGTGAGCACAGGTTAATTTATGGTGTGTATCTGACAAGGATTGTAGTTCCTGCTTGGACAGGGTGCATACCTTTGCCAAACAGAAACCCAGTTTCTAACACCAGGCCTATTGTCTGTCAGAGTCTGACCCCGTCCAGGCTGTGTTGTATGAAAATTGAGGAATTAATGTCTACTTATAAATTGTGGCATGCCACAGAGTAGTGCATCTCTTGACACTTGAGCTGGAGGTATCTGTGTGAAGTGATATGATTGTACCAATTATAACCACTTCAGCAAAGTCAGCTTTGTCTGAACTCACTGCTGTCATACTAAGGAACACAGGTACAAGTGCTCAACCCACTGAGTTAACTTGCACATTCTGTTTCTTTCTATGCTTTAATTCAGACTTTTCCAATGAGTAGCTTGTGAGTTACTGGTAGCTCTCCAGCTACTTGTAGTCCTGTGTGCAGTTGAACCTCTTACATTACAAGTGTTTGTTTGGTATAATTAATACATGTACAATAAGATTGAAAAGTATACATTCAAGATGAAAACGTGCATCTTTCAGGACTTATAAGCTGATGTTTTGAGAAAAACAGAAGAATTTTCAATTGAATTTTCAGTTGAATTTCCAGTTCAACAATTCCAGTCAATGACCTGTTATTTCATCTATAAGATACTCTTCAGGGTGAATGTGTGCTTTATAAATATACTTTATACGTTAAACTTTTTAATATATGGGTTATTAAAAGCTGATCTTGAGTGATAAATCTTGCGGCATTGCCGAGACTTATTGTTACTATGATGCCTTGCAGCAAGGACTGTTTTTTATTACTCATCTATATGCATTTCAAATTAATAATGACTTTTTAGGTTTCGCCGGCATAATGCTTGCAATGTGCTTGAGAAATCTACTGTAATTAAAACTGAAAAGGGGCTGCTCCTGGCCCCCGGCTTCCTTCTGGGCTCTGGAGTTTTCTTTCATTCCATGGAGCATGGGCCAAGTACTGCTTCCTGTGGTCAGTGTCCTTCCACTGGCCGCGGGTACTCTTTTCTGTTTTCTGCATGCACTCTTACAGAGTGCATTTGTCTGGAGTCCCTCTTCAGCACCCCAACCTCCTCCCACTCCCCGTGGTGCCACCCTCCCCTCATCCCCTCGTCCTGCTCACCGTGATTTCACCCAAACTCCCTGCCCACACCCCTCCCTCATGTTACTTGCCCCCCTTCCCCCAACATCCCCTGCACTGTGTTTTTACATGTTGTGGCTTAAAGGAAAAAAAAAACGCTATGATCCAGTCATTGCTGGCCACGTCATAGTGCTTTCTTTTTTTACTTAATGATAATAACCCTTGGTATGTGGGCGGATTCCTTAATTAATGTTCTGTATGAGTAGTTATTTAGAAAGTGATTTCTAGACATGTTGTTTGAACTTCAATCCACCATTTCCAATGGTTGTTTGGAGCACACGTCCATAGTTTTCTAACAGCAGGAGGCTGACTAGGCTACGGAGCAAGGACAGACATTTCGGATGTAGCAGTGCAGTTTGTGGAACCGTGAGAGTGTTATGTTATGTTATGATACCCAGTGTTTTGTAGAGCGCTCAGCTACTCAAACAGAGTGTCCCGGCGCTATTCAAGACCCAGCACAGCAAAAAGCACAGAAATCGGTGGAATCATTGGCCAAACAGCCATGTTTTGAGATCCTTTCTAAATGAAAGCAAATTATCTGTCTTCCTCAAAGACAAAGGCAGTGCATTCCAAGATAGGGGCGCCAGATGACTAAAGGAGCGACCCCCAATGCGAGCACGCTTGATTACCGGGACCGTGCGTGGCAGAAGGCAGCGACAGCAACGTTGGCAGAGAAGAGGTTAACAGCGAGCCATGGGCTGGCTTCAGAGAATGGACGTGTGAACCATGGGAGGTTTTGGACTGAGGTACTTCCCGCTGCAGCACGTAGACGCAAGACCTGCGCCATCTTTGCTGATGAAGAATGGTGATCTTCATTCTGTGGACAATTTCTCACAAATGTTAAGGAGTGCATGCTCTGGTCAGAGTCGTGGCATTATTTGCCATTTCGTCGTATTTAATAGTAATACCTTGTTTCATTTTGCACTTGAAACCTCCTTCAGCTCTGCTTGGTTTCACCCAACCTTCCCTCCTCACCCCTGCCCTACTCCCACTCTCCAATGTCTTTCCCACCCTCCTCCCTCGTGCTGCTTGACCACCAACCCACCCCCACGCTGTTTGTTTACATGTTGCACATTAGTGTGGGCTGCTGTGCAACACGGCTTAAAGGAAAGAAAGTCCTATGAGATGGTCAATGCTGGCCGTGTCATAACGGTTTTCTTTTTAACTATAAGCCATGTTGACTGCAGCTTGCACAATTTTTTTTTTAAAACATTGACTTAGGTGCATTGACTTAGGTGAAACCTACTGGCTGTGCCAATGCTTGTTTACTTTACTGCTAGCAACCTTGCCTGGTGCACTGAGGTGACTACTGCTGGTAATCTTGCATTGGTGGTGACTGATGTCATCTTGTCTGATGTGGTCACTATTACAACACTAATAATATCAGTAGTTCAGACCATTAACTCTGAACATAAGTAGCACTTTATGCAGAAAAGGTTGCAGACTGCTGCTCCAGCGAATACAGCAGGGATAAACTGTTTCTTGAAGAATTTCTGCTTTTGAGCACACAACACAATCTGGAAATGTTGGGATGGTCCCCAAAGTGCATTTGCTAGATTTCCGCTCTAACTCCTTGCATTAAGTGTATCCCAGGGCTCTGCAGCATTACTGTCCCAACATTTTACAGTGTTTAATTATTTAGAATTTTTAATAGATAACTCACAAGTGGCAGTCGGGGTATTTATTTATGTATGTATGAATTTATATATTTTATTTTTCTGCTAAGCGCTGTGGAGCACCGGTATTCGCCTCAATGATGCCTGGTTAGGACTTCTGGTACATGTGAGCAATGGTACATCATGAAGTCTATGCATAAAGTGGTGTAGCGTGGGTGAGGCAACAGGGGCGCTTGCACCAGGCACAAAATTCTTAGGGCCGCAGGGGCATTCTTAAGGGCACACAATTTTAAAAGAAAAGTGGAGGATACTTGCCTTGCCCCGGACACTGGCAACCCACGGTACGCCGCTGTATGCATATTTAAACATGTACCTGCATCTTATTCTCTAATGATTTCCTTGAAAGAATAAGGTTTCTTTGCTGCAGCAGATGAAAAACCATTCGGACCCAAATGTTCTATACAGGCCACAAAAACTGGCTGCAATCTGTGACTAGTATTTTGGGGAATTTTGTGAACTGACCTTTGTACTTGTAGGTCTGTTTACAAAATTCTGAATCAGAGTGCTCGTAATCTGATCTACCCCATTAATATTCATGAGGTAGGTAGCAAAAAAAACCAGGTCAGCAAACACAGACAAGAAGGCTAGCATCCCGCTGCCATTAAAAATAATTCACCAGACACATGCAGCAGGCTGGGATCTGGCTGCCACTAAAATTTAATTCACCAGACACCGGCAGATGGCCAGCATCCCACTGCCACTAAAACCAAGGTCAACAGACACTACCAGAAGGCTAGCATCCTGCTGTCATTAAAGTGAGATCAACAGACACCAGCAGAAGGCTAGCATCCTGCTGTCATTAAAGTGAGATCAACAGACACCAGCATAAGGCTAGCATCCTGTTGTCATTAAAATGAGATCAACAGGCACCTGCAGAAGGCTAGCATCCTGCTGTCATTAAAGTGAGATCAACAGACACCAGCATACGGCTAGCATCCCGCTGCCACTAAAACCAAGGTCAACAGATACTACCAGAAGGCTAGCATCCTGCTGTCATTAAAGTGAGATCAACAGACACCAGCATAAGGCTAGCATCCCACTGCCACTAAAACCAAGGTCAACAGACACTGCCACAAGGCTAGCATCCTGCTGTCATTAAAGAGAGATCAACAGACACCAGCAGAAGGCTAGCATCCTGCTGTCATTCAAATGAGATCAACAGACACCTGCAGAAGGCTAGCATCCTGCTGTCATTCAAATGAGATCAACAGACACCTGCAGAAGGCTAGCATCCTGCTGTCATTAAAATGAGCTCACCAGACACCGGCAGAAGGCCAGCATCCTGCTGTCATTAAAACCAAGGTCAACAGACACTACCAGAAGGCTAGCATCCTGCTGTCATTAAAGAGAGATCAACAGACACCAGCAGAAGGCTAGCATCCTGCTGTCATTAAAATGAGTTCAACAGACATGAGCAAAAGGATAGCATCCTGATGTCATTAAAGTGAGCTCACCAGACACCTGCAGAAGGCTAGCATCCCGCTGCCACTAAAACCAAGGTCAACAGATACTACCAGAAGGCTAGCATCCTGCTGTCATTAAAGTGAGATCAACAGACACCAGCATAAGGCTAGCATCCCACTGCCACTAAAACCAAGGTCAACAGACACTGCCACAAGGCTAGCATCCTGCTGTCATTAAAGAGAGATCAACAGACACCAGCAGAAGGCTAGCATCCTGCTGTCATTCAAATGAGATCAACAGACACCTGCAGAAGGCTAGCATCCTGCTGTCATTAAAATGAGCTCACCAGACACGGGCAGAAGGCCAGCATCCCACTGCCACTAAAACCAAGGTCAACAGACACTGCCACAAGGCTAGCATCCTGCTGTCATTAAAGAGAGATCAACAGACACCAGCAGAAGGCTAGCATCCTGCTGTCATTCAAATGAGATCAACAGACACCTGCAGAAGGCTAGCATCCTGCTGTCATTAAAATGAGATCAACAGACACATGCAGAAGGCTAGCATCCTGCTGTCATTAAAATGAGATCAACAGACACCTGCAGAAGGCTAGCATCCTGCTGTCATTAAAATGAGATCAACAGACACCTGCAGAAGGCTAGCATCCCACTGCCATTAAAACAAGGTCAACAGACACCTGAAGAAGGCTAGCATCCTGCTGTCATTAAAGTGAGATCAACAGACACCTGCAGAAGGCTAGCATCCCACTGCCATTAAAACCAAGGTCAACAGACACTACCAGAAGGCTAGCATCCTGCTGTCATTAAAGAGAGATCAACAGACACCAGCAGAAGGCTAGCATCCTGCTGTCATTCATATGAGATCAACAGACACCTGCAGAAGGCTAGCATCCTGCTGTCATTAAAATGAGCTCACCAGACACCGGCAGAAGGCCAGCATCCCACTGCCACTAAAATCAAGGTCAACAGACACCCGCAGATGGCTAGCATCCTGCTGTCATTAAAATGAGATCAACACACACCCGCCGAAGGCTAGCATCCTGTTGTCATTAAAATGAAATCAACAGACACCTGCAGAAGGCTAGCATCCTGCTGTCATTAAAAGCAAGGTCAACAGACACTGCCACAAGGCTAGCATCCTGCTGTCATTAAAGTGAGATCAACAGACATCAGCAAAAGGCTAGCATCCTGATGTCATTAAAATGAAATCAACAGACACCTGCAGAAGGCTAGCATCCTGCTGACATTAAAATGAAATCAACAGACACCTGCAGATGGCTCGCATCCCACTTCCACTAAAACCAAGGTCAATAGATGCTGTCATTAAGATTAGATCAACAGAAACAAGCAGAAACCGAGCCTCCTGCTGGCATTAACATCGTTGACATTATGATACAGAAATCAGTAGCAGGCCATAAACTCCAAAACGCTGAAATCACAGAAATTTGCAGAGTGGAACATCTCTGCTCCTAAAAATGAGGGCCCCAAACCATAGCAGCAGGCCTGAATACATCTGACATTAAAACTGAGGTCCACACAAGATCACAGAAGCCCAGACACCTACTATTATTAATAGTGAATGGCCAGGTTGATAGGGTCTGGCTGGGCTCTAAGAGTCCATTTATGAGCTAAGCCTTGAAAATGTTTGCAACATAAATAGTCAGTAGCGGCTGCTATCGAACCCGGGTGGTAGGGCAGGGGGGACGAAAAAGGTTTTTTAAAAACACTTACCTGAGACGGCCAGCCGCTGCCTCTCCTCCGTCCTCTTCTTCCTCTGTCTGTCCAGTAGCAAGAAGCAGGAGGAAGCACCCGGGCTCCAGGGCACCCCTGAGCCAATCGCAACGCTGTAATGCAGAGTTGGGATTGGTCTGAGCACCGTGGATCAGCGCTCAGATGGGGACAGGGAGCCTTTGCATGTTCCTCTCCAGGCTGTGTAATGCAGCCTGGAGGGGAAGATGCAAAGTCCGCAGGACTGTTTGACTGGCCCAAAAGGGCTGTCCAAGCAATCCTGCTCACTTATGGAGTGCAAACCACTCCTCTCCCTGCTCTGGCCAGCCTCACCCCGACAGTCTCTGAAAATTTAAATAATAGTAACCATACATTATTTTCATATTAGTTTTCCTTTTGAGTAGTGGGGCGACGCTCCTCTGCCTTAGCGGAGGAGCCACCACTGTAAAAAGTGTCACAAACACCATATAACAAGCATTTACAATGCAATAGGGCTCGTATTAATGAAGTTTGAGCTATTGGCATTGCTTAATATTGCAACACCAATTGCACCAAAAGTCTATAAATTGTAGGCCCAAAAAATGTGTATTTATTTTTGTAGCAGTGGTGGCATGCTGCGCTTTAGATGAATATGTTTGAAAGTAAAGTGCGCCATACTGTGATTGCTACAATAGTTATTTGTGGATGCGTTAACAATTGATGTGTGCACTCACTACTCACTACTCTGCACTCACTACTCTGCACTCACTACTCTGCACTCACTACTCTGCACTCACTACTCTGCACTCACTACTCACTACTCACTACGCTGCACTCACTACTCTGCACTCACTACTCACTACTCTGCACTCACTACTCACTACTCTGCACTCACTACTCTGCACTCACTACTCTGCACTCACTACTCTGCACTCACTACTCTGCACTCACTACTCACTACTCACTACTCTGCACTCACTACTCTGCACTCACTACTCACTACTCACTACTCTGCACTCACTACTCTGCACTCACTACTCACTACTCACTACTCTGCACTCACTACTCACTACTCACTACTCTGCACTCACTACTCTGCACTCACTACTCACTACTCACTACTCACTACTCTGCATTCACTACTCACTACTCTGCACTCACTACTCTGCACTCACTACTCTGCACTCACTACTCACTACTCTGCACTCAATACTCACTACTCTGCACTCACTACTCTGCACTCACTACTCTGCACTCACTACTCACTACTCACTACGCTGCACTCACTACTCTGCACTCACTACTCACTACTCTGCACTCACTACTCACTACTCTGCACTCACTACTCTGCACTCACTACTCTGCACTCACTACTCTGCACTCACTACTCTGCACTCACTACTCACTACTCACTACTCTGCACTCACTACTCTGCACTCACTACTCACTACTCACTACTCTGCACTCACTACTCTGCACTCACTACTCACTACTCACTACTCTGCACTCACTACTCACTACTCACTACTCTGCACTCACTACTCTGCACTCACTACTCACTACTCACTACTCACTACTCTGCATTCACTACTCACTACTCTGCACTCACTACTCTGCACTCACTACTCTGCACTCACTACTCACTACTCTGCACTCAATACTCACTACTCTGCACTCACTACTCTGCACTCACTACTCTGCACTCACTACTCACTACTCTACACTCACTACTCACTACTCAATACTCTGCACTCACTACTCTGCACTCACTACTCACTACTCACTACTCTGCACTCACTACTCACTACTCTGCACTCACTACTCTGCACTCACTACTCTGCACTCACTACTCACTACTCACTACTCTGCACTCACTACTCACTACTCTGCACTCACTACTCTGCACTCACTACTCTGCACTCACTACTCTGCACTCACTACTCTGCACTCACTACTCACTACTCTGCACTCACTACTCACTACTCACTACTCTGCACTCACTACTCACTACTCTGCACTCACTACTCACTACTCTGCACTCACTACTCACTTCTCTGCACTCGCTACTCTGCACTCACTACTCTGCACTCACTACTCACTACTCACTACTCACTACTCACTACTCACTACTCTGCACTCACTACTCTGCACTCACTACTCTGCACTCATTACTCACTACTCACTACTCACTACTCTGCACTCACTACTCTGCACTCACTACTCTGTACTCACTACTCTGCACTCACTACTCACTACTCTGCACTCACTACTCTGCACTCACTACTCTGCACTCACTACTCTGCACTCACTACTCACTACTCACTACTCTGCACTCACAACTCACTACTCACTACTCACTACTCACTACTCTGCACTCACTACTCACTACTCTGCACTCACTACTCTGCACTCACCACTCACTACTCACTACTCTGCACTCACTACTCACTACTCACTACTCTGCACTCACTACTCACTACTCTGCACTCACTACTCTGCACTCACTACTCTGCACTCACTACTCTGCACTCACTACTCACTACTCTGCACTCACTACTCACTACTCTGCACTCACTACTCACTACACTCTACTCTGCACTCACTACTCTGCACTCACTACTCACTACTCACTACTCACTACTCTGCACTCACTACTCTGCACTCACTACTCACTACTCACTACTCTGCACTCACTACTCACTACTCTGCACTCACTACTCTGCACTCACTACTCTACACTCACTACTCACTACTCACTACTCACTACTCTGCACTCACTACTCACTACTCACTACTCACTACTCTGCACTCACTACTCTGCACTCACTACTCACTACTCTGCACTCACTACTCACTACTCTGCACTCACTACTCACTACTCTGCACTCACTACTCACTACTCTGCACTCACTACTCTGCACTCACTACTCACTACTCTGCACTCACTACTCACTACTCTGCACTCACTACTCTGCACTCACTACTCTGCACTCACTACTCTGCACTCACTACTCTGCACCCACTACTCTGCACTCACTACTCACTACTCACTACTCTGCACTCACTACTCACTACTATGCACTCACTACTCACTACTCTGCACTCACTACTCACTACTCTGCACTCACTACTCTACACTCACTACTCTGCACTCACTACTCTGCACTCACTACTCACTACTCACTACTCTGCATTCACTACTCTGCACTCACTACTCTGCACTCACTACTCTGCACTCACTACTCACTACTCTGCACTCACTACTCACTACTCACTACTCTGCACTCACTACTCTGCACTCACTACTCACTACTCACTACTCTGCACTCACTACTCACTACTCACTTCTCTGCACTCACTACTCTGCACTCACTACTCTGCACTCACTACTCACTACTCACTACTCTGCACTCACTACTCTGCACTCACTACTCTGCACTACTCAGCACTCACTACTCACTACTCTGCACTCACTACTCTGCACTACTCTGCACTCACTACTCTGCACTCACTACTCACTACTCTGCACTCACTACTCACTACTCTGCACTCACTACTCTGCACTCACTACTCTGCACTCACTACTCACTACTCACTACTCACTACTCTGCACTCACTACTCTGCACTCACTACTCACTACTCTGCACTCACTACTCTGCACTCACTACTCTGCACTCACTACTCTGCACTCACTACTCACTACTCTGCACTCACTACTCACTACTCACTACTCTGCACTCACTACTCACTACTCTGCACTCACTACTCACTACTCTGCACTCACTACTCACTACTCTGCACTCGCTACTCTGCACTCACTACTCTGCACTCACTACTCACTACTCACTACTCACTACTCACTACTCTGCACTCACTACTCTGCACTCACTACTCTGCACTCATTACTCACTACTCACTACTCACTACTCTGCACTCACTACTCTGCGCTCACTACTCTGTACTCACTACTCACTACTCTGCACTCACTACTCACTACTCTGCACTCACTACTCTGCACTCACTACTCTGCACTCACTACTCTGCACTCACTACTCTGCACTCACTACTCACTACTCACTACTCTGCACTCACAACTCACTACTCACTACTCACTACTCTGCACTCACTACTCACTACTCTGCACTCACTACTCTGCACTCACCACTCACTACTCACTACTCTGCACTCACTACTCACTACTCACTACTCTGCACTCACTACTCACTACTCTGCACTCACTACTCTGCACTCACTACTCTGCACTCACTACTCTGCACTCACTACTCACTACTCTGCACTCACTACTCACTACTCTGCACTCACTACTCACTACACTCTACTCTGCACTCACTACTCTGCACTCACTACTCACTACTCACTACTCACTACTCTGCACTCACTACTCTGCACTCACTACTCACTACTCACTACTCTGCACTCACTACTCACTACTCTGCACTCACTACTCTGCACTCACTACTCTACACTCACTACTCACTACTCACTACTCACTACTCTGCACTCACTACTCACTACTCACTACTCACTACTCTGCACTCACTACTCTGCACTCACTACTCACTACTCAGCACTCACTACTCACTACTCTGCACTCACTACTCACTACTCTGCACTCACTACTCACTACTCTGCACTCACTACTCTGCACTCACTACTCACTACTCTGCACTCACTACTCACTACTCTGCACTCACTACTCTGCACTCACTACTCTGCACTCACTACTCTGCACTCACTACTCTGCACCCACTACTCTGCACTCACTACTCACTACTCACTACTCTGCACTCACTACTCACTACTATGCACTCACTACTCACTACTCTGCACTCACTACTCACTACTCTGCACTCACTACTCTGCACTCACTACTCTGCACTTACTACTCTGCACTCACTACTCACTACTCACTACTCTGCATTCACTACTCTGCACTCACTACTCTGCACTCACTACTCTGCACTCACTACTCACTACTCTGCACTCACTACTCACTACTCACTACTCTGCACTCACTACTCTGCACTCACTACTCACTACTCACTACTCTGCACTCACTACTCACTACTCACTTCTCTGCACTCACTACTCTGCACTCACTACTCTGCACTCACTACTCACTACTCACTACTCACTACTCTGCACTCACTACTCTGCACTCACTACTCTGCACTACTCAGCACTCACTACTCACTAATCTGCACTCACTACTCTGCACTACTCTGCACTCACTACTCTGCACTCACTACTCTGCACTCACTACTCTGCACTACTCTGCACTCACTACTCTGCACTCACTACTCACTACTCTACACTCACTACTCACTACTCACTACTCACTACTCTGCACTCACTACTCACTACTCACTACTCACTACTCTGCACTCACTACTCTGCACTCACTACTCACTACTCTGCACTCACTACTCACTACTCTGCACTCACTACTCAATACTCTGCACTCACTACTCACTACTCTGCACTCACTACTCTGCACTCACTACTCACTACTCTGCACTCACTACTCACTACTCTGCACTCACTACTCTGCACTCACTACTCTGCACTCACTACTCTGCACTCACTACTCTGCACCCACTACTCTGCACTCACTACTCACTACTCACTACTCTGCACTCACTACTCACTACTATGCACTCACTACTCACTACTCTGCACTCACTACTCACTACTCTGCACTCACTACTCTGCACTCACTACTCTGCACTCACTACTCTGCACTCACTACTCACTACTCACTACTCTGCATTCACTACTCTGCACTCACTACTCTGCACTCACTACTCTGCACTCACTACTCACTACTCTGCACTCACTACTCACTACTCACTACTCTGCACTCACTACTCTGCACTCACTACTCACTACTCACTACTCTGCACTCACTACTCACTACTCACTTCTCTGCACTCACTACTCTGCACTCACTACTCTGCACTCACTACTCACTACTCACTACTCTGCACTCACTACTCTGCACTCACTACTCTGCACTACTCAGCACTCACTACTCACTACTCTGCACTCACTACTCTGCACTACTCTGCACTCACTACTCTGCACTCACTACTCTGCACTCACTACTCACTACTCTGCACTCACTACTCACTACTCTGCACTCACTACTCACTACTCTGTACTCACTACTCACTACTCTGCACTCACTACTCTGCACTCACTACTCTGCACTCACTACTCTGCACTACTCTGCACTCACTACTCTGCACTCACTACTCACTACTCTGCACTCACTACTCACTACTCACTACTCACTACTCACTACTCACTACTCTGTACTCACTACTCACTGCTCACTACTCTGCACTCACTACTCTGCACTCACTACTCACTACTCGCTACTCACTACTCTGCACTCACTACTCACTACTCTGCACTCACTACTCTGCACTCACTACTCTGCACTCACTACTCTGCACTCACTACTCTGCATATTCAAGTGCAGCAGGTGCTTGGTAAACTTGCTGAAGGAAATCGAACCATAAAAAGTTTGACAAAAGTGAGTGATGAAACGTTTGAAGCAGCTTCGACTCCAAAAGTAACAGTGAGATTGAAGAGTGGGAGATCCCACATAATACATAAAAAACCTTGTTTTGATTGTATTTCTGCGGTTCCACATTGCACCTACGGCACCTGCACTCTACGGTATAACACAAAGTGTATGCCGGGAGAAGACCTCCAGCTGCAATGGGTTGCCCATAAACTCAAATGAAATATAATTCTCTGTAACACAACACACCTACCGTACGCTGTGAAGTTCTTTGCTTTTTGTGTACTTTCACAGCCTACACACGTGTTCCCGCATGCCATACTTAATTTTAAGTTCCACAATTGCCAGTGAATTTAAGATGAATTTTAACTCCAGATATGGGAGAGCCTTACCGGAAACAATCAGCCCCTTCACCTCTGCACCATCTGCATATTAACAGCCATTCAGCATTCGAAATCTATCGTGGGGCGGAACTTCAACATCAGAGAAAACGAAACCTATTGTGGGGCGGAACTTCAACATCAGAGAAAACAAAACCTATTGTGGGGCGGGACTTCCGTCTTTTGAAGCCCGAGCCCACGGAGTGCCTGGCCAGAGGAGCGGTGGTGACTGGGAGCCCCGCCGAGGCTGAAGAAGTCCGTAGTGGCGGTAAGTGGGCAGGGGGGGTGGGGGTCTCTCGGTGCGCTTGTGTGTGTGTGCGAGAGTGTGCATGTGTGCGACACCATGGGGTAGGGGTGTCTGTATGTGTGCGTGCGTGTATGTGCGCTCGTGTGTGTGTCTGTGTGTGCGCATGCGTGCAGGGGGAAGTGTGCCTGTGTATGTATGCGCTTCCCAGGAGACAGACACGGCGAGCGTGTTCGCGCGCGCGTGGCCTGCGCCGATCTCCTTTTGCGAGATGCGCGCGGCCAGGTGCTGTCTCCTGGGAAGCAGAGTCAGTAACAAAAGATCTCCTGGCGGACACAGCGCTGACGCGCTGTTCGCCACGAGACCTAAAAATATGGTAAAGACCAGGCCTGGGCGTTGTTCGCAGAGTTTCGCTACGCGCAACTCCGCGAAGTAACAGAAAATCTCTGCGGCGTTCCGCAAGTTGCAGAGTGCAGTGCGAACTGCCGGTCACACTTATCTTCCTGACGCTCGAGTAAAAATTCTACCCGAGCAGCAGCTCACTTTTGCCAACTTACCGTTTCCGAGCACGAGCGGGGAAAAAACTCTGCTGCACTACTCAGTGTAGAGTTTTCTCCACTCTGCAGCTCGCGGAGTGCATAAAACTCTGCAAAGTCCGTGAAAGGGCGGAGTTCACTGCCAAGACCTATTAAATACTGCCAAAATTTAAAAAGTATATTTCTTTAACACGCAGGAGCATTTCAATTTATAACATCAGATTACAACACTGAACTCAGAGACAGTTATTAAAAGTGGCAGTTTTTAAACATGAACTTACATATATTTATACCTCTCCACCAGAAGTGAGGCTCACTGGTTAGAGGAGGCATACCCTGAAGCAGAGGTCAGACCCGGGACCACGGTTCGATTCCTGACGCGGCAGGGTCTTGAGCCCAATTGTCCATGGACTCGATAATTCTTGCTGTGGTGCCCACTCTAAGCACGAGTTCACACTATGCTGCTCTGGGCAATAAGCTTGCTTAATCTCCACAACGCCCCCCCCCCCGCGGCGGGATGCCTGGCTTTCACCTTGGGGATACCCAGTACAGGTTATCTCATAAGGAAAAGCCAGGACGGGTTCCCAATGCAAGCGCCGAGATGCCCTAGGGTAAGTCGAGCGCTATATAAGAACACACATACATACATACATACCACGCCCTGACCACAATGCCATTAGTGAAATGAAACTAGCTAGTTGTTCTGTACCTCCTATATGTGTCCTATATTATTTCATGAAACAACTTTCTAGTCTAGTTAAATCAGACATACGAAGTGCTTGCATATCACACAGTCTGAACTCACATTTAGCTAAGTGCTCTCAAATGCAATAACGAAAAAAAAGGTAGCCCAGTGAAATAAAATAGTTGTCCAAGATCACATAATTTGGTCAAGCCGGAATGCTGGATAAAATCCCAGGTTTTCTGGTTTCGTTGTGCCCCTCACCCACTAAATGGGTATCTCTTTCCATCCCATGTTCTACATCAAGTTAAAATGTTTTCTTTACGTTTAGAGTTTGGGTGGCAGGCAGAAGCCACATGAGAGCTCGGCTCGCTATGGGCTTGGGGGGTCTAAGAGGCCCTCAATCTGAGCCAAGGCCAAGCATCTGGCTTGAGCCTGGCATGAGTTGTCAGTAGCTCTTCCGCCGTTTAGCAGGTTTATTTAGTCACTACACGCATGTTTTTTATGGCACAAGTTGCATTCTGAGTCACCAATAGGCGTTCATTATTTTTTTTTAAAAGTGAACTAAAATAATGGCAATTAAGTGACAACATGACCAATTGAGGACGCCAGAGTGAAACAATTAGTGACTCTTTCGGAACTCTACAAAGCGCTGCCTAGATCTGGGTGAACACCGGAAACCACCGGCTGAAATTAAGCACTTCACTCCCCTGTTAATAATCAGGTGTGGTTAAACACACCGCAATTAAAAAGAAAATACCCCTATTTCAGCACCAAATTTAACGTCATTTCTGTTATTAATTGGTTAATTCTTAGGTGAACATAGGAAGCATATTAGCAAGGCGGGCGATATGAAATTATCGCCGCTTTTGCAGCCGTTTTCGGCCAAAAAACGGCGATAATTTCATCACCCTATTAGCAAGCTGTCCCTAACATCAGTTAGCGACAGCTTTTAGGCGATAGCGAGTGGTTTGGGGCCCGCTTTGCATGTCAGTGATATTTATCACTAATGACATGCAAAGTAGGCGTGCCCAACCGGTTAGAAACTGAAAGCAGTCGCTAACATCGCTATTGCATATTATCAACGCAGGCACAGCGATAAAAAAATGTGCGCTAAGCGCAAATATCGCCAAAAATAACGCCTGCTAAGACCACTTCTTAACCTGTATATCCAATGGGAGTTGGATATTCAGGTTAAGACCCTATTGGCGTTAGTGCCTGAATATCGCTGGTTTTCCAGCAGTATTCATGCATTGAGCCGCTATCGCTGGATATTTTATCGCATGTGAGATAAACGTTGCCAACAGCACGTTATCTCTGAGATAAAATCCGGCGATACGCGGCGATAAAAAAAATATCGCTAAGCTCATTTAGCCATAAATATCGCTAGTTGTTGATAATATGCCCCATAGTCCATTAGCTAAAAACAGAAACGTTAAGACTTAGGGGCATATTACCAACAACTAGCGATATTAATCGCTAAATGGGTTTAGCAGGTTTTTTTTATCGCCAAGCATCGCCGGATATTATCGCAGAGATAAAGTGCTATTAGCAACGCTTATCTCTAAAGCGATAAAATATCCGGCGATACGGTGAAATGCCTGAATATTGCTGAGAATACAGCGATATTCACGCATTAACGCCAATAGGGTCTTAGCCATTATATCCACCTCCCATTGGATATAATGGCTAAGAACTGGTCTGAGCAGGCGTTAGCTTTTAGAGATATTCACGCTTAGCACGAATATTTCCATCGCTACGCCTGCGTTGATAATAGGCGTTAGCGATGTTAGCGACTGTTTTTAGTCGCTAACAGGTTGGGTACGCCCACTTTGCATGTCATTAGCGATAAATATCACTGACATGCAAAGCGGGCCCCAAACTGCTCGCTATCACCTAAAAGCTGTCGCTAACTGATGTTAGCCACAGCTTGCTAATAGGGCGAAGAAATTATCGCCGCTTAGCGGCCGAAAACGGCCGCTAAAGAGGCGATAATTTCATTTCGCCCGCCTTGATAATATGCCCCTTAGAGAGGATGTGTAGCTGGTGCATAGACTCCTTTACTTGCTGCTAATATACACAAAATGTTTTATGATGGACAATAGCACCATAAAAGGGACTTGTGAATGGAAAACTTAGGAAATTCTGATTCCATAAATCATGCTTTTAGAATAGACAACAAACGCAACATGGCGTGCAGGTCAGCACCGGCTGTTTAACCGACCCTGCCGAAATGTAACATCGAATTGCTAAATCCACCCTCCAATGTTTTGAAACTGGTTCTTGCAGGATGCAGAACATAAAACCGCTGCAGCAGGTGCTCAGCCCATTGATGTAAATAGCCAACTTTTTCAGAATTTAGCAATGTATAATATCAAACTTTCAAAAAACAAGGTTGGTGGAGGGTCTAAGGGGAAAATTATTTAAAGACCGAAGGACAGACAAACCCCTTAGATGATGAAGCTCTGCCATATGGGTGGGGCTGATGGGATTCATTTCCTTTTTGTTGTACACACTTTACAGGTAGACACAGAGTCCGTCACATTTTTTTTGCCCCCATTAGTTGTACAGACCATTGACAGTCCTTTTGTATTGTAATATCCAACTCTGCCTGTGTGTTTTTTTTTCTCTGTGTGCACTTCTGCTGCAAAGATCACCCGATGAAATGCAGAGCCGATAAATAGCCAAAAAGCACATATCATGCTGTTACAGTGGGGTTTGAGCACAGAAGCAAGGCTGGTTATGCAGAGTTCAACTCGGAAACTCCCATTTAATTGCTCTTTGAGATTCTGCTAAAATGTATATATGGTTCTTTCGCTCCTTGATACTGTTTCCAAAGTGAAATGTTGGTCACAAATAAGGAACCTTTTGAGATTACACTGGGGCAGACAGAGTGCACCACAACAGCGACATCGCCTGGCGCACATGGACAGCAACAATTACGAAGCGGGATATATTTACTTAGAACATTTCTTTCTAGATGTTTGAGGATTAAAAGCACGCAGAGAGTAATTAATGGATTGGAAAACGACACGTGCACTGTTTAGAGGAAACGCAAAACCTGATAATACTGCATGGAGCTGAAAACAGTTTGAATATCACAGAAAAAATGTTATGTTATTAAAGGCAAGTTCATTAAAAAATAAAGGCAGATTAGGACAATAATGAAATAACCAACCACTGACAAAGCCGATAGACCTTGCTTTTTCAGTCTCTTTCCTTTGACAATACTTTTTTGTCAATGCTTCAAAATATTTGAGAATTTTATATTTTTTTTGTCTATGTTGTACAGCATGGGGGGTGGGGGGAGAATGAAAACTGTTCAATGACGTGGAACGCGCACGTGTCCACGTGACGCTGTACCAGTGTGCTGAAGAAGGTGCATTCCTGACTCTCCACACATGCACGGGAATAAGGCATGATGCGGCAGCCATTTTATTTATTTTTTATTTAATATTCCTAGATGGCGGAGTATATAAATCAATTTCTATAACATATTTTTTTTAACTCGAGCTGCCTATTCGAGAATGGCTGCTGCCAGGCCTATTCTAAAAACTAAAAAAAAAAACGTTTCTTGCGTCGAGATGGGTGGGAAAGTGAGTGGAGCAGATGTCAGTGTGGGGGGGGCATCGGTAAGTGGGGGGCATCGGTAAGTGGGAGGGGGTGCAACGGAATTGTGGCAGAAAAATCATTTGAAAAGCAAAAAAAAAAGTCAGCGTGGTGAAAGTAATAGATGAGCTGGGATGAGGGAGAAAGGAGCAACACGGAGCACACGCCGAGGGGTAATTTATTTCAAGGGAAAAGAGGCACATAAGGAAGAGAGCGAGAAAACCTGTGCATTCTAATGCAGTGTTCAAGGGAAAAAGTAGTTCCCTGGATGTACACAGTGGAAGGCTACAAGTCATCCAATCAATAGAATGGTAAAGAAGCTCTGCTACAGGGGAGGGACCAAAACAAGAAGTTGAAAGAAAAATATTACATAAGGAGCAAGCAAACCAGAGTGACAAGAAAGCAAAGTAAGGGTACGCAATGGGCATAAAGCCTAGTGTATCTTTTAGTATGGTTTCACAATAGGTCTTCAGACAAGTGAGACCCAAAATATTTGCCTATGACAGGCCGGTAGTAATTAATGAGTCGAAGGATACTTGAGACACTAGATAGTGCTGTAAAAATAGTTACGTCTGAGGGTTCAGTGAACCTTTCTTCTTCCCAAAATACCAGGGGCAAATTACGCCAAAGATTGAACATATGTGTTTCATTAACAAGGGAACCCAATTGTAATGGTCAGTGACCTTGAGTAGTAGTACATTACAATTTCAAAAAAGTCCCTGACAGGGGAGATTCACACAGAAAACAATTAATATAGGCCGGAAATCACTGCTATATTAAAGCTGTCCAGCCGGATAGAAAATGTAATAATTTATCAAATCACATAAAACACAAGAATAAAGTAGGACACAATCCTGCGTCCAACAGAACATATATAACAAAGACACAAATGAACAGATATTCACAAATTCAGGAAAAGGCTCAGGCAGGACAAAAATGCTTGTAACTTGTATAAAAAAATGCAAAAAGCTAACAATATCTAGAGACACCGTTACACATCAGTAATTAATTCAATTGCGTTAAAGGTGCATATGAGGGCGACGACGTTTTCGATCCCTTAGAAACAATATTGGGATCATCATCGGATGTAAAAATTATGGACCAGATTCACAGAACTAACTTAAGACAAAATCCTAAACATACCACCATTTTGGTATTCACAGAAGGGACTTACTCACTTTGGTATTCACAGAAGCCATTTACACATTTCGGTATTCACAGAAGGCATTTAGGAGTCCTAACTTTCCTACTCCTAAACTGAGAAAAATCCCAACTTTAAGACTTTCGGTATTCACAGAAGGCATTTAGAACTCCACTCCTAAATGCCTTCTGTGAATACGAAAGTCTTAAAGTTAGGATTTTTCTCAGTTTAGGAGTAGTAAAGTTAGGACTCCTAACTTTAGGACTCCAAAATACCTTCTGTGAATACCGAAATTCTTAAAGTTAGGATTTTTCTCCGTTTAGGAGTAGTAAAGTTAGTACTCCTAACTTTAGGACTCCTAAATGACTTTTGTGAATACCGAAATGAGTACGTGCCTTCTGTGAATACCAAAATGAGTAAGTGCCTTCTGTGAATACTAAAATGGTAGTAAGTTCATGATTTTGTCTTAAGTTAGTTCTGTGAATCGGGCCCTACATGCCTGAGGGAATTTTAGCCAAGCGTAATAGCAAGGGGCAAGCAAGGAGGCAATTGCGATAATGCCAGGAAGGATTACTGCGGTCGCACAGAGGTACGTTAGATCACTGGAGCGACTTGGCGCATAGCAAAGGAGGTAGGGTGGGATTGGGGCAATTCCCAATTGGGGTACTGGTATGGAGAGGCGCGGATAACCTAACTACACGAATAGTGGCAACCAATTCAATTTGGAAATATATGAAAGGTGCTGTAAGTCAAGCAAAAATGATGCAAGCACTCCTGAGCCAGGTCAATGACCTGTGTATCCTTCAGTATTCCGGTCTGCCCGACTCACAGCACCTTTCACACATTTCCAAATAGGAAGAACATTTTTGTTTTGCTAATAAGTTTGTTACCATTTCACAAATCTGCACAAAACTTTCCAAGAAGAAGTTAATCCATCTTGGCTCCTCGCCGGTGTAGTTTTGCACCAATCTGTCACGCAGGTGTGAAAAAGAGGGTGAAGTACCAAAATAATGATTTTCTATAATAATTTCCAGACTGTGGTACTGAAAACTCCAAATAATAGGGCCCTCAGGTTGACCAAGGGAGCTTTTTCTCTCGTCAGTCATTTTGGTACAATGGAATGGTCAATTTCATTGGCTAGCCAGAACCAAGAATAATATGTTGTGACCAACATAACAGAGATCAGGGCCTCGGTCTCTGTGTCCTTGAAATGTTTTAAAAATAAGGTATAAGGGGGCAGGGTTGGGACACCCTTCCTCCCACACAATTTAGGGGGGACTCAGAGGAACTGGCCCCTCACCCAGCCCAAAATTTAGCAGGACCCAGATCTGACCTCCCATGACCAATGGGAGCCACTGCTCAAGCTTCATCCTCATGGTCCCACTGTAGAGTGCACGATTTCTTTGGGGAAGCCTATAGGATACCGTAGTGCCATGGAAGTGGAGCTTAACCAGTGTGTAGCATGGGAATACTGCACTATATGAAAAAACATTAAAACATTTTTAAAACAAGGTCAAAAGCTAACTGTGTGGTTGGTGTCCATGGGGGTTGCACATCTGTGGGGAGCTGGCCACAACTGTGCCCAACCCTTAGTGGTGTGTGCAGGCGAAGATTGCCAGCAAATGGTGGGGTTTGGGGACAGGGCCTAGCCAGAGGTTAGGTCGTTTGGCCAACCCATCTTAGCACGCTTCTGTTGGTATTGCTCGCTGTGGGGTGTCCACCTACAGCAACGTTGGGCATAGGGCCTGGCTGGTGAAAGTGACATTCGAGTTAGGTATGGTTATAAGATCCTAGCTTACGTTTAAAAGTAAACTGTGAAATTCACTGACAAAAACAAAGTTCTAAGTGACATTTTAGGAAGGTGTTGATATGAGATTAAAACTAATGTTTAAAAACAAAAAAAAGGAAATTCACCAGCTATAGTTTACTGAGATAATTATTACTTGTCTTCAATTATGCACTACCTATAACCTAACTAATTACATCGCCCATGACTTGTTTAATGACATGGTTGATTACATAACTGATGTCATCTCAAATTACATAATTGATGACACCACTGATGACATTACTGACAACATCATAATCAGGCCTGGGTGTAGTTCGCTGAGTTTTGCTACGCAGTACTCCACGAAGCTACAAAAAAACTCTGCCATTCACGCTGGTCTTTCTGCCGCTCGGTTAGAAATTCTACTCGAGCTGCAGCTCGCGCTCGCGAACTTATCATTCGCGATCGTGAGCAGGGAAAAAACTCTGCTGCACTACGCTGCACATCCCTGATGACAACTCAAATTACATCACGGATGAAATTATCCAGTGAATGAAGTTTTTTCCAAGAGTTTATGATTGTTAAACATATATTCTAAGCTACTACAAAAGTTAAATTAGAATATTAGGTGGAAAATTAATGAGTGATACTATTTCTAACATATTTATTTAATATAATCTATTTCACATATGTTATGTGAATGGATGTGTCAATGTGTGTGTATCCATGTGTGAGCGGGTGTCTGAGTGTCTGTATAGTTGTGTGAGTGAATGTGTGAGTGGCTGTATGGGTGTAAAAGGGGGGGGGTGAGTAGCTGTGTGGGTGACATAGTGGTTATGTGAGTGGCTGTATTGGTGAGTGACTGGTTGTGTCAGTGGCTGTATGGGTAAGTGGCTGTCTGAGTGGCTCTATGTGTGGGTTAGTGAGTTTGTGAGTGACTGTATGGTTGAGTAAATGGGTGTCTGAATGGCTGTATGAGTGAGTGAATTAGTGTGTAAGTGGTTGTGTGTAAGTGGCTGTATGGGGGAGCGAGTATGTGTTTGGTTAAGTGAAATGGTGTGTGAGTGGCTGTATTGGAGAGTGTTTCTCTGTACGAATAGCTGTGTGGGTGAGTGAATGAATGTGGGAGTTCTTGTAGGAATATGTGAATATGTATGTAAATGGTTGTGTGGGTGTGTGAGTGTGAGTGTTTGTATGGGTGAGTGAGTAGCTGTGTTGAGTAGCTGTATGGGCGAGTGAGTGTGTATTAGTGGCTGTATAGGTGAATACGTGGGAGTAGCTATATGGGTAAGTGTGTGGCTGTACAGGTGAGTGACTGGTTGTATGAGTAGCTACATAGGTGCGTGAGTGGTGGTGTGAGTGGCTGTTTTGAGTGAATGAGTGGGTGTGTGAGTGGCTCTATGATGTGTGAGTGGCTGTGTGAGTACTTGTGTGGGTCTGTGAATGGGTATGTGAGTAGTTGTGTGGGTATATAAAAGGTTGTATAGGGATGTGAGTAGTTGAGTGACTGGGTGTGTGGATGATGTCATCATTAATGTCGTTTGAGATGTCATCAGTGATGTCACTGACCATGTCATGAGTGATATAATATGTGAAGTCATAAGCAGTGCATTGCGGGGCGTAATTTATAGTTAGCTCAGGTAACTGCACCTGCTGAATTTCTCTGGTTTTGTATGAGTCAAATCTGAGCCTAATTATAGAATCCCTGTAACCTTTGTTTTTTTCAGTGAAGTTCTAAGTTTTTTTATTCAATTTCCCAATTATAATGTCCCTGTAACCTTTGATTTTTCTGTGAATTCCTATGTTTCCAAAAACTCCTAATTTCTTAACTATAACGTCCTTGTAAGCATTGTTTTTTTCAGTGAATTTCTATGTTTTACATTTTTTTTATTTCCCAACTATAGTGAACCCTGTGACCTTTGTTGTATTTGTGAATGTCTATGGTTTTTTAAATATTATTTCCTAACTATAACGTCCCTGTAACCTTTATTTTTTGTGAATGGTTCTGTGAGTTGATGCGTGAGTGTTTGATTGGGTTTGTCTTTGGGTGTGAGAGTGTCCGAGTATGCATGTGAGTGGGTGCATGAGTGTCTGAGTGGCTCCATAAATTGATGCATCAGTCTGAGTGGGTCCGTGACTTAGTGAATGAGTGCCTCAGTGGGTCACTCACAGTGGGTCTGTGAGTGGGTCCATCATTCTGTTAATGGGTCTCTGAGTGTGTGTATGAGTGTCTGAGTGGGTCTGCAACTGAGAGTGTGAGTGTTTGAGCCTGAAAATAATGGCATCAGTCTCTAAGTGGGTATGTGGCTTAGTACATGAGGGTCTCAGTGGGTCTGTGAGTGGGTGCATCAATCTCTGAGTGGGTGTGTGAGTTTCTGAGTGAGGATCTGACTGGGTACATGACTGTCTGAATTGTTCTCCGAATGGGGAATTGAGTCTCTGTGTGGGTTTGAAAGTGGGTGCATTAATGTCTAACTGGGTGTGTGAGTGTCTGAGTGGGTCGGTTAGTCACTGCATACATCCCTGAATGGGTCTATGAGTCTCTATGTGGGTCTGTCATTGGATGTATGAGTGTCTGAGTGGGTCTGTGAGTGGGTGCATGAGTTCCTGATTGGGTCTGATTGGGTCTGTAAGTGGGTCCAAAAGTTCATGAGTGGGTTTGTGAGTGGTTGTTTCAGTTTCTAACTGGATCTATGAGTGGGTGAGTGAGTACCTGTGTGAGTGTGTGGGTGTAGGTGCGTGGGTGTGTGTATAGGTGCATGGGTCTGCAAGAGAGGTCTGTATTCCGTACGGAGAACTACTCAGGATTCGACGCAATTGCTCGCAGGATTGTGATTTCGTAAGGGAGGCACAAGAGTGTATCAAAAGGTTTAAAATTAGATGGTATGACAGCAACTTCTTAGAGAAAACCTGTAAAAAAGTAATCAAGATCCCTAGAAGTCAGCTACTGCTTGCCAAAGCAAACACTAAGGAATCCACATCCACTGTTGACAAATTCCTTATGGTAACAACTTTTTCTGACGATGCCAATTATTTACGTAAGACACTAACAAAGAATTGGCACATACTGCATACTGACCCAGTAATTGGCAAAAACGTCCCAGACCGTCCATTAATCACATTCCGAAAACTGAAATCCATCAGAGACAAAATAGTCCAAAGTCATCTCATGCCACCAAAACCCAAAAACTTGGGAACATTGAAAGAAATGAAAGGTTTTTTTCCCTGTGGGAAATGTAGAGCATGTGAAAACAGTCGAAGAATACTGACCTACAAAGTACCAGGACAATCGAAAAATAGGGAGATTAATAAGTTCATTACTTGCTCTGCTCCCTTCGTGGTTTACTGCCTGTCTTGTCCGTGTGGCCTGAAATATATTGGCAGCACGATCAAGAGTGTTAAGCTACGGGTTCTAGAACGCCAACGGGCAATAACAAACCAGGATACAACATATCCGGTTGCCCGACACTTCGCCCAAACACATGATAACAATAGGGATCTATTGCAATATTGGGGTATAGACCATGTACCTCCACAACCTAGAGGAGGAGACAGACTGCTGAAGTTGAGAAGACTAGAATCACGTTATATTATAGACCTAGATACTAAGACTCCCCAAGGGATGAATAGTGGTGAAGAGATGACAGTTCATCTGGGTAAATGAAATATGAAACTATGCATTGTCACTGTTATTTCGATCTATAACTGCAAATAATTTCGAATATCTTTATATATTTTTCTGACCTTCTGAATTGCTCTTTCTATGTATGATTTTGATGTAAATTTTGATGAAATTTTGACTCCGTATCCTAGAGTAGCTATGATAAAGGTTAAATTTAAATTTAAATTGAACAATGAAAACAAAAGATTAATGTGACAATTCCTTTGATCATTTTGACCTAATATAAGTACTGTTAATGGTTTTGGTTCGGTATGGTATGTAATGTGATGGCTGGTGCTATGCCGATACGCGCTTAATTGTTGCTTTAATCACCAGCCCTACGCGGCCCATTTGCCGATACACGGCTTTATTAATTTAACAACCTGACGCCGTATAAAATGCGGGCGCATAAAATGTTTTGTAAAATATTTTATAAAATGTTTAATTATTGTTTTGGATTTGCCAATTCTAAAATGGCCGCGGTGTTTACATACCAAATGAAACACTTTTGGTGCCGTCATTGCTTTTCATGTATAGTTAGCAATGACGTGTTGATTTATAGCCAGGCAACACTGACTATGTGGTAAACACTGACGAAGGACTAGACGTCCGAAACGCATCTGTTTTGTTGACCGGATTAAAACCGTTTGGAACACCCACCAGAGTGCTTTTACTTTGTTGACTAAAGAGCGAAGTTGTGAGCCTGATATATATATATATTCACTTAAAAAACCATAGGTTTCAGGCCTTATATAGTTAGGAATTAGCATTTAAAAAACCATTGAAATTGCTCCTATATAGTTAGTTGTACTAACTATATTTTGCGCACCCGCAATCCACTGTTGATGATGTCACATATTACATCATTCATGACATGGTCAGTGACATCACTGATGACATCTCAAATGACATCACTGATGACATCACTGATGACATCTCATTTGACATCACTGATCACATCACTGATCACATCATCCAGTGACTGTGTGCTTCTGTAAAGTTTAAATATGTTTTACATATTGAAGAATGAGTGGATGTATAAGTGTCTGGATGAAGGATTTAGTAGGTGCGTTACTGACTGTATGAGTGAGTGATTAAATGTGTCTTACTAAATGCATGGGTAAATGACTAAACTGTCTGAATGTGTGCATCAGTATGTCTGTTGTTGTGTAAGCTGCTGCGTGTGTTGATCAGTAGCTATATGAGTGGCTATATGGGTTACTTAATTGGTTGCCCAAGTATTTGAATGGGAGACTGAGTGTGTGTGTGGGTGGCTGGGAGGTGTGTGACTCTGTGCAAAGATATGTGAGCAGTTGATTCACTAGGTGTATGTGTTCAAGAGTGCATGTGGAAACAGCTATATGGGCAGTTGACTGTGTGCATGGGTGTGTTGGTGAGTGAATGGATATCTCAGTGCTACATGTGCTAGTAAGTACATATGTAAAACACAGTGCATGTGAGAGTTGGCATATATAAATGACTATACATGAGAGCCAGTGAATGTGCGGGTGGCTATATGAATCATTGTGTACTTGTATCAGTGATTGTATAAGAGAGTAAGTATGTGTTAGTATATGTTTGAATAAGTAAGGTGTTGTGTGTATAACTGTATAGTTGAGGAAATGGAAGTGTGATTGATTCTTTGCATGACTGACTAGGTGTGTGAGTAACTCCATGGATGAGTGGCAGTGTGTGAGTGTCTGTTTAGGTGTATGAGTGCATATGATAGTGTTGTATTGATGAGTTACTGTATGTATGAGGGTTTCTATGGGTGAATGAGTGAATGTGTGTGTATACCTAGGAATCAGTGAGTGCGTATGTAGTAACTGGTATTGGTGTGTCAATGGTTTCAAGAATGGTAGTCTGTATTTAACACTGGGTGTATCAAAGGTTATATTAGAGTGTGAGGAGGTGCATCGTATTATCACGTGAATGATATCATCAGTGATGTGATCAGTGATGTCAAATGAGATGTCATCAGTGATGTCATCAGTGATGTCATTTGAGATGTCATCAGTGATGTCACTGACCATGTCATGAATGATGTAATATGCGACATCATCAGCAGTGGATTGCGGGTGCGTGAAATATAGTTAGTACAACTAACTATATAGGAGCAATTCCAATGGTTTTTTAAATGCTAATTCCTAACTATATAAGGCCTGAAACCTATGGTTTTTTAAGTGAATTTGCAAGGTTTTTAAAATGCTAATTCCTAACTATATAAGGCCTGAAACCTATGGTTTTTTAAGTGAATTTGCATTTTTAAATGCTAATTTCTAACTATACAAGTCCTGAAACCTATGGTTTTTTAAGTGAATTTGCAAGGTTTTTTAAATGCTAATTCCTAACTATATAAGGCTTGAAACCTATGTTTTTTTTCAGTGAATTTGCAAGGTTTTTTAAATGCTAATTCCTAACTATATCAGGCGTGAAACCTATATATTTTTTCAATAAATTGCAAAGGTTTTGTAAATGCTAATTCTATTAGCAGATAATGTTTATATATGTTATTATCCTTCTGGGACCACCTGAGCAGCCATCTTGTTTCTCAGGAGAAGTGAGGCACAAGAGAGCACAAAACAAGAGTGGAAAACGCGAAAAGGGGGCAGGGTTGAGACCCCCTGACCCCCTAGCCCTTCTCAGAGGTGTTTTCCACTCTTGTTTTGGGCTCTCTTGTGCCTCAGTTCTCCTGAAAAACAAGATGGTGGCCAACACTTCCTGGTTTGGACAGTTTGGAATGTTGACAGTCGACTTTTACCAAATATAGAAAAGGCACTACTCCATACCTGTCCCTACCATTGTGCCAAGTTTGGTGTAATTCCGTTCAGCCGTTCGGGCTGTAGCCGTGTCTAAAGGTCCCATAGAAAATGCCATTTGAAAAATTTCAAATTCAATTTTCTCAAGAACTACTGGAGGGATTTACACCAAACATACAAAAGGCACTGCTGCATACCAGTCCCTACCATTTTGCCAAATCTGGTATAATTCCGTTCAGCCGTTCGAGCTGTAGCCTTGTCAGAATGTCCCTATGGAAATTAACATGGGGAAAACACGTTTTGGGACCCCCCTTTTTTCTCGGCCCCCGCTTGACGAATCCCCCTGAAACTTTCAGGGAAGGAGCGGAGCGCAGCGAGGCAAGTTTAGGGAAAATTACAGGCAGATCCCTCAATCGGCACCAAAGTTATTCCCAATAGAATGTTGGGAATTTCCTATGGTAACTAGGTCCTAACTATATATACCTACTGGCGACCGCCAGTAGGTAATATATATATATATATATGAACGCTCGCGTGTAAAACACAGCCACACATGCGGGGAGAAACTTGAACTCGCCTTTCTTGCTACAGCATGCTTGAATAGCTGCTATATATATATATATATATATATATACACACACATATATACACATATGACACACATATATATATATATATATATATATATATATATATATATATATATATATATATATATATATCTCCACTCGACCACTTGCAACCAAGTAATCCTAGGACACAACGGGGTAAGTTTCAGGAGCCCTTTATTCACTGCAGTATACAGCATAATGCATTTCGGCGACTATGCCTTCTTCAGATGCTGGTAACCGCCAGGTGACGCCTTTTCCCTCTTTAGAAACTCCTCGGACACTCCCACAGGTGGGAGATCAGCTGATCCTGTTGTAGTTCGGGAAGAGGCAATACACTGTCCAACCACCTCTCCCAGCATGCACCAGAAGTAGTCCGTGTGGCAGCCGGATCATGCTCGTGTGAGCGCTGTGTGTCCCGCAAAAGAGGGGCCGTGTTGTGGCAGGCGAGCCCGTATTCCATGTGCCCAGGGCTCCCTCCGGTCCCGAACACCTTCGCCGCAAAATTAGAACAAGTCGGACCGTGAAGCGGGAGGGATTCAACCCGCCTCCCCGTGTAGTCACGGTCTGCCACTGGCAGCGGCCACTGAGCCTGCTCGTTCTTGGGGCGGTACAGGGAACTATCGATACCTCGATTCCTCACCAGTTTGCCAGCAATGTTCCCTGGACTCTTGTAAGGCGGGTCCTAGTAGTGCGTTCCTGGCAGACGCACAAAATTTCTCCACTCGACCACTTGCAACCAAGTAATCCTAGGACACAACGGGGTAAGTTTCAGGAGCCCTTTATTCACTGCAGTATACAGCATAATGCATTTCGGCGACTATGCCTTCTTCAGATGCTGGTAACCGCCAGGTGACGCCTTTTCCCTCTTTAGAAACTCCTCGGACACTCCCACAGGTGGGAGATCAGCTGATCCTGTTGTAGTTCGGGAAGAGGCAATACACTGTCCAACCACCTCTCCCAGCATGCACCAGAAGTAGTCCGTGTGGCAGCCGGATCATGCTCGTGTGAGCGCTGTGTGTCCCGCAAAAGAGGGGCCGTGTTGTGGCAGGCGAGCCCGTATTCCATGTGCCCAGGGCTCCCTCCGGTCCCGAACACCTTCGCCGCAAAATTAGAACAAGTCGGACCGTGAAGCGGGAGGGATTCAACCCGCCTCCCCGTGTAGTCACGGTCTGCCACTGGCAGCGGCCACTGAGCCTGCTCGTTCTTGGGGCGGTACAGGGAACTATCGATACCTCGATTCCTCACCAGTTTGCCAGCAATGTTCCCTGGACTCTTGTAAGGCGGGTCCTAGTAGTGCGTTCCTGGCAGACGCACAAAATTTCTCCACTCGACCACTTGCAACCAAGTAATCCTAGGACACAACGGGGTAAGTTTCAGGAGCCCTTTATTCACTGCAGTATACAGCATAATGCATTTCGGCGACTATGCCTTCTTCAGATGCTGGTAACCGCCAGGTGACGCCTTTTCCCTCTTTAGAAACTCCTCGGACACTCCCACAGGTGGGAGATCAGCTGATCCTGTTGTAGTTCGGGAAGAGGCAATACACTGTCCAACCACCTCTCCCAGCATGCACCAGAAGTAGTCCGTGTGGCAGCCGGATCATGCTCGTGTGAGCGCTGTGTGTCCCGCAAAAGAGGGGCCGTGTTGTGGCAGGCGAGCCCGTATTCCATGTGCCCAGGGCTCCCTCCGGTCCCGAACACCTTCGCCGCAAAATTAGAACAAGTCGGACCGTGAAGCGGGAGGGATTCAACCCGCCTCCCCGTGTAGTCACGGTCTGCCACTGGCAGCGGCCACTGAGCCTGCTCGTTCTTGGGGCGGTACAGGGAACTATCGATACCTCGATTCCTCACCAGTTTGCCAGCAATGTTCCCTGGACTCTTGTAAGGCGGGTCCTAGTAGTGCGTTCCTGGCAGACGCACAAAATTTCTCCACTCGACCACTTGCAACCAAGTAATCCTAGGACACAACGGGGTAAGTTTCAGGAGCCCTTTATTCACTGCAGTATACAGCATAATGCATTTCGGCGACTATGCCTTCTTCAGATGCTGGTAACCGCCAGGTGACGCCTTTTCCCTCTTTAGAAACTCCTCGGACACTCCCACAGGTGGGAGATCAGCTGATCCTGTTGTAGTTCGGGAAGAGGCAATACACTGTCCAACCACCTCTCCCAGCATGCACCAGAAGTAGTCCGTGTGGCAGCCGGATCATGCTCGTGTGAGCGCTGTGTGTCCCGCAAAAGAGGGGCCGTGTTGTGGCAGGCGAGCCCGTATTCCATGTGCCCAGGGCTCCCTCCGGTCCCGAACACCTTCGCCGCAAAATTAGAACAAGTCGGACCGTGAAGCGGGAGGGATTCAACCCGCCTCCCCGTGTAGTCACGGTCTGCCACTGGCAGCGGCCACTGAGCCTGCTCGTTCTTGGGGCGGTACAGGGAACTATCGATACCTCGATTCCTCACCAGTTTGCCAGCAATGTTCCCTGGACTCTTGTAAGGCGGGTCCTAGTAGTGCGTTCCTGGCAGACGCACAAAATTTCTCCACTCGACCACTTGCAACCAAGTAATCCTAGGACACAACGGGGTAAGTTTCAGGAGCCCTTTATTCACTGCAGTATACAGCATAATGCATTTCGGCGACTATGCCTTCTTCAGATGCTGGTAACCGCCAGGTGACGCCTTTTCCCTCTTTAGAAACTCCTCGGACACTCCCACAGGTGGGAGATCAGCTGATCCTGTTGTAGTTCGGGAAGAGGCAATACACTGTCCAACCACCTCTCCCAGCATGCACCAGAAGTAGTCCGTGTGGCAGCCGGATCATGCTCGTGTGAGCGCTGTGTGTCCCGCAAAAGAGGGGCCGTGTTGTGGCAGGCGAGCCCGTATTCCATGTGCCCAGGGCTCCCTCCGGTCCCGAACACCTTCGCCGCAAAATTAGAACAAGTCGGACCGTGAAGCGGGAGGGATTCAACCCGCCTCCCCGTGTAGTCACGGTCTGCCACTGGCAGCGGCCACTGAGCCTGCTCGTTCTTGGGGCGGTACAGGGAACTATCGATACCTCGATTCCTCACCAGTTTGCCAGCAATGTTCCCTGGACTCTTGTAAGGCGGGTCCTAGTAGTGCGTTCCTGGCAGACGCACAAAATTTCTCCACTCGACCACTTGCAACCAAGTAATCCTAGGACACAACGGGGTAAGTTTCAGGAGCCCTTTATTCACTGCAGTATACAGCATAATGCATTTCGGCGACTATGCCTTCTTCAGATGCTGGTAACCGCCAGGTGACGCCTTTTCCCTCTTTAGAAACTCCTCGGACACTCCCACAGGTGGGAGATCAGCTGATCCTGTTGTAGTTCGGGAAGAGGCAATACACTGTCCAACCACCTCTCCCAGCATGCACCAGAAGTAGTCCGTGTGGCAGCCGGATCATGCTCGTGTGAGCGCTGTGTGTCCCGCAAAAGAGGGGCCGTGTTGTGGCAGGCGAGCCCGTATTCCATGTGCCCAGGGCTCCCTCCGGTCCCGAACACCTTCGCCGCAAAATTAGAACAAGTCGGACCGTGAAGCGGGAGGGATTCAACCCGCCTCCCCGTGTAGTCACGGTCTGCCACTGGCAGCGGCCACTGAGCCTGCTCGTTCTTGGGGCGGTACAGGGAACTATCGATACCTCGATTCCTCACCAGTTTGCCAGCAATGTTCCCTGGACTCTTGTAAGGCGGGTCCTAGTAGTGCGTTCCTGGCAGACGCACAAAATTTCTCCACTCGACCACTTGCAACCAAGTAATCCTAGGACACAACGGGGTAAGTTTCAGGAGCCCTTTATTCACTGCAGTATACAGCATAATGCATTTCGGCGACTATGCCTTCTTCAGATGCTGGTAACCGCCAGGTGACGCCTTTTCCCTCTTTAGAAACTCCTCGGACACTCCCACAGGTGGGAGATCAGCTGATCCTGTTGTAGTTCGGGAAGAGGCAATACACTGTCCAACCACCTCTCCCAGCATGCACCAGAAGTAGTCCGTGTGGCAGCCGGATCATGCTCGTGTGAGCGCTGTGTGTCCCGCAAAAGAGGGGCCGTGTTGTGGCAGGCGAGCCCGTATTCCATGTGCCCAGGGCTCCCTCCGGTCCCGAACACCTTCGCCGCAAAATTAGAACAAGTCGGACCGTGAAGCGGGAGGGATTCAACCCGCCTCCCCGTGTAGTCACGGTCTGCCACTGGCAGCGGCCACTGAGCCTGCTCGTTCTTGGGGCGGTACAGGGAACTATCGATACCTCGATTCCTCACCAGTTTGCCAGCAATGTTCCCTGGACTCTTGTAAGGCGGGTCCTAGTAGTGCGTTCCTGGCAGACGCACAAAATTTCTCCACTCGACCACTTGCAACCAAGTAATCCTAGGACACAACGGGGTAAGTTTCAGGAGCCCTTTATTCACTGCAGTATACAGCATAATGCATTTCGGCGACTATGCCTTCTTCAGATGCTGGTAACCGCCAGGTGACGCCTTTTCCCTCTTTAGAAACTCCTCGGACACTCCCACAGGTGGGAGATCAGCTGATCCTGTTGTAGTTCGGGAAGAGGCAATACACTGTCCAACCACCTCTCCCAGCATGCACCAGAAGTAGTCCGTGTGGCAGCCGGATCATGCTCGTGTGAGCGCTGTGTGTCCCGCAAAAGAGGGGCCGTGTTGTGGCAGGCGAGCCCGTATTCCATGTGCCCAGGGCTCCCTCCGGTCCCGAACACCTTCGCCGCAAAATTAGAACAAGTCGGACCGTGAAGCGGGAGGGATTCAACCCGCCTCCCCGTGTAGTCACGGTCTGCCACTGGCAGCGGCCACTGAGCCTGCTCGTTCTTGGGGCGGTACAGGGAACTATCGATACCTCGATTCCTCACCAGTTTGCCAGCAATGTTCCCTGGACTCTTGTAAGGCGGGTCCTAGTAGTGCGTTCCTGGCAGACGCACAAAATTTCTCCACTCGACCACTTGCAACCAAGTAATCCTAGGACACAACGGGGTAAGTTTCAGGAGCCCTTTATTCACTGCAGTATACAGCATAATGCATTTCGGCGACTATGCCTTCTTCAGATGCTGGTAACCGCCAGGTGACGCCTTTTCCCTCTTTAGAAACTCCTCGGACACTCCCACAGGTGGGAGATCAGCTGATCCTGTTGTAGTTCGGGAAGAGGCAATACACTGTCCAACCACCTCTCCCAGCATGCACCAGAAGTAGTCCGTGTGGCAGCCGGATCATGCTCGTGTGAGCGCTGTGTGTCCCGCAAAAGAGGGGCCGTGTTGTGGCAGGCGAGCCCGTATTCCATGTGCCCAGGGCTCCCTCCGGTCCCGAACACCTTCGCCGCAAAATTAGAACAAGTCGGACCGTGAAGCGGGAGGGATTCAACCCGCCTCCCCGTGTAGTCACGGTCTGCCACTGGCAGCGGCCACTGAGCCTGCTCGTTCTTGGGGCGGTACAGGGAACTATCGATACCTCGATTCCTCACCAGTTTGCCAGCAATGTTCCCTGGACTCTTGTAAGGCGGGTCCTAGTAGTGCGTTCCTGGCAGACGCACAAAATTTCTCCACTCGACCACTTGCAACCAAGTAATCCTAGGACACAACGGGGTAAGTTTCAGGAGCCCTTTATTCACTGCAGTATACAGCATAATGCATTTCGGCGACTATGCCTTCTTCAGATGCTGGTAACCGCCAGGTGACGCCTTTTCCCTCTTTAGAAACTCCTCGGACACTCCCACAGGTGGGAGATCAGCTGATCCTGTTGTAGTTCGGGAAGAGGCAATACACTGTCCAACCACCTCTCCCAGCATGCACCAGAAGTAGTCCGTGTGGCAGCCGGATCATGCTCGTGTGAGCGCTGTGTGTCCCGCAAAAGAGGGGCCGTGTTGTGGCAGGCGAGCCCGTATTCCATGTGCCCAGGGCTCCCTCCGGTCCCGAACACCTTCGCCGCAAAATTAGAACAAGTCGGACCGTGAAGCGGGAGGGATTCAACCCGCCTCCCCGTGTAGTCACGGTCTGCCACTGGCAGCGGCCACTGAGCCTGCTCGTTCTTGGGGCGGTACAGGGAACTATCGATACCTCGATTCCTCACCAGTTTGCCAGCAATGTTCCCTGGACTCTTGTAAGGCGGGTCCTAGTAGTGCGTTCCTGGCAGACGCACAAAATTTCTCCACTCGACCACTTGCAACCAAGTAATCCTAGGACACAACGGGGTAAGTTTCAGGAGCCCTTTATTCACTGCAGTATACAGCATAATGCATTTCGGCGACTATGCCTTCTTCAGATGCTGGTAACCGCCAGGTGACGCCTTTTCCCTCTTTAGAAACTCCTCGGACACTCCCACAGGTGGGAGATCAGCTGATCCTGTTGTAGTTCGGGAAGAGGCAATACACTGTCCAACCACCTCTCCCAGCATGCACCAGAAGTAGTCCGTGTGGCAGCCGGATCATGCTCGTGTGAGCGCTGTGTGTCCCGCAAAAGAGGGGCCGTGTTGTGGCAGGCGAGCCCGTATTCCATGTGCCCAGGGCTCCCTCCGGTCCCGAACACCTTCGCCGCAAAATTAGAACAAGTCGGACCGTGAAGCGGGAGGGATTCAACCCGCCTCCCCGTGTAGTCACGGTCTGCCACTGGCAGCGGCCACTGAGCCTGCTCGTTCTTGGGGCGGTACAGGGAACTATCGATACCTCGATTCCTCACCAGTTTGCCAGCAATGTTCCCTGGACTCTTGTAAGGCGGGTCCTAGTAGTGCGTTCCTGGCAGACGCACAAAATTTCTCCACTCGACCACTTGCAACCAAGTAATCCTAGGACACAACGGGGTAAGTTTCAGGAGCCCTTTATTCACTGCAGTATACAGCATAATGCATTTCGGCGACTATGCCTTCTTCAGATGCTGGTAACCGCCAGGTGACGCCTTTTCCCTCTTTAGAAACTCCTCTATATATATTGCACCTACTACCCCTGATGAGGTTTGAATTGCTTTATGCAAGTAACGTCCACTCCACCCCCATTCTTGACATTATCACCCCTCCAGGGTACAACATCATCAGACAAGACAGGCCGAACAAAACTGGGGGGGGGGACTAGCCATCATTCATAGAGCTGGAATACATATTACCAAACGCAAACCTGCAGAATGCCTATAGTTTGAATACATTGGCTTTGAACTCACTACCAAGGGCACCCCTCCCATCAAATTCCACACCATCTACCATCCTCCTGGAGAGCGTACCCTTTTCCCCCGAAGAACTAACTGACCTAATAACACGATACTCCTTGACAGGCACCAAAGACGTGTTCTTGGGTGACCTCAATATCCACTGGAACAACCCAGAAGACTCCACTGTCCTGAACCCATCCAACCTTCTGGAAATATATACTCAAGCAACTGTGCAATAAACCAACTCACATCAAAGGTGCAACACTAGATGCAATTATAACCAACAACGAACTGGTCTCCCTGAGAGAGATTTCTCCCATTGACTGGTCTGACCACCTCATTCTGTTCAGGATTGACACACTTGCCAGCCTCCAACCTATTTGTGTTGTCAAACCTAAAATCTTGACCAGAAACATCAAAGAAATACCTTTATCCGAACTTGAAGCCAAGATTCATCCCCATCTTCAACTACATCCCTCATCATGGACGGCTGATGACCTCACCTCACACTTTAACTCAAGAATGACATAGGTTTTAGACCAAGTAGCTCCCCTCAAACTCAAACAACTGAGGAAAACCAAATCAAAACCCTGGTTTAACGTGGAGTTGAATGATGAACGGCGTCAACTCAGAAAAATGGAAAGGTCTTGGAGACATAACCCCTCGACCTTGCACCTAACACAACTTAGATCTGCTCGGCGGTCCTACAAAAAACACATCTTCAGTGAAAAGGAATCTTTTTTCCACAGCCAACTAGATCGGGCGAAAAACAGACCAAGAGAACTCTTCAACATTGTTAAAAGCCAAACTAACTGCACTCCCTCTCAAGAAATCGCAGCCACCAATGAGAGATGTGAAGAAATTGCCACCTTCTTCACTAATAAAGTCTCTAAAATTGACCAATCCTTCCTACAATCTGCTAACCCTCCTTCTCTCTTAACCTGCCCCCCTGCCGGCTGGTATCGTAGCGCTTCTCATTAGCACTGCTATTCTTTACTTGCATCGCAGCGCTTGTCCTCATTGTAACCGCCCGCATTTGACTGCTAACATTTGCATATTTCATTTTGCACTGCGCTCGCTTTGTTAGGCTTCTACCGTATATATTGCTGTCCGTTTACCTGTGCCTTCTCTCCTTTGCTTAATTCACTTTTTGGCCCCAAGCTCGCCCAGCTCGTATTTTCCTCTACTGTCATTTTGTTTGTTGTGCTTTCGAGCAAGCCCCTCCTCTCCGCCCCGCACCCGCCTCCCCAGCTGCTCCTCCCTTCCTCCGCCCCCCTCCACTCTCCATTTATGTCAGATGTCCCAACGCGCAGCGTCCACGCGCTGCGGCCGCGCCGAAGGTGCGCCAAAGGTAAGCCCGTCTACGCCCGTCCGCGCCTGGACCGCGCCCAGCGCTAGCCCCCTTGCACCCGTCCCTCCCACCCCTCCCGCATTACTTATGATGCCACCACCCTCCTAGCCCTTAACCCCAGCCGACTCCCCAACTGCGCCCAAGCCGCTCCTGGACACACCCATGGACCCTTCTCCTGCAACTCCTGCAAGTTCGACGGCACCAAGAACAACTCCTCATCCACGGACACAAAACAGATATCTGACTCCAACCACCTAAACTGCATCCTGCTCAACACCCGCTCAGTCCACAGACACGCCATGGACCTCTGGAACCTGCTAGACACCACTTCTCCCGACGTCGCCTTCCTAACAGAAACATGGATGAACGTCTCATCAGCCCCAGACATCACCATTGCCATCCCGGAAGGCTACAAGATCATCCGTAAGGACCGCACCGACCAAACAGGAGGAGGCATCGCTATCGTCCATAAGAACTCCATCCGCATCTCAACCAGCTCAGACGTCAACCTTGCCAGCGCCGAACACCTTCACTTTCAGATCCACACCGACCCCAAGACCACACTCAGAGGCACACTCCTCTACCGACCTCCGGGACCCCGCGCACAATTCAGCGACGTTATCACTGACTTTATCACCCCACACGCCCTCCCCTCCGAGGAATACATTCTACTGGGAGACCTCAACTTTCACCTGGAAAAGAGCAATGACAGCAACGCCACCTCCCTTCTGGACAATCTCGCCAACCTCGGACTCAAACAACTTGTCACTACGCCCACCCACATCGCAGGTCACACACTCGACCCTATCTTCACCTCCAGCAAACATGTCTCCTTCAGTCACACCACTATTCTCCATTGGACGGACCACAGCTGCGTACACTTTACCTACAATAAGACCACAACTCACAACCTTCCTCAACCTACTCTGCGAAGAAACTGGAACAAAATCACCATCGACCAGATCTCCTCATCGCTTCTTCAAAACCCCCCCACCCACTCCTAAAACCCCGGCCAAGCAGCAATTAACCTCACCCAATGGCTATCCAACAGCGCCAACATCCTAGCACCGCTGAAAAAACGTCAAACCAAAATAGGCAGCAAAAACGCCTCCTGGTTCAACAATGATCTTAAGAAATCAAAGAAACTCTGTCGCTCCCTCGAGAAGGCCTGGAAAAAAGACCCAAACACCAGCACCAGGGACGCCTTCAAAAACGCCACCCGCATACACCACCAACTTATCCGATCTGCCAAGAAAGCCGCATTCAAAGACCGACTAGACAACAACGCCCACAACAGCAAGGAACTATTCAACATCGTCAAAGAATTTACCAACCCCTCAGCCAACTCCAACGACGTCACCCCCTCTCAAGCCCTCTGCGACTCCCTAGCCTCGTTCTTCCACAACAAAATCGCAGACATCCAGAACAGCTTCGACAACCGACTCGGAGACCAACCCACCCAACCTTCTGCAGGACCTTCACCCCCCTTGAACATCCTTAATGACTGGAACCCAATCTCCACTGAGGACACCATTCGTCTGATGAACTCCATCCATTCAGGATCCCCCTCAGACCCTTGCCCTCACCACATCTTCAACAAAGCAGACTCCATCATAGCACCACACCTCCGAGACGTCATCAATTGCTCCCTCAAATCCGGCACCTTCCCAGAAAGCTGGAAACACGCCGAACTCAGCGCCCTTCATAAAAAAAACCACAGCTGACCCCACCGAACTCAAAAACTACCGCCCCATCTCGCTCCTCCCATTCCCGGCCAAAGTCATCGAGAAAGCTGTCAACAACCAGCTCGCCGCCTTCCTCGAAACCAACAAATCCCTCGACTCCTCACAGTCCGGCTTCCGAGCCAAACACAGCACTGAGACCGCACTCATCGCAGCAACAGACGACATTCGAACTCTACTGGACAACGGAGACACAGTCGCCCTCATCCTCCTCGACCTCTCCGCAGCCTTCGACACAGTCTGTCATAGCACCCTGTTACATCGCCTCAGCAACATCGGAATCCAAGGAATAGCACTGGAATGGATCACCTCGTTCCTCACCGGAAGAACCCAGAGAGTCCGCCTCCCACCATTCCACTCAGAGGCCACTGAAGTCATCTGCGGCGTACCACAAGGGTCCTCACTCAGTCCCACCCTCTTCAACGTATACATGAGCCCCCTCGCGGCCATCGCACGCCAACACAACCTCAACATCATCTCCTACGCTGATGACACTCAACTGATCCTATCACTCACCAAAGACCCTAACACCGCCAAAACCAACCTTCATGAAGGAATGAAAGATGTAGCCGAGTGGATGAAGCACAGCCGTCTGAAACTTAACTCAGACAAAACAGAAGTCCTTATCTTAGGTACCTCCCCCTCCGCCTGAGATGACTCTTGGTGGCCAGAGGCCCTTGGAAAAGCACCCATCCCGACGGACCACGCACGGAACCTGGGCGTCATCCTGGACTCCTCACTCTCTATGAACAGACAAGTCAACGCCGTTTCATCATCTTGCTTCAACATTCTTCGCATGCTCAAAAAAACATTTCGCTGGATCCCCACCGAAACCAGAAAAACGGTCACCCATGCACTGGTCACCAGCCGCCTGGACTACGGAAACACCCTATACGCCGGTATCACTACAAAACTCCAGAATAAACTCCAACGCATCCAGAACGCATCAGCCAGACTCATTCTAGACATCCCACGTAAAGAAAAATCTCTAATCACCTGAAAAACCTCCACTGGCTCCCCGTCAATAAGAGGATTACTTTCCGCCTCCTAACCCACGCACACAAAGCACTTTACGAACTTGGACCCGAATGCCTCAACACACGACTTTCCTTCTACACCCCCTCCCGCCAACTACGATCCTCCAACCAAGCGCTTGCTACCGTACCTCGCATCAATAAAACCACCATGGGAGGTAGATCCTTCTCCTACCTCGCAGCTAAAACCTGGAACTCACTCCCCACTCACCTTCGTCTCACTCAGAACCACCTAGCATTCAGAAAGCAACTTAAAACCTGGATATTCGACAAGTAATTCCCCACCCTTCTTCAAGCGCCTTGAGACCCTCCGGGTATGTAGCGAGCTATATAAATCTTTGACTTGACTTGACTTGACTTCACCCACCCTTGACCACTCGGAAAGAGGACAAACAGACCTACCTCCAGCTAAAAAGCAATGCACATTGGTTCTACTTTATTTATTTATGCATTTTATAAAGCGCACAAATACCCTTGGGTGTCTCGGCGCTGAGGACGGACGCCAATCGGGCATGAAGGTGAAAATTATTGTTTAAAAAGTCATGTCTTGATCTGCTTCCTAAAGCTAATGAGCTTTGAGCTAATGTCGGTTAGCGAGGTCTTCAATGTAATTTCTAATCTAAAACCTTCCTCCCACACCATGGACCCCCTCCCATCCACAACTATAAAAGAACTCAACCACACCATTTCCCCTTTCTGGACAAAAATCATCAATGCCTCTCTCACCTCAGGCTGTGTACCAGACTCCCTTCAACTAGGACAAATTCCACCAATTCTCAAGAAACCTGGGGCGGACCCTAATGATCTTAACTACCTCAGACCGATCTCTAACCTCCTATTCCTTGCAAAAACATTGGAGAAATGTGTTCTCCACCAACTCAATAATTACATTGATGAGTTCAACCTCCTCGACGCCTTTCAATCTGGATTCAGAAAAGGGTGTAGCATGGAAACAGCTATGCTCAACGTCTCCGACGACATTCACAAGGCCCTAGACGAAGGTGATGCTTGCCTACTCATCCTTATTGACCTATCTGTGGCATTCGACACAGTAAACCATCCAGCCCTTCTGGAGACCCTGCCGAAGCGTTTCGGCATCAATGGCACAGTACTTAAATGGTTCACCTCCTTCCTTCAACACCGCTCGCAACAAATTAAAATCAACTCCTGTCTCTCAAAGCCAACAAAAGTCACACTTGAGGTCCCACAAGGCTCGATCCTCTCCCCGTCCCTCTTCAATCTCTTCATGGAGCCCCTCACAATCATATTGAAAAAAGCTGGAGAGAATTACCACCTTTACGCGGACGACACCGAAATCTATTTCAGGATCAAGTCTCCCAGTGACATCGAACTCCTCAATACCACCCTAACTGAGATCCAAACTTGGTTCTACGTTAACCACTTAAAACTCAACCCAAACAAAACGGAACTAATCCTATTCTCTCCTAAAAGTAACCATCATCCAATCCAAGAGTGGCTCAAGAATCTGATTGCCCTAAACTGTCCCCTTATCCTATACGACTCAGTTAAGTCTCTAGGCATCACCCTTGACAAGAACTTATCAATGGAGGCCCACATCAAAAACTCTACAAAAAGTGCTCTTTTCTCTCTAAAACACCTCAAGAAATTGAAACCTTTTCTACCCCACAATGAACTCAAGACAGTAGACCAATCCCTGGTTCTCTCTAAAATCGACTACGGGAACGCCATCCTTACAGGGACTCCAAAAGCTCACCTAGCCCCTCTAAGGGCAGTGCTTAACATGTCCGCTCGACTCATATCTGGAGTTAAAAGATTTGAACACATCACTCCAGCTCTCAACTGCCTCAATTGGCTTCCCATGGAAGGGAGATGTATCTATAAGCTGGCCTGCATCAGACACAAAACCCTTCACTCTCCTGTCCCCAACTACCTAAATAACAAACTGGTAAGAGCAGGTCAATCTAGAATGCTGAGAAGCTCCAACTCACTCCTTCTTATTCCTCCGAAGCTGAAAAAGAAAACCACCCAATACCGATTGTTTTCTGGCAACGCTCCCAGGATATGGAACGCTCTCCCGGGAGTCCTCAGATGCAACCCCTCCTTCTCCTGGGACCTGAAACTCCATCTCCTAAACAATTACTTTCCTGACCAACGTCAACTAACCTAGTTTTCTATATCCGAGTTGTCTCCTCTCTCTGGACATTCAAGGACAGTGGGTGACCGGACTATGTCATTCTCACCTTTCTCTTTTTATTGTTCTCTCCCCCTCCGCTGCACTGCATATTTATATCCCATGCTGTACTTTTTCTCTGGGTTGCTTCCTTACTGCCGGCCTACTATGTAATGTAATGTCTTTCTGCTTTTTACTGTATGTATGTAAAGCGCTCTGATACCTACGGGTCAAGCTAGCGCTATATAAAACTTTTAAAATAAAATAAAATAAATAAATAAAGTGTGTGTGTGTACATATGTTTTACACAGGCCACAATAGCATGTGTAGTAAGGGTTATGTCAGACTTTCCATTGACAAGGCATTTTTTATTCCTAATAACTTTGTGCCATTCTGCAAATCTCCACTGTCCTTTCCAATGAAAGTTATGGTAATTTTCATGCAAACCCATCATAATAAACACAACCTGCCTTCTGCCAAGAGAAACGGAAATGTAATTTTGGAGCAGGTAAAACAGCATACCCAAAAGGAACTGTTGGTTTTTGTTCGCTCACAATGTGGAAATATCATTCCATATGCCAATCACCTAGTATTACTGAATGTTACCATAGCACGCATTTTAAATTGAAAACGCTCTTGGCATGAACAACAGGGCCCGTATTAGAAACAGAGCACACGCACTCTGTTTTCGCCATGGCGCACCTTTAAACAGGTGCGTCAGGTGCAAATAGTGACAGTGCACCCTATCACAATAAATGTGCTTCCCTCAGGATAGCCGCAAACTCGCATTACCCTGAGGGCTGTGCATTCCGCGAAATACAGTGCGGCTGCTTCAAAGCTGCTTCGACTTTTTCTGTGCAGACCCGTCTGCATTTTGTAGAAGGGAGGGAGATATTCCTGCAGGTGGGTGCAGAGAGTGACCACAACTGGCTGCAGGGGTATGTCAGGAAGAGGTGTGGTGCAGTGGCCAGGGCGGCTGACTCCGGAGCCCAGGGTTCACGGTTTGATCGCTGGGGGCAGCACCATGTGACTCTGGGCAATAGCTCGCTTAATCTTTCTGAGGACTCTAGCACCCTGACACCCTCGGGTAATTGAGCTTTACAAATACTGAACATTTATGTATGGGGGGGTCCAAGGGAGCCCCTTAAGACTTTCGAGAGGGCCACCATCAGGAGGCACACTGACAATGTGCCACATTTTTCTGACGCACTGTCAGTGTGATCCTGATGGTCTGCTTTGCGTCTTCCTCCGCATCTATCATACAATGTGGAAGCAGAGGCAAAGAGATTCTCTCATTTGCATGGGGCTAAGCCGTATGCAAATGAGGGAACGCCATGTCATGATAGCACTAGATGTGTGAAAGTGGTATCAGTATTACAGACGGGACTGCACAAGCGTCTGATGCCCCTTCTGTAATACCATTGGTCCTGGAGTGCACAAAGTGGGCACAAACGCCCGGATTACCCCAGGGAACACAGTATAATACGGCCCCAGGTGTGATATAAACCCAGCTCAATAAGCACTCACATGTACCATCCTCAGAAGCATTGGAGACGAAATCTGGCCTTCAGGTTCTTAACCCACTGAGTTACTTTGTTTGGTTGTGCACAGACATGTGATTGGTGATAATGATTTCTGATGATTGGTCACCCAATACCACCTGACCTTGCTACGCCACTGAGTGCTGCTGTTACCGAATCATACAGTGCGTCGTGTTATTCTGTGCTTTACTGTGCCATGCTATGTGTAGTGCTTTCATCCGCTACAATAGAGCTTAACACTGGCGTTTAGGATGGTTTGAATCAGTGAAGCTCCTACATAGGAACAGCGCCATGACACCCTTGTCTCTACATATTACACACAAACGCACATTAAATTGATCGTCAGGCTCCTGGCTTACTGAACATCTGCAAGTGTCTGTGCCCTTCTTGACATACGTCATGTGTGCGCAGTAAACCCGGCTCCAGCGCTTTCATGTACATCTCCAGACTCGCACAGGAATGACAAACACGAATACCGACCTCTCGGGAGGAATGCGCAGCTGGGCCTTGTAAAACCAAGCAATACTTCATGTCAGGCCACAAAAACTCAGCGGGGACGGTGCCCCTCGTGGAGCAGGGGTTAGTGTGCCAACTTGCGAGCTTACCAACCAACTTCCAAGCTTATGGCGTCTAAACAGAGTATGATTCCCCTCAATGATAAAGGAAGCGGAAGTGACATCATGCATCATTTGACCATCGATGATACAGAGTTGCATCCGTCGTAGCGGAAGTGACATCATGCGTCATTTGACCATTAATACAGAATTGCATCCGACGTAGCGGAAGTGACTTCATGCATCAGTTGCCCATCAGTAATATTATGGGGTTGCACCCTTAACCAGACTCTTATTGTGAAAGGTGTGGAAACAACGAAAGAGATCTGTGGCCTTTCTATTTCTGCCACAGTCTTAATGACGCCCTAAAATCAGGGGTGGTAAGGGTAGTGCCAGGCTAGCGAAGGCGAGCCAGCAATGGCCGCTGCTACTCTGGCTACTCTCAGTCGACATCCAGGTTCCTTAAGGCTTCACTTGGAAGCAGGCAGTCACAGGACATCCACCAAAATGTGGAAATGTCCTGTCTGGTCACCTTTCTCATCAACGAGGCTAACCTATCTATGGTGGAATAATCTGACACCATGTTAGTCTGCTTTTTCTGCCCAGGTCCATCGTGCACAGCACCCCGGTCCTGGACCGGAAGAATGCACAAATGCCCTCCATCTTTTGGGAGAAAAGTTCCAGCATCATCCACACATTTGGGATTTTTTCCTCACAGATAACCATAACTTTGGCGATCTGTCTTCCAGGGGTTGGCCATGCAGCTGTTGCATTGTAGGCATGCCAACAGTCACTGCCTTTTTCCCTCCGAGGTGGCTGGAGACAAGAAGACCCCCCTACAAGGACAACAAGGCTACTGACAAGGTGGCAAACTCAAACGACCCACCGATTCACTGAATGAAACAACCGTGCCAGACACCTGCAGGGTGAGGTGGTGGATTCCCCTACCTGCATCGAAATCAAGACCTTGGTAGCCTGGGGAACCTCCATTAGCCTGGGGCTAGGAAGACAATATACCCAGACCCGAGGCCCTGCGACAGGCACCAAAGAGATGGATTTGGCAAATGCCCCAAGGGGGTAGAAATCTGTCACCTAGACTGGAGTCTGACAGATTCCTACAGAAGTCACATGTTAAACAGCCCTAGAATTATAATGCCAAACTGACAGCTACAAGTACCAGTGGCAAGGATGAACATAGCACAGGGTGTGGTTTGCAGCCTGCCACTTCTGTACCCTGAAAGGATCTACTTACCAACTTATTTTGAACGTCACTTAGCCCGTTTTCCTCTCTGCTTTCTTGTTTTTTTTTTTTTAATAATGTGTCAGTGTTTCAGTAAAGCTCGAAGCTCTTAAATCTCAGCATCCACAGAGGTGTGTACTTGCTTTTCTTTTGGATTGAACCCAGCTACAAACCAATTGAGTGCTGTACAAAATGACAAGGGGTTACAGTAAATCACTTGGAATAAAACCGAGCATAGTAATTACAGGCGTGCAAATAATTGAGGCGCTTGAGGATGAGGATTGCAGTAGCCAACTGAGCAGCACAGATCATGGGAGTAAGTGAGGGGTCGATATTGGCAGTAGGAGTCTGGGGTCTGGTTACGTAGGTTGGGTGGTACTGATTCATAAAGTGCTGTTTGAAGAGAAGGGTCTACAGCTCCTTCCAGAAGGTAAAAAAATATGCTGGCTGTGAAATTGTTGACATCTATTTTGTGATGTCATCAAAGCTTGTACTGGAAGAGAGGGCAGTGCTCGGTGGTCTAGCGTGGTCAACAGTGTCAAGGGATATCAAGAGATCGGTCAGGACAAGGAGACAGGGGTTACCACTGCTGATGATTTGAAGTGTGTAGTTGACCACTTGAAATGCTGCCATCTTTGTGCTGTATGGAAGTCTGAACCCAGGCTGTTAGTCATGATGGAGGCTGTTGCTTTTGTTCTTTTTGCGTAGATGTTTGGAGGCTGCCTTCTTAGTGGTGTTCCCTGGAAACGGCAGGTAGGTGGTGAGACACAATGTTGTGAGGTTGCTGCTTGGGCTTTTGCTGGAGAGACAGTCCAGGTGGGTATCCTGGAGGCTCTGACTATGTTGAGGGCAGGCATGTCAGCATCACTGTTATTGCCCTACAATATCAACAACAGGGTTATTCTGTCTTCATTCAGTGGAGAGGTGTTGAAAGGGGTCCACTCTTTTTAATCGCAGGGTGGGATGGCTGAGGTGATGTCAGTTGCTTCTAAGCAGTCTATGTGGCGTGGGATTGTGTCTGTTTTCATTTTTATGAAGGTGTTGATTGGGACAGACGTCTGATTGGAGTGTCTATCTGACTGTGGTATGCATACCACAGTACACAGAAAAAAGACTGGTCTTTAAAGTTCCCTGGGTCCTCTGTGGTTCCTATAAAGATAACACACATTTGAGATCGATGGCCAAATCCATGTTAGAGGGCATCGCCTATTGCGGGTAACTCTAAATATAATTTTATATAGGTCATTATCATATTCTAGAAATATGTGAGTGATGTCACAAGTCTAGATAAAACTGAGCAATTAGATTGGTCCCACTTCTTTGGAACGCACCATTTCCACAGAATGAACTCACCACTGTAGAAGCTATTATTTTTCACAGAATCATGCTGTTGATGTAGCAATGTGCATTCCCATAGGGTTGACTTACTGATGCAGAACTGGACCTCTTCAGCAGAGGTAATTCACTGCCACAGATTGTCTCAGCTTCGGCAGAATTAATCTGCTGTATCAGCCGTATAATGAAGCCACTGCTATGACTTGGGACATCCTCTACAGAACTGTCACGCTGCAGATAAATTGGACGCCTTCTGCATAATAGTTCCATTTTCGCCTCACGGAATATCAGAACCTTAATTTACATGCGCAAGAAGGGTGGCCTCAGTAAGCCAGTTTACTATTTTGCCATTCTGCCTTGGACGCATTTGGCCAAATGTGAATATGGGGTTTGCTATTCTGTTGAACAAGCAAGAAAGGTTGAGCAAGTAATGCTCTGCCAGCCATGAGTCAATATCCAGGTCATGCCTTGTTGCTTGGGCGCTTAGGAAAGGTGATGTGCTTGTTTACAATATCTTTAGTGTCAGCATGGTCTTCACTAAGGCAACAGAGATATACTCTGGAGGAAGATTGTGATCAAATGACATTAGGCAATCTATGGGCCCTTTTTGTTGACCTACATATAAATAATTGGGAGTCCAATGCCCAAGAAATAAACATCCATGTTAAATGGAGCTAAGCATGAATAAGCATTTGCCTCTTTGCTTATTATTCTAAATACAGACTCTCCTTTGCAAGGAAGGAATGTTTCCTCCCAAGACTAGACTGTGGTGTTCAATCCCTCTTCCGCCATAGGCAAATAGCACAATCATGCTTCATTCCACCCCGTTTGTATCCACCATTCTCCTAATGATCGGGATGAGTGCGGTGGTGAGAATGGTATCTTCATTAATCATAATAAATGCAAATTATGGTATTTGGCTGGAACTCAGAAAGATTTAGATGATGAGCGGATCAGCTATCTTCAGAGAAGCTGATGGAATAGGATGTTAGTCAGTCAATATAGCTTATTTTGAACCACAAATCATCAAAACACAGCAATCACACCATTATCACATCATAAACATCATTTGATCAAAAGGCTATCATATTTGAAAATATGAAATACATAAATAAGTGGTGAAATTGGTACTCAACAGCAATTGCACCATAAAACACAGCTATGCCTCCAAACAATTCTGTAGCTTCAATACCCTAAGCCTTACCTTAAAACAGAGAGATATATAGGTGCTCAAATATCCTTTCAGAGCAATATATCAAAATATTGAAGAGTACAACAACAGGGTAATCCTGTAAATTTTTCTCACTCCACAGGCCAAACCACGCCAGTGTTTGCAGCAAAGTCTATCACCAAAAATTTGAAATCAATAGGTTGCTTTGCCACCAAATTCTGCAAATTTTGGGGCATTGTTAGTTTTGCACAAATTTGTTGCATAGATATTATTTTAACCCCTTGGGTGCGGCCGCGATTCTGCGCCTGTGCGGCGTTTTTCAAAGTGGGCGGGTTCATGACGGCCCCCAGCCGTCATCAGCACACGAGCACCGTAATGCATGACGGCTGGGGGCCGTCATCAGCACAGAAGGGGTTAAAAGTAACAAAATGATACTTCATAAGACATTCTTTGCAGAAAACTTCAAGGTTAGGTTTCCACAGGAATCAGATAAACAGCACTCGATTTCCATGATTACTTTTAGCCCATTCCCGTCCAGATATTTCAATAACATTGAGCTGATGAAATGTCTGTGGGGATTACCAGGAATGCTCTATTTCTGCATTTCGTTCAATTCCTCTATTGGAATGGAAACAAAAGGCCAGGGTACAATTACTGTTAGCTGGTCTCACCAGGGCCGCCCCTGATCACGAGAGCATTCTCTGCATGGGAATATCCATATATGAGGATTTTCAGAGAGAGGCTCTTGGAACTGTGCGCAAAGGGGCCACTTTATGCATTCATAAGTTACACTTAGGTTCGCTAAAATGTATTGTGTAGGCAACTCACTGTGCCTGTGGACAACATTGCTACTGGCACAACTGGAAATATTAGGAAAGTTTGCAGTTTCCTGACATGCAGAATGTAGGACTTTACACAATAGGGCACACCCTATCAAGACGGGAGACATTTCCAATATAAAAATGGCTATTTGTTAGCTTTCTCCGGCATGAAATTGCCTACAATAAAAGTCAATGAGCAAAATACATTACCCCCTTTTTTTTTAAATCTCCCACTTTTGAGTTCTAACATGTTACCATGTATGCAAACATGGCTCTAGCCTGGCTGAAGCCCACGAAGTCTACTAACTGGTAGTGTGAGCTCTTCACCTGCACAGCGTTGATGCCACAGGTACAGAAGGAAACAAACATACAGTTTGCTCAGACTCCCTACACACGGGTAGAGGCGTAGCTTGATCAGTAAGATTGGCACTGTTTAAAATACCTTATATGAGAAGCAGGGCAAGAAGGGGGCTTAAGGAGCAGTAGGAAGGGAGATGAGTGCAGATTGTGAGGGGTACTTAAAATCAAAATTTGCTAAAATAACCATTTTGGAAGATGTTTAAAATAGAGATGAGAGTGTGTGTATTTTCATCTGCATTTTAAAACAGAACTGTGCGGCTGACCATCGTTAAGCACCTCAATTTCAAAGTAAAGAAATAAGTTCATAGATTGTGCAAAGCACGTCCGGAGCTTGCCGTACAAGTGCTCCACTGCGAGGCAGACCCCCAAGTTTGTGTAGAAAAGGACGGTGCACCAAAAAGCAGAGTACAGAGAAGCTTCAAGTAAGTCCAAAATTCTTTATTCTTTTCAATCTTTTTAAAACAGTCAGCCAACGCGTTTCGTTCGTTTTAACTTCGTCAGGGCTGAAAGAAGTACAAAATATAAAATTACACTAAGTATACACATACAAACAATTTAGACCTAATGTTTTCATCTGCATGTGCATGTAAAAATCCCAAGTGACATTCAATAAACACCCCACTATATCCGACTTAAAGTACCTGTACCCAAATATTTACTACAGAATAATCTTATTAGGAGGGGTGTAACACCTCCTACACCCCTCCCCCCTACAACCAAGCTACGCCTTGTCACAGGCACAAAGTCATGCAGATTTAATTTAGAGCATCTCTCTCATCCGGTACAGAATACTGGCACTTTTTAGGTTTCGCCTCGCCGAAGGATGCGCTCTGCGCATCTTTTCGGCGCAGGCGAAATCCTGTTGAGAACTGTAAGGTGGCTTTGTTCGGCCCTCGTCCTTGATTGGCTGGCTCCGTAAACGGAGCCTTGCCATTGGACGAGGGGCCTGTCCGTCAATGCCGGACCAGACACGGGGGCGTTCCCGACATTCTTTGGCTTTTGCCGACGTCACGGGACGCCGGGAACGCCCCCGTGTCTGGTCCGGCATTGCCGGCACCCGCCTTCCGTCGTCAGCGTCTTCCTTCGTGCTCCGTCTCTCCTCCCCCTTTCCCGCCCCCTCCCGCTTGTTTCCTCATGGCCGCCTTCCTGCATCTTCCACGCATTCTTCCCCGCGATCCCGGGCTCCAGACCCACATGTCTCCGCTGTCTCTCCTCCCCCTTTCCCGCCCCCTCCCGCTTGTTTCCTCATGGCCGCCTTCCTGCATCTTCCACGCATTCTTCCCCGCGATCCCGGGCTCCAGACCCACATGTCTCCGCTTCCTGCTCGGCAGAGCCGCCGCTCACATGCTGCTGAGCGGAGCCCCGGCGCCCCGCTCCTCCGTGCCCGCCTCCCCGCAGAGCCCCGCGGCCCAGCCGGGGCCCCCGCAGGCCCACAGCACGGGACAGCAATGCACTGCCGGCATCGTGCTCCGTCTCTCCTCCCCCTTTCCCGCCCCCTCCCGCTTGTTTCCTCATGGCCGCCTTCCTGCATCTTCCACGCATTCTTCCCCGCGATCCCGGGCTCCAGACCCACATGTCTCCGCTTCCTGCTCGGCAGAGCCGCCGCTCACATGCTGCTGAGCGGAGCCCCGGCGCCCCGCTCCTCCGTGCCCGCCTCCCCGCAGAGCCCCGCGACCCAGCCGGGGCCCCCGCAGGCCCACAGCACGGGACAGCAATGCACTGCCGGCATGGCCCGCTGGCTCAAGGAGCACCTGGGCTTCAAGAGCAGCGCCAAACCCGTGCCCCCGGTGCCGCCCCGTCCGGACTACCGACAGCCGCTCCCGGGGGGCCCCCGCGAGCCCGCCGTCGTCACCCCCGCCCCGCAGCCGGACATCGTCAGCGCCTACAAGCTGCAGAAGGAGCGGGACTTTGAGGACCCTTACAGCAGCGCTCCGGGGGGCGCGCCGACCCGTCCGCCCCCGGGGGGCCCCGGACGGCAGGTTCCTGTCCCCCAACCGCCGGCTCATTAAAGTGGAGGCGGAGAAGGCGGCACCCCCGGTGTCCCCTGGGGCCCCATCACCTGGCCCCGCAGCAGCCAACAAGACGACCCCGACGTCGCCCCCTCCGGAGCCGGCCAAGCAGGACAAGGTGAGCCGGGGCAGGTAGAGATCCGAGGGCGGGAGGGGGCAGTGAGTGGTGAGAGATCTACACCGTGTGAGTGACACTTCATAACAACTACACACATACTTCGGAGCGCCAGGTAACCCCTACGGAGGGGGCAGTAATACTACCTGTGGGGCAGGGATGGCGAGGAGGCCACCCCTACAGCGGTCTTCGGGGCAAGCCAGCCATATAGTTTGAAGAGGGGTAACGACTCGGATCCGCACTGAGGGTGGGAACAACAGCCCGATCGAGGGGGACCGGCTTAGGAGCCCCAGACCAAGGGAGCGGCACATTGATGCCAGCTGGAACATGTTGAAGGGATAAACTTCGTGCCCTGGGGCATTACTCCCAGCCATAAGCTAAGGACTGAAATGTTTTCGACTGGTCCTACAGTAGGAGCAGTGCCCCCTGCCTTGTGCCGCCGGTGAGGTACCACCATACTGACGCAGAGCTGGGCTGCCAGCCCCTGGATGGGCATTAGTAATGCCTGGATGGTGGCCGAATGCCAGCAGCTTCCGTGTGTGCCTTTAGTGTAGGTGATCGCTGCATAGTGAGTAGTGGCATTGTACCCGACTTTGTGTACTGTGACCCCAGTCCCACAAACCCTTCTTGCCGTACTGCCCATGACTCGAGACTGGCTTCCCTTCCTGGAAGGTGGCACGTTCTAAAGGTCAGGGATGCAGTTTAAATTCCCCACTCACAGCTTCATCCGGACATACAGCATTTACCGGCAGCGGCGTGTGAGCACCCCCCCTCACGTTTCTAAGTGGCTGTGGTACATGCCTACAATACTAGTGCCTTGATGTGATTTGTTATGTAGCCGAAGCATGAGGCACTACAACCTCGGTAAGTTACGTGAGTCTGATTTCATATGAGACGTAGACCGTATCAGTCCCTCCATACAGTGAGTGCCTAGACATGACTGGGTGTGTAAACCATGCAGGAGACACCCCATGTGTGTGGGGAGCTTTGTGTGGCTGTGTGTGTGGGGAGCTTTGTGCGGCTGTGTGTGTGGGGAGCTTTGTGCGGCTGTGTGTGTGGGGAGCTTTGTGTGGCTGTGTGTGTCCTTTGAAGCTAATATTCTGAGCTGTAGGCGAGTTCTGCCCCTTTTCTGCTAGCAGTCTTTTGAGGTAGCTTTCTAGCCTCTGGAAGTTAGTTTTCTCCCTGAGGTTGATTCATTGTCACTATGTGGGTTTCAGCGCCTTCATTGCAGGCCATCTTTAGAGATGACCTCCAGCTGTATGGGTGGAATATCCTCCTCCTACTCTGGCTGCAGTCTCTGGAGGTGAACTAAGCTACGGGTACCACGGCACCACCTTCTTCTAACAGTCTCTAATCATGACTCCTGCGGGCTAGGTGGTTGTGATTCTTCTGCAGCTGGTCTCGAGATTACCTTCTGATTTGTTTGTTTCAATTCCTATGCTGCACGCAGAGTCTGTAGGTGACCTCTAAGCTCTCTGTAGTTCATCTCTATATGCCATCTCCCTGGGTGGCCTGCTAAGCTCGTAGTTCATGTTGTCATTTACCTGCACTTTCTGAAGATGCCCCTTTGCAGTCAGTGTGTTCAGGCTTTCCTGTATCTGCAGCTCAAAGTTTTAAGTGGCATGAAAAAAAAGTTGGAGGTTGGGGGGCGGGGGGTTGTATCACCCAACCAGTATTTTGGTTTTTGCTGTGCTTTCTGTTCTTGCATCCAGCTATATAAACCAACAGCTGACATGTGGGCCCCTGTTGCCTGCTTGTGCCTCCGTGTGCCCCTGTTGCCTGCTTGTGCCTCCGTGTGCCCCTGTCGCCTGCTTGTGCCTCAGTTTTCGTGCCCCTGTTGCCTGCTTGTGCGCCCCTGTTGCCTGCTTGTGCCTCCGTGTGCCCCTGTTGCCTGCTTGTGCCTCCGTGTGCCCTTGTTGCCTGCTTGTGCCCCTGTTGCCTGCTTGTGCCCCTGTTGCCTGCTTGTGCCTCCGTGTGCCCCTGTTGCCTGCTTGTGCCTCAGTGTGCCCCTGTTGCCTGCTTGTGCGTCCGTGTGCCCCTGTTGCCTGCTTGTGCCTCAGTGTGCCCCTGTTGCCTGCTTGTGCCATGTGGGTGTGTGTGGAGGGCTCTGTGTGGCTGTGTGTGTGGGGAGCTTTGTGTGGCTGTGTGTGTGGGGAGCTTTGTGTGGCTGTGTGTGTGGGGAGCTTTGTGCGGCTGTGTGTGTGGGGAGCTTTGTGCGGCTGTGTGTGTGGGGAGCTTTGTGTGGCTGTGTGTGTGGGGGGGGCTCTGTGTGTGTCATTTGCGAGAGATAAAGCTAGTGGCATTGTAAATGACAATGCCATTTATTTATGTTAAAAAATACATAAATAAAAATAATGTCAAGAGCAATGCCAATAGCTCTAACTTTAACAAAGGCGAAACCATTGCATTGTAAATGCTTGTTTATTTTGAGAGGGAGAGTACCAGCACTTCTCAAGCGAGACGCAATACTTTTAATTGACGAGTACCGGCACTTCTCAGAAACAAGCCGGTACAGAGTACCTGCACTTCTATTTTTCCATTTCAAGCCCTGTCTCTCAGAGTCCGGCAGTCTCACGTGGCTCCGGCGGATGCGTCATGCGTCGTTGTCGTACGTCACTCGGCGCGCGGGAGATGGGGGCTCTGTGAAGGCAGGTGCGCTCAGACCTGCACGCGCTGAAGCCTGGAGATGCCGCGGGTTTCCTGTCCTGACATGTGAAGCATGTCTCGCGCCAGAACTGCGACGGATGTGCGCGATAAGAAACCCGTGGCCCTTTCCTACCCCAGCCCCAACCCGTCATGGTCATGAACACTTACCAAGCTGCTCCTGTATGTTTACCGTACAAATAAATACATTTTCCAGTTCTGTACTTCCCCTGTATAAACCAGCCTTTTCAGCATCAGTGCAGCAAAGTGACAGTGGGCCCCGATGCAAGGCTGTACATTGGTTCCCCCTTCCCCTCTTTGAGGGGGCTAATTTCCACGAATTAGGGGTAACGTAGGCCCCCACACCCATGGATCCTGGTGCTGCTACCCTATGGAAAGCTGCACCACTGTTTTTTCAGTTGTGACAGCCCAATGGGTTCAATTCAAGTGAAACAAGACTACATGTCCCAGAATGCTCCAATGTGGAGGCTGAAGTGGATTGGAAACAAGATAATGTGGTGCCTCAGAGACTATTGATAAACCTAGCTATTGATCAGCCACTAGCAGAGGACAAGACGCTGTAGGGGCGACTTGGCACAAATGAGCTACGGTCCATCAGCGCCTTGCGGAGGGGAAAGTGGGTACATTTATAAGGAGATCTTACTAATGCAGTTTGTCCATCATTTCTAAATGCCACATCTAGTTATTATCTGAAAATTGCTTCTGCTTGGACTTTTCTGCTATGAAATAGACTCTCTCCTGTTACAGCAGCTATCATCACTTTAACGCCAGGTCAGCGCAGGGGTCAGGGGTATCAGTCTGTACCTGTCCTTCTTCCAATCAATGAGCGGAGTTAACGAGAGCCCTGGTGGCGGCACCACTAGACTGCAGCATCGTCCAAGGTGGGCCACCGGAGAAGCAAATTGACAGGTGGCAAAGAGTCAAAATCAGGGGGCAATTTTATGCCTGAATGTGTGAAAAGGTAAAAGTATCAAACACGAATATCAAGACTGAAATGCTTTTTACAGTCCAGAAGGCCTACTGGGGTAAAAGACAGGATGGATACTTCCAAAAAAGTGTAGCAAATATGGCCCAAACAGAACGCTGATCTTATCAACAGCAAAGCTTCTCCACACAAGGATCAGTCAACAGGATGAAACATGAGGGACATCAGAGGCAAAGAGTTCCTACATTTCTTTAATGTGAAAGTACCTTCGGATCTTCTCAGCAGGTGTGCAAGACCTTTAATGGGAGCCTACCAGCACTTCTAAGCAGCAAACAGGTACTCTCGGACTGTGAGTACCTGCACTTCCATATTTCCATGTCTAGCAAATGATTGGCCTGTTCCTCTCTTGCTTTCAACCCCTCCTCATCACCAAAGCCCTAGACCCCAGCAGGCACGCATTCTACCCTTGTGTCACTGTCATAAACCGCCTAACTCCCTCCCATGGTGCCCCTCTCTTCATTGCTGTATGAGGTTCTTCTCCGGGTCACAGTCTGACGTGCCTTGAGAGACTGCAGCTCATAATGTGCACTATGTAAAGTTATAAATAAATAGAAACATGCCTTTGCTCTCCAATCAGTGTCCCAAACGGCTTGGTTCAGCCTTTGCACTGCTAAAGAATGCGGCGAGGGATGAATCCTAGGGGAAGGGTCTGGCACCGAGTGCTGCTTCCTCTCCGAGTCCAGCACACAAGTCTCAGACTTCCTTCTGGCTGCTGCTGGGCTGCTAGCAGTGGCGGGTCCTCCGCTAAGGCGGAGGTGCGTCGCCCCACTTCTTTTCGGCAGTGTAAAAAAAAAAAAAAAAATAACACAATGTTATTATGATTGTATTTTTCCCTGCTGAGGCAGTTTTGCTGGGCGGGGCTGGGCTGCTCTGCTCACAGAGCAGGGGGGAGAGTGGTGAGCACTCTGTAAGTAAGTATGGCGGTTTGGCCGGCCGTCTACAAAAGTTTATAGCTAATACTGGCGCTCCCTAATGGCCCCATAGGTGCAGGAGTGGCTGAGAGGGCTGGATAGTTGCTCAAAGTTGGAGGGGTCAAATTGTGCACATAAACATAAGTAACTATGCGGGCTATGGTGGGAAACATTTATATCTTTACTGCCTGATTAGACGGTTTAAAATATTCAGTCATGGGTGTTATTGCGCTTTACTGTATGCTTTATTTATTCGATGAAATTGAACCTAGTGTAATATAGGATCTGCCATCTGCACATGAGTCAATAGTCATTGCTTTGTACAAAATAAACTAGTTCTGTGCTTTAGAAGAGCCTGTTTAGGGCAACGTGAAGGGTCTCTCACCAAGGTTAAAAATGCAGGAAACCTAACAAATCTAGAGATAGTTCTTGGAAGCTGGTGGGTTTCTCACAGTATAGCTCAAGGAACAAAATGAAGATATTGGTATTATTCGTAGGATGTTTTTGCTGACATTATAGAGAGCTCAGCCCTTGTTCCTCCTGGATAGTTCAGATCTAGGTTCTCTGCCGGCTCGGTTTGACAAACACACCAAAAGAAGCAGACATTTTTAGAAGGTAATTCTAGAAACAGACCAAAGAGCGAACCCATCAACCTCAAAGGCTCTTGTGCTCGAGGACATGCTTGCACTTCCTCTCGTCTATGTATCATAATTTGTTTGAAGTTACTATCGGTGCCACTTGATAGAATCTGGTCCCACCTGCAGTGATGGAATGCATACGCGGCCATGGTTGCATCTTTTTCAGGCCCTCCAGCATCATCTAAAAAGTAGTAGCGACCTGAGTACCAGCCAACTGTGCTGAAGATTCACCCCAAAAAGGAGATGATCTGAAGAAAAGAGACCATGCTGGTCATGCTTAAAAGTAAGGTCTTTATAAATAAAAAGAACCACTGACAAACGTATCGGTCCGCGTGCTGCGGACCTGCATTTTCAATGCAGAGAGCGATTTTACTGGTTCTGGGGCCCACTGCACCATATGCCCCATCTTTTCCCATGAATGTACCTGATCTCAGGTCATACATGGCTCTCAAACCAGTGTAGAGTGCACTGTTGCTATGTCTATAGATACACCCACAAAACATCATTTTGTCTTTTTACTGCAACTCACCTCTAATAGACAAGAAATAGAGGCCTATTTTTCCCAGCAGGCGAATATATCGTGAGGTCCACCACATATGCTACTTATCTGTATCTTCTGGCAGACCCAATAGAACTGGAAGCAAGTGAAGCAACAGTTTTAGCAGCAAATATAACAAACTGCACAATAATTGCAAAGTGACTCTGGGTGAATGTTCTTCCAAAAACAGTTTTGCGGAACATTTTTTCAACTAAAACCTTTTTGTTAAATTGTTCACCCATTTAAAGTGGGTTTTGCTGTGATTTGTTTCTGCACACTACTTCTGCAAGTTTTTTGTTCCTTTTTTACACTTATAATTCTTTGTACATTTTGTGAAACTTGCAGTTGTTTTTAACAAAACGTCTCAGAGTTAGGGTGGAAATACTTTGAAACTTAACACACTCCTTCATGAACCTGCCCCCATACCTGGGCCCTGAACTGACAGCACAGTTCCTGGCAAAACCCATATATCTCCAACAGCAACAAAAAGGCATCAAATGATTGGCTGGATGAAGTTTCACTGATCTTACAATTTTTTTTGCCAAGATTAGAATGCTCCTTTGTATGTAAAGAAATTTTAGGAATGAGACTAGTGTGGAACTTGTAGCAGTAAGACAGAAAGTCAGATATTTGACACCATTAGGTACAAGATACAGGCATCTGACGTGACCTTAGTACAGTGGAATATTTGATTTATGTGTGGCGAACCAGGATATGGTGATCATTCTGCCAGATGACTTCTTGATGTAAAAATTAGATAATGAGATAATTTCCTATTTAACATTTTGAGGAGTTGTCAAATCAAAGCTAAATAAACTTTCTTTCCTACATGCAGGGTTATAATATTGTACGCTGCACCGCTAATGAGCTGCCCCGCCTCCTAGGTGCCCGTCAAAGCCAGGAGAATGACAGCCTCTCCATCACTGTCCATACCTGCTAGAGGTAAGCTCCTGAGGCGGAAAGCCGGGAGCGAGGCACTATATTTTAAAACTTGTTTCACAGAATACTTGTGTTTTTAAACCTGTTGTTTTCACTAATTTTTCATTATGCTCGAGATAACAGACTGCTTTTTATCTGGAAAACCTACCTCCCAGACACAGTCAGTGCACGCAGCGGAGCCAGCGCTGACGCTGCACGCTGGTCACACACTCCCCCTCGAGCCCTCCGGCCACGAGCGGAAGCCACGCCCCTTTTAGGCCACGCCCCCAGCCTACACTGCTTAAAGCTGTCGCTGGCTAAATACTTGCAAAGCTAGAGGTAAGCTCCTGAGGTGGAAAGCCGGGAGCGAGGCACTATATTTTAAAACTTGTTTCATAGAATACTTGTGTTTTTAAACCTGTTGTTGTCACTAATTTTTCATTGTGCTCGAGATAACAGACTGCTTTTTATCTGGAAAACCTACCTCCCAGACACAGTCAGTGCACGCAGCGGAGCCAGCGCTGACGCTGCACGCTGGTCACACACTCCCCCTTGCGCCCTCCGGCCACGAGCGGAGGCCACGCCCCTTTTAGGCCACGCCCCCAGCCTACACTGCTTAAAGCTGTCGCTGGCTGAATACTTGCAAAGCTAGAGGTAAGCTCCTGAGGCGGAAAGCCGGGAGCGAGGCACTATATTTTAAAACTTGTTTCATAGAATACTTGTGTTTTTAAACCTGTTGTTGTCACTAATTTTTCATTGTGCTCGAGATAACAGACTGCTTGTTATCTGGAAAACCTACCTCCCAGACACAGTCAGTGCACGCAGCGGAGCCAGCGCTGACGCTGCACGCTGGTCACACACTCCCCCTCGCGCCCTCCCGCCACGAGCGGAGGCCACGCCCCTTTTTAGGCCACGCCCCCAGCCTACACTGCTTAAAGCTGTCGCTGGCTGAATACTTGCAATGCTAGAGGTAAGCTCCTGAGGCGGAAAGCCGGGAGCGAGGCACTATATTTTAAAACTTGTTTCACAGAATACTTGTGTTTTTAAACCTGTTGTTGTCACTAATTTTTCATTGTGCTCGAGATAACAGACTGCTTGTTATCTGGAAAACCTACCTCCCAGACACAGTCAGTGCACGCAGCGGAGCCAGCGCTGACGCTGCACGCTGGTCACACACTCCCCCTCGCGCCCTACCGCCACGAGCGGAGGCCACGCCCCTTTTTAGGCCACGCCCCCAGCCTACACTGCTTAAAGCTGTCGCTGGCTGAATACTTGCAATGCTAGAGGTAAGCTCCTGAGGCGGAAAGCCGGGAGCGAGGCACTATATTTTAAAACTTGTTTCACAGAATACTTGTGTTTTTAAACCTGCTGTTGTCACTTATTTTTCATTGTGCTCGAGATAACAGACTGCTTGTTATCTGGAAAACCTACCTCCCAGACACAGTCAGTGCACGCAGCGGAGCCAGCGCTGACGCTGCACGCTGGTCACACACTCCCCCTCGCGCCCTCCCGCCACGAGCAGAGACCACGCCCCTTTTTAGGCCACGCCCCCTCTATCCCCTGCCCTGAGCAACATAAATTATGTGCATCTATCGATCGCGCAGCGGGCGAGCGCAGCGGGCGCGACGAATGCGCGCCGAAGGCGCGCCTAAGGCAAGCCCGTCTGCGCCCGTCCGCAGCCTGGCGCGGTCCAGGGCCAAAACCCCTGTCCGTTCTCCCAATGACCCTATAACCTACAACAAACAGGCCCTATGGAACCTTTGCCCGACAATAAATGAATGCTGCAGGCACAAAATGGAGGCCATTTCCTCTATCAAATGCCGAGACTGCCCATTTCAAACGTGTACACAGTTAAGCGACAAAGAACGGACCAAGAACCTCAGAGGAGGTCTATTAAACTGCCGTTCCCTCCCGAGACACGCCTTGCAAATCTGGAACTTGCTCCTAGAAGAGGACCTCGATATACTCTTTTTGATGGAGACATGGCTAGGGTCTGACTCCGACCGTGAGATCATCGAATCCCTTCCACCAAACTTTAGTATAGCCAGGGTGGATCGACCGTTAGGCCGAGGAGGTGGCATCGTGATGATCAGCAAGGCCCCCCTGGTTTGCTCCCTTGAACCTCTTGGTATAGAAAACTGCGAAGCCGGCAAATTTGCACTGAAACTTGGCCCTCAGGACCATATCTCGGGTGTCCTCCTTTATAGACCTCCTGGGACCCTGGGAAATTTTAGACCAAGCCTACAAGAACATCTTGCCCATTTAGCGCTGAGACATAGGAAGGTCCTCCTCCTGGGCGATCTAAATATTCATTTTGGGGATATCCAGCTAAAGGAAGGCACCGACATGAAGCAGGAACTTCAAAATACGAATCTGATTCTAAAAAACCCAACACCCACTCATATTCATGGCCATTTATTGGACCCGGTATTCGCCAACTGGGAGGGTATAACCACGAATACTCCTAATCCACTTCCCTGGACAGACCATTTTCTAGTCCCTTTTGAAATTAACACTGTAAGCAAGCGTGCCCCCCAATTGAGTGGCAATAATAGCTACCCACACCGCAAATGGAAAACATTTTCCCAACCCATTTTTAACGAGATGCTAAGCTTAGGTGGAATGCCGGGAGGCTTAGATAGTGAAAAAGCAAATCAAAACTTAGATACCCGAATCCTTGACGCCCTGAACAAGGTAGCCCCTCTATCCACAGCCAAAAAAGGAAACAGAGCTAAGAGATCGGCACCATGGTACAATATAGATCTGCAGTCGGTCAGATCAGAGTGCAAAAGGCTAGAAAGACTTTGGCGCAAGGATAAGAATGATTGCACTAAACTACAATACAGAACAGCCCAGAGAAGCTATCAAAAACAGGTCAGAGCTGCTAAAGCAACCTTCTATGGAAACAGAATTAGCGAGGCAGACTGCTCATCTAGAGAACTCTTTAAAATCTATAAGGAAATCTCAATCGTCTCACTCTCTAATTCTCCGGAAACTGATTCCGTCACGGAATGTAACAAGGTGGCAGAATATTTTGCCAACAAGGTTAAGAAAATATACAGCTCTTTCTCCACATATCTTGTGGCTGGAGAAACCTTCACTGAACTGAAGGAACCAGAGTGGGCAAATCCAAAACCGAGGTTAGAATGCTTTACCGTACCACACAGTAAAGAACTTGCAACCATCTGTACTAGCATAAAATCGGGCTCTCCTTGTGACCCCGCTCCTCCAAAGGTTCTGGGCGCAAGTATAGCTACTTTAGAACCATACATCCGCCATGTCCTTACAACATCCTTTGACTCCCAGACCCTGCCAAGAAATTGGAAAAAGGCAATTGTACTACCTATTAGGAAAAAGCCCAATGTTAGTCATGATGTCCTGGAGAACCTACGACCGATTTCTCTGCTACCCTATACCGCTAAAATTGCTGAGAAAATTGCAAATGTGCAACTGATGGCATTTGCGGAGAAGAACAATCTCCTACACCCCTCACAATCGGGGTTCCGAAGAGGCTTCTCTACTGAGAAGGCCCTATTAAGAGCCACCGAAACTCTACGCCAAGGAGCCGACGCAGGCCTAACCATGGAACTGGTCATGCTAGACCTTAGCGCAGCGTTCGACACTGTAGCACATATCACCTTGCTACAGTGTCTGAACAGAGGAGGTGTGACTGATAGAGCACTCGGTTGGCTTAAATCGTTTCTGACAGGCAGAAGCTTTCAGGTTCAACGTGGCTCTTTCCAGTCTGAAGAGTGGGTTTGGAACAGGGGGTGCCCCAGGGCTCTGCCTTAAGTCCTACCATTTTTAACTTATATATGGCCCCCCTGGCCGAGTTAGTCCAATCGTTTGGCGTAGAGATTGTATCCTACGCCGACGATACACAGCTCTTACTCACCCTCACCCAAACGCCGGCTGCCGAAGCCAATAACTTCAGAGCCTGTATGCAAGCACTGGCCACTTGGATGGATACGCACCGCCTTAAACTGAACGGATCCAAGACAGAAGTCTTGGTGGTTGGTGGTGATCAACGGCTTTGGACATGTGATTGGTGGCCAAGCTGCCAAGGCGACATGCCTACACCATGTACTGAAGCCAAAAACTTAGGGATATGGATGGATTCCACACTATCCTATGAGACACACATCAACCGTCTAGTAGGCAAGTGCTTTGGAGTCCTAAAGACTCTCAACAAAACCCTAGATCTCCTTCCTTTGGAGGCTCGGCGCACTATGATCCAAGCACTGATAACGTCACGCCTCGATTATGGAAATGTCCTTTTCCTGGGTGCTTCTAGTAAAAGCATTGGACGACTCCAGATATTGCAAAATGCTGCAGCCCGCCTAGTGCTTAGACTCCCACGTAGAGCCAACTCTAAAACCACCCGGGATGCCCTTCACTGGCTCCCAGTGAAAAAAAGAATACAGTACAAAGCACTCTTAATATGTCATCAGATCATCTGGTATAAAGCCCCCAGCTATCTGACAGGTCTGGTTACCAGGTATGAACCACGCAGATCACTTAGATCTAGCGGTATGGGCACGCTTATGACCCACCGCTATAGGAGAGAAAAAATGGGAGGTTGGTCTTTTAGAGTGGAGGCTGCCACAGCATGGAATAAACTTCCCATCCATCTCCGCCTGGAGCCTTCAGAAACCATTTTCCGACGGCAACTTAAAACCCATCTGTTCTCCTTATAGCCTACTTAATGCCCCATGCCTCGTACTGTCCTCTCCCCCTTATGAGTTTCTCGCCTCTTTTATTTAGAGCGGGGACACGCCGAGATGGCGTACTATTGTTTTTCCATGCGCTCTATAAATGTCTTTATTATTATTTTACCTGTCAGAGTAAAAGGAATATTCTCCAAACAATAAGGTGTTTAGTGCTTTTCAAAACTCAGCAAAATCTTGCTCCCTATCACAGCTCTGCAAGACGTCCACAGTTTGACAACGCAGACCCCAAGGTGCAGCAGCTAGATCTTGGCAATGTCGCACTACTCTCACCTTTAGTGAGCTGTACAGGCTGTTGACCATGAATGGTAGAAACACGAAAGGGGAGTTGATTCTTGATAAACTAAGGCCAACTGTCTGGAGTTTGTGTTAACTGAATGTGCTGCAGTGTGCTCATGCCACTGAAGGTCAAGGTGTTAATTAATTATTTTAGTTATTTATTTATTGAGTTTTTTATAGCACAAACTAGACCCAGAGGTATCAGAGTGCTTTACAGAGTTAGCACAGCAGCACTTACACAAGGTACACATGAAGTAAATAGAAATACATAAAAACAGTATATAAAAGAAGAATACAATAGACAGTGGGTAACCATGTTTTAATGATTTCAGAACCTTTGGCCTAAGTAGGACCGTTTAAATGTCGGATCTATTTGCCTTTTGTCTTTATTGTAGTGCTACTCTTTATATTTTGCTTAATAAAGATGTTTAAACATGGATTCCTGTCCACATCACAGCTTGGATGCACAGCACTCTAATTAATCTGGAACTTTTTACTATGTGCAACATCTGAAATCCTTAATTAGTTACTCTGATATTAATGTGATACTCAGACACGTCTGGATTCTAAGCAACATTAACACTTTCATGTTATATCTTTTAATTTTTCTTAACCTGTGGGATTATAACGCGTCACAGGCGTTCTGAAGGATGAGTGTCCTTCCAGCCCAGCCGAAAGGTGAGATTACGTATTGGAATGCTGCACCTCTCTGCTCAGCAACAATGTGGTACTCACAGGTACTTGACACTAGTTGGGTTAGCAAACATAAACGATTCTTTAGCATAGAATGAGGTGTGATCTTTTCACTCCAGCACCATCTCTCAACCAAGTGAAGGTCAACATAAATGTTAATGGTCCTAGTCAGAAAGACATTGCTGAGTCCATAAAACAGTATTCCTGTAGTACTCTTTCACATTCTCGTGCATGCCTTTGTGAATGGGCTCCAAAATATAGGAATTGGGAATAAAATAAAAATATTTAGGGAGTGTTCATATTCTCTTAGAACAATTATAAAGGAGACTACGACCCTTGTTTGAAGTCTTCTGAGGTACCTAGGTAAATGATGTTTCAGTAGCTGACATCATGACCTCGTGTGGCAGGTAGCCCACCACCGGCGTGCACCCCAGCTCTCATTATGTGAACTCTACTTTCTGACGTGCCTGTTAGAGTCAGCGTTGCGACTATCCATGGAAGTTGCGCTGCCAGGTAATAGGTCTCAAAGCCGGGTCATCCTTCCCAGGCCACTTCTCTCAATAGGCAGAAGTAGGGTTTCCACCGCTACCCTGCATCTCCTGGGCCCCATCCCTGCTCGAACAGTATTATGTTCAAATTGTAGCTGAAAGGCCTGGTTAGTGCCAATGGTATATTTGAGAAAAGGTATGGTGTGTGTGGTAACACTGCCACACAGCAGAGGTGTTTTGAAGCATAGACAAAGTGGGCAATTGCAAATGGCCCCCAACTACCAATGTGCCACCTGGCAAAGTGAACTTTCTCACTAGATCATCACTGTGAATTTTTGTATCTAAACCTTTAATGTATTATTATATATTGTTAGGCAATATGGGTCTTGAATAAGCAAAAAATTGGTCATAAATTCAACGAAGTTCCAAACAAGGGTCCCACAAATATTTCTTGTCTGGGCCCTTATAACTTTTAAGATGGCACCGCCACATAATTAGCTCATAGTTAAGGACAAAAGAGACAAAACATAAAAACAGGTAAAAGACATCCCGCTATAGAGCCTGTGCGATTTAGACTACCAACACATTTCATGAAACTTCGGTGTGCATGAAGAGTTGATGACGCCACTCTAATAAAATTGACTTGTGACCTTAGAAAGTCACCAGTCTATGGTGGAGCCCACAATCACATTCCGTTTCTCTGCACCCCTCAATTTGCATACAAGTAACATGCCTCCTGGCACACAAACTTTAATGGCCATCTATTAGACCACCTCAGACTTTTGTGTCTCCTATAGATGGGGTTGGAGTCAGGGGAAGGGCCAAGAGTCTGGAACTAGGATGAAGCCAGGGTCTCAGCCAAGGAAGTTCCTCTTGGGTTGCAGAAGGAAGAGTCAGTAAAAGGGGATTGCATAGAAAAAGTAGTTCTGTGATGCTTAACAGCAACCTTTAGTCGGCCAGGGTGACTGGATGCTTTCTGTTATCTGGTATTAGAATTGTAATTGCATTCAGTGGCAGCTGCTGTTGGACAAAAGTGGTGGGCCAGCGCGGGGGAGAAAAAAAGGAAAGAAAATAACATTACTTACCTGCCAGCGGAAGCCACATAGGTGCTGTTCTGCTCCTGTCGACTCCCAGCAGTTCACAGGCTCCCAGACTCCCTTTCGCCAATCCAGATGCAGCTCTCATGCTGAGAATACAATTACCCAGCATGAGAGGAGCATCGGGATTGGTCTCAGCGGTCTGATTTGGAGCTAAGTTTGGGCCTGGGAGCCTGTGTCTTTTCTCCACCCGGCTGTGCAACGTAGCTTGGGTTGGAGAAAGGCTAACTGCATATGTCGGTTTGACTGACCTAAGACTGCCGGCCAAACCAACATGCGCACTTATGGTGCCTAACACTCCTCCTCCATTCTGCTGTCCATTTGGATAACACAGCCCTGACCCTCCCTAGACTGGCTCAGTGCTGAAAAATAAAATGATAATATCATTGTTTTATTAACATTTTATTATTCTTGTTTGCATTGCTGAGAGAGCAGTGAGGTGACAGAGGAGCCGCTGCTGATTGTAATTATATAGCGCTTACTACCCCAGACGAGGCGTTATAGCGCTTTATAGTAGGTAGCATACTACTCCGGAACCCAAGGTTAGTGGTGAATCCAGTTTCCTCTCTCTGGTATTGTCAGACAAAAGGAGACATAAAAAGTCATGAGTTGATAATGTGAGGAAGCACATGTTTTCCAGAGAGCACAGGAAACTGACTAGAGTAAGTGTGTAAACCGAAGAAGCGTAGACACAAGAGCTGTTTACTTCTTTGAACAAAGCCTATTGAAAGAGGGTGACTGGCAGGGCAAGGAAAGGCGCCCACTATGGCTGCATACATAAATAAACAGATACCACATCTGACCCTTCACGTGGTGGGCTCACAGTACTAAACTAACCTCAACAAATCTGAGAAAGCAGTGACCTGGGAACAACAGGTCCAGTCTACAAGCATCCGCAAAGTCAAGACATTTCGCTTTTCTAATAGCGGGCAGTCAGGTGTCTCAGGGGTATGAGCATCTGTTTTGTTTATGTTTTGTTAGAATGTCTGTGTGAGCGGGATGATGGCTCATTGAAGACCAGGAGCCTGTAAAAGTATAGTAGGAATTTATTCACACCATCACAGTCCAGTCAATGATAAGGAATGACAGTTGAGATGTTGACAGAATGACAATTATAACCTGCATAACTGCTTTTGGAATGCTCTAATAACCGGAGAAGGAAGGAGTGTAGGAACAGCTGAGCGAGAGGAAATGGAAATGAGAAAAAAAGGGGTAAAGGCGATTATTCAGCAAAAAAAAAAAAAAAAAATATATATATATATATATATATATATATATATATATATATATATATATATATATATATATATATATATATACGCACATTACAAGACATCTCCTCACCAAGGAAAAATCCATTGAAGAAGTGCATACTCTGCAGTTTTATACTTATTCATGATGAAAGTGAATAGGAGGAAGAAGCATAGCTACACATTTTTCAGGTGAACAGTACTTGACCACAAGTAAACTTTAGGCCGGGTAAGGGAAAGATGGAGTAAGATGGAACAAAGGTGAGAACCAGTTTGTAAGAAAAGCACAAGGTGGGAAAGCATAAGCTGTAGCATACAAATGAAAAGGAAACTTTTGGAATGACACCAATAATTTCCAACTCTGAGATAAGGACGCTGGAAAAATACAGTAAGGGAAACATACGGATACATCTTAATTCATTATAAAATCCTTGTGCAGATTGGGCACACAGAGTTCCCTCTTTTTCTCCTTCTCCTCTATCCCATTTTCATTTGGGGAGTTGGATAAGTGTATGGATTGCATCATGTGATTATCTTTTACACATCTAGAAACTTTGTCTGTACCCCACGCTTGGCCATTTCAATCCAGACGTACAATTTTCAAAGGAACTGAGAAATGACTACCACTTGTAGTCTTTTTTCCTGGCAACCCGCCTGTCACCCAATCCCCTTCTTCAAACTTAGGTTGGACGGCACAATTTTGCCAATCGTACCTTTCCTAATATTTATTTTGATGTTTTGCAGTTTTCTTCATTTCATGTTCCCTACAGACTAACACAGGATATTTTTTTCTTTTCAATCAATACATTGTCAATTTGGTTCCTGCCTCCCTTTTCTTCAGTGAGACAAATGGTGATAATCCTGTGACATTATTTGGAGTAGCACAATATGCCCGTATAGTCTCTTGGAGAGCTTTTGAGATAGGAACATGCTTCATATCCGCTCTTTGCATACAATCTTTTATCATACAGTTTATTCGTTCTCCCATGCCACTCGCTCTTGGGCAATACAAGGCTGTTTTCAGCTGTTTAATAGACAATTCTTTAAGAAATTCTTGCATTTTAAAAGATGTAAATTGTACCCCATTATCCATAATGAGGATCTCACATACCCCTTCCTCAATAAATGTGTTTCTCAGAAAACTGATTGGTACATCTGTGGTAATACTGCACCCACACTTGACTACTACTCAACGTGTTTGGTAGTGAACAAGAATAAATGCAAAATGTTATGTTAAGGATTTGCAGTTGAGTGGTCAATGATGCCGGTGCTAATTGGACCCATGGTTTATTTGGAACCTCAACGGGAGACAACAGAGGTTTCCTTGTGCTAAGGGTTTTATCACTGTTAGCATAATTTATGCCATTTTTTACTGTCCTTTCAATCCTGGTGTCCATATAGGGCCATCAGTAATCGGATCATGTTTTGTCAGACTTCTGCCAAGATGACCTACGTGGGCCAGATCAATAATTCTTCGTCTCATTCCTTGCGGACGAATAATTTTGACCCTTCTGCACACATACTTCTCCGATTAGCTTAATTCGAATTTGACCTCCCAATATTTGGCTAAGAGGTCAGGTAATTTATTTTTGCTTTCAGGTCACCCTCCATTAATATATTAAAGAAGTGTGTCAATTTCTTCATCCTTAGCCAAACATAGTTACCATTTGTTGGGACTAGTACTAGGTAAAATTACTTCTAGGAGAACATCCTCAGGGATTTCTTACATGTCCTCAACATTACTTTTGAAGGGATTACGGGAGAGGTCATCAGCAAAAAAAATGTGTGACCCAGATAAATACTGCATCCTGAAATGTTATCCCTCAAGACCCAGTCCCCACCTAGTAATGCTTGGTGTGGTTCTCTCTGAGCCCTTTGTAGTAATTGCATTAATCAGTGGTTTATGATCTGTTCTGATGGTGAATGCAGCGACGGCTCCTCTGCTGAGACAGAGGAGTGTTGCCCCACTGCTTTTAGCAGTGGGAAGGAAGGAAAAATACAATTATAATAACTGGACGTTATTAACAATTTATTTTGTTCCTGTGTCTTTGCGGGGTGGGGCTGCTCTGCTCTCAGAGCAGGGAAAGGAGTTGTGGCACTCTGTAAAGTGTGCATGAATATTTGACCGGCTCTCTTGGGCCGGCCAAACAGTCATGTGCAATCACAACTCTGCATTACAGTGTTGTGATTAGTCAGGGGAGCCTGGGAGCTTACCAATCACAACGTTGTTCTTCAGCTTTATGATTGGTGAGGGCAGCCTGGCTGCTTCCTCTCCCAGCTGGAGCGGAGGGACGAGTACGACGAGGTACGACGTGAAGAGACTGAGTGGCAGCTTTACAAGCCCTTTGCGCCTCTTTTACTCCGCTGTTGGTTCACTTTTGTGACGAGGCGACGGCGCAAAACCAGCTGTGAGGTATTTACAATGTGACGCATCTGGGAGATGCATCACGTTGTGAAGCCCAGCGCCAGAAGTAGGAGTTCCTCCGCAGGGGTGCATTCCATAGCAGGAACTCCTCCTAAAAGTGGCTGAGTGAAATCTACAAGATTTCACTCAGTCACTTTTGAGCCCATGCTGCGTCAAAACCCTGCGCCTGCTTGAAGCAGACGAAAGTATTGACAAGCATTTTGAAGCTAGGGCACCCCAGAGCCTTGCTGGAGCTGCGTCGCCAACTCCAGCAATGCGCCGCTTTTACGGCACATATGTGTCACTCATCTGTCCGTATCTGCCCCATGGTGCGCCACATTGTAAATGTGGCGCATCCATGGTGGCGGAGCCGTGACACACAATAACTGGCGCATCCCTGCTGATATGCAGGCATGCGCCAGTTATTGTAAATATGCCCCTAAGTCTTAATTAGGTTTAATTCCTTCTTGGGATAGTGTGTGGCCCAGATATTCCACAGATAAGTACCCCGCTCCGTGCTTTCGGAGAATTTTAATCAGACAACTGACAGACGACCAGCAATAAAGGTGGGTGGAGGAATTGTCAGAGGTCTGCTGTTGGATATGTGAATGAATGAATGAATGAATATGAGATTTATAATGCGCAAACTTAGCCCGAAAGGGCATCAAGGCGCAAGGAACAGACAGACATACAGTCTTAGAGGCGGATGTATGACAGCTAGTAGGCCTGAGAGAAAAGCCATGTCTTTAGAAGTCTACGAAAGACCACCAAAGAAGTCTTACTAGAAAGTTCAGGAGGGAGGGAATTCCATAGTTTAGGAGCCAGAGTGGAAAAGGCTCTTCCACCCCATCTCGCCTTCGCAAATCTGGGGACTGAAAGCAGATTTTGGGAGGCTGAGCGGAGGGTTCTTCTAGGGATGTAGGCACAGAGGAGAGACCTAACGCCTTCTGGGCCTAGCCCAAAAACTGCCTTATGTGCCATGCAGAGGAGCTTGAAGGAGATCCTGGAATGTATAGGGAGCCAGCGAAGGTCCTTCCTGGCCTGAGTTACTGAAGCCAACCTAGGAAGGTTCAAGACCATCCTGGCAGCGGCATTCTGCACCATTTGCAAGCGATGGACAAAGCTCTTATTAACCCCTTCGACACTCATGACGAGCTCAGCTCGTCATGAGGTACACCTCTCGTACACTCATGACGAGCTGAGCTCGTCATGACTAATGGGATTTACACATTCTTCAGCGCAGGAGGGGAAAACCATAAGCGTTGATGGTGTTAATGCTGCTGTAGAGGGCATTAAAGTAATCAAGCCCGGAGAAGACCAAGGCAACTGTTGGCTGTTTCCGAGCTGCATGGAAAAGATACGGGGCGATCTTTCTAAGAGTCCTAATGATGGCGCAGCAGGTGGACACCATTCTGTTGACCTGGGTGTCAAATGATAGTGCTGCGTCAATCAATACTCCAAGATTCCTGGCGAAGTGGGTATAGTGGGGGCAATCCCCCAAGGACGTCAGACACCAGTCCTCCGACCATAATTCCTGATTTCCACCAAAAATCAGAACCTCCGTCTTTTCCCCATTTAACTTTAAGAAGTTCCGTACCATCCATTGTGATACTGCCTCCATGCATGCTCTGAATTTGAGGGCTGAGTCATTTGCTGACTGGGTGATGAAAACCATAATCTAGGTATTGTCGGCATAAGGTAGTACTTCAAATCCAAAAGATCTCACCACTTTAGCAAGAGGGGTGACATAGATGTTGAATAAAAGTGGACTTAATGACGAGCCCTGCGGTACCCCACATTGCACCGATTGGGAGGGAGAAAGAAAAATGCCCATCTTGACTCTCTGCTCTCTTTGATGTAGGAAAGAGGACAGTAACCTGAGAGCAGTGCCGTCCACCCCAATCCCCTTAAGCCTGGAAACCAGTTTTAACGGGGAGAGGGTGTCGAAGGCTGCAGTGAGATCTAGCAGCACCAAAAGAGTAGTGTGTCCCCTACCGGCCTCAGAGCGTATGTTGTTAATCACGACCGTGAGGGCAGATTCTGTACTATGTGCGGCCCGAAACCCGTGTTGGGAGATGTAGCAGAATACATCGATCCAATCACCCTGAGTATCAATGCGCCTCGATTGGTGTACTGTCTCGGATTAGATAATGTTTTCTGCCGAATTATAGTGGTGAATAGCTGTCAGATGTCAGATTGTGCTGCGGGTGGTTGTCATAAGCGTATGCGGTCTAGTTGTCATTTCTCACAGACGCGCTGCTTTGAAATGCGTAATGCTCGATGAGACAATAGGAGCGGGCCTTGGCGTCACTCCTCACAGACGCGCCTTGTCTGAGTGGATGCTGCTCGATGCGCTGGTGTCGTGACTGGGTACGGTCACTTCAACATGGTGCTAGCCCATTCATATCTTGCTTGCCCACCTTTAGCAGTTCAGACTTGTACTGTATTCTATGGTGATTCTTGATAGCTTCTTTACAAGGGGAATTTTCATCACGTGTGCAGCCTCCGACACTCGGCTATAATGTTGTTGTAATTAAAGAAGTCCTATAGCCAGGTATTAAACAAGCTGGATTCAATAAAGCTTAGTTCCAAGTTCAGTTTCAAGTAAATAAGTTAAGATGACAAAAACCCCACCAGTAGCTGCCTCCCTGCTGCTCAGCCTGCATCCACCAAGTGCCACTCCACACATCTCCAGACCCCAAGCATCCCGTGACATCACACACATCCAACATTCCAAACATCATCAAGTACACAAGCACTCACTCTGGCTGAGCAGTAGGGAAGAGACAAGTAAGTTATAACAAATGTGCTTAATTTAACACAGTATGACTTGTAAAACCAGTAGCACTTGCCAGGCATCCCTGACTTAAATCCAGGATTTCCAAGATGGCTTTTACGAGTTCTTGACTGGGTACAGAAGATGGAGTCACTGTCCCTACACAGCTTGTCATCTCATCACCACTGGTATATTGAAGACCAGGAATATGCAAAAGTATAGTAGGTATTTATTCACATTATCACAGTCCAGTCAGCTATAAGGAATGACAGTGTGAATGTTGACAAAATGACAATAACCAGCATAGCTACTTTTGAAATGCTCCAATAACCGGAGAAGGAAGGGGTGAAGGAACAGCTGGTAGAGAAGAAATGAGACAAAAGAATAAAGTTTATTACAACATTCTTGTTGGCAGTGTCAGTGGAGAAGGCAGCGATTAAACTCCCTTTTACTCTACCGAGCAGAGGTGATGCACTCGTGTGCGCACTATGACAAGATGATATCATGTCTCAGCAGCACTGCAATGCTTTAAGTGTCAGTATCATCAGCAGACATCTGCATTGACTCTGCAGCTCCATGTTCCAATCCAGGTGAGTAAGGGCTTGATTTAAAGTTTGGATAGGGTACTCTGTCACCTTTGCAATATCTGCCAAACGGAAGGTCATCCCGCTCAGTTATAGTCGGACGAACCTTCAGTTTGTGGATGGCAGAGACGACTCCTTCTCCACCGCGACATACACCTCCGACGGGCTGACAGAGTAAGAACCGCAGCTTTGGAGGTTTTGCCATTTGTCCACCCATCCTATTTAGAGTGGGCAAACAAATGGTACTTTTTCACTATCTAACACCACCTGGTAAAACTTGGTGGTAAGAGGCAGTGAAAACTGCAGAATGACCCCATCCCCCCCCCCGCCCCCGATGTCATGTGAAAAAACTCCCATAGCAAGGGGGTCATTGTTGTTTTTATTTTCAAAAACAAAATCTCCCTTGGGATTTTTTCTTTGAAACAAAAAAAATGTTTGCTGTACAACTTCCTCATGTTAACGGGGCCATCCATCAATGTTTAAAATACATTCACAGGCACCCCCATGAGTGTGGCTTTTTCCAATGCAAAAAAATGTCCGCTGGTCCGGCAAACATCTATAAATTTGATGGGAAAATCAGAGCTTGATTTGAGACAGTGGTTTCCGGTGCTTAATTGGCAGCGCAGGCACTTTTGACAGTGTGCCACATGATGGGCTGTTTGTCTGATTTAGAGTAAACACAACAACAGGTGTTTACTTATTCAATATATGTTAAAAAAAAGGGTCAATACCTGCCGCCCATGCTAATCTTATAACTTTGGAGGCCTGGATTAGTCTGAACTGTCACACTTGTAGGAATGTGATGGTTAGTAGCTGGTTTGGTGCTGTCACTGACAGCACTGGCAGGGGCAATGGGGTGGTGTAGGCTGCAGTGGCCTCCTGATGAGGGCCCTGGCACTTCATTCTTTACTAATTAAGCTCTGGAAAAAAATATCCATCACCCAGATGGAGAAAATCCCATTGACGATCTCTAAATCAGCCCTTATTGTGCTGTATTAATGTATCTTCCCTGGAGATCTGGACGCAGGTTTGATTCGGAGCAGAGCTAAGTTAGCCTTGGTGGCAAGAAGGATTTCTCCAGTTTCCATACTGCAGTAGGCACTGCCCCTTTGAAGGAGAGCGAAGTCTGCCCAAGACAACAACTAGTGGCCGCGTGCCGCCACTGCAAACAAGAGTGAAAAGAGACTATTTACCTGCCTTACTAGTCAGACTGCTAGCCAGCAGCTAGAGAATCATCACCCGAGTGCCTCTCAGTAGTCACCTGTCATCACGACCACAGGGAGAGAAAGAAACGGTTTGCTTCCGGTGGCAACATTGCATCATCTGGAATTACTTGCTGGCAAAGAGGGCCTGGAGCAGAATTGGCTGTAATGAAAAAGGGAAGCAGGGGCAGCGAAGAGACACTGCAAGCCACCCCCCGCCCCATGGTGGTGTCCTGACGCCAAAGCACACTGACAGGAACATGCACCAACAGTGACTTGATACAGCAGATCAACCCACCATAGCGCTGAGGCTACTGCGTGCACAGATAAGTGACTGGCAAACGAGCACAAGGCCAAGTGAGGCAAACCTGAGCTTGGCTGTCTGAAGCTCTGCATGTGGCTGGTGCTGAACAGACATGGCCACAAGCTGCCTTGACTGAGATGAGAGACTGACTCGGTGCGTGCCAAGAAAGCACTGTCTGCCACCACCGCACTTTTGAGGAAAGCGCCACATGCCCCCTAGTGGCCCCTGTTGTTCCGGGGGAGGAGAGCATTCAAGCTCCTCGTAGCAGGACGTCATCACTGCAAGAAAGAGCAAAAACACAGGGCACCAGCAGACAGCACCCATGATGACTAGCTACCAGCCCCACCACTGGCTGAGCAGAGGCAATGCCAAGAGGGCAGCTACACAATGCATGGCTGCCTGAAAGGAGAAGCACCAGCTGGCCAACCAGTACTGCATGGCCACCAATCAAGGAAGGGGTGACCAACCCTGCCAAACACAAACACAGCACCGCAACGGCACAGCTTTGAGGAGCAAGCGCGATGTCCCTGACCAAGGGAGGTTGCCCTTTATCAAAGTAGCGAAGCACAAAGGAGATCCCAGTGGTGAGGCCCTGTATGGCCCCAACGCAGGAAGGTTAGAGATCGTGTTTAACCTACCTGCACTAGCACTGCCCTGCAGTGGGCCAGAGATCATTCAGGGAATGCTTCCAACACTGCCTTGATGCTGCTTCACACATAGGCCCATTACAGGCGAGACGAGAGCTTCACCTCCCACAGCGATCCTGAGTTGCAGCCAGAATACCTTGTCGAGGAGAAAAGGGTATTGAAGGCACTGCAGAATGGATCCCTCAAAGCACACCTACCTCCACTGCTCTCCATGAAATGGCTGACGCACCTGAGAAGACACCTAGTGCTATAGACAGGACCGGCAAGTTGTTTGTGACGGGAGAAGATGCGTAGTCCAAAGGACATGACGGAGTGAGCAGGAGGTCCCTGTGAGAACACGTGGCCTGTCGCCACTTCAGAGTATGTGTAGAAAAGACATGCAATACATGATTTGTCGCCACGTTGCAACATTTACAAAGAAGACATGTGGCCGGATGCCACAATACACAGGAAGCAAGAACCAAAGAAAAGAAAGCGTGGCACGTTGCCACATATGCAAAGAAGAAAATGAGTGGGGAGATAAGAGGGTGACAAACCTGCCACAGAAGAGCAGACGACCATAGGTGCTCATACCATTACCTGAGTGCACCTACTAATACAAGCCAGCCACCGGGGCCCAGTGACGTCACTGGAGATAGCTCAGCGGGAGTACCAAATGTAAGCCGCCTACATGCGCGAACTGTGAAACTGCCCCATGCTTCACATTGTGACCGTCCAGCCACCTGTTACCGGCTGCTTAAAGTAAATGGCATCCCTGTTTGCTTACACACATGCCGAATAAGAAGAGCTGCACCAAGTGTCCGGCGAGTATCATGACTGCAAGGATCCTCCAGTCACTTTTACTCCATGCAAGTCAGCACCACCTGTTGTACAAGTCATCTTATGGCAGCCACTCCATCATTTGCCATGTGCATCACCACCATCCCTGGAGCATCAAGTAACACGACCGGAGTCCTGCACCATTGCCATACAGACTGACTATCGGAAGAACCAGTGACCATTTGTTTAACTGGCTTACATTCTGATCCCGGTAGCGAGAGCATGCTCTGACCAGGACACATCCACCCCTGACGTTGCACGATTGACTAGGCGGTGGCTCCGAGGTGGTCTTGCGGCTGTCCAGATGCAGACACGTGCACAATATAGGCAGTATCGTGGCAACTCATCCAAGGGGCCTCCCCCATGTGTTAGAGATGGACTTTACTTTGCCCCACCGATGGATTCCAGGAAGTAGCCAGTTCATGCAACGGAGACTTCAACAGATCACAGAATGCCTAGACTGTCTTCAAGGGATCAAGCAACATCATCGTCGAGTGTGGCTCACCGGTTAGAGGAGGCAGACCCGGACGCAGAGGTCAGACCCGGCACCAGGGTTCAATCCCCGACGCGGCAGGGTCTTGAGCTCAAAATGTCCACGGACTCGATAATTCTCACCTCAGTGCCTACTCGAATCATGGGTTCACACTCTGCAACTCTGGGCAATAGCTTGCTTAATCTTCACTACGGCCCCACCGCGATGGGATGGCTGGCTTTCACCTTGGGGATGCCCAGTACGGGTTATCTCGCAGGGAAAAGCCAGGACGGGTTCCCAAAGCAAGCGCTTTGAGACCTTACGGTGAAAGGCGCTATATAAGAACGTATGATTTACGATTTATTTATTTACAGTGGACTCCCCCAACGCTCCTGGTGCACCTATGTTTGAACTATAAGACACCAATTGCCTCACAGCAAGAGTACGCTGGAACGACTAACATCACATAGGTGTACTGTCACTCAGCTGACGCAAAGCTGAAAGGTCCGGACTTCATCAGCACTGTGTTTGTGTCCAGATGAACCTGGTTTAAGTATGGATACGTCCGAGGATTCCCCGGGTGCTCCCAGCTGCACCCTCGCACTGCTGTCCTGCGAACTGCAGCTCCGAACTGTGAGACTTGCAGTTATTTTTAGTTGTATTCTCGTTCCTTCCCACAGGTTGGACTGCTGTTTGTTGTGTTTTTGCTTTTTAATAAAATGTGGAAGGAATGTATTGTCCTGCTAGACACAGTCTAATGCTTTGCCAGCCACTCCCCCGAGGGCTGGCCATACACCCACCCCACACCCATCCAACACTGGCGTCACCAGTCAGGTGACCCTGTCAATAAAAGCGCTCGAGTGCACGTGCTCGAGACCAGTGCTAGTAACCATAATCACTGTGTTGGTGTCCGTCATTTCCGCAGCATGTGGGCCTTAGGCCCATGACATCACAAAGGGAGCAGCCAGCTTGCGCCATAGAACCAGGACACGTGACACCCATGATCCCAGCACACCACGACCAAATAGTCCTGTGGTAAGGCCACGAGGCTGCATTCTTGATATAGACAGTGGTGGATGGCCCAACCTTCTCAACCCTACACAGCAAAGCTTCATGGTGCACCCCAGGGAGGGTGGAGTTTGCTAAACTTTGAATATCTGTCCTCCCTACAGCCCTTCCAGAGATAAAGCAAGTACCACGTGAGGTCTCAGATTCCTGAGCTCGACACGTCCACTGCTGTTACTTCACTTAACAAATGTGTTGACAGGAAAAGAACATTGATTGTGGTCGACTTAACTGATGGCAAGATCAGGACGGGACAATATATCGGGTCGAGGCATCTGCTGGAGAGATAGACGGGCCCGCAGACGCACGTGAGGGGGCGCTGTTAGCAGCCGCGGTGGACGCGCGCCAAGCATATTAGAAGCCGCTATAAATAACCCCTTTAATTTGCCCATTGTTTAACTGCTTAGAAAACAATCCGTAAAGTGCTTCCAACTTCAGAGGGGTTGGGCTGGAGAAGGAAAGCGCTGCTAGCTGCCCCACCCTTCCTCCCACCCCAGGCCTCAGAGGTGGGAGGCAGATGCCTCGCCTTCCTCAGCATGTAGAGCTGCTGTTACGGGCCCTCAGACTGTTTACTTAATGTCTTACATCAGCCATTGTCTATACAAGGAGCTGGGCCCCCGGCGCGGGTGCCAGGCGCAGAGCCAGGGCTCAGCCAGGCACTGGAGGCCGGGGAGAACCAGGAACCGAACCAGCAGCCAGGCACTCGGGCTGCTGTGAGAAGAATCCTCGTCGCCACTGTGATACCCCAACAAAGAGACCTCTTTGTTACACGTCGCCACGCCATACCTTCTACTCTACCGCTTCTTGGTTGTGTCTCTTTTAGTTCACTTTAGTTCCTGGTTTTACAAGCACTACATATCGCATTTCGGCCTCCTGTGCAAGCTTAGGATAGTATAACCCATGGGACTGTTAGCCCTGGGAGTGGTTTAATCTAAACAGGCAATGTGTGTTGTATTGTAGCATTTATATAGCGCTTCGTGGCTTATTGTGGGGTGCAGAAGCGCATTTCCCGACAAATAGCACACTACAGTGTAGGGGAGTGCGCCATCGGCAGAATGCGTTTTATCTTGTTATTGTATGTGGGAAGTATTCTGGGGTAATGCGCGAGTGGCCAGAGGGTGCCAAGCAATGCGATGGAAGAGGAGGAGTGAGGTGGGCGCACAAATATAAGTGTAATTTGCTGTTGGTTACAATTGATGCTGCAGGCCCTGTGCTCTGAATCATGGTTTCGGTTATGCTAGAGGCAGGTATTGACCTGTTGGGGACATGGGAGGCAGGCGGGTTGAAATGTAAAGGCTGCTACACAGCGCCATCCTAGCCAGAGGGGCAGCAGATGCTGCTGTCTGTTCACCAAAGAAGGGTCCATCAGAGAAGGCCTAGTGGTCCCTCTGGCGACGTGCACAAGGCAGAGATGCACTGGAGTAAAAGGATGGTAAATAGGCAGGTATGGAAGTATGGTATGGAGGTATGAGCAGCAGCCAGGCACCTTTTTAAAGGGAGGGGATCCCACCAACCGCGGTATAAATACGCCCGATGAGCGAGAAGGGAAGTGTAGGAGCAATCAAAGTTGGCAACCTGAGCAGAAACGAACCACTGTTTAAAAGGCCCATGTCTGCTGATGATATCGAACGGTTGGGGGTTTAAAAAAAAATAATAATAAAAAAGGAAACTTACCTGCTGGGTGTCCCGCCGCCTCTCCTCCAATGCAGGAAACGGGCAATGCAGGAAACTGGAAGCACTCAGGCTCCCAGACTCTCCTAGCCAATCACGATGCTGCTGTCACCAGCATGACAGCAGCGTTGTGATTGGTCTGAGTGCTGTGGTTCAGCGCTCAGAGAGGGACTGGGAGACTGTGCATGTTCTCCACCCAGACTGTGCAATACAGCCGGTGGAGAACATGCAAAGTGTGCATGACTTTTTGTCCGGCCCAAGATGGCCGGCCAAACCATCATGCGCACTCATGGTGCAGCAAACACTCCTCCTCCCTCTGGCGTCATGCAAGCCCAGCCCCACCCCCTCCAAATTGTCTCCAAGTTCAATACAAAAAATAAAATGATAATAACGTTCGGTTAATATCATTTTATTTTTCCTTTTTATTGCTCTTAGACAGTGGGGCGATGCTCCTCCGCCTTAGCTGACAAGCCGCCGCTGTGCTGATGGAGGCTGAAATTTTGAGCAGGGATTCACAACCCCATAACCCTCTAAAGCTCCCAAAGCCAGATGAGCGAAAGTCTGACCAGCCACAGTCAGGTCAAGGCTCAGACCCTGGCAAGACGGGCGCTCTGAACATGCAAGGGTGAGAGATGAAGCGCTTGATGGGTTGCAAGGGTGAGAGATGAAGCGCTTGATGGGTTGCAAGGGTGAGAGATGAAGCGCTTGATGGGTTACAAGGGTGAGAGAAGAAGCGCTTGATGCGCTGCTGCTGAATCAGTTTGCCCCATGTTACGCTTCAGTACTCACATCTCCATGTGACCCCGATAGGTTTGTTTGACCCTTGGTCATTCCAGTTTACAAGAGGAGGCATCCTCCTGACCTTCTAGTATTTCCTCCCAGACAAATTCTGCATTTATTATTAGTAGTAAATGATATTTCAGGATGAAAAGGGGACAAGGTGGAGAAAGGAGACTTCCTCTCCCGCCATTGTTTCAGCTGGGACAGCAGCATTGATTGGTTAGATTTGGTAGATCTCACTTAGTTCAATATTACCCCGGCCCTTCTCTAACCTTTGTGCCTTCCAAAAACAGGATTTAAATATATCTCCACAAGTTACATTATATTCAGATCTCATCTGCCTGGTCCTTTCTGATTTTCTTCCTTTGCACGCCACTAACACTGCTCTCACCGCTAGCGAGAGGCTTTTGATACACAACAATAGTAACAATCATGTGTCATTTCCTGTTCTAGACAACTCCTAATTGAGCCCCTTTGAGTGCTGGTGTTCCATAATCCGCTGCCCCCCCGTGAGGCAGTGCCCCCCCCTGTTTTGCGCATGGGTACGCATGCGCATATTACGGCCGATGACGTAGTACCACGCCCACCATCATTCCGTGTCATCATCATTGCGCATGCTCTATTCGAACATGGCTCGCGTCTCGGGCAGAAAGCGCCCGCGGGGTCCTTGTGCCGACCTCTATACACAGCCCGTCTCATTACCCCCCACCTGCAGGCCGGTATTGCCCCGCATTAAAGCTGCTACATATTTATTTAAAATGTACGTGTTAAACAAATTCCATTTCTGACAGCTCTCAGCGTATCCCCAGTAAGTGTCCTCAATTCTTTATCCTTTCCTTGCTATGTCCATCTGATCGGCCTCACTCGGACTTCTTCTCAGACCCCTCTCCCTTTCCTGCTGTAATCAAATCTCCATCAGATAGATGGTGATTAAATTGGCATTAATTAAAATGAATTTTGAAGTGTTCCAGCCTCGTACACCGCTTCGGGCTGCTGGTGGCTCGAGGCTGTGAACAATGTTGGCACAAGGACCCCGCGGGCGCTCTCTGCCCTTCTCCGCCCCGTGACGTAGGGGGTGCAGCCACACACGGGGATACAGTGACTCTCGGAACACCGGCTTCAGTCAGCCAGGTGTGCTGTGCGAGTCTGCCTGGCACTGCAGCTGTGCTGTTGCGTGGGCGAGTGGAACCTTTGCCCGCCTTGTTCACGTGGGCACCCTGCACTTAGACACTGTAGACTAGTGTTTCCAAAACTGCGGGTCGTGACCCACCTGATTTTTGGTGGGTCCGGAAAGTCCAAGCAATAAATAAAGACGCCTCTAAACTCTGTATTTATCTTGTCACATTTGCTGTGCTTCAACTACAGAGGTCAATGTCAGGAAATCTAAATGGCTGCATATTTATTAACATGTCAGAGAAAGAAAAGTACAATTAATTACATCATAGTCAAGTCAAGTCAAGTCATAAAATTTGTATAGCGCACTACATACCCAGAGGGTTTCAAGGCGCTTAGGAAGGGGAGGAGGATTATTTGTCAAATATCCACGTTTTAAGCTGCTTTCTGAACGCTAGGTGATTCTGGGTGAGGCGAAGGTAGGCGGGGAGTGAGTTCCATGTTTTGGCAGCCAAGTATGAAAAGGATCTGCCTCCCATGGTGGTCTTGTTGATGCGAGGTACAGTGGCGAAGGCTTGGCTGGAAGAGCGAAGTTGGCGGGAGGGGGTGTAGAAGGACAGTCGAGAGTTGAGGCAATCTGGACCGATGTCGTAGAGTGATTTGTGTGCGTGGGTAAGCAGTCGGAAAGTGATCCTCTTATTGACGGGTAGCCAGTGGAGGTCTTTAAGGTGACCAGAGATGTGTTCGTTTCGTGGGATGTCTAATATGAGTCTGGCTGAGGCGTTTTGGATTCGTTGTAGTTTCTTCTGGAGTTTAGCGGTGGTACCTGCGTAGAGGGTGTTTCCGTAGTCCAGTCGGCTCGTGACTAGAGCGTGGGTGACTGTTTTCCTTGTTTCGGAGGGGATCCAGCGAAATGTTTTTCTGAGCATGCGAAGAATGTTAAAGCAGGAAGAGGATACGGCGTTGACTTGTCTGTTCATTGAGAGTGAAGAATCCAGGATGACGCCAAGGTTCCGTGCGTGGTCTGTCGGGATGGGTGCTTTTCCGAGGGCTTCCGGCCACCAGGAGTCGTCCCATGCAGAGGGGGATGAACCTAAGATGAGCACTTCTGTTTTGTCTGAGTTCAGTTTCAGACGGCTTTGTTTCATCCATTCGGCGACTTCTTTCATTCCTTCGTGTAAGTTAGTTTTGGCGGTGCTGGGGTCCTTGGTGAGAGAAAGGATTAGTTGAGTGTCATCCGCGTAAGAGATGATGTTGAGGTTGTGTTGGCGGGCGATGGTCGCGAGGGGGCTCATGTATACGTTGAAGAGGGTGGGACTGAGTGAGGATCCTTGAGGTACGCCGCAGATGATTTCAGAGGCTTCGGACTTGAATGGTGGGAGGCGGACTCTCTGGGTTCTTCCTGTGAGGAACGAGGTGATCCATTCCAGTGCCTTTCCTTGAATTCCGATGTTTCTGAGGCGTTGTAAAAGGGTGCTGTGGCAGACTGTGTCGAAGGCTGCAGAGAGGTCGAGGAGGATGAGGGCGACTGTGTCTCCATTGTCCAGTAGAGTTCGAATGTCGTCTGTTGCTGCGATGAGGGCGGTCTCAGTGCTGTGTTTGGCTCGGAAGCCAGATTGTGAGGGGTCGAGTGATTTGTTGGCTTCGAGGAAGGTGGCGAGCTGGTTGTTGACGGCTTTTTCGATGACTTTGGCCGGGAATGGAAGAAGCGAGATGGGGCGGTAGTTTTTGAGTTCGGTGGGGTCTGCTGTTGGTTTTTTCAGAAGGGCGGTGAGTTCAGCGTGTTTCCAGTCTTCCGGGAAGGTGGCGGAGTTGAGGGAGCAGTTGATGACGTCTCGGAGGTGCGGAGCTATGACAGAGTCTGCTTTGTTGAAGATGTGGTGAGGGCATGGGTCTGTGGGGGATCCAGAGTGGATGGAATTCATCAGGCGGATGGTGTCCTCCGTGGAGATTGGTTTCCAGGCGTTAAGGGTGTTTACGGGGGGAAGATGGTCAGCAGATGGTAGGGTGGGTTGGCTTCCGGGTTGGTTGTCAAAGCTGTTGTGGATGTCAGCAATCTTGTTGTGGAAAAAAGAGGCTAGGGAGTCGCAGAGGGTTTGAGAGGGGGTGATGTCGTTGGAGTTGGCCGAGGGGTTGGAAAATTCCTTGACGATGTTGAAAAGTTCCTTGCTGTTGTGGGCGTTGTTGTCAAGTCGATCCTTGAATGCTGTTTTCTTGGCTTTTCGGATCAGTTGGTGGTATGTACGGGTGGCGCTTTTGAAGGCGTCCTTGTTGTTGGTGGATGGGTCTTTTTTCCAGGCCTTTTCAAGGGAGCGGCAGAGTTTCTTGGACTTCTTGAGATCATCGTTGAACCATGAGGCCTTCTTGTTGCCAAGTTTGTGTTGACGTTTTTTCAGTGGTGCTAAGGTGTCGGCGGTGTTGGATAGCCAAAGGGTGAGGTTGGAGGCGGCTTCGTTGGCATTAGAAGAGAGGGCTGGGGAGGTTTGAAGGAGCGATGTGGAGATCTGATCCGTGGTGATTTTGTTCCAGTTTCTTTGTAGAGTTGGTTGGAGGTGGATGATGGGTTTCGGCTTGTTGTAGGTGAAGTGAACGCAGCTGTGGTCAGTCCAGATGAGATCCGTAGTGTGGCTGAAGGAGACATGGTTGCTGGAGGTGAAAATGGGGTCGAGTGTGTGACCTGCGATGTGGGTGAGGGAAGTGACCAGTTGTTTAAGTCCGAGGTTGGCGAGGTTGTCTAAGAGGGTGGCGGTGTTGCGGTCGTTGATCTTTTCAAGGTGGAAGTTGAGGTCTCCCAGAAGGATGTAGTCTTTGGAGGGGAGCGCGTGAGGGGTGATGAAGTCCGTGATGTCTTCACTGAATTTTGCGCGGGGTCCTGGTGGTCTGTAGAGGAGGGTGCCTCTAAGAGTTGTCTTGGGGTCGATGTGGATCTGGAAGTGGAGGTGTTCGGAGTTAGCGAGGTTGGCGTCGGAGCTGGTAGAGATGCGGATGGATTTCTTATGGACGATAGCGATTCCTCCTCCTGTATGGTCGGTGCGGTCCTTGCGTGTGATCTTATAGTCATCAGGGATAGCGATGGCGATGTCAGGGGCGGAGGAGGCGTTCATCCATGTTTCCGTTAGGAAGGCGATGTCTGGAGAGATGGTGTCTAGTAGGTTCCATAGGTCGATGGCGTGTCTGTGGACCGAGCGGGTGTTGAGCATGATGCATTGTAGGTGGTTGGGGTCGGATATCTGTTGTGTGTTCGTAGATGAGGAGTTGTTCTTGTTCTTGGTGACGTCGAACTTGGAGGAGTAGCAGGAGAAGGGTCCATGGGTGTGTCCAGGAGCGGCTTGGACGCAGATGGGGGAGCGGCCGGGGTTGAGGGCTAGGAGGGTGGTGGCATCGTAAGTAATGCGGGGGAGGTGGGAGGTACGAGGGACAGGGGGTCTGGCGCTGGGCGAGGTCCAGGCGCGGACGGGCGTAGACGGGCTTACCTTTGGCGCACCTTCGGCGCGAATGGGGCGCGGTCGCTGCGCGTGAACGCTGCGCGCAAGAGCAACTGTCATATGTAGATAGTGAGAGGGGAGGGGCGAGGGAGGGTGAGCTGGGAAGGCGGGAGCGGGGCGGAGACTCGGGCAGGGCCGACAACAATAATACTAACAACAAAATGGCCGGCGGGACGGAGCAAACAAACAGGCAAAGTAATGCAAAGTGCAGAAGTCAGTGAAGCCAACACAGCGAGGGCACAAATATCTCTGCAACTACTTAGCAGGCGAGGTGAAGCAGCGTTCTAAAGGCACATTAACTTACAGAGATAACAATCTTGCAATGTCAGTAGGTTACGTGATTTAAATCGATGTTTGCAATTAAAGCATGCAGTGAAAGATGAAATGACAAATTAGCAGCGCTGTATACAAACAAATGGAGCGCTCCTACAATGCGAGCTAATTAAATAAACAAATGAGTGAATAGCAGCGCTGTATACAAACAAATAAGGCTCTCCTACAATGCGAGCTATTTAAATTAATAAATGATTAGCAGCACTGTATGCAAATAAGCAGTCCTGCAAAGCGAGAAGAGATCGTGGTAGCGCCGAGTGCAAGCAGCTGGGGAGAACAACGATACCAGGCAGTTAGGGGAGGCAGGTCGGGAGCAGCGTGGAGGAGCGGCCGTGTCTGTGGTAAACAGGACGGTCACAGCGCGAACTTCTCAGCGCGTCTCTGATAGTCTCAGTGGGAGGGAGGGTGAGCTGGGAAGGCGGGAGCGGGGCGGAGACTCGGGCAGGGCCGACAACAATAATACTAACAACAAAATGGCCGGCGGGACGGAGCAAACAAACAGGCAAAGTAATGCAAAGTGCAGAAGTCAGTGAAGCCAACACAGCGAGGGCACAAATATCTCTGCAACTACTTAGCAGGCGAGGTGAAGCAGCGTTCTAAAGGCACATTAACTTACAGAGATAACAATCTTGCAATGTCAGTAGGTTACGTGATTTAAATCGATGTTTGCAATTAAAGCGTGCAGTGAAAGATGAAATGACAAATTAGCAGCGCTGTATACAAACAAATGGAGCGCTCCTACAATGCGAGCTAATTAAATAAACAAATGAGTGAATAGCAGCGCTGTATACAAACAAATAAGGCTCTCCTACAATGCGAGCTATTTAAATTAATAAATGATTAGCAGCGCTGTATGCAAATAAGCAGTCCTGCAAAGCGAGAAGAGATCGTGGTAGCGCCGAGTGCAAGCAGCTGGGGAGAACAACGATACCAGGCAGTTAGGGGAGGCAGGTCGGGAGCAGCGTGGAGGAGCGGCCGTGTCTGTGGTAAACAGGACTGAGTTTCAGGGAGTTCGAAAGGAATGGCTGTTGGGTGTAATTCTTTTGTGACAAGTAAATAAATTGTACACATTCAGCATTTAGGAAAACAACTATTAACTACAATTTTTGTAATCCTGACATTTGTTTCAAACAAAGATTTCAATAGGATCAAAATAAATCAAGGCACTTTACTTTGCGATGCACAAATGATAAAACTTTACTGAATCCTAATTTCCACACAATCATTTGTGTGCAACATAGATTTAGAAGTACAACTGTACGTCTCCACAACTTTAGTGGGCATTTCAATGAAATGTGTGTTGTTTGTAAATAACAGAACACTACTACACGTTGCTTTAAAAAATCATCCGCCTCATGTCCGTTAAAGCTAGGTGAGTCACAAAAGTTTGTCGTTTCAAAAGTTGGGCCATGATTCTAAAAAGTTTGGCAAGAACTACTGGAGGCACATTTTAGGGAAAGGTCAAACTAGCCCCTAGTACTTCAAGCGACGTTGTAATGTCTGGGGCTAGCCTTCCAGATTCATTGGCACTTGGTGCCACCCTCCTTACCCTAATCTCTGTGAAGATATTACCTACAACCGGCTATTATTGGCATTAGAAGGTGACGTACAATGAGCCCTGTGCCTGTGAGCGAGGGAAAATCAAACAAGCCCTTACTAATGCATGACAAGTTGCAATGTCTCAGGCTAGCTTTCCTGATTCCTTTGTGCTTGGACATATCCTTGCTGACTGTGGATGAATTTAATCCAAACTCAGTGCTTTAAATGGGCCGGTACTCACCGGTACTGAGTACCGGCACTTCTTATTGTTATCCCTTTAAGTACCGGCACTTCTCCCTCTGCCAAGGAGAGTACCGGTACTCTTGTCTGATATACTGTTAATTGCTAATTCTGCTGAGCACTGTGCTGAGCCCCTGCCGAACCGTTCAACAGCTTGTGGGTGTTGAAAATGCCATCTTCACAACTCGCTTGACAGAGCAGTGTCTGTACCATTCAGACACTGCTCTGTCAATCACATTTACACTATGGTGTGAATTGGGGCACAACACAGATTCCAGGCGACCCACTGAGAGCGGCAGTGAAGGAAGCCAGGGGAGGTAAAGAGTTAAAAGTGTCCTTATCCTGCGTGAGCTTTTTGTGTGAGTGTTTGACTAATTGCAAGTGTTTAACGACTTGTGTGAGCTTTTACATTACATGTAAAGGAAAGAGGAAGAGAGAGAGAGTGGATACTCTACAAAGGTGTTTAAAAAAAGTGTGCAGATTGCTTTGTATGTGCGCTCGGGCGGTGTGAGCGACTTGAGCCCAATGCAAATCAATGATGAAAATCAGGACCATTGTAATTATGCGGCAGGTTTGATAAAAGAATGCAGCAACAAAAGGCAAAGTATGCGGTGTAATGCAGAACATTTGCTGATTGTTTTAAATATTTTTGTCATTTTTATACTTGTAATACTATCCGGGCATTAGTTGCATTTCAGTTTAACACCAAAACATAGCAATGAGCAACAGAAAGGCGAGCAGTGAACATTTGTAAAGGACCTTCACTACACAGTAGCATGTGTTGCTACTATTTTACGAATTGTTTTACTGTTTGGGGTAGAAACAATTGTTTTTTGTTAAAATCTTCAGATTATGCAGCAGATGTGGCAAATGTGGCAGATCCATTATTTATGTGAAATGGAATCATAAATTCCACTTCCCTGACAAAAAAACAATTGGCATCAAGAAGCTGCACTAGATAAACTAGTATTGGCAAAGCCATTAGGTGTAGCCTTGGTAACGCTGTTGCAATCATTAATTCATAAAAGAATATTGCACTAGTATGTCACCCAAAAAAAATACCTCCTATATGTGGAGAGCCTAAGCATGCAAAATGTATTTAAACAAAAAAGGATTCACCATTGCATATAATTTAACAGAAAGAATACACAACAGATGGAAGTAGTACCATTGTATCATGTCCCACCTCTAGCCCCGCCCATAGCCCCGCCCACTAGCCTCACCTCTAACTCCATTTGATGAGTACCTGCACTTATTTTCTTCCATTTAAAGCACTGTCCAAACCTGCAAATCCCCTCCACTGTTTCCGAATTCAGCTATCCGCAAGAGATTACCGAGCCCTCACTTTGTGGCCATCAACGCAATGCAAGATCCACAGCTGCACAGAGGCATCAGATCTCTGGCTTTCAACTTGAATTTTTTGGATCTTTTTTTATTTCGGAAGCTTCGTTTACACCTATACTGACCCCTTTATTAATGAGCTCACCTCCGATGGCTTTAAAATTTTACAAGCAGACCAATTTAACAAATGCGAGACAGATGCTGCAGTCATTGGTCCTGCTTCCTTAGATCTCAAATTCTTGTTGCTTTCCACTACTCCTACTAGTTCAGACTGTCTTGCAGTTACACAAAATAACTCAGATGTAAAAGTTTATTTACTTTTAATTTATAATCCACCCAACTACTCCTCATCCAATTTGAATGCATTAATTGAAATGATTTGCTGCTTGTGCCTCAGAAAGCACGAGCTGCTGTGCGACATTGGTTAAATTAAAAAAAAAGCTATATGATGAAGTCAATGCTGGCCACATCATAGCGCTTTGAAAAAACTTTTAGCCAGGTTGCACAGCAGCGCACTGCTGTGCAACATGTCAATTTTTTTGGGACAAAACCAATAGATCGTGCAATGGTGAAACCTATTGGCTTTGCGAATAGGTTTCGCCTTTGCGTGATCTGACAAATCGTAAATTATACTGAAGTCATTTTGTGAGTTATAATGTCTCCATATTCTGTCATTTTACCAACAGCGCCATTTCTAAGGTTTACCATAGCTTTAGGCGGAACTGCAAGCGGTTTGACTGTATTTTTCTGCCACTGGTTTTAACCCCTTGCATGCGCGGCAAATTTTCGCGCTGTGCGGGTCATTTACATAGTGGACGGGATTCGGACGGTCCCCGGCCGTCGTGAGCACACGCCCACCTTGAATCATGATGGCCAGGGGCCGTCATGAGCATGCAAGTGGTTAAGGTGTAAGCATATTTTTTTTATTTTAAAGTTTTCCTTTTCTTATGACAATAATGTAGCCTCATAGGTGGCGGGGGACAAAACGGTTTGGGTGGGATGGGGATAGTGGACAGGAGGGAGTGGTGGTGGGTAAATGATAGGCAGAGGGGTGGCAGAAAAATGGACGACGGGGTTGGGGAGAGACTCTACAGTGGCATGCAAAGCACTCCATAAGAGAGCATGGGAAAAACATTTTTTTTAAAGTACCTGGAGCAGCACGCGGCCAGTGAAGGACAACATTTGCAAACAGGAATCTGTGCTGGGTCCATGCTCCACGGCATGGACAGAAGCCCGGAGAAGACTGAAGGAGGTCAACAACTGCGAGGAAGCCAGAGGCGTGACCAGTAAAAAGCAAGGAAACAGGAGAGAAGTGAAAGCCAACTAATGGTAAATGTCGGTAAGTAGTTGGCGGCCTCTCAGCCCATTCTTATTAAGCTTTTCGTTTTCAAAATAGCTTTCGCTGACAGTGCATGCGCGCTGTAGGGGAGACATAAAAACAGTCTGAGAATCTTCTACCTAACCCTTCCATCAATCCAGGCTACCAATCAGCAGAGCCATCTATTGGACCATGTTTTCACAGATTTTGTGAATCTAAGCTGTGATACCTGCTTTCCTATTGGTCGGTCGGATCACTTTCCAGAACCTTTTCATCTCTTACTCCCACAGATGTCTTACACTAGCTCTTCACTACCCTCCTGAACAGCTAGGAATTGGAAAACAACCATCCCTAAACTGATCTTCAACTTATTTAAACATCTTTCCTCCCCCTTTGGTTTTGAAGGAAATCTTTCCTGTCCCTCCACAAGGCTGTCAACTTTTTCAGACATGATTCACAGTTCTCTGGACTCCATTTCACCATTATAAATCAAAAACCAGCCTCCAAACCACATATAAAGGACCCCTAATTGGAGTCTTTACTTCCCTTCCAATCACAACCGAAAGCTTTTAGTTGTGGTGTCACACAGGTTCAATGTTGTCTCTTTTATTGTTTAACATCTACACGTGCCCCTTGGCTGAACTCTGGTCCTTTGGGCGCAAAACTCTACATGAATGCAGATGATACACAGCTGATCTTTAGAGGAAGCACCTTCCCATACACTTTTGCATGACACCCCACACTTGGTTCATTGCTGGATGTCTAAAATATTTCTGGAACTGGGAAAAATGCTTTTTCTGACATACGAAATGTGAATCAGTAACTTGTTAGGCAAATCGCTATTTGCATTTGCGATTCAGTATTTGGAAGTGGTGTGTTTTGGCCGTCCCATCTGATCCCGAATCGGTATATTATGTATTAATATTTTGCAACCGAATTCTGTCCGCAAAACAGTAATACTTTACCATCATTCAAAAAGTGGTGGTGACTGATTTGTAAAAGGGATGGGGTCCCTTTGTGACCCCTTCCTCTTTGAGAATGTTGAAAAATGTATCAGTCTTCACCAGACTTCGTAATGGCATCATTTCGATGCTACACAAAAACACAGAGTCTTCAGTTCCAGAATCAAGAACGGCCTCTCTTGGAGAGCACGCTTTTTCTGTGGCTGCTGCTAAAACCTGGAACGCCTTTCCTATGACTCTTCGTTTAGAAAGGTAAATATCGTTTACAACGATGTTTTTACAACGTGGTACCTTTACCACGCGGCCGATACAACGCAAGTCGTTACCACGACTTGCACTGGAGGGCGCTAAAGTATTAAAAATAGTTAATTTACTATCCCAACACCTTTCCTAGGGTCCACGGGGACTGGTGTTAGAATAGTAAATTATACTATTCGAAATCCGCGCCCCCAACGCAAGTCGTGGTAACGACTTGCATTGTCACGGCCGCATGGTAAAGGTATGCGTTGTGACGGTACGTGTTGTACCGTCATACATCCGTTTAGAAAGCGCCTACTCACTATTTTCAGATGTCCTTTTAAGACTTTTTTCTTTCCCTCATAAAATACTGTCTCAAACAACATTGCGAAACCGAACCCAGGTAATCAAATGCAACATAACATAACAACATATTTATCGTAAAAGATGAAGTTAGAAGTCTGATACTCGTGGAGTAACATGATAAAGGGTGAGCCCCATCTGTGTATTGGCTGGCCCTTCCAGGCTGGGGTGATGGAGCTTTGGTGACACCTTGGAAGTCAGAGAATGCAGAAGGATGGGGTGTGGGCAAAGAGTGGGTGCATCTGATGGTGTGTTAAGGCAGGCACCCGTATGCAGAGTGTTGTGTCTTACCAGTTGTACTGGGCGGTTGGAAGGAATTAGAAGGGAGGGCTCAAAAAAGGCAAAATGGCTATTATCTTGCAATGCAAGCATTTCATTTCACATGCTCTGCTTCACTACCATCAAACCTGACATGTTAGCTGAAAGTAGGGGTGTATGTAGCCACAAACTCCTATTGTGTCATGCAGAAGTATGCTTGTGTGTAAAATACACAAAGGGCCTTTTACTGAACTTCAGTTGTGACGTATGAAGCCTCATTACAGTTGCAAAGTCTGCAAACTGCAGAACCCAAAGCTTTGCAACTTCATAAAGGCCAGACTCGCAGTTTACTGACATTATTGTCTCTGATAGCAGATTACCAACTTGTATGTGTCATTGATGGACCAGGTACCAGATCCATGAAAGCGCGTGTTTACGATTTCCTCAAAGCGAATTTTAGCGATTCACTATTAGGAAATAGTAAACTGTGATGTAGAACAATGTGTTTGACACTGTTAGCCATTCGCAAATGGACCTGCCTCATCAATATCCATGAGGCAAGTCGCAATTTGTGACCCTTTGTGAATGACTACAATCACAGGGATGGTGGCCTGCTGGGGTCAGCAGACCACCATGGCTGTGATTGCTTTTTGAATAAAGCAATTTTTTTTGTAATGCAGCCAGTTTTCCTAAAAGGAAAATGGGATGTATTTCAAAAATAAAAATGAAAAGCTACCTTTTCATTTTTTAAGAGAAGGCAGCAGTCCGTGGGACCATGTTTGCTTTTAGAAAATGTTGGTGCCCGCATTCACAAAATGCAAGGGATCCCTTTGGGACCCTTCCTGTTTGCGAATGAGTAAAACACCAACTTGAAGATGGCGGTAAATGCAAATGTTTTGCGACCGTATTCCTGGTCACAAAACATTCCACATTGGAATATAATTAGGGCTCCCGGTTTTATGGTATTTATTTTTTTGACATTTCCGTCTGTATTTAACCATATTTATTTTTTGTCAACTTTATCTGTATTTATCTATATTTATTATTGGTTTTGTGAAAAAAATAAAGCTGAAACTGGTATATTTCTGCATTTATTTAACCAATAAATATGCAGTTACGCTTGAATGCCTGCCAGGTTTCAGTGATATGATCGCCTACAGAAGATAAATCAATGAACTTATATGAAAATATGTCCATTTCAGTATCAGCCTTGTGCATATCTACTGCTGTTTAAGCCTCTTTACTAAATTTACTATTTTTTTTAACCCTCTTACCTATCAATCCACACAGTTATTGGCCTGCCAGTCATGGCTTAGTGTATTTAGAATCACTCAAAAAGTTCCCAATTTCCGTTTTTTTAAAAGTTATCTTTATTGAGTTTTTTCCAGTGTATATAACCCCCCGCCCCCACCCCCCAGGTCATACAGGTTCGGCAAAGAATATTTCACATATAAACACAGAAAAATTAGAGAATTCGTACATTTTACAATAATGGCTAAGTAGATTAATCAAACAACCAAGAAAACATTTCCCTTCTTTTTGAGGAGATACACATAACATCTGGATAATTATAGATTTCAAATAATATGCAGCTTTAACCATTTAAGTTTTTGTGGTACTTAAATCCCGCAGAATATGGCTTTATGTTACAGAGAATTACTTTGAGATTGGGACCACTCAATCAAAGGATTCCAAATGTTCAATCCCCTGGCCCTCCTTCTTCTGCCTGTTCTTTTATATATAGCCATTTCCAAATTAAATATAGCTAGCAATCTAGAAAACCATTGTTGAAAGGATGGTGAGTTAGGGTCTAGCCAGGCAGAAGCAATACATATTCTTAGAACCGCCATGGCGATAAATATAGGTCATGTCCAAGTGATGATTCATTGAGATTGGTTACTCAAAGCAAAATCATTTCATTAGAGAGGATTATTCTGGTTTTTAGAATCTCAGTTAAAAACTGTTCAATACTCAGTTTTAAGGGGGATAAATTTACACAGGAAGAGAATACGTGTATGCTATCCGCCTCAGATAATGTACATCTAAAGCAGCATGTACCCCTCCCACTTCCCCATTTAGCGATTCTATCTGGGGTATAATACAAGAAAAAGCATGTTTTATAAAATTGTGTTTGCAGTTTGGTTGACATAAGGATGGTTTGGGATAAATCATAGGCATAATTGAATTCTACCATAGTCATTGTTAATTTTCCCTGCCACTTCTGTAATGCCTTCTCGAGATTGTTCAGAAGAAGGGATACCAAGTGAGAATACATCTCACCAATCGTAAATTTTTTTGGTTTTAATAATGTTTCTGCTGTCTGTATTTTACTAAACGAGGTATTTTCTCTAATTCTTTGGGTTAAAAAATCTCTAATTTGTAGATATTTAAAAAAGTCCCTCCATTCCAAATGATATGTTTTCCTCAAGGTTTCAAACGAGTGTAATCCCTCATTTACGAAAAGACATCCAAAGTGTGTAATTCCAGTCATGGTCCATCTCTTAATGCAGGCTCCACTAAAGATTTCAGGTAGAGCCGGATTATTGCTTAGTGGAGAATAGAGCGAGAGTCGTCCGATGCCCAATAATTTCCTCACAGCTTTCCACGCTTTAAACCCTCCGAGTAAGGTCTTTAGACGGACCTTTTTGTGATAGCTATCATAAAGAAATCGCCACAGATAACCCTTGCTCCCATTACCTAATACCAGCTGATGGATTGATGGTAGGTCTTCCCCTAAGACTATCTCATTATTATCTAATAAAAAAAAGAGTTCATGATTATATGAGAGCATACAAGCCCAATAATATAATTTGAGGTTAGGGAGGGCTAAGCCTTCTTTTTCTCTAGGAAGAGTCAAGAGCTTATAGGCTCTACGTGGGTGCGAATAGGACCAAATAAAACTTGAGAAAGTACGCTCCATCAATTTGAACCAATATTCAGAGATTTCCAGATTGATTGCTCTGAACATATAAAGCAGTTTAGGGAAGTATACCATTTTTAAGGCATTCACACGGCCAATCAAAGATAAATGTAGGTTATTTAAACAATGAAGATCTTTCTGCATTTTATCTAGCAGAGGGCTCAAATTTAATGCGACCAATTTATCGAGTTTGGAGGAGATACATACCCCTAAGTAGGTCGCCTTTATTGTCACTCGAGGATCTATCATGATGCATTTATCGTTTAAGACTACTTGGGTTTTACTTTGATTGAGAATGTAGCCGGCCATATTACCAAAGTTTTTGGCCTCGGTTTCAATTATAGGTAGGGCTAATACTGGATCTGATGTTACTATGGCTATGTCATCAGCATATGCAAGAGTTTTTGTTATATAGCCTTGGGTCCGAATAGGGATAATACCGGCATTAGATTCCAAACTGCGAATAAAGGGATCAATGTAGATGGCAAACAGTAATGGAGAGCATGGGCATCCGTGTCGAGTTCCCAATGATATTGTTAATTCTTTAGATAGATTGCCATTTATCAGCACTACTGCTTTAGGGCTGGTATATAGTTTTTGTACTGCCTGAAAGAATCCTTGTTTAAATCCCAGGTGACCCATTGCCAGCCACAGAAATGACCAGGAGACCCGATCAAAGGCTTTTTCAGCGTCTAAAAGAATAAGCGCCATTGGGTCTCCTGTCACCTCTGTGCTGTCAAAGAGGGTGATCACCCTATGGATAGGATCTGTGGTTCCTCTTCCAGGTATAAACCCATGCTGGGAGTGTGAGACAAGTTTGTGGATTAGTGGTTTCATACGATTCGCTATTAATTTGGAATATATTTTTGAATCCACATTAATTAAAGTGATAGGGCGATAAGAGCCCATCTGATTAGGAGGTTTATCTTTCTTCAGGAATACTACTATTTTCGCTTTTGACCATGATCTTGGTGGTAATCCCCCGTTAAATATGTGCACACATACTTCCAAGAGAATCCCTTTGATTTGATCTAAGAAGGTGATATAGAACTCTAGGGGGATCGAGTCTAAGCCAGTTGCTTTTCCTCTAGGTAAAGCTTTCACTTTCTCTAGGATTTCTTCCAGGACTGGTATCTTCTCTAGATCATCTCGATCTTCTTCGGCGAGTCTGCTGGGTATTCCTTGATTTAAGTATTCTCTTATACTGTCTATATCGGCACCTCCTTCCTCTTTGTATAAAGTGCTATAGAAGTGCCAAAATGCCTCTCTAATTTTGTTACTTTCTGAGATTAAGCCGTCCACTGGATCTGATATTTCACGTATGAAGTTCTGAGATGTTTCTTGCCTCATACGTATGGCGAGTTGATGACCAACTGATTCGCTTACTTCATAGATTTTCTCGATATGTGCAGTGGCTTTTTTAACTGCCTTGATAATAAATGTATTCATAATAGCAGCCTTATCAATTGCTACTTGATATTGAATTTTAGTGAGCTCTTCTACAGTTAAAGAATTATGGGTTGCCCTGATGAGTTCTTCTTCAGAACCCTGTAGTTTTTCCGATAACAATTTATATTGGTCTCTGGCCAATTTATTAACCCTTATTGAGTATTGTGTAGTTTCCCCTCGGATTCCAGCTTTTAAAGCATCCCACACTATCTCTATAGAGGTACTCCCTATATTATTTTCTAAAAAGGTGGGTATCCATGCTCGCATATGATTACAATAATCTACTTCAAGAAGCAGGGATTTCTCGAAGGTCCAATATCTTGGCTTCAGGCCCATTTGTGTTAGCTCTAGGGTGCATACTAGAGGATTGTGATCGGATAGTACTCGAGGCAGTTTTTCTATTTGTGTGGAAGAGCTTAATAACTGTGAAATAAGAAAATAGTCAAGCCTAGCATGCACCCGGTGTGGATTTGAGAAAAAGGTGTAGCCAGGATGCTGAGGGTTAGAGTTCCGCCACCCATCCAGAAGTTCGTGCATCTGACATAGATTTTTTAGGGCCTTGAACACTTTAGGTTTCCTCCCATGATACGCCCAGTTATTATTTGTTGACCAGTCTGGGGGTAAATTAATATTGAAGTCCCCACAGATAAGAACTGGTAATGGCCAATGTGCTAATTCGCTAGAGACCTCATTTATCAGGGTGGGATCATCACAGTTGCTTCCATAAATTGAGCAGATGGTAACTAACTGCATTTGATCAAGCTGGCATTCTGTGATTGCCCACCTCCCAAGTTTGTCTGCTTTGCATCGATTAAAACTAAATCCACCGCCTCTAGCTAAAATTGCCACCCCTCTGACACGAGCTCCCTGGGTAGTAGCACAGCCTAATTTGTACCCTAAAGTTTTTAAAAGATGTAATTGAGAGCCTTCAATATGCGTCTCCTGCAAACATACTATGTTGGGGCCTGTAGTTTGTAGACCCAATTTCCGTTTTTATCCATAATTAAAAATAAATACAGCCAAGAAAACAAATGATTTCCTGTCTGTATTTATCTGTAAAAATCTGTAAAAACGGAAAACAGAGAGCCCTAAATATAATGGAACTCGTAATATGGCGGACGGGATATCCTTTACATTTGTGATGGAATAACCCATCTGTCAAATTCATATCCAGGCCCCAAGTGTAAGAAAAAGAATTAGTGTTAGTAAACCACTCTCATGGATTCTTAGAGCAATAAATAACCTTTATGGGCCTCTTGGAATCAGGCCGAAAGTATCCTTGAGAGTGATTTACACAAAGGTCCTTATTCCCTTAGGGATTGCAATTTGTGCGGTATCACTATACTTTACCTGCACAAATTCTACTAGGAAAAACCTGGCATGTTTGTGCTGGAAAAATACAAAATATTACAATTTCAGCAGCTTGAAGAAGAGGAAAACATTTCGGTATTAATTAGTTATTTCTAGGCCATGGCAAAATTTCCCTTATGCCGGCGCAATCTCACGTAATTTTGCATTACGCCTGCTAAGCGAAATTGCTGAGATTACATTATCATGCCATGTCACATAATCAACCACTGTTCACTGCAAAAATGTAGCCTGAACATACGCTACTAATATGAACAACCAGAATACGAGCTGGTGCTGTTTGCAACACTTGAGATTTTTGTATTTTCTTTTAGCAAGAAGTGCGTTTTCACATCTAAAATGGATGCAAGGATGTATTTCATGTTAAAATATATTGCCAAATGCCGGTTTTGCATTTTACGTCATTACGTGTGATTTTGCATAATTTTCCTGAAATTTCACGTAATTATGCAAATGCAAATTCCTGATACCCTTATTTATTTTGCCATTGCAATCCAAGGAACTCAAAATGGAGTAGGCCCACACAAAATAAATATGGTATTGCATCCCTTAAAAGTGAAGAATTCCAAATGAGGTGCATGTAGCTTGACTGGTAGAGTTTTACTCGCAGGAAATGATAATAGCTACATTTACTGTCTCCAAGAGAGATTTGCCCACAATAAATGGCATGTACTGGACTAAATATTTCTTAGAGACGTGTATGCTTAAATAGTGTGTTTATTACCAAAAAAAGGTCCAGCTAAAGTCTCCCATGTATTGTCTGCACGGGAGGCACTCTCTGATTGGTTTTTCAAACAGGCGCCTTGCACCGGTCCCCGACCCCCGGCTGGTCTCAGGAGTCTTAAAAGCCCAAATCAGGATAAATTGTCTGCAGGAGCTAAATCTGTTTTATGAAGATCAGAACATCTGAAAGCCCGGATGGAAAAAGAGAGCTCCTCTCACGGAAATGATGTTTGCCGAGACAAGAAATGACAACATGTGGCTTTCTGCGGCTCTCCAAGTATGTAAACAGTAAGTAATGAAAGGGGGCGAGGCGGAGTAAAACCCCAGAGCTCGTGCGCACAGGATAAAGCGTCCTGGCCGCATCGCCGAGCCACACATGGGGGCCACTGCTTCCAGAGTGAAGCCCCTTTAAATGGACAATGACGCACTCGTTGCCAGACAACCAATAGAAAGGCAGTTTGAAGTGCAGCGGTTCTTTGAGTAACCCCTTTGCTAATGTTCAGTCTCTATTTAATGGAGTCTAATCACAAACCTCTGATTCAGGCAGAAATGATGTCTCCTGCAGGCTTACTCCTGCGTTGCCATGTATTGTTTGGGGTTTCACATGAACACTACTAGAAGTTAGGCTTGTGCCAAGTTGTGACATATGTTCCACAAATTTTCTGAACTTTTCAAAAAAATGTACAGGCTCTAAAAGCGTTGCTAATATTGCAGAGTTTAAATTATGAAAATAGCCACAACCACATTTTTTACAGAAAAAAATAAACTGAGCATAAACCCACTTTCAGATAGAACAGTCTGCCACAAAACATACTTTAGAGGGATATTAGTACAAAAATACTTTAGAGGGAAATTTGTACAGCAAAAGTTTTTTTTCCGGAATTTTCACCCTCAGGCGAAGCACAACCTCGTTATACTTGCTTTTGCAAATTGTACAAACTTTGCTCGGAAATATACATTTCTTCCGCCTCTGCTAGATTTCTGTGTATGGAGATTTCCAGGAGTTGACCTCGTGGGTAAAATTTGCTCATACACTAGACAGAAATTCTGCATGAGTAAACTATGCAGAAGCCTGCACTTGCACATTTAACATTTTTCCCCCAAAGGGAAAACACATTTGTGCAGAAATGTCTTTCCTCTACATTCCCATAAAATATGTGGATTGGTCTCCCTTCTTTCGCCGGAGGACGTTGGGTGTGCCTTTGACAGAAGTAGTTTTCATGAAAATTGAGCCACCAAAATGCAAGAGCTAGCGATCATTACTGGCATCTCACGGAGACCCTTGCCTCAACTTTTACCCTACGTTTGTTGCTAAGGGCAGTGGTTCTCAACCTGGGGACAGAAGACACGTAGGGGTCCACAGGCCTACTCGGGGGTCTGCGTCTGTTTCACAGAACTAAATAATATTAACATGAATCATTAAAATTAATAAAGTTTATACAAATAAGGAAGCAACATTAACAGTTTGAAAACATTTTCTAAATTTGATTGTGAATTACACAGAATATTCAAATACTTGTGCATTTGTTTGGTATATACTTCGTTTTTAGGTCTCGAAGAGACAGCGCATGCGCTGTCTCTCCGAGACATTTAGTAAATGGCTTTTAAAAGTGCCCCAGAGGCTTTTGCTGGCCTACAGCTTGCGTTCACGAGCTCGTGCAAGTGCACAGCTGCCATCTATGTTTTTATTGCTGTAATCAGGCTCCTCTGCTTTTCCCCCTCCCTCCTGGTCAGCTTCATTTGTGTCTTCTAGCTGTGAATCATGCTCCTCTGCGCACACTCCGCCTCCCTTCTCCCCTTCCTCCCCCTCCTCTTCGTCAGTTTCATTTGTGTCTTTTATCACTGTGAATGCTCCTGCTTCCACCAGGCACACACACCATCAGTTGTCAGTGCACGCTTTCACCAGGCACAAACACCATGAGACGTCAGTGCACGCTTCCACCAGGCACACACACCAGCATCCGTCAGTGCACGCTTCCACCAGGCACACACACCACCAGCCATCAGTGAAGGCTTCCACCAGGCACACACACCAACAGCCATCGGTGCACGCTTCCACCAGGCATACGCACCACCAGCCGTCGGTGCATGCTTCCACCAGGCACACACACCACCAGCCGTCGGTGCACGCTTTCAACAGGCACACACACCACCAGCCGTCGGTGCACGCTTCCACCAGGCACACACACCACCAACCGTCAGTGCACGCTTACACCAGGCACACACACCACCAGCCCCCAGTGCACGCTTCCATCAGGCTCACACACCACCAGCCGCCAGTGCACGCTTCAACCAGACGCACACACTACCAGCCGTCAGTGCACGCTTCCACCAGGCACACACACCACCAGCCGTCAGTGCACACTTTCACCAGGCACACACACTACTAGCCGTCACACACTACCATCCGTCAGTGCATGCTTCCACCAGGCACACACCACCAGCCATCGGTGCACACTTTCACCAGGCACACACACACCACCAGCTGCCGGTGCACGCTTTCACCGGGCACACACACCACCAGCCGTCAGTGCACGCTTTCACCAGGCACACACACCACCAGCCGTCAGTGCACGCTTCCACCAGGCACACACACTAACAGCTGTCAGTGTACGCTTCCGCCAGGCACACACACCACCAGCCGTCAGTGCACGCTTCCACCTGGGACACACACCACCAGCCATCCGTGCACGCTTTCACCGGGCACACACACCACCAGCCGTAAGTGCACGCTTCCACCAGGCACACACACCACCAGATGTCAGTGCACGCTTTCACCGGGCACACACACCACCAGATGTCAGTGCACGCTTTCACCGGGCACATACACCACCAGCCGTCAGTGCACGCTTCCACCAGGCACACTCACCACTAGTCATCAGTGCACGCTTTCACCAAGCACACACACCACCAGTCGTCAGTGCAGCGGACAGGCTCTACTCAGAGTTTCTTGGTAAATATGTGTTCGATGCCTGGGAGGGAGTGGGTCGAGTTTCCTTAAACCATGCTGGCTATGCAGGTGCAGTGCATGAACTCATGTGTGAATGAAACATGTTGCCTAGGGCTCACTCACTCCACACTTGTAAATTGCGCCTGCACCAGGCTTTTTCTCATTTGCAAAGTTCGGCACATGCGCACAGCTAGGCAGCCCCCACACCCCTGGGAATGACTGCTTCCTTCAACCAGAATGGAAACAACATTCAGAGCAATGAAAACAAGTTCATTTGATGCAAAGAACTGTTAACAAAAACCATGTCCAGCTATTGTAGATCTGGCAACTTAACCCTTTCGCTGCTGCGGCTATTCCGCCGCAGCGCTAATAGGGTGGGCGGCCGCGCGGCGGCCGCATGTTGGTGACAGAACCGCTCCGTCACCAGCCGCGGTTGAGCTGTGCTCGTGACGGAGCGGTTCCGTCATGGCCCGCCCCGCTCAATAGAACGCGCCGCGCAGGCGCGAAATCAGCGCCGCGCCATGACGGAACCGCTCCGTCATCAGCACAGCACCACCGCAGCTGATGACGGAGCGGTTCCGTCATCACCAGGGGAGGAGTTAAATAAAACAGCAACAAAAAACAAACAAGCATTGGCATAGCCAATAGGTCTCGCTTTTTGGACCCTATAAATATTTAATTATGCAGCAGAATATCCTTGGTGCAATAACACCAACTGTTGCATGGCTAAACACTTATAAGGTCCCAAATGCAAGACCTATTGGCTATGCCAATGCTTGTTTTTGTTTGTAGAAAATGTTTGGGCCGAGGGTGCCCCGGCTTCCAATATTGTCTTGGTGGGGTCCCCGGATTCCATTAATGATTCAGTGGTGGTCCACAGAAGTCAAAAGATTAAGAACCACTGGCTTAGGGGAAGGGATAGGCAAGGGGTGCAAGATCCATAAAGTAAACAGGGATTTGAGCCTTCTTTGTTTTCTGTTGCAAGCTACTGTCTTCATGGTTCCTCAGACCAGGGGTAGCAAGAGCAGTATCAGAGATAACAGGAAGTAAGCTGCGAACAGCAACTAGGATGCCATTTACCCTCCCCTGAACCTTCAACGCATTCAGTATTCAGTTTATAGACACACAAGTCAACAAATGCTGGTGCTGCTAAACAGGATATGGAATTTACAAGCAAACAATGTATTTTTGGTGAATCTAAGTTCGACTCAGGTGCGCAAAAGGGTTTTAATAGCACCGTACATATTTACAATCGTTCGTAAGAATTTCCAGAGTTAGGAAAATGTGTAATCCACTTTGCATGCCTGTGTATGCTTTATTTATATCTTCTAGCAGGTATTTATTTTTGGCGATATCCAGGACAATGCACAGCGCCTAGTGGGTAGATTTATACTACGTACATAAAGCAACTTCTCTGTGCACGACTAACCTAGGAGTTGGTAGTGCATTTTATTAGGCTCCTGGTAGTATTTACAGATTTTATGTAAGGCTTCTTGTAACAGATCCACCAAATGTATGGGTTTCTAGGCACTTGCATGGTAACTGGCCTCAGTATATTGCTCTTTAGACATGATGCTGCCTTCTAAGAAAGAATGAAAAATAAGCATTGGAAATTGATCTCGTCTTTGGGACCTATTGGCTTTGGCAATGGTATTTAGTAAAGCCACGGGTACTCACAAACATTTCCCCAGAAGCCAAAAAGTATGGTCTGTGGTATGGCCGAGGGCCGCATTGATGCTAGGAGGCTGGGTGTCAGGGGACAGGTGGATGCAAGGTGGGTGTAGGGGGGGTGTAGGGTGGGTGTAGGTGGAGTGAAGGATGTACATGGAGTGATTGCAAGGCGTGAAATTATTTTGAGTGTTTCATTCCATTCTGCCCTCTTAGGTAGGCACCTGGTCGCTAGAAGAGACAATATTGTGTTATGTGTATCTTAGTCACTATCCATCTACAGCATCCTGGGGAAACTTCTTCTTGCCATTCCTACCTCTAGTGAGTCAAGTGTGCATAAGAAGAAACCTGATTATTAAATTGGAATGAAATAGAATCATAGACCTCACAATCTTCTTTATCCTGTACTCTCTTATCTATAAAACACGAGGAATGCTTAGAAGCGGGCTCAGTTAAGGTAGCAAGTGCGATAAACACTCTGAAAATGTCCCCCCGCTTTGTTGAGACTTGAACTAGAAGTGTTGGTGGAAAAAGAAGCAGTGGTTCTTCTAATTGTTGTTTGTTGTGTCCTTATTGCTTCTGATTCTATCACTGTTTATTTTTAGATTCTTTTGAAAAGTCCTCTGCACTGCTTTCAGTGGGTCCTATTAACCTCAATTATAATGTTTTGTTGAGATGTAAATTACAGAAGGTAATAAAGTAATTTGCATATGCTTCATTGATGAAGACTAGCCTTTTACAGCACCTGTGTGTTAACACTGAATACTGAAGTAAAAGCTGAGAAGTGTGCACCAGATATTTAAGCAAATGCTATTTAAATTACAGAGCGCTGCTTCCTGGCGAGGGTTCATTGGTGGATGGAACTTGAAGGAATACTGTCCCCACTACAGGCGGGCTTTAGATCTGGTACAAGTACCATTGACCAGGTCCTGAGGTTCTGCATGATCTTTTGGAAGGTCGTTATACTTGGCGGTGGCACCATCTTTGCTGCTTTCATAGATTTGAAATCAGCTTTTGATTTGGTGCCGAGGGGAAAATTATGGCAGGTACTAAGGGACTTAGGAATGCCGGGGGAATTGGTTGAGATGATCATTAGATTACACGAAGACAACTTTGCTAGGGTAAGATGGGGGGCACAAGGGCAATTTACTGACTCATTTCCGGTTTCACGAGGAGTCCGCCAGGGGTGCGTTCTCGCCCCCACCCTCTTCTTACTCTTTATAGATCAGGTAGTGAAATTCTTCGGATCTATCAACACTGATGCACCGTCCCTGGCGGGGACTAAATTCCCAATGTTGATCTTTGCTGACGACACCCTCCTCCTATCAAAGACCAGGGGAGGTTTACAGTCGGCTTTAAATCACTTTGAGGAATTTTGCAACCAAAATGACCTTCAGATAAATGTGGGGAAAACTAAGTTTATGGTTTTCTCCAGGAAAAAACCAATACGTAGTAGTGTACAACTAAACAGGGTTAACCTGGAACAAGTTGACACGATGACGTACCTGGGGGTAACTCTGGATTGCAGACTTTCCTGGAAACCACAAATAGAGACCCAACAGTTAAAACTCGCCCAACTAACTGGCTGTCTCTTGCGAGAGCAAAAGAAATCCATCACCAAAAGGGTTGTCCCCGCCCTACAAATTTATGATGTTAAAATTAATGCTGCAACAGTCTATGGGGCAGAGTTATGGGGTTTCATGGACCTCTCGAGTTTGTATAGAATCCAGTGTAGGTTTCTTCGTAACCTGGTGGGGCTGCCCCAATCAACCCCACAGATCCCACTTTGCCACGACATGGGTTGCCTTCCAATAACGGACATGGCAAGATACAGAGTAGTGTCCACTTGGAGGCGCCTATGGACTTCGGAGGATTTGGCACTTTTTGCAAAGGAGCTAACCGAGGTGAAGGCTATGGGGGGTTTGGAGCGAATTCCATGGCTTCGCTCGGTGAAAAAGAGCCTGTCTGATATGGGTTTGAGCCATCTATGGGTCTCGCCAGACACTAACAACTTTCCCTCGAAAAAGGAATTTAAGGGTTTATTCTGGGCCTCAACTCGCCTTTCTTTGGCACACGCCTCTAGTTTTGAAGACCTGACGGGGCGCTTTTTAAGCTTTAAACTGGATCCAGCCCGTGAGACATACTCGGACCTTATCTCCAGGCCAATGGATAAAAAATTGTACCACCAATTTCGGGTGGGCTCACTACCCCTTAATTCCTTTACCTCATCTTGGGGCAATAACTTCACTAACCTTTGCAGTCGTTGCCCCGAATGTAAGGAAACTGAGGGCCACTTTTTGTTTGCCTGTCCCCAATACAGAGAACCCCGGTCAAAATGGTTAAAACCCATCTTCAAACGCCTGATATGTAAAAAATCCTCGGACGCAATATGGGCTCTAAAAACAAACACCTCTGATTTTACCGTGATATGTTTGGCCAAGTATTTAGGTTGGGCGTGGGCAATCAGAGCTAGAAGGAATTTAACTGCTTCGTGATTACAAAGTGCAATGTACATAGTGTTCTTTTTGCATATGTCGAACCCACTTTTATGTCTAGTCATATTTAATGTCTTGTTTCTTTTCAACATTGGTTTAATAACTTTTTAACTGTGGATTTTAGGCCTACTGTTTATTTGATAACACACTGACATTATTTCTTTTAATAAGATTTCGTATAATGTAGAGACTTTGAAACTGTTTTTGAATCTTTTGTAAAAACTGTCTTTTATGATTTTATCATCGAAATAAAGACATTGAAACCTGAAACCTGAGTCAAGTGTGCAAAAGAAGAAACTTGATTATTAAATTGGAAGGAAATAGAATCATAGGCCTCACAATCTTCTTTATCCTGTACTCTCTTATCTACAAAACACGAGGAATGCTTAGAAGCGGGCTCAGTTTAAGGTAGCAAGTGCGATAAAAACTCTGACAATGTCCCCCCGCTTTGTTGAGACTTGAACTAGAAGTGTTGGTGGAAAAAGAAGCAGTGGTTCATCTAATTGTTGTTTGTTGTGTTCTTATTGCTTCTGATTCTATCACTGTGTATTTTAGATTCTTTTGAAAAGTCCTCGCACTTTTTCAGTGGGTCCTATTAACCTCAATTATAATGTTTTGTTGAGATGTAAATTACAGAAGGTAATAAAGTAATTTGCATATGCTTCATTGATGAAGACTAGCCTTTTACAGCACCTGTGGGTTAACACTTAATACTGAAGTAAAAGCTGAGAAGTGTGCACCAGATATTTAAGCAAATGCTATTTAAATTACAGAGCGCTGCTTCCTTCAATGCCTGCATAGAAGCGGGATTGTTGAAAAGAAGTGTGCCAGCAAGGGCTCAAGGCCGAATGACATGTCACAACTGGCATGCTCCTATTGCTGGAACAATTTTCAAAGCAGGGGTGCTGCTATTAATATTTAATCACTGAAGTCATAGGAATTATGAAATACTTCTTACAAAGAACAAGTGTAGCAAATGCATTCGGCAGGAGAGTGGAAAGGGTGTATGTAGCTGGTGGCTTACTTGTGCAAATATATTACTAAAGCATGGTGTGGTACAGCACTGTCGTTTACAGGTGACACATTTTCCACTGAAATCACCACTTAATTTGCTCGGATACAGTTTTATCGATAAAACTATGCAGTGCACAAACAATATTGTGTGGAAATCGGGTTTCAATTAATATGATTAGAAATGACCATCTCTTGCATGGTATTCCCCCAGATTTTTACCTTGCCTGTTTTTTGTTGGGCAGAGAAGAATTCTGTGCACTTTAACCTGCTGACCCGTGATAAAGTGCTTGTGCTCCCACTTTGAACAAGATGACATTGATATACACCCAATTGGCACATTTAACTTACTTCTAAGTCCCTAGTACATGGTACAAAGTGTACCCAGGGCCTCTAAGTTAAATGTCATCAGTGGATTGTGTGAAAGGGTAATTGTGCCTGTTGAACTGTGAGGATCGCCTTCGACCTTTGTTTAGCCAGGACTGCTGTGTTAAGTGAACTTCATGTAAAAGTGACCGAGGGCCTGCCAATCGTTTAAATATACAGAGAACTGAAGTACAGACTAGATGTACGTGTTTATCAGCAGCGCCACCTCTAAAGTTACACAGGGAGAGATAAAATCAGTCGATTCCTGTCTTTACAGGGTATTCATGATTTGATTTGTTTGTCCTGAGGATGGTCTCCATAACGCAAGTCTAGAGACCGAAACGTCGACTGCGCTTGTTCCACCGCTTGTAATGATAGAATCTGTAAATAGGTGGATAAGCTACAACAATTGCTGCAAATAGGCTGCTTTATTGATATTTTTCCTATTGTAGCTTTTGCAACAAATGGTATACCCATGTATATTTTATTCTTGTTTTGTGAATAATTAAAACCAACAGAACTTTTCCATACACCCTGCTATTGCTCTCTCTTTTTATTACCGTCTGGTATTAGCTCTATTTGTCTAAAAACTTTGTCTGACACAAATTGTGCATCAGTGGTGTCAAATGTTTAGGACCACAAAATAATATATAATTCTGAATATTCAACAGTTTAACAAAAACCCTTGACGGCACAATTACCCTTTCATACCTATCGCCCAAGCCCTCAAGGGTATATTGGGTTGCTCATTCTTAGTTGACACACCAGTGGATTGTAGCACTGATTTTGACACCTACTGCAGTGACATAATAAACTCATCCCTAGGCCTACAATTGTAGCCTGGAAGAGCAGTTTTGAAACTGCTGATTCAAAATTTCCAATATAAACCGTGTTGACTAGCCTAAAACCTTCCTTTTAAATATTATTAAGTTACGCCTACGGAAGGTTGTAGTGCCCATGAACGTAGGGTTGCATTTTGTTTAAAAGTAGGACAGGTAAAGGTTTAATGTTTCCATGTCCTTATAGAGACTAGCCCCTAAAAGCTATTTTCACTGTAGAAGGGTTAGCTGTTCCATAGGAAAGCAATGAGATGCAATATTAAATACTAATTCAGTATCGGGGAAATGGAACTAGCTAGAAAAATAATAAAACAACTACTTTTAATAGTTATTAAAAATCCAATTCAGTAGTGAAGTCTGATGTTTTTTCTAGATATTACAAAAAAGTAACTTTTTTAAAGTTTCCTTTGCCCTGCCTGCCATCCCTAGAAACTAAGGGCCATATGCATGAACACATTTTCCCATAGACACAGAATGGGCAAAACCCTTTGATGCATCTGGCCCTAAATCTGCAGTTTGCTCTCCAGCTTCTGCCAACCAGTAATTAGCATTTAAATTGACATGAATAAGGTGTGAGGAGGAACTTGCTCACAGGACAGGGCCAAAGGGTCTTGGGTGTGGGGAGGTATTGTTGTGCCCTCGGCTGGATGGCCTCTGGTGAGGGCCCAAGGACTTGATTAACTTCAAAGAGGCCTACCCTGTCACAAGCAGATGTCGCTAACACTCCGGCCTGCACCATTCTCCTCCTCTCCCCACACAGCCAGACTTGCCTTCATCACAGTGGGCCTCTTGTTGAAATCACAGTATCAGATCCTGCTGGAGTATGACGACTGGCTTGACCGGTCTGCTGGGGTTTTTTATATGATATTTGAGGCACAATTCAAAGGAGGGAAACAGTTTGCCAAAACAATTTGTGTATATCCACTGCCTGGTTCCTGAAGGATCAGCTTTCTTCTACCAGATTTCTGTCCCTGAGTTTGTAGGGGGTACGAGGAATATCTAGAACTAGATGTTAGTGTTTTATGTGGCAGGACACTAGGATTATCATAGTACATGCCCCACACACAAGTGCCCGAGTATAGTGCTTTGAAATTCCCCAAAGTGAGTAGGCGTAGCCTAGGAACCTTACCCCATTGGTTAGGGCATCCCCAAAGGTAATTCTCACCCACAAGTGTGTGCCAGACATATATGTGGCATCTCCAGGCACCCACTGCAAAACACTCCTGGACCTGTAGAAGATTAGAAGAGGACTGACCCTGCAGTCTGAGACCTGGGAAGTGCCTAGAAGACTGGACCTGCTCCTCCTGCTGCTGCCCAGCTGACCAGTGGAATCTGTACGTCAAATGCATCCTCCCGATCTCTCTCCTAGGCACTAAATGCCTCTCCTGATATCCAGGTGAGGGGTGGGGGGCTTTAGAAGTCTATTCCTGTGGTGGATTGGTATGTAAAGGACTTGACTATCATTGGTACTTTGTGCTTCTTAGCACTATTTCTACTTAAACATTTACAGATTCATATTTCTGGTTGCCCTTATTGTATTTTCTTCATTGTGTTTATTAAATTGTACTCTATTGTTCTAATTCATTTCGGTATTTTATTGTTTTGTATTTAGACTTTCCTGTTTAAGTACTGCGTAAATACTTTTCTCATGGCTTCTAAGTTAAGCCTGACTGCTATGTGCCGTAGCTACCCGGAGGTTGAGCTCAGGTGTACTTACTGACTTTAGTGGTTCAACTTGTCAAGAACTGTAATTATTACTTGGGGTGGGTACTTACTCCCTTAACCAACAACCCTAATTCTTACACGCATCACCAGGTATATTGATTTACTTTGTTACTATTAAAATCTTTGCACTTCGGAATTACCAAAAATGTGCTTCATTTTTGCATTCATAACAGCTAATATATTTTGAAATATTTGTGCAGTTAATTTGCATGTATTTAAATTTTGTTTATGCTAGAAAAACATGAAATCCTGTAGCCTTTCCTTTCACACTCCTTGTATCCAGCAAGATTGTGGTACAGTTCACTTTACTAAACCCTCTCATTTGGCAGTCAACCCTGCTGAAAGAATAAACAACAAGTTGTCAGAAGCCTGACATTTGATCTTTGTCTTTTAATGCACAGCAAATATGCCAAGATACAAACAATTGCTCATTCTGTCCCTCTGAACTCCAGCATGGTCACTTGTAGTGCCAGAGTTAGGTAGAATCAGACATGCAAAAGTATAGTTCTACGAGTCAAAAAGAACTGCTTGAACACAATGTGGATCAGTGGACAGAGACTTGAAGTGACCTGCCATTACTGGGGGTAGGATATTAACTCGTAATTGTTGCTGAAAGTGAACCAACGAATATGAGATGTAGGGAGGGTTCCAAAGAAATATAGCATGTTTATTACAACCCACCGAGCTGCAGAAGCTGCTCTGTGAACTAGCATACAAAGGAGACAGCTGAAAACACAAGCCCTCTCAAGGATTGCATCATGAACAAGAAAAGAAAAAGTTCCAGGAAAGCGAGTCCTCATGGAAGAATACAAGGAGCCAGTCAGAGAGGTGATAAAGAGGCTATGCGCCACAGGAGGGACAAAGAATGCAGACATCTTAAACCAAATAAAGCCAGAGTTACAAAACATAAAGCCAATGGTAAGCAATAGTCGGGATGCATTTCTGGATAAGCTTTCAGCATGTCCCCAAGATGTTTTTCCACCCAGACAGCTCTCCTGTCAGATAGGTGTCAACTTAATTAACCCCTCCCCTGCTGATGACGGAACCGCTCCGTCATCAGCTGCGGTGGCGCTGTGCTGATGACGGAGCGGTTCCGTCATGGCCCGGCCGCCGTGCCTGCGCGGCGCTGATTTCGCGCCTGCGCGCCGCGTTCTATTGAGTGGGGCGGGCCATGACGGAACCGCTCCGTCACAAGCACAGCTCAACCGCGGGTGGTGGCGGAGCGGTTCTGTCACCAGCATGCGGCCGCCGCGCGGCCGCCCCACCCTGTTAGCGCTGCGGCGGAATAGCCGCCGCAGCGAAAGGGTTAAGGGGTTGTCCTTTGTTTTTGTTTTTACAAGCCTGCAATTTTGCAAAGTTCTTGAATTGTACATTTTGCAAAGTTGGGTAAATATTCAAGTTTAAGTTTGCATTTCCTATTGCAAAGATTTTCGGTACATTGCACAATCATTTTTGCTAGAATGCGATGTTATTTTCTCTTTATTAAAACCTAGCTATGGTGGGAAAAGTATGCAGACTTTTTCTTTGATCGTTTTTGTTTTTTCCAGCATTGCAAATGAAGTCAGAATTTTCATCTAGAAGTGTACTTTTTTTCATAAGAAATTGTCGCAAAACTCAAAATTTTCATGCAGATGTTTGAAAAGCCTAAAACTCTTCAGGTTTTTGAATTTGCAAAGTTCTCCCTAGATCTTTGTCAAAGGTGCAAAAAAATAGCAATTTTCCACACTCCAACTAAAGAGCAGGATAGAGGTGTAGGGCAGTTTGGATAAGAGATGGTGAGAGAGAGAAGTGAAAAGTCTGGTGTGGTGTGGACTGTGGAATAGAGAAAGCCAGAAAGACCTGGGAGGGCGTTAGGGCAAAGCAGGGAGGTATGTAGTAGAATGGGGACACGAGGCACTGGGAGACATTAGAGGGCTGTAGGAGACTGTGGACAAGAGGTAGCGAGAGCGACGTGAGAGGGTTGTAGGTGAGAGCGACCAGGAGGTGGCAACAGAGAAGGGAGGTCTGTATGGGAGTGTGGACTACACAGGGAGAGAAGAAGGAGGTCTGTAAGGCAGTGAAAACAAGAGAGGTGACAGTCATAGCAGGGCTACAGGGGGTGTGTGCAAACAACAGATATGGGGTGGTCTGCAATGGAATGTTGACAAGAGTCATCGACAGAGAAAGGGAGGTCTGTAGGGCAGTGCAGTGAAAAAGGAGTGATAAGAGTGTGAGCAGATCACAGGGAAGAGTGGACAAGAGACAGAGATGCGGGAGACCCTAGAAAAGTGTGAACATGAGGCAGGGAGAGAGAAGGGAAGGTCTGTAGGTGTTAAAATCTAGATTGCGACGTAAACATTATCGGCGCCATCTTGTCCCTTTTCAGGCTCATATGTGCGCGTAAGTAGCAGCCATTTTGAATGCCATGGCCTCTCTGCCCACTGCCGATAGCCAGCGTGGATCCAGTGGGAGAGGTCCTGACGACAGAGTGAACGACTGCAACGATCGGGAGTGCACCTGCCCGATAGACCCTCGTCTGGCAGCCGATCATCCGAACTTCACCGGTTCTGAGCAGACCTCTCTCGAGTGATCTACGGTCCTGACTGGGAACCATCAGGAGTGCCGCGGCATTTACGGAGAATAGAGGACGATCGGGCGCTGGAAGCGGAAGACGAGAAACTGTCCATGCGGTCCGGGTAAGGTCGTGTAACACGACAAATTGCGAAACGATTGTTTGAAAAATACTAGTATTGCTCATTGATTGTTTTTGAGATATTCTCTCCCTGCAAACGGGGAAGAATAGGAATATTCTCTCTTCTTTTGCAGATAGTGAAGGGTAGGTAACGCGGACTTTTGTCCCCCTTTGTAATCTGTCGTGCCTATTTTTCTCCCCACTGATTGATTGATTGTCGGAACATTGATTGTTTGAAGTTGGTTCTTTTGAGATATTCTCTGTTTGCAAATAACGTAGAATAGAAATATTCTGTCTAGTCTTTGCAAGTAGTGAAGGATAGGTAGTGCGGACCTTTGTCCCCCTTTGTAATCTGTCATGCCTATCTTCTCCCCACTGATTGGTATTTGATTCAGCCCGGACCGCTTATTAGAGATGAACCATCCAGCTCCACTGGAAGGCACCCCTAATAAGGACATGTTCACTAAATATGGATTAGTCGTCGTAGCTTATAGTAAACTATGGCATAAATATACGAGAAAGGATCAGGAAAGTCAGTGGCCACTGATAGGATCCTTTGATGACGATTAAATAAACGTGCTGGAAACAGCCCTTCGTAACAATAAGACAACGCCCACTATGCTTGATAGTCTCGGCATGTGGCGCAAAGAAGCAGAGCAACGGAAGAAGAGAAACGAAGTTAGATGAGAGAAAGAGCTAGCTGCTAAAAAGTTAGAGGAAGAGATAAAGGAGAGAGAGGAAGCCAAGCAGAAGCAAGAGTCCGAAACATCGGGCCAGTGTCCCGTTAGAACACCCTCTACGCTCTACCCTGAGTTACCCTCGAAACAACGAGCGAACAATTATTTATTACTAGGTCCCCCAATCATCTACATGCCCCCTCCGATTACAGTGGCCAGGACATGACCACTGCAACCGGACATCATCTGTTTGTCCAGAATTATGTCAAAGGTCTGTCGCAGGAAGTCTCGCAGAAATTACAGACTAGCGAGAGTAGTTGGGCGGCCTCCAAGCCTGCAGCTATCCTTCAGATGGCCCAGTACTATGAGCATCAAAAGAATGAGAATGATAGGGCGACTGAGAAAAAGAAAAAGGACCTGAAAGAAAGGGTGATGATCGCAAAGTTGCAAGGGGTGACTATAGAAAGGGAGCAGTACAAAGGAAGTTACCAATCGAATGCTCCTAGAAATCCACCTCCTAGAAACCGTACATCCGCACCCTACGCTGGACGTAAAGACATCGATGAGAACCAGTGTGCGTTTTGCAAGGGATTTGGTAATTGGAAATCCCAGTTCCCGGTTCTGCAAGAGGCAAACAAGAATAGGGACACAAGAGACGTAGTGGGTGGGCCAAGAAGTAGAGGACAGGGACGAGGGTACACGAAAGACACCAACAACGACAGGCCAGGCAGACCGAACACGTTTGACTGTCCCTGACAGAACCAGTACCAACAGTCTGACTGCGACGACACCCACGACTTCGCATAGGACTGCCAAGGGCAAGGGAGGGATCCAGTCGAGCTCTATGTTGACCAGCAAGGTCCTTATGTCACCGCTAAGGTCCTGGGTACGAAGTCTCCATTTTTGGTAGACACTGGCGCAACAAGTAGTGCGTTATCTAAACGACTGATTCCAAGGGCACCCTTGTCTGGCTCACATGTAACATCAATAGGTTTTGATGGAACGCCCTCCACTAATCCCTTGTCCACACCGATCTCCTTTGACTTGGAAAATAACACCACTGACACAACGTTTTTGCTCTCATCCAACACCCCCGATGCCATTATGGGACTTGACTTACTAAAACATTTCCGAGCTACTATCAGATGCTCACAAGACGGAGTTCGAGTCATTTTATACGACAACCCGACTCTGCTCAGACTTTGTCCCACACGACACATGTCTTCCATCACTGACGCTGACCTGTCCCTACTCGACACCCTACCTCTGTACCTGTGGGCCAAAACTGACTCGGACGTAGGACGCATGATGATCGACCCAGTGCACATAACTGTTCGACAGGACGCAATACTCTCAAAACTTCCACAATATCGGATATCGCCCGAGGGCGGGAAAGCATTGGTAAAGATCATCCAGTCCCTGATAGATGCAGGAGTGGTAGAGGAAGTAGTTAGCAATGTTTGCAACAGCCCTATCCTACCCATTGTAAAGAAGCAGGGTGAGGGAGCTGAGAAAGCGTACTGCTTCATCATCGACCTACGAGAGGTCAACAAAGTAGTTGTACCTCAGTACCCCGTAGTCTCAGACATCACCACCATTCTGACTCTGATTCCTTCCACTGCCACCACCTTCACTGTAATCGGCCTCAAGAACGCATTCTTCTCCATCCCCATTCACCCAGACAGCCGCTACCTCTTCGGCTTCACCTTAAAAGCCCGCTCATATAGATTCTGTAGAGCACCCCAAGGCTACACTGAAAGTCCCAGTATCTATAGCCAGGCCCTCAAGAGACAGCTGGACGCAGTCCAGTTACCGGATGGAGTGGTGTTGATACAGTACGTCGATGATATCCTTTTGGCGGCCGACACCACTCCACTTGCAGTCATAGCCACCATCCAATTCCTGCACTTCCTCACGGAAAATGGCCACAAGGTTTCCAAGAAGAAGTTGCAATTCTGCCAACCCCAGGTCACTTACTTAGGCCACCTCGTCCAAAGACGGGAGAAAACTTACACCCGATCGAATTCAGACCATTCTAGAAACCCCTGTCCCTAGGACCCAGAAACAAGTCCGCTCCCTAGTAGGCCTCAGATGCTTCTGTCGACAGTGGTTGCCAAATTTCAGCCTCATTGTAAAACCACTATTTTCTCTGCTGGCTAAAGATGTCCCCTTCCCGCTCCCTTGGACCCCTGAATGCCAATCCTCCTTCAAAGAACTACGAGACGCCCTTTGTTCTGCACCAGTCCTAGGAACCCCCGATTACACAAAGCCCTTCTCCCTCTACACTCACGAAAGGGAGGGGTGCGCTTTGTCTGTCCTGACTCAGTCCATTGGCCCCAAGCAACGCCCATGTGCCTACTTCTCTGCCACTCTTGACCCCGTAGCCAGAGCTTTGCCTGCCTGCCTTCGAGCTGTAGCTGCCGCTGCTGTCTCTATCCGACAAAGTGAGGGGATCGTGCTCTCGAACTCCCTTACGGTGTTAGTACCCCATGCGGTTGACACCCTCCTGAACCAGACTAAGACGCAGCACCTGACTAGCGCACGACTGACTGGGTACGAACTGACTCTGCTTGCACCCCACATCACACTGAAAAGATGCACCACTCTGAATCCAGCCACTTTGTTGCCCCTACCCGAGAACGACCCCAATGTGTCCCCTATACATGACTGTGTGACCCTCACGGACGAACAGACTAGGAGTAGGGTTGACCTCCGAGACACTGCCTTACCAGATCCTGACGGAGAGCTATGGGTGGATGGCTCTTGTATCAAACTCCCCGATCGCACCACCTCAGCTGCCTATGCAGTTACCACAGCCCGAACTGTAGTTGAGACCGCCCGCATCACACAACGATCCGCACAGGCAGTGGAACTGATTGCCCTCACACGAGCGTGTATCCTAGCAGCAGGGACGACAGCAAATATTTACACAGACAGCCAGTACGCCTTCGGGGTGGTTCATCATTTCGGGCTCTTGTGGAAGGAGAGGGGATTTCTGACCTCACACGGCACACCCATCCTGCACGGAGATCTAGTCTCCGCTCTGACTATAGCGGTCCTCCTTCCCAAACAACTTGCAGTAATCAAATGCCAGGCACACAAAAAGGTGACGGACATCATCAGGCAGGGGAATGCACTGGCCGACATCACTGCCCGGACCACAGCCAAGAATAGGACGATGACACGCATGTACGTGACCAGGTCACAAACAGAAAAATGGAAGGACGCTAGGGAAACTATTAGGGACATCCAGATGGCCAGCTCACCACACAAATTGACTGAATGGGCACGGGTGGGATTGAAAGACGATGAAGGCTGCTGGCGGACAAAAGACACGAACAAATGGTTGCTACCCAACTCGTACTTGATCCCTATACTGACCATGGTGCACTCCCCTGCACACATAGGATCTGCCCCTATGGCCGAACTCGTCTCCAAAGTTTGGCACAATGACAAAATCACCGACTCAGCTAAACGTCTGGTCCAACAATGTCTGATATGCCTGCAACACAACCCTGGGAAAGGGACTGTCGTGCCACTGCAAAGGTATTACTGAAATAATTCTTCCCTCGCTACGGCCTTTGTCGAATTTTGTGGAGCGACAATGGCCCTCACTTCGTAGCCGAGGTTATCCAACTCATCCTGAAGGGGTTGGGTGTAAAACAGAAATTTCACGCAGTCTTCCACCCCCAATGTGCCGGACTGGTTGAGCAACATAATGCCACGCTGAAGCTCAAACTAGCAAAGATAGTAGCTACCACAGGATTGAAATGGCCAGACGCTCTCCCACTGGCATTGCTATCAATGCGTTCCACCCCCACCAAACACCACTTGACCCCTTATGGCCGGCCCATGAGCGTCTGGTCTGCACCAAAACCGACATCCATTCACGGCGTCCCAGACGTCCTAATGTCTGACAATTTGTACAATCTGACCAAAACATTGTCTATTATCCATCAACAGGTGCTGCAGGCCATCCCCGATGCTTCCAGGGGCCCCGGACACGACATCCAACCCGGCGACTACGTATTAGTCCGAAACTTCCAGCGTGCAAAGAGTCTGGAACCCCGGTGGACGGGCCCCTGGCAAGTCTTGATCACCACCCGAACAGCTCTTCGAGTGGAAGGAAAGCGAAACTGGCTGCATGCACACCATTGTAAGAAAATCTCCTCAACCCTGACGACGACCGGAGACGTGGCCACCCAAGAAGAGCTCCTGAACAAAGACCGACCATCCCTGAGCTGTTACCAAGATACAGAGACACTTGAACTGGCAGAATTCTCTGACCCGACTGTGCCATCCAGAGAAGGGTATAACCTACGACGAAAGGAGGGTGCTTCGGCTAAGCAGACCACTGACTAAGTTACAATACTCAGAGCGGTGGCCTAACACTACTAAGGCTGCCAGGAGAGAAGCCAAACAAAGTTTGTGGTTCTGCCCACTACCGAGCCCCTTGAAGATGATGGAAGCACCCGATACGAAGATGATGGAAGCACCCGACACGAAGATGATGGAAGCAACCGGACATCCGAAGACCCACTACAGAAACCCAAAGACTGACAAAATACACAGCTCAAAGACTATTGCCCTCTTTATCGCCCTTCTCTTTTGCCTCCTCCTCATGACCACCCTCTGGATCGTGGAAGAGAGCGCACCAGCTCGTAAGACATTTCTAACTACTGCACAGTCTACCACCATGAAAGAACACTACCTGGTCTCTCTTTCACCTCAACTCCGAGAAAGACGTAAGGAGTTCTGGAACAACTCCTTCGTGCAGTTGCTGCACCAACACAACCTTGCCGCCAATGCCACAAATTGCTGGATCTGTGGGTTGTTACCCCATGCCACTGGACATTCCATCCCCTTCATCCCTTCACCTTTCTCCGTTCATGGTTCTTGCCTTGCTTGGCTGATCCTCTTGCAAGAGAGTTACAGGGATAATGCTACTTCCAGCAGAACTATGGCACACTTTTATCATGGGGTCTGGCAGAACAAAACAGGAAGAACTACTACTCCCTTTTGCCCTCTGACATCCAATGCCTCTATTCACATGGACATCCCTGCCAAAGAACGGGTTGAAATGCAGGTGTTCAACAACCCAGCCAGACCCACCTTCTCTTACCTCCGGAAACGAACAGCTGCCACCCTGACTGTCTGTCGTCAACGTCTCGGGCCTTGTATGCATCGAAGGCCTTGGGACACAGTTTGTGGGCCACAGCGCTTGCCGCATCACTAGAACTTTGGACTCAACTGATCCACCCTCTTTTGTCACCTCTCCGAACATGTACTTTGTCTGTGGTACGAAAGCCTACACCTGGCTCCCAAAGGGCTGGGGAGGTGCCTGCTACATTGCCTTCATCCTTCCGCCAACCTATGTGGCTCCAGCAAACCATCACTGACAAAAGCGAGCAAGAGACATTGAGCAAGCCGACTCCACTGGAGCACAGTTCCTGGACGCAATGAAGGGACTTGTTCGGCTCTGGGGTCCGATGGCGAACAGGCGTGCCATCCGACATTTGACCCAGGCAGTTGAAACAACGATGAACATTACAGCTGGCATCCTCACAAACAATACAGGCGAGCTTCAGGCGGTCCGCCTGGTGGCCCTTCAGAACCGCCTTGTTCTAGATGTGGTTCTAGCGGATCGTGGAGGAGCATGCCGTATCATTGGGTCCAGCTGCTGCACCTATATACCGGACAATTCACCCTCAGTCTACAAAGCCATTGAACACCTCCACAGACTTTCCTCAGAAGTTCATCAGGAACAAGAAAAATGGTCGCTTGGGAGTTGGTTCTGGAGTGCTGTAAAGGACTGGGGGAGGAGGTTGTTTATGATCGTATTGATACCGATTGTAGTAATTTGTGGATTTTGCCTAGGTGTTCAATGCTTGCCACCCCTGTGCTCACTTTTTACTAACTTTATCTGCCCTAAGACTCTGGACTTTGAAGCTGAACGCATGAAAGCTTTGTATGAAGTAGAAATCCGAAATATAATGGGGATAGACATAGATTGACAAGCTGGCTAGATATGTTGAAAAGGCAGGACTGTTAAAATCTAGATTGCGACGTAAACATTATTGGCGCCATCTTGTCCCTTTTCAGGCTCATATGTGCGCATAAGGAGCAGCCATTTTGAATGCCATGGCCTCTCTGCCCACTGCCGATAGCCAGCGCGTCTCTCTCTCTCTCCCTCTGACCTCGCAAGCATCTCCCGCGCACTGACAGCCCCCGCTCTCACATGCTTGAGCCATAAACCTCCCCTTCAGCGCGGCTCTGCCTCGGAACCACATCCCGTACCCGGCTAACACCTCCCTCCATCCCTTTTGTGATCACACATCCTTTGATGAACCCCCTTTCCTCTGTGCCAGATTGTCCAGACCCGATCCCAGGCCACCACCTGGTCCTGCGGATACAGTTTATTGCCCCCTGCAGTAGGAAACTGTCCCTCTTCAAAGGATCTACGACTGATCAAAGCCCTCCCCCCATGAGATCCGATAACCGCACACATTCCGGGAACCGACGGAATGTCCCGCTGCGCGACAGTCATCACCTACTGAGATCGGGGTGGGGACTTCTACTGTAAATGTGTGTGGGAACGGGCTTGAAGCGGGGATTCCGAGGATGTCTTTCCGTACATCAAAGTATTGACAAGAATGTGTTTAATGTAATAAAGCCATAAACCTGTGTATAACAGGCCAGGCCTCAGAGATGCGGTTAGAGCACCTCGAGGAGATACCCTGTTGTCTGATTTGATGTGTTCTGCTCCGTCGGAATAAACTTCTGTTTCCTGCCTTCCAGTCTCCAGCGGTACAAAAGGGGGTTGTGATGGACCGAGAATCTGAATCAATCAAACACTCACACCCAGTCAAAAGATCTGGGTTTAATCCATCACCGTTCTTTAGCCCACTCTGCCACCCCAGTTCAGACATGGCTATATGCAAATCAGTATGACCCTGTTACTCATGGGAACAGTCCAGCCCGAACTGCCAAGCCATGTCTTCCCTGGACCGGAAACAAGCTTCCGAGGACCGGTTTCTGGCATTCCAGCCATCTTCAGCCCGGCTTGCTTGAATCCAGTGGCAAAGTGAGCAAGGGACTCATGTCTGAGCATACCCTGCCACACTTATGGCGGCCAAAAGCGGTACAAAAGGGGGTGGTGATGGACGGAGAATCTGAATCAATCAAACACTCACACCCAGTCAAAAGATCTGGGTTTAATCCATCACCGTTCTTTAGCGCACTCTGCCACCCCAGTTCAGACATGGCTATATGCAAATCAGTTGGCCCTGTGCCTCATGGGAACAGTTCAGCCCGAACTGCCAAGCCATGTCTTCCCTGGACCGGAAACAAGCTTCCAAGGACCGGTTTCTGGCATTCCAGCCGTCTTCAGCCCGGCTTGCTTGAATCCAGTGGCAAAGTGAGCAAGGGACTCACGTCAGAGCATATCTTTTGACTGGGTGTGAGTGTTTGATTGATTCAGATGCTCTGTCCATCACCACCCCTTTTTGTACCGCTTTTGGCCGCCATAAGTGTGGCAGGGTATGCTCAGACGTGAGTATACTCCCTTAGTAAAAACAGGTACAGTGCAAAGATGCACTCTAACCATATAACTGCATGTATTCGGCTTATTTACTAAGGCAGTGATCAAGTTATATTAAAGTTTTGTATTGATCTTCTATCCTTTTTTAATCTCACTACACTTTATTATTTACTTGCACTGCACCGGACTCCATCACGATCTTTTGCTCACATGGTCTTCACTACATTTGGAGATGTGACCCAGATAAGCATAGGTTATGGATTAGTCTCAATGATCATGGGACACACCATTCCTATTTGGATGACCAAATGAGAATATATGATCTACATCTGACGTTGATGGACATACAATTTTTCTCTGTATGGGTCTATTCTATATTTGAAGTGAATCCCAATACATGGTTTGCTCTGTTTGGCACTTTATGAGCGAGCTAAATGTTTTATAGCCTCAGCAACGCCCACTGACTTGGTTAGCAGTGTGTTTTGTCGTCTGGAGCACGTTAGGCCCAGCTATAGACCCCCAGTGTGTGTTTTTTGTTCTTGCATTGATTGAGTGGGGGACTTCACCCTGGGTAGGTCTTTAAATATTTTCCCTCTGACCCTTCTTCTCCGTTTTGTTTAGCACCTCAATGGATGCCCATGAACTCAGACCTCTGCAAACTGACATAGATACATTGAAACATATAGAATCTGTACATAAGGATACTTATTGATGAGACTAAATAGGATGTGTCACAAGAATGAGCTGGTTCTCTGCTCTACCTTGCCGAGACTAAATCTGCTGGGAACTGATTTATTGACATGTAAACTTACACTATCATGGTGATATCTTATGTTTGAAAACATCTACTCATAGGGCAGGGAGGTAGCATTCCAAAGCAGGAGTATATTGAGGAATTGTGCATTTAAAAGCTGCAACCATTCAGGTATGCCTCACACATACCTCAACATACTCTTAATTGGAGAGTAGGGTTACATTGGAGGCTATGGAAAATAGGAAAGTGGAAAAGCCTAAGAGAAACTAGTTCTCTGGCCTCTATGTGGCAAACATCCACTTCTGGTCTGGGGCACTTTGGGCAGCTGTAGCACTAAAGGCCATCTCACTATTTGTTTATTTTCTGGTAACATGTTCCATAGTTGTTCTTACTTCAGTTTGCATCTAGCCTCCCTTGTCCTGCAACTTTGTTTTATTCCTCCCTGTCAGTTCTCTAGGTTACTTTCTCCTTTTGTACTCTCCTTTCTTACACGTGTTGTTGGAGCGTTTAACTCTTTCTGCTCTGTACTTCCCCATGCGGTTGCTGGCAGTCTCCCACACTCCTGCAGACCATGAAAAGGTTCTCCGTGTTTTCGGCGTTCATCAGCCACTCACCTTATTGGAGACTGGTACTTCAATTTTCTTATGAATGTTCCTACAAAACTCTATTTCCATATAAAGGTGATGTGCCTTAGTGTGAAGATCTGAGCCCTACTCATGAGGAATACTGCTCAGAAGGAGAGAGAGGTTATGAAACCTTACAAACTACCAGCGAATGACAATTCTCTCTATCTCGTCCCTAACCCCTATTTGTCCTGAGTTGCTTTTCCCAGTAGCAGTTCAGCCTCCTGCTGGGATTGTGTCTTAGGGAGGGTGGGGGTACTTGTCTGGTTAGTTGGTTAGCCTCTCAAAACCTGACACTTGGAAAGTTGGTCTACCCACTTGTGCGCGGTCACCAGCCTTTCCAGAGTACATTCTCACTCTGGATACTGTTGGAGATGCATTCTTGTCAAGTGCAGGAGTAAATCTATAACCAGGTTTGCAATGCAAAGCAAACAGCCCATAACATTTGTGAAGGGGAAGGGATTTCTCAATGGGAAACAATATTACCCTCATTGTGAAAAAATTGTTTATGAGGCGAACAGAAAATATTCATGAACCTCCCACTCCTGAAGAAACCCACATTAGACCTTGATGACCAAAAGATTTGCTTTGGGAGGTTTTATTTTTAAAGAAAATACTTGGCCGTGCAGGGACACTGACCATGGTGCCTGCAAAGCCTTGGTGCCTTCAGAGGCGCCACTGTGTTAAATGACGTAAGGTCATCAGATCTGGCATTGTGTCAATCACATTTCTGTCCCGCCCACCACCTCATCCGGCACAGGGATAACTCACTTCAGCCATTGGCTGCCTGCTCTGAGAGTGAGGGCATTCACTTGTTGCACAATATTCACTTAAATAAAAAAGGTAGCCCCTTGTACAGTTTAACAACAACATTCCCAAACACTGGTTAAGAAAAAAGATGTCAGACTACGCCAGACCTATTGGCTTTGCCAGTGCTTGTCAATGGGAGGTCTCCAGCTGACAAAATGGTATTCTGCCTGCAGCTCTAGAAATCTCCCACGGTTCCCACGTACAAAGCCCCAGAGGGCACTCGATGCTTCCAGCTGCGCCAGTGACCTCTGCTGTGAGTGTGTCCGTTGCACAGCGACAAAGCCTTGCACGGCTCATGCCTGTGCGCTCGCCCACTCGTGAATAATCCAAGCTTCCTTTCCTTTTGATTTCCGAAGGCGCCCGCTGCAGCAATGGCTGCTCATCACACGATCACCCCGCGTGGGGTGGGCCGCTCTGCCCTGCGGCTGCAAGTGGGCAGGGAGTGGGGGCCTTCGGTTCAAGTGTAGCTGGTGGGCAGGCTGGGGCAGGGTGGGGCACGCTCTCTGCCCCCTGTCAGTTTGCATTCTTCACTCATCACAGCCCCCATACAGCCAGCATAGCCCACTGGAAGCCTCAGACAGATTTTTTATGTCTGAACACAAGGAAACAACATCAGGCCGCATTAGCATCAGTACCAGGGTGTCTGGTGCCTCTCCAAACACTGGCTTCAGAGCAGTCAGGCCTGAGTGCAGGAGTTTGGACCATCTGTAGCTTAACTCAGACTAAGCAAACTTCAGAGTTAGCCTGGAAAACTGAGCAGGGTGCTCGGGGCTGGAGCAGAACAGATCCCAGGCCCACTGTGTTATTCATATTTATAGATCTGCAAATGCAGATGTTCACATTCTACATAGGTCATAACACTGGACATTGGTCTTTTTATGTTTTGCAAAACTCCCAGTTTTGGTAGAGGAGAGGATGAAGGCACAGGAAAAACAAGCAATTTGCTCAGGGTCACACAATTTGGCCAAATGGAGAAGCCAACACAACAACGCTGGTTTTGTGGTTCCATATCTCACAGCCTCGCTTCCCTGTGATTTTTCATCTTTTAAACTTTGACAGCCAATGGTAATGTGGGTACAATTCACCACTTTCTATTTCCTGAAATTTACTTTTTTGTTCGATTTTACCTGGTATTGTCCTACAAAACATTTGCAGTGACATTTTTCTGTCACCAATTTCTTTTTTTTTAAATTGCCAAATTTCACAACAGTTCACAAATTCTTTGCACAATTTCATAGAATAAAACTAATCACAAGCGGACACTGACACATTTTGCTAAAGCATGATAAAATGGGAAACTACTTTTAAGTAAAACTAGTTGAACCCTACTTTAATGAGAATGCTGGACAAGAAAGGGGAAAGGAACATTTTTGTGCCACTTGAATATCAAAAACATTAAGAGAGTTGCAGTAGAATAATTTTTTTTTCAAATTCGCCCAGTAGAAATTCAGGCAAAAGTGAACATTGATTTCCTTCGATTTATAAATGTCTCAAAATGGCATTGAAAGTAATCTATTTATTTCTATTTAAGGTATATCGTTTTTTCATTACGTTACTGTTTAGGCAAATGCAACGTATCCCACAATTTTTGAGTAGTCATAGTTGTGTCTTTTCTCGTTATATAGAGAAGTCGCTTCATGAATTATTTTCAGAGAAATTTGCATCCTCAGCGCGTGTTAGCGTGTGAAACCGTCACAGTAAAACCTATCGAAATCTATCCACCGCATCCGTCCAATGGCAGCCTTCTACTCCCATGTTTGAACATTCAGTGTCAACTATTACTACACCTATGTGGGGCCCTGAAGAACTTGCCTACATGGGTAAGATGCTACACCGTGTAGGGTATGTGGCTGGACACTTGTTGTTCTTGTTTCGATCCTGAGTGGGAAGTGTTTGCGCGCCATGTGTGATGACCATTGAGAGTGATGATCGTATTACGGGACGCAGTGATTAGCAGTGTGAAAAATAAAGAGGTGTGAGAGACAGGGGCGCGCAGTTTAAGTTCCTTAGTAAACTGCAAGCTTTAAGCAGCTCTGCGGTGCCCTCTATGCTATTTCTTACAGTCATAGATCACGTAGCTGGTTACTGCACTGGGTGGTCCTTTCTGAGATGAGGAGTTTAAAGTTTACAGTCCTAAGAAGGCAAAGGTTGGAGGAACACCTAGGGCCCGATGCGCAAAAGTAATCTGAGACAAAATCTTAACTTTACGACTTTTGGTATTCACAAAAGGCATTTAGGAGTAGTAAAGTTAGGATTCCTAACTTTACTACTCCTAAAATGAGACAAAATCCTAACTTTACGACTTTTGGTATTTATAAAAGGCATTTAGGTGTAGTAAAATTAGGAATCCTAACTTTACTACTCCTAAACTGAGACCAAATCCTAACTTTACGACTGTTGGTATTCACAAAAGACATTTAGGAGTAGTAAAGTTAGGATTCCTAACTTTACTACTCCTAAAATGAGTCAAAATCCTAACTTTACGACTTTTGGTATTTATAAAAGGCATTTAGGAGTAGTAAAGTTAGGAATCCTAACTTTACTACTCCTAAACTGAGACAAAATCCTAACTTTAAGACTTTCGGTATTCACAAAAGGCATTTAGGAATAGTCAAGTTAGGAATCCTAACTTTACTACTCCTAAACTGAGACAAAATCCTTTCTTTACGACTTTGAGTATTCACAAAAGGCACTTAGGAGTAGTCAAGTTAGGATTCCTAACTTTACTACACCTAAACTGAGACAAAATCCTAACTTTACGACTTTCGGTGTTCACAAACGCATTTAGGAGTAGTCAAGTTAGGATTCCTAACTTTACTACTCCTAAACTGAGACAAAATCCTAACTTTACGACTTTCGGTATTTACAAAAGGCATTTAGGAGTAGTAAAGTTAGGAATCCTAACTTTACTACTCCTCAGCGACGGCTCGTGGAGGGAGTTACGGTGGGGCAGGAGGGTGGGGAGTGGGAGGGGCAGGGTGGAGGTTGCTAAAAACCGGCATATGGATAATTGCAGGTAAGTAAACAATGTAATTAATAAAACGAATTTCGTAGTGCGCCTTGCATCGCAAAATGCAATGCAGTGCGACCTACGAAATTCGTTTTAATAATTAAATTGTTTACTTACCTGCAATTATCCATTTGCCAGTTTTTTGTAACCTCCGCCCTGCCCCTCCCCCTCCCCGCCCTCCTGCCCCACCGTAACTCCCTCCACGAGCCGTCGCTGCTACTCCTACATGCCTTTTGTGAATACCGGAAATTGTAAAGTTGGGGTTTTGTCTCAGATTTCTTCAGTGAATCAGGCCCAGAGTGAACAGATCAGATGGAGTAGACTTTGCTAATATCCTCCCATATCTGGTTGTCATTGTGAGATGTCAAGAAGCGTTCATAGTATGCAGACTGATGGGACCTACAGTGATGGACTAAATTAAAGCCCTCCATTGACCATTGGTATGCGGTAGATCTCTTCAGTTATTCAATGCCTGTTCAGTTGGGGATTGGTGGTTAATTGCTCTTGACTGGTACAGTACTGTTTGATGGACATGACCCGTAGAAGTTTTTACTTACATGAGTGAGAGAGTGTCAAGCAGCATACGAATATTAACTTTAGCTTGGGTGCTGTGTTAGGAAATACATTAGAAAAGGTGTGGTACAAGAATATTGTGGCTTAAATAGCATCCAACACAAATATAGTGTCCAAAATATGATTTACAAAAACTTTACCCCTTGGCTGCTCATACTGGACAATCTATGCCAAATAGAGCAATATTTTTGTAAATATTGTTTAGACCTGGAAATATTTTTGTCATTAATATTCTGACATACAACTGCATAGGGGCAAGCAAGAGGCTGAGACATAGTGAAGGAAGAAGACAAGGAGCACTACGAAACGTCAATAGAGCAATTGCGTGATTCAATTATATGATCACTGAATTAATCATCAATTAGGCCGTCAAGATGGAAAGTTCTTCATTCAATCCATTGATACACGAGAGAGCTATCATCTTGAATCTTCAAAAATGGTATTCTTCACATACAAAAATCCAGCCCAGCCAACGCGTTTCGTCCCTCCAATAGGACTTCATCAGGGATAAACATATTTCTCAAACTCCATGCTGTGTATGTGTAGAAAAGCTCTATTGATATTTAGTAGCGCTCCCTGCATTGTTGAGGATTGCTTCACAAGAAGGTTGGGGTCCGTGAGTGGTAGGCCCTTTTGGGAGGTGTAGCGCTGTACTTTGATTTATATATAATAACACTTGTGCGGTCATGGAGAGCCACTAGTGCTCTCATTTTTGTATTTTTGCTGAAGGGAGAAGGCATTAGACATTTAGCTGGCCAGCAGTGCGTTAAGAGGACTGACATCAATTGCCCCACTTCCCCTATAGGAGTGCACATAGGGTTGACTAAAAAATAAACCCTCCTGCTCCTCACCCTAGGGTGAGTCGAAGCCCACACTGGGTACCTGGCGGTCACAGTGTAAAGAGGGGACCCAATCATGAGGTGATTGAGGGTTCTCGTCTTTAAGAAGCAATCCTTCTTCACTAAGATTCTGTCCATCTCCTGATTTAGATATCACCTGCCCCACACATTTTGTGAATTATTTGTTTATGAGTAGTATGATGAGTGGTGTAAAACACTCCAACAACCCCTAATTGGTGAGATACTACATTTGTTTATATTAATCTGATAACAAGCACTAAAAAAGCCAAAAGTTCTGGCTTGAGTTAGACTTTTTGTTGTTGTTATCCAATATGCCTGGATGCAATAGCAGAAAGCCTACAGTGATGCACCTAAATGCTGGTCACGCAATGTGCTGTGTAAAGCACAGGATTGTAGTTCAAGTTTTAAGTCACAACCTTAATTACCTAGGCTCTTCCCCTTTTAGAGAGCACTCATACCTTTTTCATCACACCTAAAGCACTGAGTTCCACAATAGGCCTTTGTCTATAGACAGCTCAAATCTATCACTTGGTGAAAACTAAAAATTGTGATGTTGTAAACATGTCGATTCTTTGGAGCCAAATCTAAAACTTGTGGAACAGAAAGAAGCAGTAACCACTTTGCTCCTCTGCAGCACAGACTTGCCGCATTTCAGGGGGGAGTCTGGAGCACAGCTGGTATTTTGCGTAAGAGGGGGAAGCTGACCTCCTACACTGTGACACCGCAGGCTGTGATTGTGGGTCCCAGGGCTCTAGGCACCACCTTGATACTCTAGATGTGAAGCTGCAGTAGTTCCCCAGTGAAGTTGATCCACACATTGTACAGATCATGTGCTCTTTCCCAAAGCAGATCCAAATATCCTCAGCTTCCCTTGGAGTCAGGCGCAAAGTGAGAAACATTATGAGAGACCGAAATGTGGAGCGTGGGCAGGGGGTGGCAGACACAATACAGATGGCAAGGGGTGGAATCACAGAAGATGGGGCCGAGGAAGCAACAGGAGAGCGGGGGCAACAACATGGGGCCCATGGTTGGGAGGGAAGCAACATAGAGAGTGAGGCGAGGGAAGCAAACAAACAGGCATAGAGGGAAATGTGTAGAGGGGAATGAAAAGTAAATGAGCAAGAACGCAATAGGGGCAATGAGGAAAGCGCATAGGCAAGAAAGAGAGCACAACGTGGAACACAGAGGGGGGAAGAGAAGCACACTAGACAGCTGAAAAACATTAACTCTCATGGAATACTTAAACAGAAAAAAAGTAGTGCCTGAACAAATGAGCAGTGGAAGGGCATAAGTAAGGCATCCTTGCTCCCAGGGAGGCACAAATAACAAATACTAAAAAAGGAGGCAAAATCCAAACAAGCTAAAGATTAAGAAACAAGCAAATGAGAGTGACCAGGAAGTCAATCAATGGTAAGCAATGGGTAAGACTATAAGCCTACTGTAAACTACAATATATCTCACAACAGACAGCGCATGTGCTTTATATTAGGTAAGACCTAAAAAGGGTCAGGTGGAATAGTTGTTGTGTGAAATGTAATACCTTTAACCAGTTCAGGCTTTTTTTCCAATACCCTTTCTTTCTGGAATGTCTTCTTCTGGAAGTTTAAGGTTTTCCATTGTTGCAATGGGTCTACACATCCCAGCAGGCAAAGTGCTCTTCTCTAAACAAAGCATATGCAGCTAGATTCATCATAGTGCCGTTTTGCGAGTCCTTAATAGCGATTATTAAGGAGTCGCTATTAAGGACTTGCAAAACGGGATTCATGTAGGAATCGCTAAATAAATTGCGATTCCTACAAATTTCTTATTTGCGATTAGCAAATTGGTAATCGCAAATAAGGAATAACTCCCCATTCATTCCTATGGGCCAACACCAATGTAGATTACATTTCAGGGGTGCTACAGGGTGTCCTTTGGACACCCCTGGCACCCTTGAAATCGCATCCTTATTTGCGATTAGCAAATTGGTAAGCGCAAATAACGAATAACCCCCCATTCAATCCAAAAGGCCCATAGGAATAAATGGGGAGCTATTCCTTATTTGCGATTAGCAATTTGCTAATCGCAAATAAGGATGCGATTTCAAGGGTGCCAGGGGTGTCCAAAGGACACCCTGTAGCACCCCTGAAATGTAATCTACATTGGTGTTGCGCACACACATGTCCAAAGGACATGTGTGTGTGTAACATGCAACTTAGAAAAATGCATTTAAATTCCTTTTTCTAAGTTTTCGCTATTTACCACGAGGTTTGGCCTCGCAGTAAATAGCGGCCAGAAATAGCGAATTCGCAAATCAAAAATGGTTAATGAATTGCATTTAAGGAATCTCAAATAGAGATTCCTTAAATGCCACTCCTCGCAAATATGAGATTTCGCAATTACCGATTTTTGCATTTGGGATGATGAATCACAAATGCAAAAATTGCGCTCGCATAAGGCCAGATTTGCAGAATCTGGCCCTTTGCGAGCCGATTTTTCTTTCATGAATCTACCTGATGGTCTTTTGTATGGCACTGTCTACTATAAGTACAATGCATTAAAATGCATAAAATACTCACAAGGTTATGTAAAAAATTATATTTCCCTTGCCTCTGGTACTCATCCTCTCAACTCATGCCTCTATATGGTCATGGTACCCCTTGGTGAATTGGAATATATATTTAATGCACACTTTAAAGTACTTTATCTGATATCAGGCAATGAATGTGCACCTATGCTTGACTCCAAGTTCCTGCTCCAAGAATGGTAGACCACAGACACGCATGTGCTCAAGCACATACAAACACCAGGGAGTGAAACTTGACAACGCAAGGCCTCTCATACATCTGATCACTATGTAGGTTCCCACTTCCTGATCAATGGTGCTGTTACTGGCCATGCAGTGTCAAGCGCATGGTAAGTGATGCAAGGTCTGCCACAGGCTTGAAACACTGACGTAAAGCGCTCTGCTGTAGAGCTGCATCCTGTCATTTTACACACTCGCTCAATAAAAGAACGCTAGCGCATCTACACTCCAAACAACACAAACTTTGTATGTGTGATTGGCCAAGCATGGGTAACCCTTCCATCACACAAGCACAGTTTTGTTTTAAACTATCTCTCCAAAGAGCGGTGCTTTACAGCATCGGTTCCTGAGTTACCGTCATCAGGCCCTTGTAGAGATGGGAAAAATTAGCCAGGGCTAATGGGTGAGGAGCCCTGTTTACAGGCAAACTCAATTAAGAAGGTTCGCAGTACTGACTGTGCTCCTGGCTCGATACATAGCAGGCAGGGGCGTAACAAAGGCCACACCAGCTAGTGTGGCAAAGGGGCCCCAACCCTTTAGGCCATACCCAACCCTTTAGAGGGGCCCTACTGAGCCCAAAATCAATGATTATCTCTCAGATATGGGACACTCAGGGGCCCCTCATCACATTCTGAAAGAGGACCTCATCATTTTGTGTTACGCCACTGACAGCGGGACAACAAAGAACAACGCGACTGAAGACTGCCGAATAACATGTGGCACTACGCCCACAACAGCATTTGCGCCTGGGCTTTCAATATGGCGTATGGTAGGATTAAAGTGAGAAGAAAATATTAATTGAAGCAGGCGGTGGAAACAGTGGGAGACATATAGTACAGAACAGAGCTACACAAATCCCTGTCATTACAGCAAAAGTATCCCACTGCAGAAGGGCACCGCTTGACTCTCATCGTCTTACTCAGAACACTGAAAAATACCTGGGCAAGCGGCAATGACACGGCACAAACCCACCCTGGCCTGGCAGCAATATTGGAGTTGGGTCTGGAGCAGAAAGGTGATTACTTGACTATACACAGCATTACGTGGTACAACCACCCAAAACCTGCAACCTTTGAAAGGGACGTAAATGCCAACATGGCAGACACTGAATGCAAGCGATTAATAGGACACCCGTAGACTGTCTCAAGCAATCCAGGTTCAAGGAAATACAATTTGCAACAAACATATCTAACACAAGGTCAACTACACAAGATGTACTCACCGACAGGGGAGAAATACCCCAGTTGTCATCAGACATCACAAATCTGGTGCATGTGTGTTGGTCCTGACCTATCTGGGTGCTGGCAAGCAGTCATTCACACAATGCACAGGACTAATGCTTGCAAACTCCATCAAGATATACCTGTCAGCCCTGCACAAAAGTGCTGTAAGTGTTTGACCTCCATTAGGAAATAATGGGCTGACCCATAATAGTCCACGGACCTGGATAATGTTCGGTATAGAAAACAATGGTCCTAGACTGTTTCTAGTTGATTTTACTTCTGAACGGTATTCAGTAAGTCAAAATGTATATGCATGGTACACATAGAAATCAAATTACATCCTAAATGTACTCCAATTCATTGGTAATTCAATTAAATATATATCCTCACAATGGCACACAGGCACCAAATACAGCTCCAAGAGTGAGTGACTATTTAATTCCACAGTCATTATAACGGATCACTTTAAATAATGCTTTAAAACAGAAGAAAGGGTTGCTCCAAGGGGAGTGTGAAGAAGAAAAGTGCTCATGAATTAGAACAGATGTATAGGGAGTGAATTAAAAAGGATACATTTAAACAATTAATTTCACTTAGTAATGTCCTTAGTAAACTGGTCGTGGTTTACATTATCACCAGTCTTACAAATGGGCCTGTCTCTCATGGATTTATGAGTTTTTGCTGTTTCCTGGTAGCACACAGAGTTTATTCATCTGTGAAGAGGCAGGGTTAAGGTGAAGTTGGGTACAGGCCCTCTGGGGGAGACCGTCGACATTTCAGCATGGAGCCCCCAGACTGCGCCTTGAATGCCTAATGAGAAAAACCTGGGGGTTAAGATCGACAAGGGGCTGACGATGAAAGCCCAGATTCTGGGGGTAACTGGCACTTGTTTTGGCTTGCTAAAAATGTTGCGGAAGTTTCTGCCTCTCTTGTCTGAGGATCACAAGAGGCTGACGGTGCAGGCCCTGATAGGCTCCAGGCTGGATTATGCCAACAGTCTGTACCTGGGCCTACCAGAGTATTTGCTGCAGAGGCTTCAAGTGGCACAGAACGCGGCGGCCAGGGCCATTTTTGGCCTAAGTAGACGCACCAGCGCCTCTGGGTTGTTGGTGAAGCTACATTGGCTACCCATCCGCAAACGGATTGCCTTTAAGGCGTTGACCCTAGCCTACAAGGCTCTCCATGCGGTGGGAGCCAAACATCTGCGAAAGAGACTCACTTTCTACCACCCTACTCGCGCGTTGAGATCGGAATCTTTACTTCTCGCGGCGGTTCCGCGTGTGAAGAGGGCCCGCCTAGGTGGCCGCTCCTTCAGTCTTTTGGCCCCACAGTTGTGGAATTCCTTACCGCTCCCTTTGCGAGGGGCGTCCAGTCTTCTTGAATTTAGGAAAGGCCTCAAAACCTGGCTGTTCTCTCAATAGCCTTGCCGGTTGCCCTGTTTCTTTTGTGGACTTTTAATTTGTTTTTATCTGTGTTGTGTTATTCTGTAACCAGTTTCACCTTACCTAAAGCGCCGGGATTCTCTTTTTGAGTAACCGTTGCGCTATATTAAATAAAAAATAACATAACATAACATAACATAACATAACAGATGCCCTGTGTGATTTATTCCCCATTGTTTCATTCGATCAACACTGCAACATTCGAACATATTCGTCTCACCGCTGAATTAATGCAGAGGGGCTCTAATCCTGACATCACTGTATCACAGGTTGTTCCCCACCTCCCCCCTGTCCTGAGGAAGACCCGCCTGAAGCTACCCTCCATGCGCCAGGGTCGAAACGTCAAAAAGTGAGAAAAGCCTCTAACGCAGGTTACAAGTATCTGATTTGTGTGCTGTCTCGTAACTCATAAAATTCAGCTGATCCTCCTGCTCAATTGCATCAGAATATGGAATTCTATAATAGTCCAGAGCGGACACTGAAAGGTGTGGATTTAGGGATGGGCAGAGGATAAAAGACTCTTTAGCTCCTAGATACGCTTATGGGTGATTAGCTGCACTCTACAAATCCATATAATATAACATGCATACATACATAATCTCTCCAGAATTTATATGGTTATTTTTGTTTACATTAAAAGTACAGCTACAAAAAAGAGGGTATATACAATGTGAAATTTACCAAAACATGTTAAACATAGTCTATTTTCCCAAAAACCAACAAGGACATTTTAAGCAGCCAGAATAGTTGCTAGATCTCCTGGTGATTGATTGTACAAGACTCTCAGTTGCGTTCCCATTAGTTCCCTGGGAACTTGTCAGACTCCAGCACAAGCTGTTCACAATTGTGGGTTCATATTTCATAATGAACGCAAGTTTCTATTTGCTTTCTTCTTTTAAAGAAAATGAGGGAAGTAATTGCTCTACTTCCTCCTGAGCTTAGATTCACTCACCTACAAGCCACGGTGGGATCTCAGCTGGATTACTGTAATCCCTGAATCGAGCTAAGTAAGTAATACATAAAATGCAGATCATTCAAAACACGACACCCAGAAAAATGTTGAGTCTTTCAAGGAATATCCTGATCTCTAGATATTTAGATACGGTACATTGGCTGCCAGTTGAAACAGGGATTTGGAAAGTCTCTGAGACCTTTTGGCTTTGGCAATGCTTTTTAGCCATAATGTACAGCAGCGTGGATGCTTGGTAGTGTGGCTAACACTTATTTTTAAAAGTACTTTGATGCAGCCAACATTAATGCACTTTTTTTTAAAGTGCATTAGTGTTAGATGCATCATTGTCCTTTTTTTATTATTATTATTTGTTGCCATGCTGCACAGCAGCCACACTGCTATACAACATGGCTACAAATTATTGTCAAAGTAGGCAATGCCCATGCTTTACAGCATGAAGAAAAGGTAATGGCAGAGCCAATAGTTTCCAAGGCAAGACCTTTAGGCTTTGCTAATGCTTGTTAGGTCAAAACACCTCTGTGATTCTGAACAAATCAGTTCATCTCTCCAAGCGTGAAACAAATTGACAAAAAATACCTAACACATAAAGAAAGCAGTTGCGCCCATGTTCTTGTCTAAGTGAAAATACATTTGGAAGCAGTTAACATTTGTTGTCACAAAAAAACATCCATTTTAAAGGAGAAAGGGGCTTCCTTCTTTGTAGTGCGTGGCATAGTAAATTATAGCTACAAATGGCAAAAGGTTCAACAAGGATGACAGGGAAGAAGAAAAATAAGAGTAGTACCTCAATCGCAGTGCAGTCAGCAATCAGTACTTGGTCCAAGCTCCATCCAAAAGAAGAGGAAGTCAAGAAAGCAACCATTAGCCAATTACAAGTCAGCAAATAGGAGTGATAATGAAGCCAACAAATGGGTGGGCTGCAAGCTCCTTGTTGTGTACGATATTTCTTGCAAGCGAGAACGGGTGCAATGTATGCACCGTCGAAGGCGAGACCTAAAAAGTATCACATTAAAAAACACTTACAATCTGCCTCAAAGCCATATATGGCCCATCGTGAAAATTGCCCTATGTTCCATCATGAAAATTGCATTCCTCACTTGCCTGCCTCCTACCATTCCCACCTATGAAGAGAATGGGAAGAGACATCCATTCCTATACAGCATCACAAGTGTGGAACGCCTTACCAGTGCAGTTACATGTGACCAACAATCGGTCCTACAGGAAACCATTAAAAGCATATCGGTTTAACTAAATTTAGTCATAAACAGTTAACAGTATTAGGACACCTTATTGGTAATCAGGCTCAAAATATGGTTAACATTACATATATAACATAACTGCACTAGTTGCTAGCTAGGGTGTCTTCACTCTGAAGTGTGACAGACAGGGTGATCATTGGCTCCGTCCCTTGATGTCTAAGGCCAGACTTCAATTGAATCAACCATCTAAGGCAGTGGTTCCCAAACTTTTGACTCCTGAGGACCCCCATTGAGTCACCACTGGAAGCCGGGGACCCCTAAGCAATTTGTATGAGTTAAATTTCAAATATTAAAACAGCAATTCGAAAAAAATACACACATGTGCATGCAAAACAAATACTCAAAGTACTAAGGATTTTGGGGCCAGATGTACGACCATTTCATTTAGCGCCTCACAATTGGCGACAGATGGCAAGTGGCAAATTGCGAGTCGCTAAATGAAATGTACATCAGTGTGTTTAACACTGTATGGGAATTCCAATGGGTTCGCAAATTGGGAGGTTCATTAATATTAATGAGCCTCTCGCAATTTGCGAGTCCATTGGGAATGCCAGCCCTCCCAGGTATGGTGGCCTGCTGGGCTCTGCAGGCCTCCATGTCTGGGACTGCTTTTAAACAAAGCAGTTTTAAAAAGAAAATGCAGCCTATTTGCCATGCATTTAAAGAAATAGGAAATGAAACATTTTCGTTTCACTGCCTGCCCTTAAAAATAATATTGCATGCATTTGCAAAGGGGAAGGGGTCCCCTAAGGACCCCTTCCCATTTGCAAATGCATTACCATCTACTTGAAGTAGGTGTTAATTGCTAATGTTTTCCGACCACAAAACATTTGTACATGGTTTTGAGACTCACTATTTGGAAGGAAATGCCCCTTCCAAATAGCAAGTTGCAAAACGTATTTAGCGAGTCACAAACAAATTGCGACTCGCGAAATAGGCAATGTACATGGCCCAATAGGTCTTTGCATGCGCAAACAGGTTCGCGAACCCGTTCGCACATATTAAAACCGATCATACATCTGGCCCTTAGTATTTTATATTGAAGTAATAGCCCCTCTGTCACATGCATTTCATTTGTTTTATAGCATCTCTCATACCATTGTAGGATGCCAGAGCACTTTACATCACACACATAGAGACATTGAATCATACATGTAAATCAGTGTGTATATAAAATATTTAAAGAGTGCTGGTCTGGAAAAGCACAAACTCAGGATTCAGAACAGAAACACGGTGGCTAGCACTGACTTTAACATAAAAATGTATTTCCACCCAAATGAACCTTTTTAGCAGCATCAGGATAATGAATAACTGGGAAAAACATAAGTTACTAACTGGTACCATGCAGTTTGCAAGCAGCTTTTTGATGACAGTTTATAGGTCCTTCTGCTACATCACAATTGTCACTTGTGAAGTGAACAGTAACGAAAGAATCGCTGTGACAAAAGCAGTAACCACGAACTTATGCACATAAAATACTGCGTTTTAAAATGCATGGTACACGTTCTTTGCAGTAGGCACATTAACCCTCTGTGCTACATTAGTTAAGTCAAAGCTGCCACTGAACAAAACTCTCCTCACGCTCCAGCAGGTACATTAATCACTGGCATGATCTTGACACTTTTATTGTTGCTGGAAAGCTGCTAATTATACAAGAAACTTTTCTGTGCTTTTAAAACTGTTGCCTATGGACCCCAGGGAATGTGTTTGGGAACCACAGTTTGGGAAACACTGATCTAAGGCATTCAGATGCCAGCAACTGTCAAGTGTTCCTGAGATGAGCATGGCCAGATCAGATCAGGTTTAAAGCAGTGCTTAATTTGAGCCGGTGGTTCCTGGTGCTCAGCACCATCACTTAATTGTCAACACTGGTGCTTATGACAATCTGCCATCTAGTGGCGCAGTCTGTCTAATTTACAGATGAGCACAACTACAGTTGTTTATTAATTCAGTTTGCGGGCCTGGAATATACTAAATTGTCACACTTGTAGGGGTGTGATAGTTAGTAGTTGTGTTGGTGCCATCATTGGCAGCGCTGGCAGGGGCAATGGGCACTGCAAATTGCTGGGAGGTCCTGACGAGAGCGATGGCACTTATTTATTTTTGCAAATATTCAGATTCCTTTCTTTCCTCTGTCTATCATCTGCTTCATGCCACCACTCGGATGCCCTCTGGCAAGGCCTGCAGAAATGAACAAATCCGTTTTAAATTGGATTAGCTGAAAGTGATCGACAACCGACCCTAACACCCACCTACAGATTTATTTTACAGCTCTTTAAAGAGTTTGGTTGAATTACAGTGGTTGCAAAGCGGTTCAGCGGGGTTGCAATCAGCACCACAGGGGAAGCAATTGCAAGCAGTTTCTAGTAGTTAACTTTTGGAATTTAAGTCCTGACATAAAAATACAAAACTTTCTCAATAAACACAATTATCACCTGTGTGTGATTGTACGTAAATGAATATACAACAAGGGCCCAGCAGCTTCAGATAAAGATCTTAGAGTACTGAACTAATTTGTACATTTCGCCCTCCTTCTCTGACGCACCCAGGACTCTTAAGTGCACATGGGGGGTGCAAGCGCTATATAAAAGGACACAAAATGCCTCTCCTAAGTGGTCACTTAACACATATAGACCCCATGACAACGGTCATTAGCTGCTGAATCATCCACCGTTCACCCTCCCTTTATAATGTGCAACTCGGAGACATTCTCTTTGTTTTTCAGGGCAGGGTGCAGCCTCAGGGCACCCCTCTGTGCTAGGCCTGTCCTATTCTGGATGAAACAGCATCTTTCAAAGCCCTGCCCCTGGGGCTAGGCTATACAAAGGGCTCCGAGGGTGCTCTTTGTGTCCCCCACTCTGGTATTACAGAAGATGCTGCACACGCTTGTCTGTAATGCAGATCCCGCTGATACACATTTAGCACAGGTGCGACCCCAAGGGGGGTGCAGCATTTGTACGCAGTAGCAAATGAGCAAACAAGGGCATGAATGGGAGAGATGCGGAGCAGACGTCATGAGCTGCAGGAGTCCGCCATTGAAACATCTCCAAGCAGAGGACAAAGGAGGGCAGCAGGGATGTGCATTCGAGACGATGCATTGCAGACATCAGAAGCAGGAGCATGCGGTCTCTGGACAGATAGGGGGACACCACACCTATAGCACAAAAACACAACATGCGTATTGTGAGAAATGAGGATTTTTACATAGTGTGGTAGAGTGACCTCTTCGTGTAGTAATGGCATCAATCTGCATCAGGACCAGTCAGGTTCATGTGTAAAGCCTTAGCTCAGTCCTCGGTAGCAGTGGCTCAGAGCAGTCGGGTTTTATCGACGGAATACGGGCACACCATTTAGAAGCACCAAAATAATTGAATAAGAATAAAACATAACACAATAAAAGTCTGACCCCGATTTTTTAAAATAGGCTGTATTTTTATCTTAAGATAGACACCTCAATGACAAAAACCCACCAGAGGGTTCTGGAGATATGGATTTTCAAAGGAACAATAAATCACTGTTTTTCACTGAATGCAATACAATTTTGCAATCTACCACCATTGTGGTTTAGGGTTAGCCCCAACAAGCAAGTTAATAACAGATACATTGGCTCTTTTGTGGGTGTCACCTCCGAGAGGGAGCCAGTCACAGAGACCAGTCGGGTGCAGGGGTTCAGGTACCTGTTGGTTTGAGCTGTCCGACAGTCGAGTTTTAAATCCTATGGTCAAACTGCCATTGAAGTCAATGGAGTGGTCCTAATGCAGGACGCAGAAGATGCTCAAAGATGGTGAGGATGCTGAGCTGGTGTTGAGGGTCTTCCTGTGGCCAGCCCCTTAGTCCTCGGACTTGTGAGGGTGACTTTGGTCTCATGGTCGATATCCCATGGAGTCAGGTTGAAGTACAGTACAAGACAAGTTGCCAATGTTCTACTGGTCTCTGGTTACAGGAAAACCAGTGGTTTCCTTTGTTTGGTGATTATTTCCTTGCTGGATGACCAAACAGCACCCTGATGACTCTCCTGGGTCCAGCAGATGCAGATGCAACTTTTGAGTGTTAGGACTCGGTCTCCCAGGCTGCACCTTGGCATCCAGCAGCGGTCAGGCATTTTGGCACTGGGTCCTCAAGGGTGAAGGCTTCTCAGTTTTTTTGGCTCTGTAGCTGTAACAGGGAGTCAGTGAACAGAAGTCACTTTTCTGTCTGGCACTCATGGGCAACTATTCTACGAGCGGGGCACCACAGGCACAGTCCTCTCTTTGCTAATCCACATGTGCAGTCACATCTTTGGTGTAACCATTCTGTGTAGGGCCAAGTGAACAGCAGAGCAGTCCTTCTTCAGTCATCTCTCCAGTACAGACATGAAATGATCCAGCTGCTTGCATCAGCACCACAGAGGTGCTCTCTGTATACCTCTATGTATGTGCCTATAGTCTAGCTGCTTGCATCAGCACCACAGAGGTGCTCCCACTCTACCTCAAGGGACGTGCACACAGTGCAGCATTTCCAGTGTATCTTCTATGCATTCTGTACATTTCTGCACCAGCAATAAAGTCCACTGCAGTCAAAAAGTCTTCTCCTCTTCATCATAATGGAGCTATTTTATATTGACCAACAGTAGGGTGCTCGCATCAGGACCAACTGGAGCCCCCATATGTCCATTGAATAATCAGCATCTGTATTGGAGTGCCGGGCGGGGCTTGAACTAGGCGCTGTTAATGTAGCCAATGCTAGATTCTTAACTACATAAATAAATATTGCTCTCTTCTTTTAACTGAAGACAGCCAAACAGTACAGCCAAGTATCTTTCTTAATATTTTCAATAAATCCTTCTGTTATGTAGACCTGCTTTGCCATCTTGGTGTTCTGGTGACATTTAAAACCAACTCAGGCTTCGGCCGCGTGAGTATAACGTCCAGAACCTCTCAATGGCAATACCTCAAGTATTACATGAGTTCCTATGCTGTATTCTCTAAATAGTGCATCGTAAAATTATCAATATCCCCACGTACCACCTGGCGCAAGCCGGCCACGTATCACTGCGCCACATGGGTAGGAAGGGCCAGGATTTCATTCTCACCTGGTTCTACAGGTCAGATATGACTTCCACGCGATATCATGCCCCCCAAGAGTGGGAAGGTAGTAGGTCCTTAACAGTAGCTCCTAGGAGGACAGAGGGATGTGAGTACTGGAGGTCAGATGATCATCAAAAGGCATTGGGATTGCTGCCAAGGGGGCTTCCAGGCATATCCCATACAAAGGCACAATACGCAGCACTGTGACTTACACTGCACTGATTCTCATTGAACCCTGGAGTTGGGATTCTTCCATGATTTATTTTTTTATTTAATAATTTTTATTGACATTTGCATGAGAAACCACTTTTCAGAACAGACACATTATATCAAGTACAGCGTTCTTAGTTTCAGTCGATCAGGACTTACAATCATGCAACATAATGTAATATCATCGCTCTGTTAAACTTTTAAGTATTGTTCGCAGATCCCAGGTTGTGTTTACAGTCTTTCAAACATTGGTAACATTAACTGTAAAACGTATCCCCCTCTCACCCCATCACCTCCGTATCCCTCCCCTCCCCCGGTCATGGGTGATTATGTTGCGTACAAGACTCGGAGACCATCTTAATATTGGATACCTCAACTATCTGTGTTATTCTCTGCTGTATGGTAAATCACGGGCGGACGTGTTGTCAGCCTCCATCTGAGTTGAATTCAGGGAAAATGCCACCCTTTTCGAGTGACCCGTCTCCGTGGTCAATTCTGTGACCATTAGGTACCAAGCCCTCGCATCTTCCTCAAGCTTGTCATCAGTCCTAACCTTCTTCAATCGCACTATTTCCGCTGTGGCCCATTCTATCAAATCTCTAGTCCATTTCTCGAACGTGGGCGCTTCAGGACTCAGCAAATGAATTGCAATTTGTCGTATTGCCAAGAAGAGACCCAACTGTATCCATCTCCTAGTAAGTTTCTTATTTTTGGGCGTGAGTAATAATCCCAACACCACCCCTTTAATAGTGGCCGGTATAGTCCATCCCGTGACAGTCTGTAAGGTATATATAACAACCTCCCAATTGTGGGCTAGTCTAGGACAGTCCCATAACATATGCATAAAGTGTGCATCTGAGTTTCCACATCTAAGAGATGAGTCTGCTCGGTCCGGGTATATTTTGTGTAATACATGAGGCGCGAGGTATGTCTGGTGTACCACATTATATTGTGTTAATTTGAAGCGTGTATTAGAAACTTATCTGCTTTACCCCTTCATGCACTTTCCGCCATTGTGTGTCCGATAGAGGCTCCCTTATTACATCATGCCATTTTGTTTGTATTGGAGGGGAGAAGCCGGGGTGTTCTCCCTTAGTGCAGTGTACAAGTGGGAGATCAACCTTCTTCCCCAGCCAAAGTGGTCACCATCCGCAATGTTATTGTGACGTGTGGTGGGATCCCTCCATCATGTGGGATGTGAAGATAATCAACTTTATCTTTGGTCGTATGTCCGGGCACTTCTTCACCTTCTCAGTAGGATGGATGCGTAGGACGCTCCAAAAGATCACCTTGACGTATGTTTTTGTTCTGCTAAATCAAAGTTGAATCAAAGTTTGGTGTCTCTGATACTCTACTCTTTTTTGCATCTTGTATGTCTCAGTTTTGGGCCCAGTGGACATGAAGGACTGCTCTGGATTGATTTGAGGCTGAACAGCTATACCCAGGGCTGGAGATGGTTTGCTGAGGGACCTCAGAAACTTTGGTGCTAAAAAACCCATCCCACTTCAATCAAAATGTTATTTGTACTTCGTTGGTGCATCATGGAACATGCCGAAAACAATCATTGTACGTTGCAGTCACTCAGCTTTGCAGGACAGGTCAGTATTTGAGGCAGTCATATTTAGTAAGGTGATGATGTAAGAAGGTTGGTGGTTAGGACACAACACAGAAAATATAACACACAGATATTTACATATTTACTTTGGATCAATTGGAAATTGGGGAATCGACGTAGCAATCGGGATATGATCCTCAGTGTGGAGAATATGATCTTTACACATAGTTCAGAATGGCCTCAATGCTTGCAATGTGTGGCTAGGGAGTGAAAAAGGTCTAGACAAGTGAGAAAAACAAATTGATAAAAGTATGAAAGGAGTCAAAGACTTTAATAGACGAATAAAAGATAAACTGTGTTCCAATTTAGAATGTGCTGTTTGTGTTTCACCTTGGAATTAATGTTTCTCCTTAAGTTATCTTCAAAACCTAAAACAAAAGTTAGCAGTTTCCAAAACTTCAAAGACTATTTAATTCTGATATTTTCTTCCACCGCATCAGTGCAGCAAGGACCGCCCTGCTCTAGGTCCGAGCCATAGAACATGCCGACTGCAAAGCCCTGTGCAGACCCCTGGGCAGGGGACTTTAATCTCTCCACAGTGGTGGTGGTTGTCAAGATGCCCAAGGCCCACCATCTAGACCTGCTCCCGCTCTGCAGCCCAAGATAAACAAGCATCTGCAATGCAATAGGTCTCGCATTTACGCCAGTTTGAGCTATTGCCATTGCAAATGACAATGCCTTTTATTTATGTTTTGGTTTTTGAAACATAAATAAAAGGCATTGTCATTTACAATGTCAATAGTTTAAACTCTCGCAAATGTGAGACCTATTGCATTCCAAATGCTTGACCCTCTTGTCCTCCTCATTAAAGAAAATAGTGCTTACAGACTAGAGAAGACTACTGTGTAACAACCGAATTAAAAGGGCCAGTCCTCATTGGAGGTAACAAATGAAGACAACGCGGTACTAAGGCGGGACTAACAAGCCTAATAACGAATCAGAAGCCAGCATTTATGAAGCACAATGACACAAGCAAATGACAAATATGGGTGGAGAGTGGGTGGGCTTCAAGTCCATACTCCAATACAGCATGGTTCGCAGAGCAGCGCATGCGCTCCCCAGGCACGACCTAAAAAGAGAGGGCCCGGATCTTTGCGCACTCCTGACTCTGCTCTCTAAAAGATCTCCCTCCTGCCAAACCCCTGTCGGGAGCCAGATAAGACACAGTTTAGAAGAGCAGTGAAGACCCGCTCATCACACTCTGCCAATGGACTTTAATGAGGTCCACTCTCCCTTCGTAGCTGGTCCCTATGGAAATGTCCTGCCTTTCTGCTCTTTTAGCCCACAGGGCTCTGCGCTCTGAAGCAGCTTCTCTTAAGAAAGGGCACTTTAAAACCCTAATAACAAACACAAAAATGATTAGTGGGCACAGACACACACCTACTGGGATAACTTCTGATTCAGCATCTACAAAGTCCTGCCACATGAAAAAGAAAATCACCCCCTGTGTTTTGGTGCAGCAACTGGACAAACCTTGCAGTGCGTCCATGATACATTCATGGTTTAGATGGATTGGCAGCAAAGTCAAGTAGACCTCGTAACTTCTATTAGCTCTTCCAGAAACGCCACAACACACCATTTGAGCATCGACAACCAAATATCTCACAGGGTTTACAGCACCGAAAGACCCATTCTAGGCTTGGCCTGGCTCTCTTTGAAGCCTTGGTGGAGCCTTACACTAGTTTGAAGTCTACAGACAAAGCTTGGTTCTCTTTGTTTTTTCCTTCGTTAACCCTGAATCTCCCTAGTTAGAAATGAAAACCTAATAGGAGTTAAAAATAAAAAGCTGAATGCCCTATGTTCCACACAGGGGGTGCAGAAGAAATCCTTGGTGTTCATGACCACTCTGCTTATAGGCTGAAAATGTCTGCTACCTCACTGGCAAAGGGGAAAAATGCACCAGAATCACTAAGTCTCTAAAACACAGGATCTGATGTGCTAGAGTGGGCCAGAGCTCCTTTGCTCAGATCACTGTTGATTTGCAAAATGCACAAAAAATGCATGTACCTACCTAACGGGTGCATCTTGTGTCACAGAAACAGGATACATGCAATCTTTTTAATGCATGATGGCTAGGAAATCTGCTGGTGTGGTGGAATTGGCAATGTAGCAAATTTAGGGGCAGAACTTGGTCATTGTAGGGGAAGCTGGTGTGTTAAGGTGTTCACTGGGATTGTACGTGTTAATAAAGCAGTTATTAAAACTGCTTTATTATCATTTTATTTGATTCCGTAGCCGAGCGTTAGCCCAGTCTTGAGGGCGGGGCCAGCAGGATGAGTGGTGGTCTCAGGGCACTGTCAGTGCGCATGCCTCTTTGGTCGGCCATCCACGGGTGGCCAAACCGACATGCGCACCTCAATATCTCCAGGCTGTTGCTTGGGGACATCGGCAGGGCTAAGGACCACTGGCTCCCAGTCCCTGCTGGAGCGTGGGGCCAGCCTGCTCCTCCCAATCCCTATGGTTGTCTTATGCTGGATGATACCAGCATGAGAGTAGCGTCTGGATTGGCCAAGGGGACACTGAGACCTGCATGAACATCATCAAGCAGAAGAGACAGCGAGGTAGTGGACGTCAGGATGCAGGTACTTTTTTTTTTTTGTTTTCCCTGCGTTGCCCCACCAATTTCCCCTGCTAGCGGCCACCACTGTTTGTATGGTCAGGTTCTGCCAAGTCTTGGGGAGGCCGAGGTGCATTTTCCTACATTAGCGCTTTAAGCTCCTTCTGCTTATGCAGGATGAGGCACAAAAAGTTGGCTAGGAGATGAAATACACACAAGAGGAAGAGATCAATCGAAAGGGCTCAAGTCTGAGCATCTATGGTTACTGTAAGAGAAGCTTCGCAGCTTAAAGAGCTCTACCCAAGATACAAGGTGCGTTCCATAGAGCTCTCGCTATCACAGGTAACCCACAGCATTAAATAGAATCATATATGATGTCAGCTGAATTGGAAGTTGGCCAACCTGTGTCTTCTTTCAACTCTTCCTTTCGGCTCCTCTGAATGTGTGGGCATGCCATCGACATGTGCGCCAACAAGGATTCCTTTCATTCGATTCCTAGGTCTGTCCTGAGAAGACACCCATCAGGACATGGAAGGTGATACCTTGAGAGTGAGGAAAGAGCTCATTTGAATGACATATCATTAGTTCCGAAAATATTCCTGAATCTCTCTGCCTTTTTCTACACATTCAGAGCCTCAGTCCTTTTTAATCTGACTTAGATTACATTGATTCTAATATCTTTCTGCAAGAGGTTATTAGCTGCTTTGTGATGTGCTTAATTTTACACTAGATTCCACTTTTCACCTTCATGTCTGCAACAATACTACCTTTTTCATACGAAACACCGAGGATTTAAGTGGTTTTCGGGATGGGTGATGGTGCGACCATGTTTTATACGGAATAAATTCCTTTTTTATTAATTTCAAAAAATATTGTAAGTCACCTTGGAGTTTCATGACCTTATGAAGAAACCGTATACAGTCACAGAACTTCTCAGTTACTTGCAGTATCCTTAAAATGTAGGTAGGGGTGTACTTTATCCCGTCTATATGTATATATATACAGTAAATGACAATATATCTGTACAGTATAAGGAATGTAAAACCACTTTCCGATATTCTTGACCTACACAGCTCTGATTATCATTCCATGCCATGTGATACCTCACAACATGGTACCATAACATGTCACACTCACTTTACTAAATCATACACATCATTTCATAACATGCCAAATCATACCTCCAGGAGCTCCAATAACTTTCTACTGAAACCACAACATTTTGCCAAGAAGAAAACTTACACCTGGGCCTTCTAGGGTATGGCGCCCAGGATTTGGAATGCATTGCCCACAAAAAACAGACTTAGTCTGTCTTTTGACTCTTTCAAAAAAGAAGTGAAATCTAATCTCTTATCGAAATTCACATGAGCTCTATATATAACTTGTATCATTGTGTGCGTCTTTAAACTGTTTGTTCCCTATATATGCCTGTAAAGTGCTCTGATATCTGCACTATATAAAGCCTTCAAAATAAATAAGTTGGTAAATTCCTTCAGAGAAAGCAAGGATACATTAGAGTACCAGATTGAAATATCTATCTATCTATCTATCTATCTATCTATCTATCTATCTATCTATCTATCTATCTATCTATCTATCTATCTATCTATCTAATTCTCGCTTCGGTGCCCACTCTAAGCACGAGTTCACACTAACAGCTCTGGGCAACAAGCTTGCTTTATCTCCACAATGGCCCCCCGCGGCGGGATGCCTGGCTTTCACCTTGGGGATGCCCAGCACGGGTGATCTCACAGGGAAAAACCAGGACGGGTTCCCAAGGCAAGCGCCGAGATGCCCAAGGGTAAAATCGAGCGCTATATAAGAACATACATACATATCTATCTGTCTGTTTATCTATCTATCTATATCACTCTATCTATCTCCATCACTCTATATATCTATCTGTCTATCTATATATGTAATATTGTGTGGCTCTGACATGTTTTGGTGCTTTTATTGCACATGATGCTGTGATATAAAAACCTGTATTTCGTAGGGAATTGAGACATATAAAAAATATTTCAATGGACCCTGTGAAATCTGGGTTTCATTATTATAGTGACCGCCCCCAAACCACTCTTAGAGCTCTACCATTGGCACAGGCTACTAAGATTATGTAACCTGGGAGACCAAATTATGTGGCAAGATTACTGAAATTATGCGACAAAAAGGGTAGATTATGCAACACATTCTCTAAAAATATTATTTTCACCCATTTGAACAGGAAACGACCTTTTTGTGAAATTTTCATTTTATGAAAATTATGTGACAACTGGTTAATCCATATTTATAAATGCACTAAAACCCAGCAACCACTGAATTGCATAATTCCACTGGCCCTTACCAATGTACATTGCTTTATCAACAATTATTCATGAAACATAAACAAAACCTAAACATTCTAATTCCAATCAGTGCCCATTGTTACCTGCACTTTGAAGAAAAGAGTCTTTTTGTTGGACCTGCGATGGGCAAGCCCAGCACAAAGGGGGTAGCCTGGCTCAAGTGACAAGGCAAGTGAAGGCTTTAGTGTTAAGCCGGCTCTGACCCAATAATAACTCCCTGTACCGTCACCAAAAGAAGGACACCCCACCACTGCTGTAGAAAAATACGATACCTTTATATAAAAACTCTTTGTTGTGAATAGGGTTCAATTGGGAAAGCACATACACATTGCTTTTAGTCACACATTTCTGGGTTTCAGTTTTGAAATAAATACCATAAATAATATCAGGAATAAATATCACCAATAAATAGAATAAATATCAGGAATAAATATCACTAATAAATAGAATAAATATCAGGAATAAATATCACTTTTGTATAGCAGAATAAATACTGGTTCATTTAACTAAACAAACACATGTTCATTCTGGTATCGCTGCCACCAATTAAATACTTCAGAAACATTACACTTGCAATACGTTTCAGTTTGGAAAGATAACTCTCACAGTTTGTGTTAGTTTCAATTATAATGCATACGGGCTTCTCTGGGCACAGAATGAGTTTTGGGACTCTTTAAGGATCAATCAGGGAGTATGCGCGTGTATCTAAAAGGCAAGGAAACGCAGTGAATACTTCATTTACACTCTGCTGCCACCGGGATGAGATCTCTGCTTGCCGGTGGGGTCTAAGCGCGACTACGGGCTTTGTCACCGCTAGACTCAGGCGGCACCAGTTCAAAGTCTTTAGACTGACGAACGGGCTGCCGAAGAGGTCACACAATCTTCGCGCTCAGTCAAATAAATGCCGGTTCACAGTTCCTTCACAATGCTGCTCCCCACCTGAAGAAACGGGCCCACCTCTCATCGGCTGCAATCGGGAAGTGATTCAGTCTGGGCTCAGCACTTCTCACACCAACGACGGGGTTCTCAGGGGCTCCACGGACCTCCCTCCCACTTCCTCATATGGGGGTGGTTCCCGCCCACAGCTACAGCTCCCGATTCACTGGGGAGGGGCAGAGACGCAAGTCCCACCCAACGAAGGCCGGCCTTTCCCCGCCCCGGCGCTCTACCTCACCTTCGGTCTGCACAGGAAGCACTCTACGCCGGTGGGGCTCGGAGACATCCGAGCTCCTCGCTGGAGGCGCCTGTCGCAAAGGGGGCACAGAAGACGATCGCGGTCGCGGCGAACTTGCTCTCGCCTCGTGACACGCGGAGTCTGTCACGATTCACCACCGGGGGGGGCAGGGAGGCACACGGAATTGGCCACAGTCTCTTGGGGGTAATGAGGCACTCGCTTGGCAGGCGCGGTAGGCGTAAGGTCACCGCTCACGCAGTTGGCTGGAACGCCAGTCAGAATCAACGCCAATGACCTTTGCTACTCTGCTGCCTGTGCTACCAGCCACCTCAGGGGTCAACAGGGCAGGTGTCCATCTGGTGTCAAGTCTGGAATCTCCCTCTTCTCTCTTCCCCTCTCTTTCTACTCTCTCTCTCTCTTTCTTTCATAAAATGGCCGCCAGGGACTGGACCTTATATAGCCAGTGCCCTGAGGCGCTGGCACGAGCCAGAAGGTTCTAGAACCTTCTCTGGCTATGCCAATGACATGGCACTTTTGAGGCGTATTTAGGACCCTAGCAGCCACCATACTGTGGTTCTAGAGCAGCCATTTTGTGTACCTGAGGGAAATAAAGGAATTCCTGTCAGGAATGTGCGCCAGCTAAAAGGGCGCCAAAACCTTGAAAGGCCAAAGTTCATGGAGGCTCCAAGGGGAGTCACTCACATGAGGGAAAAGGTTGGCCACCATTTTAGGGCCATTCATACAGGTTGCCAATCCCAGTCTATAATGCCACAGGTTTCGCCAGACGCCTTGTAAATAGGTGCCAAAAACCTTGTGAGCAACTGGGCGTCAAGGAACATCTAGCCCCGTGAAACAGCACATAAAAAGTCCTGGTAGACAAAGAAAAGTGACAAATTTTGGGAGGTACAGGGGAACAAAAGAAATCATAGTGGTGAGGGGACTCTCAGAAGCAGACGGGTCTAACACTTTTCAAGCTAATTCCCCGTTAATAAACGTGTAATATAAAAAATAACGAGTAACATGAAATATGGTCCTGTGTTGTCATCTCAAGGTTCTGGTGCCATTTACAAACCAACTTGGCATTCTGACATGATGCATTATGATGTCACAGGAAACATTGACTCACAATATCGGACCATATTGTATATATTACAGAGATGGTGAATTCAGTATTTCCATAGAAAAGCCATTAAATTTTTTTTTTTTAAATGTTGGCACTGTTCAACGAATCTGTATAAAACGTTCCAACACAAAATACATGTATATGGATTCTGCAAGGCAATTTCTTTCCAAATCCATAAATGGTGGCGAACAGGAGAAAAAACAGGACATGTCAAAAAGTGATTGTCCCACTTTAATTCCATTAGGACCTATACTCTCTTGGGGAGATGGCAGGGAAACATTTGGCATTACGAATGAAAGAGAGGGCAGTGGCTAATAATATTTCACAGCTAAGGGGGAAGGATGGAATAATAGCCACAGATACAATAGGGATATTAAAAATACTTGCTGAATTTTATCAGGACCTCAATTCGTCCAGGGTTCCTATATTCGATGGATTGGGGGCAGAACCAGAGAATGAAGCTCCACAGCTCCTAGAGCTTGAAGCTGATATTACATTAAATGAGGTTCTGGAGGCCTTAGGGATGATGGCGTCAGGAAAGGTAGTGGGCCCGGATGGGATTCCAATGGAGATCTATAAAGTTCTACAGATCGAATTAATTCCAATATTGCTGGATCTGTTTTTATCTGTACAATATAAAGGGGTTCCGCCACGGTCCTGGCAGGACACTAATATTGTAATATTTTTGAAGAAGGGTAAAGAACCGGAAGATCCAGCTGCCTACAGACCAATATCAATAATAAATGCGGACGAGAAATTATACTCTAAGATATTGGCTCTGAGACTGTCTAAGGTAATCGGGATCCTAGTGAGCCCATGGCAACATGGCTTCATCCCGGGCAGAAGTACTACGGATCATGTTTGTAAGGTTATCTCTCTATTTGATATCTCTGCAGCCACAGGGGCACAGATGTCCCTTATATTGTTAGATGCTCAGAAAGCATTCGACCAAGTAGAATGGGCATTTTTGTGGGATAATTTAAGATCCAAGGGATTTGGTATAAAAATAATAACTGCCATTCAGGCCATGTATGTTGAGGCACAAGCTAAAATTCAATTAATGGGGAAGGAGTCCATTAGGGTTAAAATCACACGGGGACGAGGCAGGGGTGCCCTTGTTCCCCTATTTTATTTGCATTATACATTGACCCCCTGCTTAGATCTTTGCTGGCGGATCATGCAATCAAACCAGTAGTCACTCTAGGCTTTCATACAAAAGTACTTGCCTACGCTGCAGTTGTTACCCCAGATCCGCAGAGTGCTATAGATAAGATCGAAAAGTTAGCAATAGAATTTGGCAAACAATCAGGTTATAGTCTAAACACCAACAAAACACAAATCGTATGTACCAGAAACACACAATTCCAAGATGCACGTAGGATAGATGCAGCAAAATACTTAGGGATAATTATTACTGCAGAAGTGGGCTTAATGTAGGAAATAAATTCAGCTCTGATTCTTAAAAAAGTGCAGGGGGGCCTTAAGCGGTTGGATAATCTACATCTCTCCATTATTGGCAGAGCAAATGTCATCAAAATGATGATGTTTCCCAAGATGTTCTACCTATGCCGGTGTATACCTATAGAACCGGAAAATTCCATAGTTAAAAAGGTAAAGGGAATATTTTCGCAATTTATTTGGGGGTATAAGAAAATCAGGAGATCATTAAAATGTATGACTTTATCGGGGGGGGGGGCTGGCAATCCCTAATTTTATATATTATTTTTGGGCAGTAATGCTGCAACACTTGACCATATTATTTAGATCTCAAAGTGGGGGGTATGCAGGGCTGGAGGAGGTGGATAAGGAGACACCACCTACTATTTATGAGCTAGCAGTTGGTAAGCTTGCTCCGGGCCTTCTGTTAAGGCAGCAGGAAGGTGGTTATTATAAGAGAACACGTTTTAAGATTTTAAGATTTTAAGATTTTAAGATTGGCCTGGAACATATGGCGGAATATTAGTAAAAAGCTGGAGATACCCAAAATTCATAGATATATATGGTTGTGGCGTTCATCTGCCTTTTCGTCCCTCTTTAATGATAATATAAGTAAAAAATGGGAAAAGGCAGGAATGAAACAGATATGTGATATTGCAGATGAGAATGGGCTTGCCCCATTTGTGGAACTCCAGACTCAATTCGGGCTGCATCCAAGTACTTTTTTTAAATACATACAAGCGAGGGAGGTGATAAATAAGGCTGTTTTGCAAATCACTAATCTGGCTCGAATTCCAGTATTAGAACTTTTAATAAAAAAAACATATCTGTGTTAAAGATATGTATATAATATTGTCGGAGGCTACCCCGGATGACATCTGTAAAGTCGAAAGTGAGTGGGCAGTCAAATTGGACAACCATGATATAGATATTTGTAGGTCATTTGAGCTCTCTAAGGACATTTTCTTAAGTGCAAATCTTAAAGCCCAAATTTAGGAAACAATATTCAGATTGTATTTTACTCCGGCTAAACTCTGGGCGTGGGAGAAACAGGATAATAATAAATGTCCAAGGTGTGAACAGGGACCAGCTGACATAATACATATGTTTGCTGATTGCGGCAAACTGCTGGCCCTGAAGGAGGGTATTAAACAGTTTTTATGTCAAAATTTGGGGCGGGCAGTATCCCTTACGTCAACGATGCTAATATTGGGATTTGATGAAAGACTACGGCTATACCCCATTCAAGGATATTTATGTTATATGGTGACCGCAGTCTATCGTATTCTGATAGCAACTATGTGGAAGGATGCAGTGCCACCAACATATCAGGCATGGTATGCAAGACTGTATCATGTATTTAATCTGGAGATGGCATTGTATAAGTGTAAAGGTCGAAGGGGGAAGATGAACGGTCGACTGATATGGGGTCTGTTGATGGAAGATTAGGTGGCAGGGCGGGGCAATGCCAGGCTTCGTAGTATGTTCAGGACGCTTATATTACTGTATATGTCTTTAATGGCGGGGCGATCCCATTGCTTGCTAGATCCTTTTTTTTTTTTAGCCTTCGGTTCTCCTCTTCGCTCTTCGCTCTTCTCTTTTTTCTCTTTGCTGTATGTATTAAGTCTCACACTATTGGTATGTCGTATATAAAGTATTTGTACTTTGTGTTTATTGCTTCCTGAAAAAAAAAATATAATAAAAAAGGAACCTATACTCTCTGTTTCCGAAAAAAAACACAGAATGGTATTATACCGGACTTCGAATTAAAGTAGAACATTACTCAAAGAAGAGACTTTGCGTGGTTTAGTGTAAATCCATTGTTATTTTCAAGAAATCAGAGTATAAAAATGTTTTTGGAAGGGCTTTTTTAGATAGCGTATTATGATAATATCTATTCTGTATGTTATATGTTCTATTTTGTGATATTTTTATGTACAACATTTGCTCTTAAAAAAACAAACTATTACAAAATAATGGTATATTTTGTATCCCAATGTGGAAAGTATTTCAATTCATTCATTTATTGATGTCTTTCATGATATCCTGCACACACCGCTCCTCAGACACTCCAGAGTGCATCCAAATTTATGGAGTGTCATTTCTTTCTTTAATGTCCATATTTCAATACAGTCTGCTAATACTCCACAAAAGCACAAACGCACATACCAATAAAGCCTGCTAATGACACAAACAACAACAGGCAATAACAGCTGTTAATGATCTGCAATAATGTCAATTCTGGCAGGTATCGCAATAAGGTCACTTGTATCAGTGATTATTCTGTCTCTTTGCTTCTCCTTTGTATAATTGCTTTGCAATTAATTGTGTGTAAATATCATCTCTAAAGCATATTACATCTAAATATTTCACATGTCATTTTAAATATTGTATGTGAAAAAAGAGATCCAAAAAAATCGGGCAGTGCCAAACAACCCCCTTCAACGATGGAGTTTCCTGTAACTGGAATAGTTTATAACAAATTGGATTAACGTGTCTTGTTAGAGTAAGAGAGCTGTGATGCTGTTGCATCTGTGATGCTGTGGTGTCTGTAGTGCTGTGGTGTCTGGTGTTTTGTTTGTGCCCCTTAGGTGCTAACCAGTTGGAAATGGTCCTGAGAGAGATATGATGCCAGTTCAGTAGTTCGAGAAATTATCACTTAAAAAGTGCTCTGGTCTGTGGATGAGGAGGTCAAATTTTAGAGCTATCCAGACTGTTTATTCACAGATCCTCTCTGGAGTTGTGAATCCATGAAGGATTCGCAAACCCAATAAAGAAATGAATGGAGCACCATTGAATGAGGGAGCTTTTACTGCCGTCATGTTTCGCTGATTTCCGAATCAACAGGCTCTGATTGGCTGGCCATCACAGAACAATTTCCATTGAAGTCGCCATTACAGTGCACTGAGCACCATGCTGGGGGAAAATAAAAACAAAAAGGGAATAAGGAGTATCGTGGTTCTACCCTGACCCCAAGACCCATGTTGAGGGGCCACAAGAAATATTTTGATTGCAGGATCCGCAATCCTGGACCCTCCCTGTGTCCCACGTCCTGGGACTCTTGATTTTCAAATAATGATTCATGAATCCTGGAATGACAAGCTGCACGTGGCCAGCAGTCACTCACAGGGGTTGCTCACATGCGGCGGATCGGGGGCGTGATCTGGCTGCATGCCTGTTTTATCATAGACAGTCAACCTCTGCTACATACAGCTGTGGGTCCCTTCTACCCAGCTTTGTTAACTCTTTTTTTACAGTTCATAGTCTAATCTCTACAAACTATCATACATGATGTCATCAGTGATATTATCAATGATGTAATTAGAGATGTCCTCGGTGATGTTATCAGTGGTGGTATTAATTATGTAATTTGCCATCCATGCGTGATGTCATATGTAAACTCATTAGCAGTGCAAGACAGGGATCGAATTATTGCTTGCTTACTGTACCATAACTGATGAATTTCTGTCATTTTGAGGTTTTGTGGTTTAACTATAACCACATTTTAACTGTGTGTTGTCAGCAATTATGTCATGTCAGATATCGTATTGAAGTTATCAATAATGTCATACATTAAATCATGAGTGGTGTAATATGTGAGGTCATAAGCTTTGTTTTGTGTGGGTGTGAATTGTAACTACTTCAGTGAACTAGGACTGGTGAACTTAATTTTTTTTAGTTTAAAATATAAAACTGACATTTTCATTTACTATAACATTACTTTAACCTTTGTTTTTTTGTAGAGATTTTCTAACGTTTTTTTAATGTAAAGTACGATAGTATTATCATACCTAGCTATAATGTCACTTGAACCTTTGTCACTTTTCAGTGAATTTCTAGGTTCATTTTTAATGTAAAGTAAAATGTTGTTACCATACGTAAGTATACCAATCCCCAGCTGTTCTCGCCAAGGGTCTGGCCACAGGCCAGGCTCTGCGACCCTCCCCTTGCAGGCAACTAACACCCTTGCCGTGCACGGCCTATCGTTGTGCGTGGCATGGGGTTGGCCACAGGACCTGCGGTCAGCCCTGCACCCAACACCCCCAATTAATCAATCAATCAATCAGGGGTTGGTAAAGCGCAACTACTCACCCATGTGTGGCCAACCCCTATGAGCAGCCAACCCCCGCGCCCCTGGTGCACACAGCCTTAGGTTGTGCACAGTGTGAGGTTAGTTGTGGGACCTGCCCCCAAGCCCTAACACCTCAGGTGCAGCTAACCCTCCACCTGTGCACGGCCAAAGGCTGTGCACCGCATGTCAGGAAGAGCATTTTTTTGTTTGCTTAAAAAAGGATTTTTTTATCCACCTCAGCTTTTTCCTGGAAAGTTTCAGTGTGATCTGTCAAGGGGTGAAGCAGGGGTAAGGGGGGAGAGGGAGGGGGGGGTTCTGGGAAAAGAGGGGTCCCTAAAACAAATTTCTGCATGCGTTTTCCTAAGACTTTTTAGACCCTCCTACCGCAAAATTTGCTGATTACACCAAATTTGGCAGAAAGCTAGAACTTGGTCCAGAAAGAGGGCCGTTTGTGATTTGGTGTAAATCTAGTCAGTAGCTTTTGAGATATAAAGGGTCAAAATATTTGTATACCTGAACGGTTGGAACTCTTGCAAGAGTCTCTCGAAACTAATTTTAAAAAAATAGGAGAATACTATTTGACCCGGGGCTCATTTTCCCTATGGACAATTCGCTTCAGTGGGAGAGAGCACTCTGATTGGCTGCTGCATTATGAAGAAAAATCTTGAAGGCAGCCATTACAAGACTCAGGGACTTAGTCCTCTGTCCTGAGTTTTAAAATTTAAAATAAGGGGGCATGGTAGGGATATTTTGCCCCTTGACCCTGTTGGGAGGTCCCAGAGGGGCCAAAATACATATATTTTTTAAAAGCCACATACTTGTGGCCTCCCTTCCCAAGCCGCCAATTGACACAATGACCCCATCCACTGGGGCCGGCTCATAAACTGTGTCACAGGAAGCCCAACCCCGGGATACAGTAGTTTCCCTGCCGCAGTAGAGCGGGCGGAAAAGTAAGTTTGCTTCCACCCGGCAGAAGCTTTGAAAATGCTCCCGCTGGGTGGGAGCAGACTTTTGTTTTTCTGCCTGTGCTCTTGTGGGCATGGAAATTCCGACTGCTCTAGCCCAGCAGGCGCAGTAAACAACACCCGCTCCCTCAGCAATGCCGGCTCAGTAGTATCCAGGACGGGTGCATTCATGGAGCCGGTGGGGCAGCAGGAGCCCCTGCAGCCTGAACATACTGTTTGGTGGATGCCCTGGATGGCCACTGGGGCACTGACAGAGGACCACATAAGGTCCCAGGGATTGGATTCCCCGGAGACACTATAGGCTCTGAGAGGGGGGCTGCATACCACCTCCCCTTTCCCCAAAAAAGAAGGCACAGGGGGAAAGGATCCCCGAGGCCTATAGTGACTTGGAAATGGGGCACCCCCTTCCCTTACAATATGTGTTTGGCCCCAGGGAATGGGGTTCCAGGGCCACTATTGCCTCTGGGAGATCTCCACACTCACCCCTCCTCATTAAAGAAGGAAATGCCCCAAGGAATGGCATCCCTGGAGCCACTGCTAGCTCAGAGAGCTGGCAGCATACCCCACTTACCTTTAAATATAAGTTTAGGTCTCGGGGTGAGGGGTTCTCGGGACCTCTATTGGCTCAGGCTGAGGGCTGTGTGCCCTTATATTAAACAAATGGGCCCAGGGGATGGGGTTACCTGGGCCCTAAAGGGTCAGGAGGGTGGCGCTGCACCCCCTCCCAAATATCTTTTATTTAAGTATTTCAGTTTCCCTCCATGCCTGTAGCTGCCCAGTACGGGGATGGCCACTCTGCTGGGGGTTGGATGCAGTGTGTAGTAGGGGTGGTTACGTATGGCAAAAAAAAATCTATATGTTAAAAAAAATCTTGAAGTTCACTGTAAAAAACAAAGGTACATTTTTTTATAGTTAGGTGAAAATTTCCGTGGCAATGTGCTGTTTTAAACTAAAAAAACACTGATATTCACTGGTTTCCAGTTATCTCTAGTAACTATAAATCATGCCCTAATGTAACTATTACTGCGGATCTGCAGAGGTTTACCAGAAATCATGAGCTTGTCTGCTTTTTCACGGCATAAATTAGGCTTGAACACAAGCTGTGCAGACAGTAGCGATACCAAAGGCTAGGCAGTTTGGGCTGGACTGTTCCCATGAGGCACAGGCTCAGACTGATTTGCATTTGGCCATGTCGGAACTGGGGTGGTGGGGTGAGCTAAACAATGTTGATGGGTTAAACCCAGATCAGTTGACTGGGCGTGAGTATTTGATTTGCTCAAGCGCTCCGTCCATCATCCCCTTTGGTATCGCTTTGTTCGCCCTAAGTTGGCAGGGTATGCCCAGGCGTGGGTCCCTTGCTCACTTTGCCACTGGATTCAAGCTAGCCTGGCTGATGACGGCTTATTAGCCAGACACCGGTCCCAGGATGCTTGTTTCTGGTCCAGGGAAGACATGGTTTGGCAGTTCGTGCTGGACTGTTCCCATGAGGCACAGACTCAGAATGATTTGCATATGTCCATGTTGGAACTGGGGTGGTGGAGTGAGCTAAACAATGATGATGGATTAAACCCAGATCAGTTGACTGGGGTGAGTGTTTGGTTTGCTCAAGCGCTCCGTCCATCATCCCCTTTGGAATCGCTTTGTTCACCCTAAGTTGGCAGGGCATGCCCAGAAGTGGGTCCCTTGCTCACTTTGCCACTGGATTCAAGCTAGCTTGGCTGATAACGGCTGATTAGCCAGAAACCGGTCCCAGGATGCTTGTTTCCAGTCCAGGGAAGACATGGCTTGGCAGTTCGGCTGGACTGTTCCCATGAGGCACACGCTCAGACTGATTTGCATATGGTCATGTTGGAACTGGAGTGGTGGAGTGAGCTAAAGAATGATGATGGATTAAACCCAGATCAGTTGACTGGGGGCGAGTGTTTGATTTGCTCAAGCGCTCTGTCCATCATCCCCTTTGGTATCGCTTTGTGCAGACAGTAGGGCAGGAGGAGTGAAAAGGTATGCACTAATGGCACCTGTGCAAGCCTGCATGTCCCTAGAACATGTGTACAAGATCAGAGGAGAAAGGATTTGTACACAGGAACATTTTCAATTTCTGAATGAAAGAGATATAAGCATATGAATAAGGATCATTTGCAGAGTGGAGTCTCCAGGCACGTCTTGTTAGGGAGCACAGGCACATAGCAGGACAGATATGCAGGTTTCACTTCCCTCTTATATACAGTCAACAGATTTGTGAATCAGGAAGAAGCCATAAATCTCTGCACTACCTGGGCATAACCTACAATTACAGGGATTTATGATGTTCTAAAGTATGTGGCCCTACATGCTGCTCTGAAACTTTCTGCCACAATTAAAACATCTCTTATCTTTATGACAAAAATAAAAAAAAGGGACTAAGGAGTATCGTGAATCTACCCTGACCCCCAGGCACATGGTGAGGGGCCCTGTTAGACTTGGCATCTTTGGGGTGGTTTCCCCTGATGTTTTGCCTCTACCTCCTGTATTTTTGATGGATTTCAGTTTTGTTGGCTTAGACACTTTTGGGCGCTTTGCTACCGCTGATCAGTATCAAAGTGCAAGTGCTTCATGTGTAAATTATTACAAATGGTTCTCCCTGATTGACATATTTGATTTACTGGTAATTCTCTAGTAAAGTGCACCGCGTGTGCAAGGGCCTGTAAATGAAATGCTACTAGTGGGCCTACAGCACTGATTCTGCCACTCACATTAGTAGCCCTGAAAAGGCATCTCAGACCTGCCACTGCAGTGTCTGCGTACAGTTTTAAACTGCTGTGTCGACCTGGCAAGTGCACCGCCTTGCCAGTTCCTAACCTTCCCTTTTCGTACACGTAAGGCACCCCTATAATAGGCCCAAGTTACCCCCTTGGGCAGGGTGCAGTGTATGCGAAAGGTAGGTCATGTACTAGTGTGTGTGACATGTCCTGATAGGGAAATACAGAAAGGCTATCTGTACATAGGATAGATGGGAGCTACTTTGTAACATCTTACAGTACAGCTTCCCATTGGGACAAGTTAGAGAAATAAAGATTAGGCTCTCTGAACTCAGAATTTAATAGCATATCTTTTAATAAAGATGATTTTTAAAATGTGTGTTTGAAAACTTAACTTTTAGAAAGTAGGCATTTTCTTGTTTAACCATTATGTGTGCCTCTGCCTGTTTGTGGATTGACTGTCTGGATTTAGAGTGACGGGCTGGGGATGGGCATTCACTGTAGACAGCCACCGGGGGGTTTGAGGTGTGCCTGTCCCTTCGTGCATGACTCAGAGCTGAGCTGAATAGACCTTCACCTGAATAGGGCCTGTCCTCGTTGCACAATGCTGTCTCCACCCCCTTTGGTCACACTGCACCAGTGAGGACAGAACTGGTTTGGACTGGGTTCAGAGACCCTTGCACAAAGAAGAACAAAGACAAAAGGGAGATAAGTAGTGGACCTTCAACCCCAGAACTTTAGATCACTTCTGGACTCAAGAGGAACCTTTGCCAAGGAGAAGAGCTGGAGAGCTGTGAGGAGGAGTACTGTCCCTTTGCTGTGTCCTGTGTGGGGTTGGCCTGACTGCAGTTGCTGCTTCTGCCAAGGAAAGGACAAACACTGGAACTTTGCTGTGAACCTGCATGAAGAAGAATCTCCAAAGGCCTGAGTGTGTTGGCCTCCTGTTCTAAAGTGTCAGGGAAACAAAGACCAGTTCCCCTGAACTCTATTGTTGAACGTTCTGACCTGCCAGGATGTGCCTATTCCAGTTGTGGGTCTCTGGAGGTTGTTTCTGCTGTTGGGAGCTGGAAGAAAACTCAGGGAAGTAAGAAAAACTGTCCCGGTGCTGTCGGCGACGCAGCTGTGACGCCAATAACTGCACAGAGGCCCGGGGCACTACTCATGAAGTGAACGACGCACCGCCCTGCCTGCACCACAGCTCAGACTCTTGCCATTATCGGCATTTCCCGACGGCAGTTGTTTGCACTAACTCCGTCATCGCCAGCGCGTGAATCCAGTTATCGCGGCACAGATAATCGCCGTGCATCGTCATAGACATTGTTTCCAAGGCCCTTTTTTTTATGGGGGTCCGTGAGACTCCATGCCAGGTGCCGCGCTCCTCGCGGTCGGCGCCATACTTTGGATTTATTGCTGTCACGACATCGAAATAGCCCCAGGTGGAGCTATTTGTGTTCTACGAGCTTTTTTTTTTGCAATGACTATTATAAATGTCCTATCTTATTACCTGTATGTTTGATTTTTGTTGTTTTAGTCTTGTTGAGTTTAAATAAAGATACCTTATTTTTCTAAACTGGTGTTGTGTCCATTTGAGGTGTTATCACTGTGTTACTGTGTGTTTTGAGTACAAATACTTTACACATTGCCTTTGGAATAAGCCAGTCTTCTCGTGCCAGGCTAACCAGAGATAGAGCAGGGGTTATCTAAAGTGTGTATCCCCCTTACCCTGTCTAGGAAGAAGGGTCCCTACTTGGACAAAGGTACCTACTTCTGCCAACTAGAGACCTCCATTTCTAACAGCCCCCAAAAATGTTTTTATCGCAGGATCTGCAATCCTGGACCCTCCCTATGTCCCACATCCTAGGACTTAAGATTTACAAATCCAGCACATGGTCCATGAGTCCTGAAATGAAAAGCTGCACTTGGCAAACAGTCACATACAGGGTTTGGCCTCATGCGGTAGCTCGTGAGCATGATCTGGCTGAACGCCTAATTCTTCATCAACCTATGTAGTATACGGTTGTGGTTACCTTTTCTCCTACTTTTTTAAAAACTCTTTTTACAGTGTACAGTCTAACCTATACAGTTCAATCATATATGTCATCAGTGATATTATCAATGATGTCATTAGAGATGTCATCAGTGGTGTTCCAGACTTCGTATACCTGAGCAAGTGCTTAAAGCGTTGTAACTTCTGTGAATCTCTCAGATTTTGTATACCCAAGCACAAGCTTGTGCCTTTGTAACTTCTGTGAGTTGCGACCTATAGTAGAGTTTTTCTGTATACCTAAGCACACGCTCATGGCTCTGTACCTCTTCACTAGTTCAGACTTCTTATACCTAAGCATACACTCAGGGCTTTTACATCTCTACTAGATCAGACTTCCTATACCTAAAACGTGATCATGCCTCTGTACCTCTCCACTAGTCTAGGCTTCCTCTATCAAATACTCGATCATGGCTCGGTACCTCTCTACTAGTTCAGACTTCATGTACCTAAGTACACACTCATGCATCTATACCTCTCAGTTATTTCAAATTTCAAATTTTGATGATGATGATGAATGCAACATGTAATAAGCGCAGCCACTCCAAGGAGTGTCTCGAAGTGAAAAGAGGTCCGGTCGTTTTAATCCTGCACAAAAAGTCAGGTTTTAAGCCTTTTTGGAAACACTGCAATGCTGCTTAAAGCGCGGAGCACAAGAGGGGGCTCTCAACAAGCTGAAGGTCCCAGATGGACCAGTGATCTACCTCCCGCTCCAGAACGCCGCATTCCGGGAGTCAGTGCTTGTAGTTTATTTGCAGATCTCACATTTCTTGATGGAACCTGGAAACTCAACCTTGTTCTGCGGTAGACCGCACCTGTCTGATACGGTACTCCGTGAAATAGCACTAGTGCCTTGAACACTGAAGAGCTCGCAGATGAGGGGATATATGCGCTCTAACTGGCAAATTAAAAACAAAACACGGCGCTACATTTTGGACCACCTGAATCTTCTTCCTATACCTGATACTTGCTCTTGAGTTTGTAACTTCTGTAAGTCGAGTCCTATAGTGGGGTCTCTCAGACTTTGAATACATAAGTACACGCTCTTGGCTCCGTATATTTCTGCTATTTCTGACTTTATATACCTAAGCACGTGCTCATGGCTCTGTACCTCTTCGCTATTTCAGACTTCATGCACCTAAACTTGTGAGCTAGAGTTTGCAAATTTTTCAATCTCTCAGACTTCGTATACCTAATTGCAAGCTCATGTCTTCGTAATATCTGTGAGTCGCGTCCTAAAGAGGAGTATCTCCATATACCTAAGCACATGCTCATGCCTCTTTATCTCTTCGCTATTTCAGACTTCATATACCTGGGCACAAGTTTGTGGCTCTGTAACTTCTCTAAATTGTCTTGAATAGTGGAACTTCTCACTTACCTAAGCACAAATGCATGGATTTGTAGTCCTATAGTGGAGTCTGTTGTGTCCCGTGTTTATGTGTACGAAGCCTCTAATGGTCCTTTGGCAGACTCCTTACAAGTATTACGTAATCTGGTGGGTGTGTCGGGGTTTGGTTAATAAAGTTTGTGATGCAGTGCATTCAATTAATGGTTGCATGATGAACAATAAAAACATGAAAATCAGAGCTCCGTGTGTGGTGTGGTCTGTTACATGCTTCCGGGCTAGGGAAGACTCTACAACTGGCCACGAGATAGGGGATACCTGCCTCCAAAAATACAAGACTGCTCTCCCTGAGAGTTTGCCATGGTCCAGAAAACTGCTTGTTCGTGCCTTGTGTGCCTCAAGAAGCGGTCTACGATAGCGTACATGAATCAAAGCGCAACTCCAGTTTTTGAGAGGCCCTCAAAGATGGTGAAGGCCCTACAGAGGAGGCCAGTATAAAAGCATGCCAAAAAATCTACTGGTAAGGCTCAAAGAAGAGATACTGTGCAACAGCATAGCACAGAGCCAGTACAGATACAAAGAAGAATGCACTAAAGGCAGCAACAGCGAGGTGCAAGTAAGCCCTAGAGACAGAGATGACCAAGTACAAAGAACAACCAGGTACGAGAAAGCACTAAAGGCAGAGAGAGTACAAACATACTTACAAAAATAAGCTAGGAAGTGCCACACGACCTCGAATCGGGTGTGAGAGCCCAGTATTGTTGAGTCGCCGATGTCTGCAAAGTGGCAATTAGCATCCAATATACCGAATGGCTTACGTACTAAAGAAATGTTTCAGTGACTGTGGAGAACTGCTCCAAACATGGCACAGTCGTCCTGAAACTACCACCTCCTTTCGATACCACTAAAAAAAATTTAACAATGATGCCAGATGGACTGCTTGGATAAAAGAATTTGATTACTTCATAGATGCTATAGAAGAAGCAGATGACAAAAAGATCCTCAAATACTTAATGAACCTTGCAGGTGACAGAGTAACAAATAATAAAGGTATCACAAGCTGATGAAGTATCATACCGTCAAGTCAAGAAGATGTTGGAGGCCAGTTTCAATCTAATGCCCAATGTCGACTATAAAAGGTACACTTTCAACCAAGCAAGACAGCAACACTTGATGAGATGCTGGATGAGCTTGTTGAGAGATTTGATATGCGTATAAAGCACTGCAAGTTCAATGAATTCAATGATGAAGAAGCCACGCATCTTAGAGATAGTGGTGGTTGCCTCTCTGATTCATTACAATGACACATGCTGCAAGAAACACTCCGTTTGGAGAAAGTGTTCATGGCTACAAGAGCAGAGGAACATGCTGATCAAAAAGCGGCTGATATGGAAGCTGAAACAACCCAAAATAAATCAGCATTGAGCACAAAGTGTAAGCAGAAACACAAGGCAGAGGCTCACTGAGTGATCTCTCAGAAGAAAAAGAAATTGTGCTTTTGCTCTGGATTCTCCCTTCTGATTGAAAGGAAATGTCCTGCCATTGGGCATCTAAACAGAAACGAATACCATTTCATAACAGTCTGCAAAGCGAAAGAGAAAGTAAGTGCATCACGAAGAGACAAGAAGACAGGCGGCAGTAATATTCCAAAAGCACTCTAGGCACTCCCACAAGGCCAAACGGCAACATCGACTAAGGCAATTGGAAGCTAAATAAAGTCGATCCTTATCAAATTCATCTTCCAAAGGTTCGGTGACATCATCATCGAGTGACAGTGAGGAGAACGGATGTGTGATGGTGATGTCCGTCACAGACCAGCATGTGCATGTAGAATTGGCTGCTTGCTAGGGAAAACACAATTCTGAAAACAATTGCAGCATGAAGCAACAAAGTTCATTTGGACATTGTTCTAAAATCACGCTCTAGGTGATTTGGTTGCTCTACAACTTTCATTATAGATAGTGGTGCCACAATAAACATCATTTCAGCAGAAAAGTACAAAAAACTATCCTATACCACGACTCACACCGGTGAGAACAAAGGTGTACACCTGGGCAGCTTCTACACCATTGCAGAGCAAAGGATCCTTTGTGCCGACCATGCAGCACAAGACAATCACAGGGCAAAGCCAATCATGTCCTTCCAGGTACTTAGTCGAGTGCATGTTTATTAAGTGTATAGACTGATCTCTATTAGCTAGAAATTGAATGCTCATTTTGAAGTAGTGAGTCAGTTCCAGACATTGTTTCATGGACTAGGCAAACTTAAGACAATGAAGGTACAGCTTCATATTAAGGAACATTTTCACCCCGTTGCACAGGAACACTGCAGAATTGCTTTTCACTTACAGGAAGCCATTGAGAATGAACTAGAAACACTGCTAAAGCATGACATTGTCAAGCTCTCTACTAGTCCTACATCATGAGTTTGGCCCATTGTGGTTGTGCCAAAAAAAGGCACAAGGTTCAGTACGCATTTGTGTTCATATGCGATACGTCAATAAAGCAATCGAAAGAGAAAGACATCCAGGTCCACATATTATGGACATGATCACGCAGCCAAATGGTGTCAAAGTGTTCTCCTGCCTTGATCTGAACAAAGGTTACCATCATCTTGAACTGTAAGACATCTGCAGGGACATTACTACTTTTTCAAGGCATGTTGGTTTGTTTAGAAATAAAAGACTTAGTTTTGGTGTGTCGTCAGCTGCAGAAATCTTTCAAGTTGTCATGAGTTGAACAATTCAGCCTGTCACATATGCTTTTAACTACAGTGATGATATTCTGGTGTTTGCACTCCCATAAGTATGCCGTCTACTTGTTGATGCAGGTCTCACACTAAATGCAGAGGAGTGTGAATTTCACAAAAACAGGCTTAAATTCTTTGGCATATTTCTCTGAATATGGGATGATTCCTGACCCCGAAAAGGTACAAGCATTGTCGTCTACTTGCCCGCCAGAAGATGTGACCATGCTGCAATCCTTCTCAGGCATGCCCAGATACTGCTCCAGGTACATTCATGATTTTGCTATTGTGAGTGCCCCTTTAAGAGAGCTAACAAAGCGAGATGTTCCATTTGAATAGTCATCTCAATGTGACTGAAGTTTCAAGAAAATAAAACAAGTAATTGAAAATGCAACTGAAATGATCCGAAATTTCCATACAGAGATTGCGATGGATACAAGTCGGGTGGGAATGGGAGCAAATCTTGCCCAACACAACGGACAGCTCAATGCTCAGCGAAACATTGTGAATGGAGTCTATTTCAGACTGAATGTGCTTATTCTCAACCAGAGAAACAAATCTTAGCTGTTGTGGACATGTGAACACTTCCAGGTGTTCCTGTAAGGAAAGCATTTTACCCTTGTCATGGGTCCTTGCATCGAGGGGTGTGGGTTGCGTCTGCAGGGATATGATTATGCAATCGTACACAAACCGGGGAAAGATCAAAGCCTTGTTGACTACTTTTCACGCGTGTCGCTACAGCGCCATAGTACAACATCTAAAGCAGCTGAGGCCTATTGAACAGATTCTGACAGCTTCTAATAGTGAGAACGACAAGCTAAAGCTCAAGAAAATCATGACATCACAATCATGGAGGAAGCATACTCAACCTCTTACAGATGATGTTGAGTACCAGAAGTTCAAGAATGTTCAGGAAGAACTTTCTGTTACACGTGATGGTGTCATTCTAAGAGGGGCAAGAATAGTTATCCCTGAAAGCCTGAGGCAGCAAGTTATTGAACTGGAATACAAAGGACATTGTGGCATTGCTGCAGCTAAAAGAGCCCAGAGGGATTGAGTGTGGTTCTCGAGTCTTGACAAACGAGTTGAGAAGGAGCTTAAAACCTGTCATCTGTGCAACTGCTTGTCTCCCAAAATGACTCAGCACCCTTTGAACATGTCTGATCTACATAAGCAAACCTGGGAGAGGGTGAGGAAGACTTCTACGGACCCCTCAATAATGGACATCATCTCATGGTAGTTGTCTCTGGGTACTCAAGTTTTCCATTAGTGGAAGACCTATCATCTGACAGAGTCATTAAGAGGCTAGATGACATTTCACAACACGGAGAGTTCCCTCCATTCTTAAATCCGACAATGGTTCGCCCTTCAATAGCAGAAAGTTCAAAGACATTCTCAATCATTTGAACATGAAATATCAGAAAAATGCACCTCTCTGGCCACAGGCAAAAGGCGCTGTTGAATGATCTATGAGTACTTTGAAAAGGGTGTTTTAGCGTGCTGTGCTGGGAGGCCCAACCCTTTATGCCTACCTCGCCACTCCTCATTCCACAACAAGAGAAAGTCCTGTTACCTTTCTGTTCAGGAGAGCTCTGGGAACAAAGATACCATAATGGACCTCCAGCCAGTCAATAGACTCCAACGAGATTCGTGTCACTGACACCTCTTGCAAATACAAATTGAAGGCTTACGCCGATAAGCGCCATGGCGCTCGAGACGCGGTTTTCGAGAAAGGATGCCAAGTTTCAATCAATTAGAAGCGGACATGCAAGATGGACACTCCGTTTGATGCTGTACCGCTAAGAATTGTGGCAAGCCAAGGACATATGATAACCGCCCAACGACCTGGAAAATCCATAACCAGAGACTCTTCACACTTGAAGCCTTTGCCTCGATATACATCAGCTCCAGACCACCTGAGTACCCAAGTCATGCATCCGACTCTTCTCCAGAGATGCCAGATGAAGACACCTCTCCTCTGCCGATACAACTCGATATGGAAGACTGATGCCAACACCTCAATGACTCATCAAGGAGTTATAATGTGTATATGTATATATGTTGTTTGTACTTTTTATTTAACAAAGGAGGAGATTTTGTGTTCTGTGTATGTGTACGAGGCCTCTAATCGTCCTCTGCAGAGGGTGTGGTTAATAAACGTTGTGATGCAGCAAATTCTGTTAATGGTTGCATGCTCAAGGAATAAAGACATGAACACCAGACCTCCATGTTTGGCTTGGTCAGAACATGCTCCCGGGCTGAGGAAGATGTTACAGAGTCTCTCACACTTTGTACACATAAGTACATGCTCATGGTTCAGTACCTTTCCACTAATTCATACGTTATATACCCAAGCATGTGCTCATAGCTATGTACCTATCCATTATTTCAAACTCTATAACCCTAAGTGTGCACTCCTGGGTTTGTATCTTCTGTGAGTCAATTCATATAGTAGAATTAACTCTGATCCCCTGTAATACATTTTGTTTTGTTAAGTAGTACTTTTGAATCATGCAGTCGATGCGCCGGGCCACATTGTGTCCTTTGCATTAACTGTACTATATTAAAACCTCTTTCTATTCATGTCATAGACAACAAGGCATTAAGAGTCATCTCAGTTCTAATAGTCTCGTAGTTATCAAGGAAGAAGACATTTCTGGCCTAGATGTGCACAAAATATCCTTGTAAAGGCAATTTAACTCCAATAGAGACTGATTAAATCAACCAAGAGACTCATTCCCAAGGTGATCTGAAGCAGGTTTAGAGGTATCGGCAATCTCAAGACTGGAATACGGGATCTCCATCCTCTCTGGTCTGGCTGTCATTGAGACTGCGTGGTTTCCCTGCCATCCAGAAAGCAGGACTGAAAGCTGTCCTTCATGCAGCTCCACCATTGGTCACAGAGACAAGGAAATACACTCATATCACACCCCCACATATTGAACTCCAAGGTTGATGTCCTCACAGATCTACTGACAGTATAATCAATGCTATGGAACTGAACACCCCCATTATCTAAGAAGCAAATTAATACCACCAGGGAGGCAGAGACATCTGCACAGCACCAGTAGTGTAGAACTGGGAACAATTTGGTGCAACAACGTCCTGCCCAAACCAAACCTTTTGCATCCTTCAAAAATGCTTTCCTTGCCACCCACAAGCCCTACACTCTACTGGCACACCGCCATCCACTGATAAGTTCCATCAGCTTCTCTCCTAGCCTTCCTGATGAATTAAGTTGCTTTTTTGACCCCCACCTTTAACCTGCTCTAACATTCTGAAACTACATGTCTATGTACTCTTTTTTCTAGACTTAGAAGTGGGCGAGCCAGGGAAAGCTTGAGCCAGGTGCCTAGCTCTGGCTCAACTCGAAGACCTCTTGGAACCTCAAGCCCAAAACGAGACGAGTTTTAACTGGAGGAGATGTGGCATAGTGGCTATTGCAGCATGGAATATCAGACTGAACACTGTCCTAGAGCCAGCATTCTGTGTCCTGTCATATCACCTGATCGCCCTAAAAAATGAATGTGTGTAAATAGTCTGGTGCTGTTGTGAAGCTCTCTCATGCTCTTGGCTCAGGTTCTTGCTATTTAAAAAAACTGCATAGAAAAGTGCCTTCTCCCTGCCACCCACGCTCTAACGTCAAGTGCCAAGAACTACAGAGAAAGCATTAACCTTTGATGTAAAATAGAGAGAAGAGATACCCATCTAATGATTGAAGTGCAAATGTGGAACCACAAAACCTGAGTTCAAGATCGTTTCCTTGCTTGACCAAATTGTGTGATCATAGACAAATACCTTATTTCACCGAGCCTCCTTTTTCTTCAGTATAACATATGAAAGCACCTTCAAATATATGAGCCCAGGATGGGCACTGTATAAATAACCTCTCATGCATGGTTCATTAGACCATAATGTTGCTCCATATATTATAAGTCTCTCTACCAAATACAGGGTACACATGACAATTGATTTGGCTCTTAGTTCACCAATAATGATGTCATCAGGGCGGGGGCAGGAATGTTCCTCAGCGCATGTTTAAAAACTCATAAAATTAACAATACTCCACAATGCAGGGATATAATCTGATGAGATGAGGTGGAACGTTGCCCCATGTTGAATTTTGTAGACCCTTTATCATATGGATCAACAGCAACCTTAACAATGAAAGGCACCGCTTAAGGTTTGCTGAGAGGTCATTGGGAATCTGTCCCTCCGTCACACACCTCAAGCACCTGAGGTCGACAAGAAACTCCTACAACAAACACAACCGAAGTTCAACAGCAGAATACGTTAGGGCGCAACTATGCCAGATACATACCCAAAAAAACTATTCGAAATGGTCAAATAACAAGCAATTTGCAATCTACCCACCATTCTGCGAATAACGGGTCATTGCTAAGCGGAGAGGAGGTCTCCCCTACTTCATTAAACGTCTAGCAGAATTGAATCAGAACTGCAACCCGCCGCTCAGCACCCGCTAAGCCAGGTCCAGCACAGTCTTCCTCCCAGCGCAACAAATGGGGAGATCCCCACATACTAGTTACACTACAAACAAGCATTGGCATAGCCAATAGGTCTCACCTTTGTGACCTTATAAGTGTTTAGCCATGCAGTACATTATCAGACTACCCAAAGCGTCACAAAACCTTAAATAATTCAATTTAAACAGTCTGATAATCATCATCTACTTTTCAGAAAAATCCTGGAGCACGTAATGAGCTTGTGGCACACTTGTAAACAATCAGAAATATGGCTTGTAAGTTATGCTCAGGCAACGTAAGAGCAACACGTGGTTGCAACGAGAGATACTCTGCACAAATAGACAACTTACATTTTACTCTCCATGTCAAGCCACCAACAAATAGCACTGTAAGCTGTGGCCCTCGCTCATGGAGGATGATTTGTTTGCACCCTTCAAACTCAGCTGTACTCAAGCCCGCCCTATACTCACATCGGATGGTGTGGAACGCTGCCTCTGCCTCTACTTGAAGCTTTCGCACAGCCACAGTCCATGCTCCTAACGGTCCAACAAGGGGCTCAGATTCCTATGATTTGCCTAAAAGCAACTATCACCCACAGACTGTAAAACAAACCTGTGAGACCAGATATACAATAGAAGAAGGCCCACGGGAGAAGGGGGCAGTGAGCAGGGGTTTGGGCAGGCTTAGGAGTAGCTTGGGCAAGGGGAGGGAGTGCAGCATCAGATGTAGGTGTGGAGGAGGTGGCGGAGACCAGAAGAGAGTTGGTTGGAGGCGAGCGCCACTGTGGAGGCCATCTTGCTCCTCCCATAGCCGCTTCAAAAATGTCCAACTCATTAAAACATATTTTTGTTTTAACTGTTTAGCTGTACTATATTTTTTTATTGATCCCCAGTATTAATGTCTCCCAAAACTCAACGCTAATGCTGCCTCACTAGGCTTCATTGATAACATACATCACAAATGTATTTCACATGCTAATATCTAACCTTGTGTAATTTATAATGGTTCCCACTAGAGTATTGCTATTTTAAATTCGGACTTTTTTCCAAAATGGCACCCATGTTTCTGAGTGGAAATGATCCTCCCACAACCCCATTATTATCCTGCACATGCATTGTGCATGATAGCCTTCATTCCTAAGTTTTTGTATGTGGACAGGTATAAGAATTATCAACAAATCCAAATTTTACTATGCTAGAACTAGAAATTAGTTAGAAAATTGTTTTTTTAGTCACTACCATGACCCATTGCCCCTGTCCTTCCCCTTGCGCAGCCAATGGTGGAAGGAGCGAATTAAAAGCCGGATGGGCTAATAAAATAAAAATAAAAAACGGTGTTTGGACATATGGTGTAGAGCTCGGAACCCAAGCAGGTAACTAAAAAACAAAATCGTGCCGCAAAATGAATACTTAAGTTTAGTGGAGCAATACCAGAAGTTAGGCGCTGCTCCGTGGGAGAAAACACTTGAGCACATAGTGGGGCAAAGAGAAAAGATTACCCACTTGCAAGCAAGCCTTTTTAAAGAACAATCACATTAACCAATAAAAAGGCAATGGGCAGGCTGTAAGTCAACAGAGTAAATACAGCATGTCTCGAAGAGACAGAGCATGCTCTGCCTAGGCTCAACCTAAAAATGGAGCGACCTTGCTCCAAAGTAGCAGCTCAGTGTTTGTTCTATAGTCAGAGGAAAGTAACCCAAATGCATGCTCTCTCTTTGGACTTCAAGTGTGTTTATTTTCGAAGAGTCCCACAACTGAATACCCCAGCTGACTGGATACTCCTAAGTTCTTTTCCCCTGCCTTCTTAATCCTCTTGTCTGCTGATGTGTTCACTTCTCTGGCTACAGTGGTCTCTGAGTCTCCTGAATAAGGGGAGTGGTGGAGGTGTGAGGAAGATGAAGAACAGTGGGGTAAAAGAACACACAAGACTGATGTAACAATAGGGATGAAGTAGAGGGAGATATATATGAGGTAGAATGGAGAGGAAGGGCAGTGACGTAAGAGGGAGAGAAAGGTGATGCGGTCAAACAGAAAGGTACAAACAGGTGGAAAAAGGTAGGTAGAAAAAGAGAACTAGAGAGATGGGTGCATTTTGCCAGAGAGATAGGGAAACAGAGATGGAGTCAAGAAGTGTAGAAGGGGAGAAGAGTGTGATGCACCAATGGCGCCATGAAACCGTACGGTGTCCGAGTGCAGTACAAAACTTTTTACCATACCATACCAATGGGTGAGCTAGAGCATGGGTGAGGCAGAAACAGGTAGAGGCAGACACAGGTGGAGAGAGGTCTGATATTGAGAGTAGCATAGGGGGAGCAGTGAGACAGACAGACAAACAACATGAGAAGATGTATAGAAGGACAAGTCATGTTGAGAGATGCGGAAGGAAGAGAGAAAAGTAAAGAGGTGTGAAGCGTAGAAAGACATTTGAAGCGAAGAGAGAAAAAGAGGTGAAGCAGAGACAAAGGGATGAGGTAGATAATGAGAGATGAGGGTACTTCAGAAAATGTAGAGAGGATGAGGGCGAGAGATAGTTTTGTAAATATATCTGATAAAGAATAAAGAAATCATAGATATGGCCTTTGTTGTAACTTTTCATGATAATCAGCTCAGACCTCTGAATCTGACATAACTTTTCCCATGAATGCATCCAGCCTACAGCCTTGATTATACGCTTGCCGATATAACCAAGTCAACTCACTGCATTGAGCATAAACTTTCCAACAATATGAATTATCCAATAGAATAGCTGCACAGTTTTCTTTGCAGAAGTGCAAACATTTTGCCCAACCAGAGCTTGTAGAGAAATGCAACTTGGGCAGACCCTAAGCCCCTCTCTCGTTGCTTGATACGGCTTCATTAACCGTTTTTCCTACTCATCTCATAAGGTGTTTCAACAACTTCACTGTTATGCCAGACCTAGAGAGGTAGAGAAAGAAGACATAGCAAGAAAGAGGTTATGGTAGCAAGAGAGGTGAGGTACAGGTAACAAAGGTAGGGAGGGGTAGAGAGATAAGGTGGGTTGAATTGGTGAATGAATGTTGAGTTTAATTGAAAGGTTTGGTAGTGGGAGAGACAAAGGTGGGATAGAGAGAGATGAGAAGGGAGACAGGTGTGAGGTAGTGATAGTGCTGTGAGATACAGACATCTGTAATATAGAACGACCGAGGTGAGGTACAGAGAAGAGGTCAAAGGTGAAGTGAAATTTACAAAGGAAAGATCCAGGGAACGGGGATGGAGACAGTTAGTCGAGGTTCACAGAGAGGGTAAGGTAGAGAGAGAGTTGAAGTTTGGACAGTGTCTAGAGGGGTGTAAAAAATGTAAAGGTAAGACTAGAGAGTGGCGGAGAGAGCTGAGGTTTAGATAGTGTCTAGAGAAGTATAAAAGATGTCAAAAGTAAGACTAGAGAATGATGGAGAGAGAGTTGAGGTTAAGAGTGCATCTAGAGAGGTATAAAAATGTAGAGGTGGAAAGAGTGTTGAGGTTTAGATAGGGTCAAAAGGGGTATAAAAGATATAAAGGTAAGACTAATAATAATAATAATAATACTGGAGCTTATATAGCGCAAACAGCTACCTCAAAACAGAGGTGCTGCGTCGCTCAAGCAGCAGGCAATACGCGCAAGGAAGGTTTAGGCACTGAACCCAAGACTAGAGAGTAGGAGAGAGTGTGCTGAGGTTTAGAGAGGTATAAAAGATGTAGAGGTAAAAGTAGAGAGATGGGGAGAGAGAGCTGAGGTTTAGAGAGCGTCTAGAGAGGTATAAAAGATGTAAAGGTACGACTGGAGAGTGGTGGAAGGTCACATGTGGAAGAGTGTGCAAACAAGAGGGATAGTATGCAGGCACCCATCCATGCAATGGGGAGCATCATGCTAATGCAAAGAGTGATGCACCGCACATACATGAGGGAGAGCATACCTCCCCCAAACACAACAGGGGCAGGAAGAGAGTATGCTCTATATACAATGGGGAGCACCCTCAACTGTAAAGAGTAAGTGCTACTCTTTAGAAGGGATAGATGGGTGTACAAGTGACTACGGGTAAAGTCGGGGAGTGCAGCTGACGGCAAGGGAAGAAGCGCAAGAGCTAAACTCACTAAATGGTCAAAGAAATGCAAGAACTAAACTACCACACTGCACTCACTCACTTATATGCATGAAAACCCGACTATGAAGCCTTCCCGAGGTCCCGGCGCCTGCCGCAAACATAATGAGCGGATGCGGAGAGAGATCGTGGTTGGGGGGAGAAGCTGATACGGCTTTCCCTGATTTCTTTCCCATATAAGTATATTAAATGTATAGTTTTAGTAAAATCAAAAGGCCTTGGCTAACATCAGACCTAAAGATGTGTATCCCATATAGCAAGCAGTTCTATCTCTGCCGTTTAAACTGAGTACTACAATCAAGTGACAGAAATCATGACATCAGAAGATCAGAAGATGTATGCATTTTTAAAGCTGGTAATGGAGAAATCTATTGGAGGTCTTACCAATTTTTGACCAACATAGTATGGCCGGCCAAAAAATATGGTTCACAATCATACGTGTGTAAATCACTGTATAAGAAATGTTACATAAGACAAAGGACTACAAGGTGTAGGAGTCACATGACAACCATACTAGTAGGCAGTATAATTTAATAGTGATTGGTCTGGAACAACACAAACTTTGAATTTAGAACGTAAATCATGGTTGGGGGTTCACTTCAATAACCAGAATTTATTTCTATCCAAATGAACCCTTTTTGCAACAGTAGAGTAATCGAAGACTGGGGAAAAACCATAGTGCTCCAATTTATACCTTGCCGTTTGCAAGTTTTCATGCATTCTTAGATGACAGGTAATTGCTCTCTGTTCTATGTTAGGATTTTGACTTATAAACTGCAAGTACAAAAGGATCTCACTGACAGAAGCAGTAGCCCACTGACCTATTTACATTATGTGCACTTTGTGATCTGCATAGTACATGTTCTTTGCAGCAGGCACATTAGCCCTCTTCGCTACCTTTCCACCAGTCAAAACTTACACTTCACAAAACTCCATCTCTCTATAGGTAGAACATTAAGCACTGATGTTATCATGACATTTTTATTGTTGCCAAACATTGCTGGAGGGCAGAAAGGCAGCAGCTAGTGCTTTTAGAAACATAATATACTTGCAAACATGATGCCCCCACCCGAAGTCAGCGCCCAGTGCGATCTCACCGGCAGCACTGCCCTAGAGCCGGCCCTTCTCAAAGGTCCTGTGACCTCAGTAACAGAGTCACTGTCGCTCTAGGGTGTGCTGCTTCATAGGCCTTGCCCGCAAGACTGGAGGTGAACTTCAGTATGGATTGTGGTGTGTAGGCCTTCAGGGTTAACCCACACTTGCCAAAGCTAGGGTCCACCTGCTGTTGCTAAGACACCAGGGCTTCTAAGGTCTAGTGGGGCCTTCTAAGGTCTAACACAGGAATGTGCTTCCTCAGGAGAGTGGTCTGGTGGACTGGTCAAGAAGGCTGAACCTGGTTCCCCAGTTCCAAATTCGGCAGCTCTGACCATAGTGCCACATCCTCTCCCCCACTGAACACCATACGGCCCCACTGAGAGAAACTCGTACTACCTTCAGCTACATCCCAATTGTTCCCCGCTATAAACACCTGGATGCGACTCACTTCAAATTATGCACTAGACAAGAGCACTATGCTGCCTAAAAAAACACATCATCATCCTGGAAAAAGCAAACAATCAAGGGAATGCAAGATTAAGTAAAGCATGAGAAATGTAAGCAGAACAACATGGATACCTTAACGCTTTTACACTCATTCAGTAATCAATGAGGGCTTTTGAATGACAAGTTGACTACAGGGACCTGTTTTAATGTCCATTGCTTATATCCTTACAAAACATAAAAAGTATGGATTACAAAGACCACCTCCCTGAACACAGAGCAACGGCGCACAATTTGTTTTCCAGTCCAACCATCAAGCATGTGTTGCACAGTACCTCTAGGAGGTGCACTTCCCCACCCAGGGAAAGACGAGAAAATAAAAGTAGCGCTTTACTGGCAAACTTTGTAAAGTGGCGCTAATGTGTTTGGGTCTGAATAAAAATAAAAGTCAATCTTGCCACTTTGCGACTGCTCTATATTGCTTTCTTTAGTTGTTTTTCACATTTTGGACCTTTTATTTTTCTCCATCCCAAAGCTGCATAGAAATGTCTGAAAAAGAAGACATTTCTGGAAAAATTGTTTTTCGTTTTTGGATCCATTTCACAGAGGAACATATAAAGGAAAGGTATCTGAGGAGGAGTGAGACAGAAAGAAACACCCCCTTCAACTCTTGGTTTAATACCGAGCTTAATAATGAAAGACGGTCACTCAGACTGTCAGAAAGAACATGGAGACAACATCCCTCTCCCTCCCATCTTGCACTCCTCAGACGTGCTAGATCCACGTTAAAAAAACACATCTTCAAGGAAAAGGCATCCTTCTTCCGCACCCAACTTGATCATGCCAAAAACAGACCTAGGGAACTCTTCAAAATCATTTCAAACCAAACTTCACCCGCACCTCCAAATCTGATCTCCTCCTCCGCCAGATGTGAAGAAATTTCCCACATCTTCTCGGAAAAAATAGCCAAAATTGATCAATCCTTCCTTCCAACACAGCTCCCCTCCAACTCCCAATGCAAACCTGTCTGCATCTCTAATTCCTACTCCACATCCCCTCGACCAGTTAACCCCTTCTCTCTTCCGCCCACTATTCTACCGCTCTCCAGCGACTCTCCTCACCTACCTACTTCCTCTCACCCCCAACTACTCCTCACACCTATCCCCTACCACATCTCCGAAATCAACTCCCCTAACTCTCAATTAAAGAACAATGCCTCCTTGCTTAACTTCCTCCCTGTGACTGAACTAGATGTCCTTTAAATAATTGGCAATTTTAAACTGTCCTCCCACACAAAAGACCCCTTACCCTCTAACCTTGTTCCTGCCCTTAAGCACATCATTACCCCATACTGGACCACAATCATCAACACCTCTCTCTCCACTGGCTGTGTCCCCACCTCCCTTCAACTTGGACAAATCTATCCCATAATCAAGAACCCCAATGCTGACCCCAATGACCTAAACAATCTCTGCCCCATCACTAACTTCCCCCTTCTCTCAAAGGTCCTTGAAAAATGTGTCCTACTACAACTAGACAAACACATCGAAAACTTCGACCTACTCTACCCCTTTCAATCAGGCTTCAGGAAAGGCTGCAACACCGAAACAACAATGCTCAATGTCGTCGAGGACATCCACCACTCACTTGATAATGGCAAGACTTGCCTTCTTATCCTCCTTGATCTCTCTGCTGCGTTCGATACAGTCAACCATTCAGCCCTACTTAATGTGCTTAGGACCCGTTTCGGCCTTAATGGTATTGCCTACAAATGGTTTGTCTCCTACCTAAAACACCGAACTCAGCAAATCAAAATTCAAAACTGTCTTTCTAACCCTACTCCCGTCTCCCTTGGAGTTTCCTAAGGATCAATTCTCTCTCCCTCCCTCTTCAACCTCTTTATGGAATCCCTCAGCCTCATTCTTAAACAAGCAGGCATCAACTACCACCTCTAGGCCAATGACACCCAAATCTATTACAAGATTAAAACTCATGCTGACATCTTACACCTGAACAACACCCTCACCAAGATCCAAGCTTAGTTCCATTCCAATCATCTCAAACTTAACCCTAACAAACCCGAAATCATTCTCTTCTCCCCTAAAAATAACCCTCTCCCCGTTCAATCCTGCATCTCTTACCTTAACGCACTCAACTACTCACTCATCCTGTCCAACTCTGTCAAATCTCTTGGTATCGCTATCGACAACACCTTCACCCTTAACGTTCACATCAAAAACTCTACTAAAGGAACCCTCTCACTCTCTGTCGCCTCAAGAAAATCAAACCCTTTATACCTAATGATGACTTTAAACTTGTAGTTCAGTCACTTGTTCTTTAACGTATTGACTATGGTAATGCTATTCTCAACAGAATCCCCAAGGTCCACCTTGCTCCAATCAAAGCTGTGCTCAACCTTGCAGCCAGGCTCATCACAGACTGCAAACTCTTCGATCATATATCCCAGGCTCCCAAATCTCTCAAATGGCTCCTATTGAAGGCAGATCTGCCTACAAAACTGCCTGCATTACTTCTTTATAAATAAATAAATAAATAAATAAAGTCCTCCACCAAAATACTCGGCAGTACCTCTGCGAGAAACTCTTTATTGCGGGCACCAAACGACCTCTGAGATGCACCAACACCCTCCTCCTAATCCCACCACTTCATAAAAAATAAATCTACACAATCATGCGCCTTCTCTGGTAATGCCCCTATCATCTGGAATGCCCTCCCAAAAAACCTGTGCTGTAACCCCTCCTATTTCAGCTTCAAAAAAGACCTAAAAATCCACCTCCTCAATTATTATTGGGGATCCTAACCTGTGACCTACACTTGATCTCCAATCACCTTGTTATATTAGTCCAGTAATATTTTTCCATTTCCTGAACATCATCTACCTAATTACCTGAAGTGTATAGATAGCTCTTGCACCTATTTTTCTATTTTGATTTGTATATTTCACATGTTGTTTCATTATCTTTTTCTACTTGTATGCATGTTTGCTTTCTATTATCTTTTCATGTAAAGCGATCTGATACCTCTTAATGTCTAGCCAGCGCTATATAAAACTTTTAAAATAAATAAATAAAGAGAGGGAGGAAGAGTAGGAAAGGGGGGGTGTGAGCTGCCAGTGGCAAAGCAGGAGAAGTGTACACTGTCCTTGTCCTCTCTGGGCAAGAAGGAAAAGAAAGAGTCCTTTTCCTTCTCTGCCCAGCCACCTTTCCCGAACGGCCACGCCGAGCCTTATAATATCAAAATAAAAGTGAGTAGGGGCACGCCGTGCCCTGTCGATCCAGCCACTTCTACCAGTGTCCTGCACACATACTCAGGGGTCATGCAAGCCTGCACAGGCACCACAGTCACATACCTCTACCCGCCTCCTGCCTGCATAGCTCTTTATAACTCAGCAGGTCAAGGTGCCTGCTTCCTGGCCTGATCCCAGCGCGTGCCTGCGAGGAGCGGGTGCAACCTCCAGACACGGCTCTTCACGAGTAGAATATGATGACATTGTGAACCCGCGCTTCCAACCTTCTAGCGCGTGCCTCCTGGGGCCTGGTTTCGAAGCGTAGAGGCCTGTCGTCGTCTGAGGAGATAAAGGTCCTTCAGCTATCTGATAACCCATGACCTCTAACCCAGGCATTCCAGGCCTGCAATAACAGCAGAAGTACCAGCGGCCAGAGTGAATTATCCGGAACTAGGAAATCATCAAATTAATTAAAGCGAAAAAAATGATGTTTTCCGATCTTTCTATCAGGCAACTAAGCCAGCACTCCTCATTCCAGGAGCTATATAGAACACGTGAACTCAAATGATCAACACATATCTGCGTCACAGCCGACATGTTGCAGCAGCACCCCTCCGAGCTCTCTGTCAGCTATCCGACAGGTGACCCTCGGTCACCTGCAGAAACATTATTAAAAACCGCTCCAGCCTGCTGGCGGTATTTCTTTGCTGGGTGGATAGGCGCTAATATTTTCAGACAACGCAAACACATGCATGCCACCATTTTAGAAGAGGCAAGTGGGAAATTAAAAAAATAATTAAAAACAAAATATTCGGTTGAATGTATTTCCCCATTGACTTCTATTGAAGCAGAGGCAATTTTAGGCGGCAGACAGCCAAAATGAAGCCATTTTGGCTGAAAAAAATCGGGAGTCTTCCGCCGGTATTGAGTCTATTGACATGTATACAGTGGTAGAAGTGGGTGGGATCGGAAGGGCACGGCGTGACCCTACTTAAAAAAATTATTTCAGTCCGTTCCCCTACTTCTTTCTTTCAAAAAATCGTCCCGGGACGGCAAGAATAGTCCTACTTAATAATGATAACTTTTTCATTCAGCTTCCAGGGGCTGCTCGCACTTCTCTGGTGAACTCCAGAGGCTGCAGCAGCCCCTCCCTGAGCTCTCACAGACTGAGGGCGGGCCCTGCAGCAGCCCCTCCCTGAGCTCTCACAGACTGGGGGCGGGCCCTGCAGCAGCCCCTCCCTGAACTCTCACAGACTGGGGGCGGGCCCTGCAGCAGCCCCTCCCTGAGCTCTCACAGACTGAAGGCGGGCCCTGCAGCAGCCCCTCCCTGAGCTCCCACAGACTGAGGGCGGGCCCTGCAGCAGCCCCTCCCTGAGCTCTCACAGACTGGGGCGGGCCCTGCAGCAGCCCCTCCCTGAGCTCTCACAGACTGAAGGCGGGCCCTGCAGCAGCCCCTCCCTGAGCTCTCATAGACTGTGGGCGGGCCCTGCAGCAGCCCCTCCCTGAGCTCCCACAGACTGAGGGCGGGCCCTGCAGCAGCCCCTCCTGAGCTCTCACAGACTGAGGGCGGGCCCTGCAGCAGCCCCTCCCTGAGCTCTCACAGACTGAGGGCGGGCCCTGCAGCAGTCCCTCCCTGAGCTCCACAGACTGTGGGCAGGCCCTGCAGCAGCCCCTCCCTGAGCTCTCACAGACTGAGGGCGGCCCTTGTCATTCCGATTGCGGCTGATTATCCCCTTTTCGAATGACAATGCGCCCGCCCTCTGCCTTTGATGACGGTGTGCCCATCTTGTGTGGATCTGGAGATTGAGGGATGGTGTTCTGCAAGACAAATCCCCCTCCTTTGAGTGTCCTGGTGTGAAGACCTTTTCACTTTTAGGATACTGCGTCATCAGTGAATTAAATCGATCGTTTTTCGGGATATAATATGTCTTCTGTAAAAACCTCTAGTCCAGATCCTCCAAATATACCACTGTTTACAAAGTGCCCTTATTGTCTGATTGCTCAAGCTTACAAAAAAACCTCTAACACGATGCACGGCCGGTGTTAACGCAGTCCGGTGGAAGACGCACACGCAGGGAATTTGTGGTACAAAGCGTTTTCCTGTTTGCAATGAGGTCAAAGTTAGTAATGACAGAGGAGCTTTCCCCAAACACAGTACTCTGGGGAACTGGCCCCCTTGTGTAATTTGTCCATGTTCTACACAGAGTGAACAGGGCAGGAACATTGACAGGACAGAAGAGACAACAGGAAAGGAGAGGTAATGGGGCAGGAGAGGTGACCGGGCAGAAGCAGTAGCGGGCAGGAGAAGTGACAGGCCAGGAGAAGTGACAGCGTAGGAGAAGTGACGGGGCAGGAGCAGTGATGGGGCAAGAACAGTGACGGGGCAAGAGCAGTGACGGGGCAGAAGCAGTGACGGGGCAGGAGAGGCAACAGGAAAGGAGAAGTGAGTGGGCAGGAGTGGTGACCGGGCAGGAGAAGTGACCGGGCAGGAGCGGTGAACGGGGCAGGAACGGTGAATGGGGCAAGAGAAGCGATGGGGCAGGAGCAGTGACGGGGTAGGAGAGGCGACAGGGCAGGAAAGGCTGCCGGAGAGGCAACAAGGCAGGAAAAGCAACAGGGCAGTAGAAGTGACAGGCAGGTGACATGACGGACAGGTGACGTGACGGGGCAGGAGAGGCAACAGGAAAGTAGAGGTGAGTGGACAGGAGTGGTGACCGGGCGGGAGTGGTGACCGGGTGGGAGTGGTGACCGGGCGGGAGTGGTGACCGGGCGGGAGTGGTGACCGGGCGGGAGAAGTGACCGGGCAGGAGCAGTGAATGGGGCAGGAGCAGTGAATGGGGCAGGAGCGGTGAACGGGGCAGGAGAAGCAACAGAGCAGGAGCAGTGACGGGCAGGAGAGGTGACCGGGCAGGAGAGGTGACCAGGCAGGAGAGGTGACCGGGTAGGAGAGGTGACCTGGTAGAAGAGGTGACTGGGCAGAAGCAGTGATTAGGCATGAGCAGGAGCAGTCATAGGGCATGAGCGGTAAACAGGGTAGGAGCGGTGAACAAGGCAGGAGCGGTGAACAAGGCAGGAGCGGTGAACAAGGCAGGAGCGGTGAACAGGGCAGGAGCGGTGAACAGGGCAGGAGCGGTGAACAGGGCAGGAGCAGTGACAGGGCAGGAGAAGTAACGGGGCAGGAGAAGTGACGGGGTAGGAGCAGTGACGGGGCAGGAGAAGTGACAGGGCAGGAGAAGTGACAGGGCAGGAGAAGTGACGGGACAGGAGAAGTGATGGGGCAGGAGAAGTGATGGGGCAGGAGAGGTGACGGGGCAGGAGAAGTGATTAGGCATGAGCAGGAGCAGATAACGGGTAGGAGCAGATAATGGGCAGGAGCAGATAACGGGCAGGAGCAGTGAACGGGCAGGAGTAGTGAACGGGCAGGAGCAGTGACAGGGAAGGAGCAGTGAACGGGAAGGAGCAGTGAACAGGCAGGAGCAGCGAATGGGCAGGAGCAGTGACGGGGCAGGAGCAGTGAACGGGAAGGAGCAGTGACGGGGCAGGGGAAATGACAGGGAAGGAGCGGTGATGGGGTAGGAGAAGTGACCGGGCAGGAGAAAGTGACAGGGCAGGAGAAGTGACTTGTACTTATGTTCCTTGCCTATTTATTTATTTATATACTATTGCATGACATCCACTGGTGTGTCTGCAAAGCATACCTATTGCCCTGAATTTTTGTCCTGAATGTTGACCTCCTGTCCTAAATTTTTGTAGTGAATTTTGACCCCTTGTCCTGAACTTTTACACTCCTCATTCTGAATTTGCGCCCATGCCATTTGGTCACCCTACTCTGCAGTGCCCACAACCTCCTCCCCCTTCCCTTCTATCTAGGGGCCTGCAAAGCAACACTGAAAGGGATAACAGACAACTGTGAATTAACTGGTGAAACAACAGAGCAGAGCAGACTGTTGACAATGCAATATCAGCCCTTGATTAGCAGTGGATTCCAGAACAAGGAGTGTAAAATCCTCTGTGTAGAGGATGCTGTGGTGCAGGGAGACACACAAACTAGTTTATTTTAACAAACTGACTACACTGAACAGGGTGCCTGTGCACCCTAAACTTGAAACACAGTGATCCATGACATTTATATCTAATAAGCATACATATATGCAGTACTGCATTGAAAAAGGTAATAATGCCGGACTGGCCGTTCCAGGCATCAGGCGTTTCCCAGGGCGACTGGAAGGGTAGGGGGCCAGTTTAGTTAGGGGGGGCCGGTTTTGTACAAGTGCAGGAGTTTTAAAAACACTGCAAAGTTCTTTGTATATTCAGCAGGTTTCAGTTAACAATACAAGTGCCACGAGAACTCTGGTGATCAATGTACCTACTGGAGAGAGATGGGAGCATGTTTTGTCTAGTAGCTGTTTTACTCACCTAAGGTAGCGCAGAGGGGTAATATGCCTGCTAGAAGGAAAGTGTACCATGCATATCAAAGAGCAATATTTTATGTGCATAGTTCAGTGGGTACTGCTTTGTGTTCACTTCCCGAATGAAAGGACACTTGAATATATATGGCCTGGCAGTCCGGGCTGGACTGGTCCCATTGGGCGCAGGATCAAGACTGATTTGCATATGGCTGGGTCCAAACTGGAATGACATGGTGAGCAAAAAAACGATGGATTTAGGCCCAGATCGCTGTACTGGGGTGAATGTATGACATTGTTCTGCATTCTGTCCTCAAGTTGTTCTTTTTGCTATATTATGATTGAGCAGCTAGCTGGCTGACATGAATGTGAAGGAGCCTTTGTGGGTTTCCGTGAGTCTAGATTCTCCTAACAGTCCCTTTCTCTTCTGAGCCCTGCTTAAGACATGTATAAAGGAGGAGCCCTGTATTCATGTCCTCAATGTTTGAGACAAAAAATACTCATGGATTTCTGAACAATGTGAGTAAAAGCATTAAGGGAACATGTTGTTCCTGCTTATATTTCACACGCTTTACATAAACCTGTATTCACTATGAGTGTTTGCTTTTTCCTGAATTAAACCTCAAATAAACAAGTTTATCCATTGTTTGAATTAAATAACGTTATAAGCTATAAATGGTCAGTGGCTCCGCCCACTGATCCGATCTTTGGTTATTCCCGCCCACTGATTCACCACCCACAGTTCCCCTACTTTTTTTCCCCACTTCGGCCACTGCATGTATCTATACATTATGCGAAAGCTCTTTATTTTTAAAGCCACACAGAGTCAAAGGTGACAGCAGAGGAACCGTCTAATGTTACATATCTGAAAGTTCTTAGCATAATAAACGTTTAATGTTGGTATTTCATATTAACCTAATGTCCTCCAGGGTGCAGCCTTCTAATATGGGAGCAACACCAACTCCTCTGGAAGGGGGGGCATAATGGGAAACCCACTGCTTTGCAGTTCTCTTGGGAACCCATCTCCCAAGGGAGATCCCAGAATGAGGAACAAGATATTACAGTGCTTGACAAGGGTAAAGCTGGAACGAGGCAGGTGGAATCGGAGTAATGAAGATTGCTTTGACTCAAGAATCCGGCAACCTGCTGGAATCCCTGTGGTTCTGTGGGTCTGTGTGTGAAAAATGAATACAATCTTGGTGAACATTATCTGCGCCATCTTGCCCCTTTTCGAGCCCATTCGTGCGCGTAAGCGGCAGCCATTTTGAATGCCATGGCCTCCCTGCCCCTCGCTAATAGCCAGCACGTCTCTCTCTCTCTTAACCTCGCAAGCATTCCCCCGCACGCTGACAACCCCCGCTCTCTCATGCCTTGGGTCATAAACCCCTCTTCAGCGCAGCTTCACCACTGAGTCCCATCCTGTTCCCAGCGCGACACCTCCCCTCATTCCTTTCATGGCCTCAAACCCTTTTGATGCAAACCCCCTTTTTCCTGAGTCCCCGTTTGTCTTCCCTGTTCCCAGGCCGCCACCTGGCTCTGCGGATACTGTTTATTACCCCGTACAGTAGGAAGCTTCCCCTCCCCATCAAAAGACCCCCGAACCGATCAAAGCCCCCACCCCATGGGATCCGATCAACCCCATGCATTCCGTGAATCGGCGGAATGCCCTGCTGTGCAACGACCATCACCTGTTGTGACCAGGGTGGGGAATCCAACTGTAAATGTATGTGGGAACGGGTCTGAAGGGGAGATTCCGAGGATGTTCTTTCAAGTATTAAAGTATTGCGAGAATGTGTTATGTGCAATAAAGGTCATAAACTCAACTATAAGAGGCCAGGCCTCAGAGATGTGGTTAGAGCACCTCGTGACGATACTTGCTGTCTGAATTGATGTGTTCTCCTCCGGAGAGAATAAAATCCTCGTTTCCCGCCTTCCAGTCTCCAGCGCCTGCTTCTTCATTGATTAATATTGGTGGGTCATAGAGGCGATACCGCCGGGCAACATAAAGGGGTCTTTGGTTACCGGTTGTCTTTGGAACCCCTTTTAACAATTGGCGTCCCAAACGTGGGGCCCATCAGCGACTCGTGGATCCAGTGGGAGAGGTCCTGACGACAGAGTGAACGACTGCAACGATCGGAAGGTACCCTGTCCGATAGACCCTCGTCTGACAGCCGATCATCCGAACTTCACTGGTTCCGAACAGACCTCTCTCGAGTGATCTGCGGTCCTGACTGGGAACCATCAGGAGTGCCACGAGAAGTACGGAGAGAAGAGGACGATCGGGCGCTGGATTCGGAAGACGAGAAACTGTCCATGCGGTCCGGGTAAGGTCGTGTAGACACGACGAATTGCGAAAGTGATAGATAATTGAAAGTAATTGATAATTGTTGTGAAAATACTAGTATTACTCTTTGTTAATTTATTGGAGATTCACTGTCTACAAACGGAGAAACAACAGGCTCTCCCTTTATAAACAGCGAAGGATAGGTACGCACCCGTCGGACCTATTTTTCTCCCCCACTGAACAATTGCCCCTTCGCCCCATTGATTAACTGTTATAGATTGTTTTCTGGAGATTCTCTGTCTGAAAACAGGGAAGATTAGGTCCCCTCTTTACAGATAGTGAAAGGGTAGGTGACGCGAACCTTTGCGAGCCTACTTATTCTCCCCATTGACCATATTGATTTTTTATTTTTGACCTAACATTGATTGATTGCTCAGAATTGGTTCATGAGGTATTCACTACGTGCAAACAACGTAGAATAGAAATATTCTGTCTAGTCTTTGCGCGCAGTGATAAGATAGGTAGTGCTGACTATTATCCCATTGTGATCTGTCATGCCTGTCTTCTCCCCACTGGTTAGTAGCCTGTTTAACCCGGACCGCTTATTAGAGATGAACCATCCGGCTCCGCTGGAAGGCACCCCTAATAAGGACATGTTCATGAAGCATGGATTAATTGCTATAGCCTATAGTGAGCTGTGGCATAATTATACAAAAAGGGATCGAGAAAGACAGTGGCCACTGAGAGGATCCTTTGATCTCGACAAAATAGAAACAGTAGAAATAGCCCTTCGTAGGAATGAAACAACACCTATTATGCTCGATAGCCTCGGTATGTGGCGCAAAGAAGCCACGCAACGAAGGGAAGGCGACGAACTCAGAAAAGGTGAGGGGACACGACGGATAACCCTCCAAACGTCTAGTAGGCAAAGGGAAGGGCCAGCGATGGCACTGCCCCGAGGAGTAGACATGAAAAGCGAACGGTGTAAAGGGATGTGCCGACAAGCCAACCCCGGAACACAACGACCCGAAGGTAATCCCCCGACATTACGCACAGGACGGACAGATTTAAAACAAAACCAATGTGCTTTCTGTAAATGTCTTGGACACTGGAAAGCCCAATGCCCGACTCTGCAAAGCATAGGTAAGAATGGAGGGTTGACAGAAAGGACGGACCGACAGAAAGGAAAAAGACGTGAGATAAAAACCAATCAGACTAGTGCAGACAGAACAGACAGGACCACCCCGTTTGATTATGCTCGGTGGCACAGATTTCGTCAGGCCAATTTTAACGACATGTTAGAGTTCTGGGACTGATTGCTCTCTGTTGCTCCCCCGCTCTGAAAAACAAACACAACTGCAGGTCAGTGTAAACAACCCCCCGTTAAAGAAAAGACTCAAGGAAGCCAAGCGTCTATTATATAAACTTAGGATTTAATTACGGTAAAGAAAACACACAACCAACGGTAAATAGAATAACTAGTAGAACTCTCTAAAACAAACTTTACTGATAGGAAAAATACAAAACGTGTTATGCTCACTCCGGAAGTCCTCCAATGTAACAGTTCGATGGTCCCGCCCATCCGAAACACATAGCACGTGTGGGGCGGGGCCTGCCAGCAGCCATGAGCCAAAAGGAGATCGCTGGCGAGAAAGTCCTGGAGGCTCCGCCAAGCAGGCAATGAAATGGTCTTCCCATACCGCCCTTCCAGGGATGGCGTCCCCCGGGCCATAGGTGGGGAGGGGGCGGCTGCAAATGACCCCCTCCCTCGTATCTTCTGGTCCGGCCATCACGAATTCCTCCATCGAACGGATGCAGGGTGGGCAGGGAGGAAGAGGCGACGCGGACGAGCCTCTTCCACCTCCACAGGTAGGAGGCTTCCCTGCCCTGGTCCGACGCCGATGTCCTCCAGCCGGGCGACGGCCATATACCTACGCTGCACAGGAAATATAATGTCCGGCTGGTATATTTCCGCAACACAGGACATACAATGCCCGCCTGGTATACTTGCATAGCACAGGACATACAATGCCCGACTGGTATACTTTCTCAGAACAGGACATACAATGTCCGACGGGCATATTTACGGAGCACCGGACGTACAGTGGTCCCCCAAGAGTCGGAATCAGGGGTGTAGGGTGGTCATCATGTGCGCCCCTGATTCCAAGGGACGGCGTAGGATGCGCCGGGAGAGGAAGGCGGCACAGACGAGCCTTTCTCACCTCCCCAGACGAAGGCTCCACTGCTGCACCCTGGCGCCCCGAACCAAAATGTCCAGCTCCAGCAGCATGATGCTCTGTCCTTCGCCATCACGAGAAGTTTCTTCCACTCCTGACGGATACGGCAAAGGCGGCTGCCACAAGGATCCCAAAATGGCGTCTGGGCCCTCGAAAGGCGGGTCTAGGCCGCTGGAGTAACTTTGTCCAAAATTGCAACTCGGGCACTTGCCCACCTGGGCGCAAGCCCCCACCATCGACAAACATCCTCTCGACTTTGAAGATTCTACCAAAGTCCCAAGAGCCCTCGGCCCCTTCAGGCTTCCGGTGAGGAACAGTTGCATTGATCTCAAATGAAATAACCACGACCCAGCAACAAGATGGCGGTGCTCTCGTGTCTGCATCAGCTTCCGTCTGAACGACCCAGGAACATTATGGGCTAACGAACTTGAGTAAGTTCCGGCTGAACATCAACATGACCCGGTAAGAAAGACTCTACTCCCTCCCTCTCTTGATTGACAGTCCACACCACCAGCCCCTCTGTTAGCACAGTTTTCTTTTGAACTGCCGAAAGGGACTCTGGTCCAACCGCCAATTGTCGGGGATATTTTGCCCCTGATACTACCTCCGGACTAAACCGGCCTCGCCCAAAATGGCGCTGGTATCAATGGAAACTAACGAATGCCTCGTGGTGTTCCTTAGCTAATGAAACTTGATGTACTAAGATATATATATATATATATGTACGAACCATTGCGCACTCGATGTTAAAGGGAGGAGGGTCCACTTGGCGAACATTTAAGAAGGGTTCCGTAAAATGTTGATTTCAATGAACAATCTATTTTCGATATTTGTTGTAACTGATACATAACGTCGCTTATGATGCATACCCACGGTATATATCTAGGAAATGTGATTACGATGAACTCGACTATGTTTCCTTTTATGAACTGAAATGCCCCTGATTCCTTCATCACGCAACGAAATGTTTTTGGTTACTTGCAAATAATTAATTAGACCTTTTTTCATGTTCTTGTGTTACAAAAACCCCTACTGTATGTGCTTCCATCGACGACATATCAGGCCAAAATATGAATTGCGCTCTCACATTTTACGTACTGAATAATTCTACAAATAAAGGTTTTAAAAAGCTATGAATAGGCATCGCATACCTTTGTGAATACGGGTATTGGTGGGAGGGTTTTTCTGTACGCAACTGTTCTGCTCTTTTTTTAAGGTTATCCGAGAAATGGTTGTTCGGCCCTGGGTTGATGGTCGAATCAAAGGTATGATACGCTGCCTCCAAAATATGCGACTAAGCCCAGGAACTAACGCTTGAAGAAGGACCTCGACTTCTGAGAATGGGTAAAGTAAAGCAGGGTGATTGATAAAGTGTTATAAAGATATGGTGATCGAAGGTACTAAGGTGCAGGGTTGAACGACGAACTGATATGCTTTAGAACATCACAGCTTTGGGAATGATTTAGGGATCCCGAAGGCCGGATACATCTACAAACCCGGGTACCTCACGCTAGGCACCTCTGATTCTTTTTTAAACGTTTCACTACACACGATCCTTAATGCCTTCCTCGAACCTCCCCATGAACAACCTATCACATTACCTGCCCCCATGACTTTAGGAAACCAGAACCCTAAGGGATTATATCCCGAAGAGATGAATACGAGTATGCAGTAAGTAAAGGACTTTCGTGCCCATACATTTGATGTGTTTGAATGTTGTCCTCCCACTCCCCCCTTTTCCCTCCTTTTTCCCTCTGCAGGTTACGTTAGAATCCCGATTAGAGTATCCTAAGGGATCTGGAACCACGTCACGCCCGATGCATGAAGACGGACTAGCGCTGCAAAATGGCGCAATGAGGACGCTCTCACGGCCTTTTTACCTGATCTAATGCTCTTCTGTCCCGAAACTGCATGCCTTCTACCTCCTAACACAGACCCGAAACGCCTAAACGTCGGGTAACGCCCTGAATAGCCCAAACAATACACGGTCATTCTCTATGTCCCATGTGTACTGTTTTGCCTATTGTCTCTCTCTCTCTCAATCTCTTACTCTATCTCTCTCTCTGTCTCTGTCTGTCTCTCACTCACTCTTCCACCCCTCCACGCTTTCCCTTTTCCTAGCAACTGGCACCTAATTGGCGAACCTGGTGCACCTCCTGGTTGGCCCCAAATACCCCAAGTATTTGCACAAATTTGTCCTAAATAAAATTGTATCGGTACCACGTTACTACCTCTCCTTTTCTACTAAAATATGGATGAAATTTAAATTGGCCAATAGGAAAGGGACAGGTAAGACGACAAAGGTTCCCTAAATTTGACCCACTCTCAGGGACCTATTTGTCAGTGGTTTCTATGATAAAATGTGTCTGTGGTAATGCGACCATTCCCATTGAAAATTGTCTCCGTACCCCAAGCTGTAAGAAATGATCGAGACACCCCCATCTACCCAAAATGCCCCCAGTTTGGTATCAGCCACCCTGAACGAGAACTTGAAAAATGCCCCTTGCTCCGATTCGCTGTGTCCCTAATCGTTTTCCATAAGATCCCTCCTTCCCGGAGGATAAGTTTAATAATTGTTTCAAACCACCCCTTCCGAGTTTTTGTAGTAACCAGGTTGCGAGGATTTATATAGAAAGTTAGAAGGATGTGTGCAAAGTTGAAAATTAGATTGAAAATCAAAAGAACTTGTTGCAGTAAGCCTGGTTGATAATAAAATGTTTTTATGTAATGCAGATTTGTTTAGCCTATGTTCACCCCTCAGAAGGATGCCTATCAGACTATGGTGACTAGCACGTTACACTTTTTCGTAAAATACAAAGCCCTGAAAACCAGCCTAGCCTTGCAAGACTCGTACTAGGAAAATAGGTCTCTACCGGAAGAACTGACATCTACTATGATAAACGTTTGCAATAAATGAGTACCAGACCCCGTACCTATTACAAATGAACGTAATAACCATCAAAGCACCAAAGAATTAGCCACAAAAGGAAGTTGTAAGGAATCCAGCAAACCCATCATCAATTGCATATACGCTAGCCGCAAGAATCTCCAATGTAGCGAGTGCTTACCCCAGTTGCTTGGTGTTGGGAGAGAAATAGACTTATGTAATTACCTTCTTCTGCAATATCTCTAAAGACTGTCTTTTCAAAACTCATTTAAGGGTATCACTGTCGGAGGAGGAAGAGACCGGATGTGGGAGCACGCGGCCTGACAGCGGATTGTGGAACATCAGCGACGGAGGCCGAGGCGAGACCACAGCAGTAAGGAGACGCCGGACGGGGCATTGTTTCAGACAAAGCTAAGGAAAGGGCTGACCAGAAGCCCCTGCTATATGATCAACGTGTGCCAAAAGCCCCCGCTCTCTGAACATGGTTACGGACTCGCCTGTCGCAAAACTCTCCGCCTCCCCCTGATCTGTTCCCGACTTGGCCTTGCTCCATCCCCTCCTCCTCCGACCTACCATAAGGACTGTTCACACCCGCACCTCTCCATCTGAACTCCCAAGTTCCTCCAAATCCTACTGAGCTACCCAGAGAAGAGTGCTCCCTGCATCGGAAGGGAGGGAGCTCCGACTAAGTAGACCACGAACTATGTTAAACCCCAGAACGGTGACCTAGAACTCCACCAAGGGTCGCCCCCGAAGAAAAGATAAACAAAGTCTGTGGTTCTGCCCGCTACCAAACACCCTGAAGATGATGGAAGCAACAGGAAATGCCCACCACAGAGACTCAAGATACGAACAGATCTCACAATTCTGGAACAATCGCATTTTTTATTGCAAACCTATGCTCTGCGCTACAAAAGAAAGTGCACCTGTTCCGAAACCGTAACGCATTGCTCCTATGGGGTCTGGCGAAACAAAGCAAAAAGTACCCCTGCCCGCAGACCTCCAACGACTCAATCCACATGAACATTTCTGTTGATAGGTAATCCAGGTGCTCAACAGTGCTGACAGAAGACGACAAAGGACAACGAGAACTGTGACATTTTTTTCTGTATCTCCTTTCTCTCCCAATCACCATTGGACTGACTATGCACCCCCCGTATACAAAAAGGACTTACTTATATGATAACTCACCAGTTCTTATTCTATGATCTGTACCCAACGCCCTCACTGCGTAATTCTAGTCTGATATTGCATTACGATGATTTTTCCTGCAACCAACTTAACAATGAACCCGCTTACTAGATGATGGGATTTTTCAATGTGATGTTTATAAAATGATGTATATGCGCAGTTCCTTTGCCTAAGCCCCCTCTCCCTTACTTATGATCGCTGCATATAGGTGTAGATAGGAAATAGGCCAGCAAGATGTCTTGGAAATGTTAAAGGGAGGACTGTGAAAAATGAATACAATCTTGGTGAACATTATCTGCGCCATCTTGCCCCTTTTCGAGCCCATTCGTGCGCGTAAGCGGCAGCCATTTTGAATGCCATGGCCTCCCTGCCCCTCGCTAATAGCCAGCACGTCTCTCTCTCTCTTAACCTCGCAAGCATTCCCCCGCACGCTGACAACCCCCGCTCTCTCATGCCTTGGGTCATAAACCCCTCTTCAGCGCAGCTTCACCACTGAGTCCCATCCTGTTCCCAGCGCGACACCTCCCCTCATTCCTTTCATGGCCTCAAACCCTTTTGATGCAAACCCCCTTTTTCCTGCGTCCCCGTTTGTCTTCCCTGTTCCCAGGCCGCCACCTGGCTCTGCGGATACTGTTTATTACCCCGTACAGTAGGAAGCTTCCCCTCCCCATCAAAAGACCCCCGAACCGATCAAAGCCCCCACCCCATGGGATCCGATCAACCCCATGCATTCCGTGAATCGGCGGAATGCCCTGCTGTGCAACGACCATCACCTGTTGTGACCAGGGTGGGGAATCCAACTGTAAATGTATGTGGGAACGGGTCTGAAGGGGAGATTCCGAGGATGTTCTTTCAAGTATTAAAGTATTGCGAGAATGTGTTATGTGCAATAAAGGTCATAAACTCAACTATAAGAGGCCAGGCCTCAGAGATGTGGTTAGAGCACCTCGTGACGATACTTGCTGTCTGAATTGATGTGTTCTCCTCCGGAGAGAATAAAATCCTCGTTTCCCGCCTTCCAGTCTCCAGCGCCTGCTTCTTCATTGATTAATATTGGTGGGTCATAGAGGCGATACCGCCGGGCAACATAAAGGGGTCTTTGGTTACCGGTTGTCTTTGCAACCCCTTTTAACATGTGGTTCCGTGGTTCTGAACCAGTTCGATGAAGGTTGTCGGACATAGACGATTTTGGTGTCAGCGGACCGCAAATCACGAGTGCGGTATGTACGAGTGTTTTCGTAATAATCGATCAATGGGAACACTAGATATTCATGGTTTTCGTTCGAACCTTCGGGTTCCATTTTGTGTACAGCAGCCATGTTGTGTGCTTCCCCTCACATAGGCCGATGACTACGGCCGAATGAGTCTTTGGGACACGTACACCTTAGTTGACTCCTGAGTGACCTGACGAACTGACTCCCTTGCCCGAGGCTGACCTCGTTGAGCCAGTTCCTTGTTAAACAGCTGGTCTGATAAAGATCAAAGAGCAGGACGTTGCTGAGTTTATGGTACATGCACACACCCTTCTATCTTACTTGTCACCTGCTTCTGTTCCTTCCTTTATGGCTTAATTATTGATTTGGGTTGAGGTCTTTTACAATGAGTCCGTCCGGCCTGATCAAGCAGGAATGTTGGATTTTGCCTTGTCATTTCTGGTGGGCTGGACAACGGAAAGTGGGATTGTCGTCATGCGATATGTTTGAAATGTCACCCTACGATTGGTCAGTTTGTATGTAATTGATGCTAGCCAGGAATGTGATTTTTAGCATAAAAGACGATGCTCCGCTCTATGAATTTGTGCAGTCTCTAGCGAACCACCCGTGTTGTGCTTCGTAGACCTCTGTTCCTGGTTGCAGCCAATAAATTTGGTCTTTGACGTCATCAAGAAGTGTTCCGTGTTTCTGTTTGCCAAGGCAGGGGAATCCGAAGACATCGTGCGTAATCCCTGGTGCCGCTGGGCTCTAAAACCCGGTTCTTCATCCCGGTAATGCTGGCTTTTAGCAATATACAGTACTTTGTCCCCTTTTATATAGGTTTGTGCTATAGAAATACCACATAAATACGAACTTTCTGGAATAAGAGGTGATTGTCAATACTCAGTAGTCAAGCAGACAAGTATATGGTCTGTGATTCTTTGTGAATGACAGGCCTGGCAACTCACACAGGGATGTTGTGCGAGACACTGTTTCATACCTCAACGCAGGCCCACACGGCGAAGAGGCACAATCACACAGTTAACTGGAAACCCCTGCACAGAAGGGGTTCCCAGCTCAGTTGTGAGTGTTCCACGCAGTTGTCTCCAATAACAACATCCCCAATTCATAAAAGGTGGCTCCAGATGAGTTCTTTTCTGGTGTGGGGAAGGGTAGCTCTAGCAGCCTAGGCAGATCAGAGGGTCCAAAGCCCCCGTACAAGGCCACACCCACTTCTACCTGTACACTCACATGGTGAAAAATATTCTTAGGCTGGCAGGTCTGCAATGACTTATCACCTCAAACAAAATGTCTGGCGTGATGTGCTATGACCTGAGACCTGAGCAACATGGCTGATGCCCGATGGAGCTGCTAGACAGCTAATGAGGAGACTGGCCCTAGTTTCCCCCTTGACCGTCTCCTACCCAGCCGGACATCGGGCACAGTTCCTCATCGTCATTCTTCCTGCAAATTCTTGCAAAATTGTTTATGTGTACTGTACCTTACTATGCTCTTGTAACTGATGTAACTTTTAACGCAACGATCCTGAATGTAAAGCGTTCTGACACCCTCTTGGGTCTGGTTGCGCTATACAAAACTTTATTTAAAAAAATATATAAAATATGTACAAAACCACACACACAAACAGGAGCGGTGGCTACCGTACAGAGTGGTGGGGCGGGGGGTTCATTAAGAAAAAAAAACACTTACCTCGGAACGGACTGTCAACGCCTCCCCTGCGTCCTCTTCTTTTCTACAGTCCGACCGGCAGCAGGAAGCACCTGGCACACAGGCTCCCGTGAGCCAATCACAATGCTGCAATGCAGCTTTGTGATTGGTCTGAGCGCCGTGGATCGGCGCTCAGACTGGAACAGGGAGCATATGCATGTTCCTCACCAGGCTGAGTAATGCAGCCTGCTGGGGAACATGCAAAGTGCACTCGAACTGTTTGGTGAGCCCAAGGGAGAAGGCCAAACAGTTCATGCGCACTTAGGGAGTGTGCACCACTCCTCCTCTTCTCTGGCCAGCCCCGCCCCACCCCACAGTAAAGAAGGCCGTTGACTGCATGTAATGGGAAAAATAAAACGCTAATAACAATAGTTATTGTCATTTTATTTTTCCTTTTTGCGCAGTGGGACAACGCTCCTCTGCCTTAGCGGAGGAGCCGCAACTGCACACAAAGAGGTTTTTCAGGTTGCAAGGGGGTATGCACAATTTCCACTCAGGTAGCGCTGGGTCAGACAGGGCCACTCCCTAATCAGAAAGCTTTTGAGGCATAGGTTGATGGAGGAGGTTGTGTGGAGACATGCTGTGCCTCAACTGGAATAAATGTGTTTTGCATGTAGTAACAATGTCATTGATAATCATGCACATGAGTGTCGAGCACCCTTTCCAGTTTTCTTTTAGTCTTCAAGAAAGGGCTATACTTGGGTTGCTACTGAGGCACAGAATCGTGTATGCGATATTATTTTTACTAGTGCAAATAATGCACTTGGAGAGGGAAATTATTGAATGGTCTCCCTATATTAATGACATTTCTACAGCATGGCTACAGAGAGAACTGTAGCTCTCTGGTCAGCCTCAAGTAGTGAAAAATACCATAAATAAAAATACATACATATACGTACATGGGGTGAAGGGGGGGTTCTTTGAGGCAGCCCTCTTCAACAATTGTCTTGCTAAACTGTCCTTCACATTTTGCTTCTGATAATTATTGCATACATCATGGGGCAGTGGGGCAGCCCATGACAGACATTGGCTCTCTTGCACTGTGAGTGGCAGCAGTTTACCTGATCACATGTGCACACCTACCTAAGATGTAGTTCACTTCAGTGCCAGGGCTTTTAAGCCAATCTCTCTTTTCATTTTATTAAATAGCTTTTTTCTTTTACATTTTTAGTTTTCAATGTATGTGCCAAAAAAGCTGCATACGTGCCAGAGCTGTTGGCTTTGCCACTGCTTGTTATATTGTATGTGACTGCATAACGTTTTTAAACACATTTATGTGAGGCAATAGTAGCCAAAGATATGACATAGACTCTTAGACTGTTAGTAGAACATACTGGGAATGACCTTCACACTGGTATTCCCTAATCAAATAGTGAAAACTCATCTCTTCCAGGGATCAGACACTCTGGTAGGTGGCACGTTCCATACAAGGACCTTTGAGGTACTCGGATGTCTTCATGCACCTTTTTTTCAATGACCGTCCTGCATTTTGTGCGAAAAGTTTGATAGGGAGCTTACTTTAGAGTACAAAATATGGCCTAAAAGAAACTGAAGTCAGAGGAGAGTATGAAGCATGTAACCCAAGTGACTCTTTAAGTCATAATATACTTGTATAAAGCAGACCCAGCCAGACTTTACTAGAGACAGACATAACTAGGAGAACAGAGCTGCTTATGGAAAGGCATCTGACTGACATTTTAGGCCGGTAAGGTGTTAGATGGGATATTTAGATTCATACGATATGTTCATAATTCTTCATGCTTGTAATGCCTACTTTTTATGAACCTACTAATGTAGTGCTTTTTTCATTCATCTGCTTATTATAACTCTTCTCCCTCCTCCCTCCCCTACCCGCCCTTTTCTATTCCTCAATAAATCAAACTTTAAAAAAAAAGATGGGACAAGAGCTGGGTTTGTGTGCAGCTTTTGACCTGATTTGAATAGAGTAATATTTTCACTCTTTCAAATGTCATGCTAATGGCAGTGGAGGACCACGCCGGCCCACACAATGCTTCTAGGATACTACCGGCCCCACCTTGCAATCCGCAAACTGATGGCACAGCAGTACAAGGATGACCACAAGGCAACCATGATTTTCTGGGTCTGTTGCAAACACAGAATTTGCCAGGGGGGTCTTCCCTCTCTCAAAAGACTAGAATCTCTGCTTTGACCATCACCTCAAAACCTGGCTCTTCGACTGAACAGCAGCTCCATCCACCCACCCCCCAGGCGTGGGTAAAGAAATGTGTTGTTATAACACATTTCTTGTTGGGGCAGTGTTGTAAAGGCACACATGGTTTAGCCATGCATGCCTCTGTCATACAACCTTCAAAAACAGGCTCAGCTGCAAAAAATGGTGCACTCACCTCATCCAGAGGCACAAACAGTTTAATTAGTAAAAGATGATCTTTCTTTCTTTCTAATAGCATCAATATACAGTAAATTAGTTTTGCCCCCAATACAAAGGGACTTCGTCAGGGCTTTAATTCCTGATCAAATCCTAATCTTTTTTTAAACTTGAGCCATCCTCCAAAATGTTGAGAGTAAAATCTTAAGTAAAAACTATAAAGAATTAACTTCTTTATTACTTATTCTCATGCATGAGTAGAGTCCTTGATTATTAAAGTAATCTCCTGCACGATGAGTTGGGGCAGGACTTCGTCGTGGCAGAATGGTGTGCTGGTAAAGCCGGTGTATCTGGGACGAAACGCGTTGGCTGTATATCATGTTGAAGTTACGAGGATCAAATAAAGATTATCTTTTACTAATTAAACTGCCTTCATGCCCTTGGATGACACAAGTGCATCATTTCTTTGCAACTGGTCCTGCTTTTCAATCTTGGACTGTGAAGCCTTCTTGCATCATGAATTAAAAAAGAAGAATTGTTAATGGCTCCGGTGTGCCTCTCCTATTTTGTATATATAGGATTTAACATATAGGGTTTTGGGGCTGTTAACCTAGTGAGGTGGACACCCGACATTTGGAACAACATTGAGTGGAGCAATAAATATCTCAACCCTTCAGGTATACACATATGTTTGGAAAAAAAACTTTTCAAATTAGTATTATATTGTTATTGTAATTGCATTTATATAGCGCTTACTAGCCCAGACGAGGTGTCAAATTGCTTTTTATAGAGTAGCACGCTACTCCGTAACCCAAAAAGGAATTTAGTGGTGAGTTGGTATAGGGAAATTTGAAATTAATTTGAGCGGTGGAAATGTGAGTATGTTAGCTGGATTGAAAATAATAGTGCAGGGTTTGAAGAGGGAGGGGTTTGTATTTATTTAGCGCTTGGTAACCCTGATGAAGCATCAAAGCGCTTTTCGAGGAGTAGCACGCTGCTTCGGAACCCAAACAGGATTAGTGGTGAATTAGTATAGGGAAATATGAGATTCATTTGAGCAGTGGACATGTGAGTCTGTTAGTTGGATTGAAAAGGATAGTGGAGGGATAGAAGAGGGAAGGGTCTAGAAAGTGATTATTCGGAGATCACAGCAGCAGGAGCAGGTTTGTGATGAGTAAAGGAGAGGTTGAGGGGGAGGAGTCAGAGGGAAGGGTTTAGAAAAGCTTGTTTGGGAGATCTGAATAGTAAAAGAGGGCGGAGATGATGCAAGGTGGGTTAGAAGAGGGAAGAGTCTAGAAAGGGTTATATTGGGGAATATAGGATTATAGTAAGGGTAGAGTAAGGAAGAATCTAGAAAAAGGTTATTTTGGGAAACATAGTAGTCAGAGAGTGGAGGTAGAGGATATATTGAGAAAGGTAAAAAGTGAAAAATAGGGTGGTGCATTGGAGAGAGAAGTAGATTGAGATATGGGATGAGTCAGAGAGTAGAGGCAGAGGATATATTGAGAGAGGTATGCGGTGAAATAAATGGTAGTGCATTGGAGATGCTGAATTAGGAGTAAAGTAATAAATATAAAGATACATAAGTACATGGAAGGTATGTATGTATAAGTAAGTTCATATATCTAGATTTAAGTTGTTTTAAATAAACTCAGACTTTCAAGTTCTGATGTACTTCAACCTAATTTATTTGTTTTTTTATATATATATATATATATATATATATATATATATATATATATATATATATATATATATATATATATATATATATATATGTATGTATATATATATACATATATATATATATATATATATATATATATATATATATATATATCCAAAAAAACAACAAAGTCACTGCTGCCATACCACGCACCTCGAGTGCATCCTGAACGCGGTGGTGAACCGCGAAAACTTCAACACACAGCCCGCCGTGAAGTGTCAGCCGACACAAGCAGGAGCACTACGCAAGTTCTGTGCAATAATCCTTTTATTTTTGTAATTCAAACATTCCCCCCTCCTAGCATTGGAGGGGGGATGTTTGAATTACAAAAATAAAAGGATTATTGCACAGAACTTGCGTAGTGCTCCTGCTTGTGTCGGCTGACACTTTACGGCGGACTGTGTGTTGATATATATATATATATATATCCAAACATAAGGTTAACCCCAAAATAAGAGCCCACAGTGCAGTACTTCTTCAGTGTTTTAATGATGACAGCTTACAAACAGGTAAAAGTGAAAAACAGCATCTCCTCTTCACAGGCCAGACGCGTTTCAGGTGTGATCCCTTTCTCAATGGCCTCTATATATATATATCCCCCTACCCCCCTACCCCCTCCTCGCACCACCACCAATAGTATGAGGCTGGCACGATAGCTAAAGCTGTTTCTTGGCCAGACCCAAAATGAACTTTGTCCTTTCAAACATCACTAAAGCAATCTGCATTCCCTGATGAGGTGACTTGTCCTCTAGGTTTGGAGTCTCGGCGTTGGCTCAACATCCAGTCATTCTGGGCAAATCACTTAAACTAACCGTGCCTCCCAAAAATGAATGTGCTCTTGTGTAACATTTATTGGTGCTCATGTACAAAGCTTCCTAGCACCTTCGGGTCGAGTTCGCGCTATATAAAACAGCAAAAATAAAAAGATGCTTTCTCATGTATATTTAAAGATGTGAAATGCCATGTGCGACATGAGATCAGGGTTCTTATCTCGGTATTTCCACTTAACAATGTGTGATCTTGGCCTTGTGTGATCACTGCATGTCTTTGGTTAACAAAATGGGCACGATAGAGATGGATAACGAACATCTGATGTCAGCGCCTAAAGGTCAGGCAAGTGTTGCTGTGTGCTACACAAGTGTGTGCCTTTCATCAAGTCCCCTCTGTTGCTAATCTGTTGTCAGCTTCTAGAACATTCCATGTCCTCACATTCAGCAGGTTTCTCTGGTCAGCCGCGGAGACCTGCTCTCCACATACCAGGAGCCGTCTCCCCGCTGACCTCCCTCCACACACCGCATTACTCAGCCGTGCCCTGGCATCCCGACGGGCACTGTCTGGTCTTCTGTGGGGCGCTGCTATGCAGAGGTCACGCGGGTCACGACCCCAGAGCAGGGTTGAGGAAACCCAGGAAGAACAGGACAATGGATCACTCCTGCCAGGCGTGACGTCGGCGCAGGAATGCCATGCACGCGGCACGCTTGTCACACAGCTGTGTGTTCAGTGGTAAATGTAAGGTAATATTGGGGTTCCCAGCACCCCCCGGGACGCCGGGCAGCTAAGTTGCAATGCTATGACAGCAAATTTAAATATACTGACTATATTTCTCATCAACATTTTTAATTGTTGTTCAGGGGTGTGTGGTCAATTCTTACCACACCTCTTCCACAGCGTACCCCATAATTTTCATAATTTTACCCAATACTAAAAATGGCTGATTTTTACTCGTTCAGAATAACTTTTTTTATATATATATTTTTTCAAAAGACTTATCTATTCAATGCACCTCCGTCGACGCCCTTATCACGACAAAACAAATCCTCCAGCCAATGATTTACTTAATTTGTCTTTGATTTTAACATGATTTTTCCTCCTGATATGTGCAGAAACAGGTAACAATCTTCCAGTTTGTGTGGCGCATTACATGTACACTTTATTAAATCGCCCTAAAACATTTCTTTAAAACACTGAATTTTTTGGGAAATATGAAATAATTTTTAATACCGTAGCTCGATCCTTGGAAACCTCGTGGCAAACAGTCCACACAGATATCCAAGGGACACGCGTTTAAACTGGTGCACACGTGTTCACTCACTACTGCACAGGGCATGCACGACATCGCAGCCGAAGAGGCATACGTGTTGCAGGACATGTTCAAATACCACCAGCACGCCTTAAAGTCTCTAAACCATTTCACTCAAATCTATTGTTCCTCAAAAAATGCAGGAAAAAGCTGATATATGTTTTGGCGGCATATAGATATTATGTATACATTTAGGCCCTCATTAGGATTGCGGTTTTTCCGCATCCTCCGGGCCGGCGGAAGTGTCCGCCGGCCCGGAGGATGCGGAAAAACCGCTGCGGAGACTTCAAAGATCCCCCGCCAGATTAGGATGACTGGGGGGTCAGGAAGACCGCCTGCCGCTTTTCTGCCGCGGTCGCATTACGACCTTGGCGGAAAAGCTCTAATAGGGAGGCGGTGTCTAACAGACCCCGCCAGCCATATTAGGATGGGAGAACACTGATGCCTTTCCGCGGCGGCTTCTCCGCCGTGGAAAGGCATACGGAGATATCTTTGGGGGCCCGTTGTGGGCCCCCAGGGTGACGGGTGCACATGGGGGGTACCTATGGTACCCCCCTGCATTTGCATGCACGAAGGAGCAGGCACCGCACGGTGCCTGCCGCTTTGTGCATGCAAATGCGATGCATGAATATTAAATCTTGCGGCGGGTGCTGCTTCAAGCTGCACTGCCGCAATGTTAAATATTGAGGATGTGACCGCCAGGGTGGCGGTCACATCCTAATCTGCACGGAGGGACCGCCGCTGCCCCTACAGACAGTCCCTCCTACTTTGGGGTGGCGGACGGACGCAGGTCCGTCCGCCATCCTAATGAGCACCTTATTATTATTATTATTATTACATTTCTTATATAGCGCCAGAATCGACCCCCGAAGGGGTATCTCCGCGCTTGCCTTGGGAACCCGTCCTGGTTTTTCCCTGTGAGATAGCCCCTACAGGGCATCCCCAAGGTGAAAGCCAGGCATCCCGCCGCGGGGGGCCAATGTGGAGATTAAGCAAGCTTAATGCCCAGAGTTGCAGAGTGTGAACCCATGATTAAGTCAGGCACCGAAGCGAGAATTATCGAGTCCGTGGACATTTGAGCTCAACAACCTGCCGCGTCGGGAATCGAACCCTGGTCCCGGGTCTGACCTCTGCTTCAGGGTCTGCCTGCTCTAACCAGTGAGCCACACTTCTCCACCTTAGTTTGTAAGCAGTGTCAGATTAGACGAAACAGGACACTGAAAGTCTGGGGTCTACTAGTTACTTCTCCAGCAGAAGCAGTGGTGCCAAAACAGAATTAGAATTTTAAAAAAAGGTCTACAAAGACACAGAAGACAGACTGGGGATGAATGGGCTGCGAATAAGGGGCGAACAATGGAAAGGCCGAGTGTCCAGCTCCCAACAGCTCATTTATTTATTTATTTGAGAGTTTTATATAGTGCTTGCTAGACCTGAGGATATCAGAGCGCTCTACAGGATATTGCATTGACAGAATGATTCACAGTTGACATAGTATGACAAGAGGTGATAAAAACAGTGTAACATAAAATAGGTATCTCAAAGATTAACAGATAATCCAACATTGTCCGTCTGAGGTACGTCGGTTGGTAGATGTAGTGAATTCTCCAGAGTACACCAGGCCCTGCATGTTTGCTGGTGGGTGAACTGTAAGGAGAGCCTCAGCTAACTCCCCCCCCACCCCACCCTCCGCCCCCAAGTAGAAACCCTTGTCCTGCCAGCTCCTCCACCATCAGTCCTCCAAGTCACAGTGAGTGTCGCCCCCACCCTACTTAGCCAGGGCGGCCGCCTCTCATTTTCCCTGCGCAGGACCAGCATGAGATACTATATCGGACCCAGCTAGGAAAAAATTCAAATGTCCCAACCTCCATGAGAAAAGCTCGCTATGTGTCAGGGGCATTCATTTTTAAAAAAATATTTAACTCCAACATTTGGAGTTTTTTTCAGAAAATGTAATAATAATGGTGAATAGCCAAAAATGTGCCTGATTGGCCTCCAGCCCCGTCTTCAGTGCATCCACCGCATTGGAAGATGGACTGAAGGCACAGCAATCTCCCGCCAGATGGGTGGGGAATCTGTACATATAGTGGGCGGTCCTCTCACAGGAGAGAGGAGGCCAGGGTCTCAGCTGACGGGATGCGTCGCACGCCATACCCTAAATTTGACTCGAAAGGCCTGATTTAGGTCTTGGCTGACGGGTTATAATGATGTCGGATATCCCATCCTCCAAAATATACATCCCTTAGGATATAATGGGATTTCTATTTCATCTCACGGGATATCCGTCACCGTTGTGATGGAGTAACCCATCCACCAAGATTTTAATCATGCCCTGCGTCTTCATCTTCTCTCCTTCAGCATTAATTGTAAGACCGGGTGTGTATGTGATGGGACAGGGAGAGCAGATGCAGCCCGAGCTCCAGCTCTTCCAGATAGATCTGTAGCCAATCAAACCATACATAAAAGCACAAAGAAGGACATGGACTAAATTGGACCATTTTACTTTTCACCAGCCCCATGGGAGAAACAACCTTTACAACGCAACCATTACATCGCACTACACTTACAACGCAGTCATTACATCGCAACATCCTTTACAACGCATGCCACTACAACGCAGGCATTACAATGCATACCATTACAACGCATACCATTGGAGTTAGAATAGTAATTTTTAACCCATACACTATCCAATACTTACCCTACTGTTGCACCCCCTGGAGTTAGAATAGTAATTTTTACCCCTACACTATCCAACACTTACCCTACTGTTGCACCCCCTGGAGTTAGAATAGTAATTTTTACCCCTACACTATCCAACACGTACACTACTGTTTCACCCACTGGAGTTAGAATAGTAATTTTTACCCCTACACTATCCAACACTTACCCTACTGTTGCACTCACTGGAGTTAGAATAGTAATTTTTACCCCTACACTATCCAACACGTACACTACTGTTTCACCCCCTGGAGTTACAATAGTAATTTTTACCACTATACTATCCAATACTTACCTTAAATGCAATGTTATAGTATGCGTTGTAATGGTATGCGTTGTAAAGGTAGTATGTGATGTAATGGTATGCGTTGTAAAGGTAGTTTTTTAAAATGCGATGTAGTGTCATGTGATGTAATGGAATGCATTGTAGTGGATGTTGCAATGTAAAAACTGCGTTGTAAGTGCATGCGTTGTAAACGTATGCGTTGTAACGTCATACATTTTCCCCATGGACGTAAGGTGTGAGTGCTCCAACACAACGCAGTAACCACAGACTTACATCATTGCCTTACCCTCACATGAACCTCTCGGTGGGGGTCCTTGAGGTCGGACTGGTCGACCAGGTGCAACAAAAACCAGAACCTCCTAGAAAGACCTGTAAACACTAGATCCTAGAATAAAGGCAAAACGGAAATATGTGGAAGAGACTTAACCACCACCATTTTATATTCCTAAAGGGGAATATGAGGACCCTATTTATTGCAATGTTATCTTTTGACATTTAGATCATGAGAAGTGTGTCCCAGGAAACACTGACCTTGCCACAGGACCAGGTTCAGGGATTGGCATGAGCATCCTGCAACTGTCTTCATCCGTCTTCAAGAATCTTAAAGTCTGGCTTTTCTCCTGCTGTATTTTATTACCTATCCATCTTTCAGTTCATTGAGTGATACCTGCGTTTACCCAGTGCCACGAAGCCCACTGTAGTATGTGAGCACTTAGAAATGTTACCGGCTAAGTCTTGATGAAAAGCAACATTTCCAGTTAATGACATGTGGAATTTGGAAGATCTGCTCAAGCACTTTCACAATGTTGTCTATTAGTTTCAAATGTGATTATAATCCAATAAGTGGAATTTTCCATATATTTTTCTGTTAAAGATGCACATCATAATGTCCAAAACACCTTACTCCACAGCTGGTAACACTAGATACCGTTTCTATCTAACCAACTCAAATTCTCTCCTGGGGAATCCTATATGTATGTCTTTATTCCAGGTGAAAGCCTCAGAGAAGGCTCTTTGGCTTGGCTTTTTAGGTCTTTCCTCTGCAAACTGATTTCCAAACGCAATACATTACCTGCAAATTTCCAAAAATAAAAACTTGTTTCATTTTTCCCCAATTCAAATTGAGGGCCAGATGTCATTCTCTGGGTTTAATGTTTGCTTCTCTTCCTGTTCTTTTCACATAATTTCCCCACTGAAAATGTGGAATCTTTTGTTCTGGCCAGGCCACTGCTATGTTTTTCAAGAATCCTCTTCAGATGCAAGTGACCTAGTTCATTTTATAATACCTAGTGCCATAATATGGGAGTATGAATACGCCTTGAGACCCTTCTGGGTGAGTAGCGCGCTATACAAATGTCATGATTGATTGATTGTAGTTCATATTATGGCATTCTCAGACTCATAAATGGGCCATCTCGCGAAAGAACCCAATTCATTTCACCCAATCCCACACCATCAAAATTTTTTTTTTTACAGAGTTCTATATAGCGCGAACTTGACCCGAATGTATCGAGTATCAGAGCACTATACATTGCACCAGTTCTGTTAAATGAGGACACATTCAATTTTGGTAGGCACCGGTAAATGAAGTGATTTGCCCAGAATCACAGGTTGTTCAAAGTCATTGCCGAGGCTCGAACCCAGTTCCCCAGATCCGAGGTCGACCGCCCTAGCTGTTAGGCCAACTCCTCTCCCCAACATTCACCAGCAATGCAGATTACTGAACTTTCCTTTGTTTGGTGAGGTCTGATTGGGTTTTTAGACCTACTGTCAGGTCACTGAATAGACGGACTCTTTTGAGGTACTATATTGTGACTTTTAGCAGGCCTACACAAAGTTCTAGAGTTAGAGTTGCATGATCCTAGGAGGTATGCAACATACGTCATGTAGTTCTCTTCATGAGTGGGAAAAGAATATCCTGATCATAGGTCACTTGCAAAAAGTTTACTACATCAGCATGTTTGATAGCTAATTTGGTCCTTTGCCTCAAAAGGCCTTATGTAGCATTTAATGGACTGTGGACCCGCATCTCACAGTCAGCCAATGCCAAGGTGACAGGGCTGTTTACTGCATAGTCCAAGCACGCAGGTAAAGACCATCTGATGGCTACGTTAGAGCATCTGTAATGCCATATACCGCGTTCAATAGACGGGGAGCTCCAATGATCACTGGATTTACCTGAGTTGAGACGAAGAGTTCAGAATCGAACATTGTGACCCGAGACCTGATTACACATTCCCTGCATGGCCGTGTATGATCTGGAGATGGCTCAGAGGTCCTCTTCCCACATTTTGGTTGCAATAGATTCATGGCCGCACAATAGATCAAATCATAGTAGAAACTCTGGTCTAGCCACACTCCTTCCAAAAACCTTTTAAAGATAGCCAGAGTGGAGCTTCTCAGCGCTCGATGCCCAATCAGATTTAACTGTTGCATGGTGCGATATACTAAACGCACATTGTCATGCATTTTTTCTGAGCAAAATCTTCCTCATTAGCCATCACACATTGGAGAGAGCCTCCTGAAGATACAATGAATGAACAGTAGAAGCATAAAATGTGGACGGAACCTATGAGACTAATATTGGGAATCTCCAGCTCAAGACGAACGCCTTCGATGGGCATTCCTTGAACACACCTTCCACTCTCAAGGGCCGAAGTCCACTATGGGAGTGAGACTGTGGGGTCCCATGTGGGTCAGTGATGATGCTTTGGAATCGCCATTCGTGGTTCAACAGGCTATAGTACGTGGGGCTGGGATTGTGTGGCTAGCTCTAGGAGGTCTCTGGCATGCACAGACATTGTTTATGGGCAAGAGTATAGTTCACCTGAGGGTTCTTCAACTTTGCTTAGATGTCATTAATGGGCAGCACTTGACAGTCCCGTTATCTTTGAGTATTTTAGGAGTTTTAACCAGCTTGGTTATGGTTTGTTGGATTTGTTCGGGGGCACTGGAAGCACATAGTTTCATCGGATTGACAAAGGTTTGTTACTATTCATACAAATCCACGTTTGCCATTTAATTAACTTTGAATCGTTTGCTTATGAATCGAAGGTTTGCTATTTTGGTTCAACTATTGGCAGGCTCTACCATACAGTATATTTGCTGTGACCCTTATGTCTTTCACTGGGGACAAGACAGTGCCTATTTAATAAATAATTTGGTAGGGGGACAAAGCTTTTCATAGGAGGGAGCTGCACGACCTGGAGAAAGTTGGGGTTTAACATCAAGAATGACTTGTCTTGATTCTATCCCCTGCCTTTTTCTACCACCACCATACACTTCCTGTCTCTTTTGCAAGCCATTTTATATGCTTTCTTTCTCTCTTTATCACTGTTTTCCTATCTTTAGCTTCCTCCCTTTTACCTCTTCCCCTCTCTTTAGCTTAGGGTCAAAAACTGAGGATAAAACATAAGTCCTGATCCCCACAAATATATGCTGGTGTCCACCACCTCCACCCAAAGAGACAAATTAAGCAGTGGGGGGATTAAAGGGACGCATTAACTGTCTTTGGCTAGACATTGCCATTAGCAAAAGCACACATCTGTTAAGATACAGTACAGCTGCAGTTTTGTTTACATCAGCACTTGCTGCAGTGAGTCAGCAGTTTAAGTTTGCATAAGCTTGACTCTTTTCCATCATGGAAGTGCAGAGTGAGCATGCGGGCCAGGAGAAGTATAGATTCAAGCACTTACAGTATCTAGCAATTGTCTTCGTTATTCCTGCTGGTTTAAATCTCTCACATTCACTCCTTCCCCATTTCTCATAAGCACTGAGTGAATTTGATTACTTTACACGGGTGACTTTTTTGGGCAAAAGACTGAGAACCTCAAACCCACTATCACTTAAAGTGGTTAACCATTATACACCAGTCTTAATATCTGCTTTCTGGCACACATTCTTGAACTTAACCCATCCCAATAATAATAGCTTGTTGCTTACATTATGCTTCATGTCTCTTTTATGCCATTTCTAACCACTGGAAATAACACGCATTACAATGTTCACAAGATACTGAATGAATGGCTTGCACATCACCCAGACCTGGATATTCGGCTCCTCTCTGAAGCTCAGCCCAACCAAAACAGAATTCATGTTATTAGCCACGAAGAACAAACAAGAAACAGTACAAACCTAGCTCAATGGCATGAACCTTGATGGCCACCGCATCCGGTCTTACACAAGGACGCTGCCCCTTGACGGAGCTTTCTACCCTGCAGATACTGCTTGCTGGGCCTGTTCAATTGGTGAAATTGGCGCTTACCCTCATAAGATACGGCACATCGGTAGCCCTACGACCTGACTTGTTCGCAACTTGTGAGATCTTTGTCCTGCCATATTTTTCCTCGAACCCCTGAAATCCGACTTACCCCTTGATCGTTTCCGCTTGCTCGCCATTCTGTTTGTGTGCGACCTGACACCTTTGAGATTTCCCCCACGAGGATCTATGCCCTGAGGAAGGTGAGACCCGTAATAGGTCTGTCACCGAAACGTACGTCGGCACTGACTTCATCAACCAAGGAACCTGGCGGATCTTACCACATAATTGTTGCTTTTCTCAGTCTACCTGGATGTTGTGTTTGTCATATATTTATTGCTGCCACCTTATAGACTCTGATTTATAATTAAGAAGTACCTTGATATTTATTTGGCAATTGGCCCCTGTCACTAAGTTACGCAGGGAATATACTCATCCTGCTTTAAGAAAAATTCTCATTAAGTTGGTATTTTTGTGAATGCTTTGATTCTATGTGGTTTGCCACCTTTATTTATTTTTGTAAATTTTGGTTGTTCGTTTGGATCCACTTGGGTCAGGATGACTGCCCTAGTATGAGTGTGGAATATATGTGGTATGTTTGGATGTGTCCTTGAATGAATGATTGTGGGGAAATGTATTATTATGTTGGTATTACTCTGTGTTTAATGTCCTTTTTATTGTATATATGAAAACTCATTATAGCTCTCATCCTTGGATTTATTCCTACAAAAATTGTCCTTTGATTGTTTGGCCTCCTGGGAGGGAGACTGTATTTTGAGTGACCTTTTAGGCACTTCACTTATCCATTCCTGGGTGGAGACTCTCCTGTGTTTATTTGATGAACCTTGATGGATCTGAACCCCAACTCTCACTGAATGTCTCTTGAATTCCCCCTGGACACTAACCTCTCCATCAAGGAACACATTGCCAAAAAAAGAAGACAGCCTGGTACTGGCTCTTTTTCCTGAAGAAAGTCAAACCGGTCCATCCAGAAAGTGACTTCAGAAGTGCTGCTCAAGCTCTTGTTGGTAATGTCCTACTCCACGTCCTCCCAGATTCCACACTGACGCCCTTAGGCACCCAAATACTGATGGAACTCCATTAGCTCCCTGTGCCAGCCCACACCATCATCAAAGCCATCACAACCAGTAGCCCTGCATCCCTTATAGACAATCTCACCATCTCTGCTGGTTCTCGACACACCTGCAGCCAGGACACAAAAAGACTGCAGATTAAGAAGTTTAAAAACGAAAAATCAATACAACATGACCTGGAAAAGCATCCTCGTACCATCCAGACCACCCCAACGCTACTCCAATTTAGGAAAGAGTTAAAGATTCACCTCTTTAAAAAATATTTCATCAGAATGCATTAACCGTCCACAACTCAGTTTCCTCTGCTATTACTAGCTGAATTTAAGCTTGCCTTTCACCATGTGCAGTGCTCCACTGCGTCTTGGCTAACACACACTATAGAAATAACGTACACACACATGCATACTTACATACATACATATAGATGGGAGCCAGAGTTAAAATTGTGAAGGATTCACCGCATGTCACTGAGAGTTGAAGTCGCAGAGCAATTCTTTCCCCCTACAAACCAGGGTCCATAATATACCGGAATTTATAAAGCATGTTAAGCCTAAAGATCTTCACTGCTGTTCAATTTACCTTATTTGATAATAATATAATGTACAGTCAAAACTGCTGAAAGGTTAACGGACTTACCACCCCTCCCAGAATAGACAGATTTTGTGCTGAAAGTATGATGCTCGGGTAATATCTGCACCTGAGTATTCTGGAAAGATTATTCCAAGGTTTCATGCTTAGAACATAAAAGTATCTAAGTGTTTTATTAATAAGCCAGAATTGTGAACCTGCTTCGTTGCTGCTGTGCCCATGTCTGGAATAATGTGCGGCCGCAATGACAGAGGCAATCTCACGTAAACGAGGGAATACCCACTTGGAATTATGCTAGCACACAGTTCGCACTGGTACCATCCATATTTCAGAAAAGGCCACACAAGCATCTGTGACCGCTTCTGGGGGCACAAAATGCAGATGTAAATGCTGTAGATTACACCCAGGGCACTTTGTGTAATATGGCACCAATAGGTAATCAAGAGAGCCCCAGTATAGATTATGATGGGCAATGTTGTTCACGGTTCTACATCAGGGTGAAGAGAGTCATGAAGATCAGGTCGCTGTCGGTGAAGCTAGTGAAGATAGTCCAGTGGGCAAAAGTATATCGATGGATGCTATTAATAATCTGTGTGAGATGGGTGGAAACTCATGTTCAAGCCTGCTCTGTATCTCAAGGTTTCAGGGTTGCGCAAGAGTCCATTAAGGTCCTCTGCAGGAGATTGGATAAACTTGTGGTCGACTATTTGCCAACATGGATAAGACATCAACGTCAGCATTTAGTTCTAGGTTTCAAGACCAAGCAGCAAGGGAAGAGGATGCGCTGATGATCCAATGGCTGCAGGGCATCGTTCTTCCATCCTGCTAGTTCTGAAGATACTCATATTACTTAGGATTGGAAGTGGTGAAATGTCCTTAGTAACAAATTAATGGCCCAGGTTTCCATAGCCTCCTCCAAGGATGGATCTTAAGTTTTATCCAGTCAAATGCCTATGACCAGCTTTGCCTCTTCATCCAGGCTCTCAAAACTCCTGTTATTTTAAGGCAGTGTCATCTTACTGGCATATATTTGAAGGTGGGTCATTTACAGATGCCATTCTTGTGTGTTTTGCCATTCTTGTTGGAGCTGATTGGCCGGCTCTCCAAGGTAACTGCACGGTGACTAGTAACACTGAACAAATACACAAATAAATGTAAAAAAAAAATAAAAAGGTTTCTTCTTCAACTAGCACTGACGGGGAAATCTTTAAGTGCACTTCACTGATAAACCCTTCGGTAGCGTACCCAAAGCTCTTAATGGATCAAGGATAGAGGCTTGTTTTGACCGTATGGAAAGCGGGATCAGGGTTGGAAATCACGCGCTATAACTACAAGTGGTGCAAGCAGTCCAGCTGCCAAGACCTCCCCATTGCGAATCCAACACTAACTATTGGATGACATTCCAATCCTGTAGTACAAAGAAAATGAAAGATATTCTGTTTCCTGTTTTAGGAGATGCAGAAAGTAATTCAATACCACTCATTAAGTCGGGGGGGGATTTGACTTGATGTTTAGTATATTTCCTTATGTAATCCAGGCACTTAACAGTATCCCGGCTCCCCATACTATCATTACATCTTGTTTCACGATGTATCATAAGGTGACCTGGCCCAGCCTATCTTTCCACAATGGTATATGGTGTTTGCATGGGATGATATGGTGTGATATGGCTTGGCATGTAGTATGTTGTGATATGACTCAATGTGGTGATATATGTTGAGTTGTGGTATGGTATGGCATGTTATGAAATGATGAGTATGATTTCACAAAGTGTAGTGGGATACGTTATGTTGAATGTTATAAGGGATCAGATGGCATGGAATGATAGTCGGAGCCTTGCAGGTCTAGAATATCTGAAAATGATTTTGCATTCCCTGTACTGTACAGATATATTGTAATGTACTATATAGCTATATATATATATGGGATAAAGTACACTCCTGCCTACATCACAAGGATACTGCAAGTCAATGAGAAGTTCTGTGACTGTATACGGTTCCTTCATTAGGTCATGAAACTCCAAGGTGACTTGCAATATCTTTTTGACTTAAATAAAATGGAAATGTATTCCGTATACTACATGGTCACACCATCACCCTTCCCGCGCTTGGTGTTTCTTGTGAAGAAGGCAGTACTGTTGCAGATACAAAGATGAAAAGTGGAATCTAGAGTAAAATTAATACCTCACAAAGCAGTTAATAACCTCTTGCAGAAAGATATTAGAATCAACTTAATCTAAGTCAAATTTAAAAAGTACTGAGGCGCAGAATGTGTAGAAAAAGGCAGAGCTATTCAAATTTGCCTGCAATGAATCTTTAGTTTGCAACGAAATAAACATGTTGTGTAAATATCTACTTTCTGCTGGTTAATGTTTGTTCAAGAAAACCAGATCATTAGAAAAAAAAAGCCAGTTTTGTTTTTATTACTGCAGCTGTAATTATGCTCAGTGTCCCGGCCTTTGGCCTTGGCTGCTTGCTTTTGCAGGAGTCATTATGATGTCCCAACTCAACTGTAATAAGTTATTACAGTTGAGCAGCTACTACTTCTTTTTATCATTGCAGAGGACCCTAGGTGTTACAAGTTAGCTGTAATAAGGAAACTAGAGATGGGCTTCATGTATTATATCTTACATATAGCACATTCTGCAACTGATGTGGCTGCCAAGCACAGCCCCGTATTTGTCATACTTGGGGCAACCCTGCTTAGCATTCATGGTAGTGTGACCAGATGTCCCGGATTTTATATATATATATATATATATATATATATATATATATATATATATATATATATATATATATATATATATATATATATATATATATATATATATATATATATATCAAACACAAAAGTTGCCTGCTGAAAGGAGGCCCAATGCAGGTAAGTTCAAATTTTGCCCTCTTTATTGGTACGTGGAAAACAATGCTCAGGCCGCTTGCAATGTTCAACAAAGGAGTAAAGCCCAACGCGTTTCGTGATAGCGAATCACTTCCTCAGGGGCTGCGGGCCAAATGCCAAACAGGTATCACAGCAGTTATTTGAAGATATTGCTCCCGCCCCAGTGGGCGTGGCCATGCCATCGGCCTCTTGGTAGTTGGAGTCCCATTGAAATTAACCACATGAGTAGCTGTATAATACCTGCTATTAGCAACATGAATCCCAAGTGGGTATGAAGTTCACTGTAGCAGTCTGTCATGTCGTTTCAATCCACAACCGGCAACGAACCTGTTCCAAAGCTACAGCGCAGGTTGGCGCTGCAACGGAGCAATATCTTCAAATAACTGCTGTGATACCTGTTTGGCATTTGGCCCGCAGCCCCTGAGGGCCAAATCAAGCCTGCACCGGATAAATGCTGTGCAAACAGTCCATACCTGTATGGAGCCACGCCCCTACTTTATCGGCGTTCCCTTTACCAAGGACAGACTGAAGTGCGAGGAAGGGGGAGAGGAGTATGGAAGTCACCGCCTGAACCCACAACAGCCACAGGTCCCCCGCAGGATAACATGGCACAGCGGCTGTTGACTTCACGAATAACTGAGCCGGTGAATTGGTATCGCTGCCGGCATACAAGGAACACTGAATGCTGGGAAATGCAGTTACCTTCAATGCAGAGGCGATTCCATGCCGTGTTTACCAGGCAGCCCACACTACTTTAGAGGGTGGGACGAAAAACTGAACTTTACTTTGGGACTGTAAGCGAAACACGACTCAGACCAGGGGGGCATTTGAGAAAGGGAAAACCCCCGAAACGCGTCATGCCCATGGTCTTTTGAAAGAAATAAAGGTGGATGCTCCTGAAGCCTCGTGTGCTGCCTCAGTTTCTTTCTATGGAGGAGACATCGTGGTAATATATATATATATATATATATATATATATATATATATATATATATATATATATATATATATATATATATATATATATATATATATATATATCTCTCTCTCTCAGTGGTTAGAGGCGGCAGACCCGGAAGCTGGGATCGACCGTGGACCAGGGTTCGGTTCCCTGCTCAGTGGGTCTCGGACTAAAAATTCCACGGCCTCGACAATTCTCGCTCCGGTGCCTACTCGACTCACGGGGTCTCACTCTGCAACTCTGGGCAATAGCTTGCTTAATCTCCACTACGGCCCCTCGCGGCGGGATGCCTGGCTTTCACCCTGTGGACACCCTGCCGGGGCCTCTCACAGGGGAATACCAGGACGGGTTCCCTAAGCAAGCGCCAGGATGCCCTTTGGGTGACAGGTCGCGCTATATAAGTATACCTACATTTACATTTACATATATATATATATATATATATATATATATATATATATATATATATATTTATGTACAGAGTACACCTATTAGTGATGTTCATTTTTCTTTCCCTTTTATAAATTGAGGTTAGGTTTAGTCACTGTGCAACTCGCACCCGAGCAGTTCAATAGCACGTTGGCACATATACAGTCTTTTCTTTATTTTTTGCTTTTCTATGTCTGCTTACTTACATTTCCATTACTTTCCTTCGTGTCGACTTGGGGCACTGTCGTAAGTTATGTTATGAGGCAAACCCACTGTAATCACAGTAAAGCCTATGCAAGTCACACCTGTAAAATGACCGTAAAGCATGTCTATGTGTGAACTTCATGTAAAGCAACTTACCTGCCTACTTATGGTACTACTTGCACGTAGCACGAAATGTGATCGCAGCCGCAGGTCGGCGGCCGAAACACGTTATGTGGACCATATTAACTACGGAATATATTCTTTTGCAACATATATACATATATATATATATATATATATATATATATATATATATATATATATATATATATATATATATATATATATATATATATACATACATATCACACACCCACTCCCCCTCAACGGGACATGCCAGATATAGAAGTAAGACTAAAAGGCATTAGTCCTACGTTTATGTCTGGCCTGTCCCGGTTTTTACTTCTCAAAAATCTGGCCACCCTAATTTATGGATGTATAGTGTGACCTGTGCAGCCAGCGTTGGGTGCCGGGCGTCAGGAGGCGTGCTCCAGTCATGACGCTGCAGGCCTGTCAGTGACACCGAAGGGGAGGGCTGTACCGGTGCTTCCGGTTTTGCGCGGGCGGACGCCTTTGAGGAGATCGGGTGAAAGGGCGGGATTAGACTGCTGTGAACGCACACGTCTGATCACCTTTCCCCGTGCGTCTGACGCTGCAGTTGACAACACAGACTTGTATATGCCAGATCTACAAGTTGGATAAGAATTTACGACAGCAGGGACCTGTCAGCCTCACCCAGCCAGAGCGCGCCAGTCACTGCCTCGCGGTCCCTGCACACCTGCCACAGGGGAACGTAAAAATGGAAAATCACGTTTCCTGGAATCAGTCGCATTTAGTATTTTTTCATTTACTTGTAGTTTTGCACTGCGAGCCAGGCCTACCATGACAGCAGAGCTCTTTGTTAGCAAGATAGATGCAGATGTTTTAAAGGCAGGGCACAGTAGAATGGAGACCCAGACAGGGTGACTTAGCACAGAGGACCACAGTGAAGAAGGCCAGAGAAAGCTTTCAGGGTTAGACATTAGTTTGCAGAAAGCAGTACAAAGAGAACATGCAGTGAGCAGCAAAGTTGCTGTAATCTAAACCTCCTGTCAGGCATCATTAGAGTTTGAGATGTGAACTATTCACCCCGCAAATGTACCCACTTAGAAGTGGTACTGGAAGAGAAGAACTCTGAGTTGATGCCTCAAGGCACTATCAGGAGTGGCTCGTCCTAAGGTAGGGTGGTAATGAGTTTAGGCCCACTCACAGAGAAAGAACAATTTATAGTTTTAGGGTCTGATTTAGAATTTGGCAGAGAAGATCTACGCAGTCAGGACGACAGAGTAAATAAAGTATTCCTTCGTTCTCCACCAAATGACGGAGTACCTGACAGTGGGCTTTAAAGATGTCCGCCGGCCCAGCGCCTTTGGAGATTTCTCCCATTGCATGGAGGCATCTACAGGTTTTCGCTGCCCGTTAACAAGGACAGTGACAACTGGTCATTCGACACACACTGTAAAAGGGCAGGCGGGCAAATGGCCACACCTCCAATAGCCCGTAGGCCATCAGGCCGTCTGAGGTGAATGTCAGCGTTGTAGACAGAATTGTCTCAGCTGCTGACATACTGAAGGTCTGCCCGACTCCAAACATGGGTGGCGGGCCTTCGCTATGGCGCAAAGGGTACTCAGTTGCAAATCATTCACCTTCTTTTCTGAAAAGCTGCAATTTCCAGACAGGACTTCCAAGGAGAGAGTTTGTGCTTCACAATGATTGTGATGTTATTAGAAACAAGGGAACCCAATTCCAATGGTCAGGGACCTTGGCTATCAATGAGTTATCAAGACTGTGGACAAGGACAATAGGAGCAGAGGAAATTGAATAAAGAGTAGGAATCAGTACTATATTTACGCTGCCCAGCCGGACAGGATCAATTTAATATTTCAAATATTTGCAAAAAGTAAAGTGGGGACAAAATCCTGCGTCCAACAAGGTATGCATAAAATAAAACAAAAGCACAGGCAGAACAAATGCTTGTAAGTCATACATTAAATTAAACAAGCGTAAATGTGCGGGGATACTGTTACACATAAATAATGACAAATTAAAGTGCGTTTACGGTGTACAGAGAGTCGACAGGATTGTGTCCCCACTTTATTTTTTGCAAATATTTAAATATTAAATTGGTCCTGTCCGGATGGTCAGCATACATATAGTACTGATTCCTAGTCTATATTCAATTTCCTCTGCTCCTATTGTCCTTGTCCGGGACCACTGTGTTCATAATTCACAATGATTGTGAGCCACTCAGCATGATCAGTTATCCGGCTAGATGGGTGGGAGATCATCCATTTAAAGCCTTAGGGAAGATGCATGCTGGTTCAAAAATACTTCTCATCTCACCTGAGCCAGATCACTATAGGAGGAATGTGGTCAGATCTTCTGGTGCCGGAGCTATTCGAGTGGCAGTGTGGAGACCCCCTCTTCAGGGAGCGAGGCGAGATTTAGGATAGCTGCTCGGGAGGTGTAGAGAGGAGGAGAACAGAAGGATTACTGATGGAGAGCATCTTAAATCTTCATCGTCCTTGCCCTAGTCCGACCTTTCTCAGGTGTGAGCCCTGGTGGTAATGCCTCATGAGTGTGCCTTCACTGCGATCACCCTTCTCCAGGCGTAGAGACCCTTCTCCAGGCGTAGAGACCCTTCTGCCGGCGGAGAGACTGACTGAGCCATGGGGTGGGGGCAGTCTGTGTCAAAAAGCCCAACAAACAAGTCTTTGAAGTCAAGGTGTATCCTGGTGAGTGTGTATTACTCACACAGCTACCATGACGCAATAATAGTGTAAACTAATGTCTTGTGCAACATGTAAATCAAATAAAACTCACTGGTGACCAAGTCAGTAAGACCCTGTGGCATATCAGCTTTAGGGAACCTTGTACCTGATGTAAAAAGAGCGGGTCATTTTATTCACATTTAAGATTTTATACAAAGCAAGTTTCTCCTGCAAGGCCAGACCACTTGCCAGCTATCTGCATGGCTCAAACTCTTTCTAAGATACTGACATTCCCAGTGTCCGAGATGCTTCCAAGAACGATGCAAGTATGTTAGGCCCTCCAGGCAAAATAGCATTTTCCCTGCTGGAGCGCTCCTTGTGCCCTGGGAAAAAGGGATATATTTGGAACATTTTTTCTATAATGTCGTGCCACCGGTAGTTTTCACTTCATGCTGGTTGTTTCACCACGTCTTATGTAAGGTCTGGACCTGGAACAGTACACTGACTCCACCCCAGCCCCACCGACTTTCACAAGCACTAGTCTGAAGGAAACTCTACACTTTACTTAGCCCTGGGGGCAGGAACCGTGAACACAGTGCACATATGTGAAGACCACTCTGTCCTCCATATGGAAACACCCTGGCCAGAGACATTGGCCAACATGCATCAAGGGTTTTTGGAGTCGCAAACGGTGCGATTCCTTAAAATGGGCCATTTGCGATTCCAAAATCCATTTTTGGAATGCATCATACATTTTCAGAAATCGCAACATTTTTGCGATTTCTAAAAATGCGATTGCTTTCAAGAAATCGCAAATTTGCGATTTCTTAAGAGCAATGCATGATTAGTTTTAAAATTGCGAATTCGCAATTAGGGTGTCAAATTTACCGAGTGGTTGAACCACTCGATAAATTTGCAAAAAGTGTTAAAAACGCAGCAAATGCATTTTTTAAACATTCATGTTACGGACACACATGTCCTTAGGACATGTGTGTGTGCAACATGATGCGAAAACAACATTTCATGGGTGCAGGGGGGGTTCATTTGAACCCCCCTCACCACCCTTGAAATGCAATCAGGATTTGCGATTTTCAAAGTGCGAATTCGCAATTCCCATTGATCCCTATGGGCCTTTTGGCCCATAGGATCAATGTGAATTGCGAATTCGCACTTTGAAAATCGCATAATATTTGCGATTTGGTAGAAATTGCGATTTCTACCGAATCACGAATAATTTGCGAAAATATTCATGCATCCCTTTTTGCGAATTCTAAAATGCGAATCGCTATTTTTCGCACTTTAGAACTCGCAAAATCCCGGGATGATGCATGTGGGCCTTCATGTTTATCTTTTGAACGCTCTGTCCAGCCCTGTCCCGTAGTCTGTCTGAGGCTGGATAGAAATGTGACCTCTGCCCTGGCACCGTATTTTTTCCTGAAGTGTGCTAAAGCCGGTTAGCAGGCAGCACTGGCCTAAGAATGCAGAGTTCAGGCGGCTTTGATGTCGAATTAGGCAGAGAGCATGGGAGCGTTCCTCGGAGCTGCAGGATGCGCATTACTGGAAGAATAGGTGCAGCCCCCCCCCTTCCTCTCCTTCCTGCCCAACACAATGTGGAGGGCCTAGCTCGGTGAGGCCCTGGGGAGCTCAGTTAACCCTTCAGCAGAGCTTAGGATTGCAAGAGTCTTCTCAGGCCCTTCTCACTCGAAGCCCCGGGACCAAACGTCCCAAGAGAGGCGAATTCACTGACTCCAGGCTTTGCCTTGACCGTGGCCTGGGATGGAGTGGTGCACAGGCAAAACACACCCCTGGAAGAATACAGGTTTATTGAAGATGCCTCGAAATGTAACTGCCCACCTAAACATAGCAGTGGACAGCCGTATATGTCAAATATATCAACATGAAACAAAATTGGGTATATATTGGTCAGTTGATTTGAGAAAGTAGCGCAAACAACTGCAGTTTCTATCCATCAATTTTTTTTATTTTTTTTTTAAAGTTTTATATAGCGCGAACTAAAACCGAGACATCGGGTATCAGAGCGCTTTACATAAGCACCAGTTCTTTACAGATGGACACATTCATAGGTGTTGCAAGTGATTTGCCCAGAATCACGGTCGATCGCTCTAGCCGTAAGGCTACATCTATTATCTATCTATCTATCTATCTGTCTGTCTGTCTGTCTGTCTGTCTGTCTGTCTGTCTGTCTGTCTGTCTGTCTGTCTGTCTGTCTGTCTGTCTGTCTGTCTGTCTATCTATATTATCTGTCTATCCATCTATCTATCTATCCATCTATCTATCTATCTATCTATCTATCTATCTATCTATCTATCTATCTATCTATCTATCTATCTATCTATCTATCTATCTATCTGTCTATCTATCTATCTGTCTGTCTGTTTGTCTGTCTGTCTGTCTGTCTGTCTGTCTGTCTGTCTGTCTGTTTGTCTGTCTGTCTGTCTGTCTATCTATATTATCTGTCTATCCATCTATCTATCTATCTATCTATCTATCTATCTATCTATCTATCTATCTATCTATCTATCTATCTATCTATCTATCTATCTATCTATCTATCTATCTATCTATCTGTCTGTCTATCTATCTGTCTGTCTGTTTGTCTGTCTGTCTGTCTGTCTGTCTGTCTGTCTGTCTGTCTGTCTGTCTGTTTGTCTGTCTGTCTGTCTGTCTGTCTGTCTGTCTGTCTGTCTGTCTGTCTGTCTATCTATCTATCTATCTATCTATCTATCTATCTATCTGTCTATCTATCTATCTGTCTATCTATCTATCTATATTATCTGTCTATCCATCTATCTATCTATCTATCTATCTATCTATCTATCTATCTATCTATCTATCTATCTATCTATCTATCTCTATACATCTATATATCTATATAGATATAGATAGATATATCTATCTAAAGATATATGTATATATCTTTAGATAGATATATCTATAAATATATATACCTCTATAGCTCTATATCTCTATGTATAGATAGATGTATGCAGAAAAATAGATCGATAGATAGATAATATTTATAGATATGGTTATAGATATATATAGAGAGAGCTGTAGTGGAAGAGATTTCTTTATAGAGAAAAAACGTGGAAAGAAGATATTGCATAAATGAACATTTCTGGTAACCCTCAGCAGGTAGGGTAGGGTGGACAGCTGGACAGAAAAGAAGCGCAAGCCTTGAAACCTTTGTGGAAACAGGCAGCCTCCAGTCAGGAGGATGTGTTGACCTCGTGAAGTTCTTTGACCACCTGGGATCACTTACATTTGGGCCAGATAGACAACTTGGCCTAGATAGCTGGTGTCAGTGACTAGCAGCCTCCTTTACTAGGACCTGGCTTCAGTGTGGAGTCAACGTGAAGAGCGCAGATTTGTGACTGCGGTATTGAACCCACAGAGAGCCATCACCTGAAGAGAAGAAGCCATTGGGCCTGATCTTAAAGGGGCGTTGATGGATTTGGAGACCGCCACTTGACTAGAGTAACCATGGTCCAGTGATGAAATGATCAATGCCTGGATGACAGTAGAAACTCTACTGACCACCAGAATTCGTCAACAGCATGAGCTGCAAGTGTGGTGTAAATATTTCATGCAGGTACGCCTGCTCCAGGTAGTATTAAGAGCAATCCATTGATGCGGATTAGTGTGGGAGAAGGTACCATTTAAAGCTACTCCTCCCAGCCACTAGAAGCGCCGTCTTCTGTGCACTTTGAACGTAGACCACCGTCCACCCCTCGATGGTTGGAGGAACATCCCCAGGGGTTTGATGTTCCTGAACTCTGGAATGCACTTCCAATTGTCATCAACCTCCTCTCTCATGCATAAAAATAATGCATAACACACACATACTCAACAAACAGCAAATTTCCCCTCAATTATGGTTTCTCTGATGTTTTATCTTATGTTAAAGAGGTGACCCCAGCTCTATAATGGTCTGAAAGTGTTAAACATTCTCGGTTTTTCCTAAACTTGTATCAAGTGTACATTTCTTTTCCAAAACTAAAAGCACTCAGACAGCCCGTCTAGCTCACACCACACAAAAATTGAATAAAAAAATAAACATACATTTAATACCCTTAAAATCCCATGACAATACAGAACCACCAAAGGAGCCAATAACAACACTTACTAGAAAATAGGAATTGTGCAGCAACACGGAAGGTCAAGAATTTTTTTTGACCTGCGCACTTACCTACTGAAAATCTATCCAAAAATGGATAAAAGGTTTGTTGTGTAAACATAGATTCTCATGTATTATTCTCCAAAACACTTATAATTAGGGCTCCCAATTTTATGGCATTAATTGTTTTTTGCATTTCCGTCTGTATTTATCTATATTTATTTTTTGCCCACTTTATCTGTATTTATCCATATTTCTTTTGTGGATAAATGAAGTTGTAAAACTATATTTTCCATATTCATTTAACTGATGGACACACACTCGTTTGTTGTTTTTAGCTGTTTCAGCTGCTGATACTATATTATATAGCAAAACATCCACTGGTACGTATTAGCATTATATCACAAATATATGTTGACACGTGGCATTAATTAATGATATTGCATCCTGTTTTTTTAATTTCCCATGCTATCCATCTGCTCAGCTGTTGGCCTATAATGAAAGGCAGCACAGAGTCATTTAAAAGAAGCCCAATGTTCTGTATTTATCCACTTTTAAAAATAAATGCAGACAGAAAACACAGTGTTTTCTGTCTGTATTTATCTGTAAAAACTGAAAATCGGGAACTTTACTTATAATTAGTGGCAATCCCCCCTGGAATTAACGAAGCCCATGGCACCAGTAGTTTCGTGGAAGTAGTGGGGATAACAGGGCACGTCCAGTGGACCTGAGGAGTCCACTCGAAATCAACACTGTCGTTGGAACCCAAATCAACTGTGTACTGGTTCCATCCACTTCCTGTTGTCTAAAGACCTGTGGCAGTACCAGGCCTCTAGCATCAGTGAAACATTCAGTGGTTTATACTGGCACGATATTTGGACCTAGGCTTGATTACATCGATGCCATGAGTGCCATTGTAGCGCCTTGTGCACTGCTTAAAAATGACCCAAAATACTGGCCCATCATACGTTTTCCATTCATGAATGGGGAATAACTTTGACAATGTGTCATTGAACATGGATTCTCTCCTATTTTCCTCTCTCTGCTGCATATTTTGGCAGAAGTTTCCTGGTGAACTCAAGTGGGTCAAAATTCATCAGATGTGGTGATCAAGCACAAGTGATCCCGGTTCATTCGGTACCTCCCATTGGCCAGCAAACCAAAAATGACAAAAGTCCTAAAAATTGCATCAAAAAGAAAACTACACTCAAAGTACAAAGGCCCTCATGTATGTGTGCCTGGCACACAAGCCAGAATCAGGGGTGCAACAGGGTGTCAAAGTGACACATATACATGCCCTAAGGTCTTGTATGTGTGTCACATGGCACAGGTGTACATGCACAGATGTGCATGTACACTGGAATTCTTATTTACCACAAAATATTATTTTGTGGTAAATAATGAATTCTTAAGGGCCTGTGGCACTGTTTTCAGTGCCACCTACATCTAGATTTACCGATTCGGTAAATTTACTGAATTGGTAAATTTTAGGCCCCCTACATTTCAAAAACCAAATACCGGTCGGTAACGGCCGAAATCGTCTGTTACCGACCGGTATTTGGTGTCCTACATCTGGCCCTAAGTTTTTAGTCTGAAGCCCACCTGCTGTTGGGGTTGCTAAATGTTGGGGTTGCCGAATACCAAGGCAGTTCAACCTTGAAACCTCTGTCATGTCTCTTTTTCCTCCACCAAGCAATCCCTGTCCCTTCATCTCACTCCCTGTCCCTTTATCTCACTCTTGCAGTTTCTTTTTCATCCCTGCTTTCTCGCTTTGTCACTGTTTTTTCATCATTCCCCTCCTCCCTCTTTCCCCCTTTTCTACTTTTCTCTCTCTTGTTGGAGATGAAATTCTGATGATGAAGTCCCAAAAAATGAGTGCTGGCAGTCCCTACCTGCAACCACCAGCTCAAATTAAGCACTGAAAGTGAATCCACAGATTACATATCCGTACCCTGGACTACTGAAAGCACCACAATGCCTTTCTAATGGCATATATAGTGTGGCTAAAGAAATTATTTTAAACAATAACAGAGGCACTTACTACATAGTGTAACTTCTTTAGCAAAAGAAACTATTGTTTGTCTCACAAACTGATAACATTCAAAATAGTGCCAACAATTTAGTAAAAAAGTCAGGAGGCACATGGTATATTAATGATTTTCTAACTGGATAATAAAATAGAAACACAGGACACAGGACAGAAATAATTAACAGACTGTGGATAATAAATCATGCCGGAGCTCTGCATTCCAAATGTTTTCATGTGGGATACTATGCCTGCAGGAAACAGGGGGAACATGTCAAAAACAGAGAGAAACAGTCATGAATCATTGCGAAAACACCAATTCCCGCTTTCTATACCAATTTATAAGGGACCATATCATAATGGCCTAATATTTTCAAAGTATCCGTACTCTGGGTGTGGGGACATTGATGCGGGATGTAGGCAGCTTATTGTAGGAAATGGGGTGACAGAGGGCCAATAAAGGCTGGTACAGAACTCTTGCTCCAATAGCCAGAACTTGTTTTTCCCTGTTTAATTCTGAGCTCAGTTGATGTAATGTTCTAATAGCCTTATAGCCCTTCTGCCGCAGTCGATAACAGTTGTTAAAGGCCCTGTTCCTCGTTATATGCTCTCGTCTGTGACTCTGGTATTAACTCAGAGGACATTTTAACAACCGTGGCACGGCCTTAGTAGCAGGCTATAATGCTATATTGTGTATAAAGCTCAAAAGTAAATGTTTTAATACATAAATAGACCTCCAGCCACAGAATATATGTGCTGTATTATCTGAAAACAATGTGACCCATAATTTGTGTACTCCTGTGCACACATACATTGGCACCAGGGCACTTATAATTTCAGGCACCCTCTCAGAGAGGCTTGAACATCAAGCTCCTCACTGTTAAAAGTAGCAACTCTTGGAGCTACACTACAAAGCAAGCCCAGGAATTTTGAAAGCTCCCACAATCTGTGGATATTGTGCAAGGTAAGTCAGTGCTTAATTTGTGCCAGTGGTTGCAGGTGGTGTGCATAAGCACTCATTTTTGGGGACCAATACTTATTTTGCACCACCGGACTTTCTCACGAAGAGAGAGATATGCAAAAAATTGAGAAAGAAGAAGAAAGAGAAAACTAGGGAAACAGTGAGAAATGCAGAAAGGATGGATGAAAAATAACCTACAAGAATTCGATTTTGAGGCAAAAAGTGTAGAGTGGATAAAAGAAGAGGCATGGGGCGGCACGAGAAGGCACACAATGTATTTGCCAATCCTACCTTTTGACAGTGCAGGTGGTAAGCCACAAAGAAAACCCTTTTGGCCATGAACATGAATGTTTTTGTTAAAAATATTAGTCACTGGTTAGAATCTAGGATGGGGTGACAGCCTAAAAGACTTTATTTCCAGCAAGACAGGTCTGGAACTGAGGAACCTTGGAAAGAGTTAACAAGGAGCTGGACCTGTGCATTTCCCCGGGCCCTCTGTCTGCCCGCACTCTCTCTTACAGCGGCGACCTGAATGTTATCTGCATTGCGTTTGTTTGCGCCTTTGCGGACTGGCCCTCGCGAGAGATAAAAGCGCACTGTGCGTTTCTCGGCAATGGATGAACCTGGCCCTTGAAATTCGACCCGCCCTCTGCGCGCGCTGGAGCCAGGAAGTAGAAAGCTCTCAGCAGTGGTCTTAATGCATTATATATGTCTCCCCGCTTATGTTATTGACTCCAGCCACGTGCTCCCGCCCTGTCTCTGCTGCGGTAACTGGCTTTGAACCTCTGCACTTGGAAGGCGACATCCCTTCCGCTTGTCCAAGGTCACACATACCTACAGTAATAACCGTAGCACCGCATAAATATATTATGAATGGTGCCACCATTACCGCAATGAGAGCCATCGCAAAATGTTCACTTCAGAAATTGTCAGTGTATTTGCTCTGTTTAAATGGCTTATTAGTTTTAAGCTATCCCCTTTTGAGTGTTAGTTTGACGGTTAGTACATACATAGCTTCCACTGGAACTATGTCACATAATGTGGCAAGGAGGGCCAAATTATGCGGCAGGGTTGACTAAATTATGCAGACAGAAAATGACAACTATGCAGTGTATTGTGGCACATTTTGCGATTGTATTATTTCATTGTTTTGTGGTGGATACACGTTAACACTGTCTGTGCAATTACTACCAGTTGTACACCCAAATATTACAATAAGCAACTAAAGGTGACTAGTAAATCTCAACAGAGAGCCCGCCACTGCGCAGCCGCAGGTGTAGCTGCATGCTTAGTAACTTTTGATCCATTTGAGCTAGAAACATTTTTTTATTAAAATCTGAAAATGTTGCAACTGGTGATGCATCATATGGCAGAAGTGGGAAATACTTAAATATGTAAATCGACGGCTGCACAATCGCACAATTGCAGTGGCCCTGAATATCGGTTTTATCGCCTTGTTTTAGTCGTTCGGAATGATTTAAAGTTGGGTAGTTAGTACATATAATGCTGAGAAAGAAGCACTTCTTTACTAAGAACTATTTGTTATGCTCAGCCTCTCACCAGTCACAAAACTTCACCCATGGAAAAAATATCTTACATCTAAGATTAAGTAAGGAATTTTTCAGCACCAAAATGTATGCTAGACAATTCACCCACCAAAGTGAGATTTCCTGAGATTTCGCTCGGCGCATCGTGCATTTGCAAAAAAATACAGAAACAGAAGCATCACAACCTTTGTTTACTGTGACGCTTGCCCGTCCTTTCCTGTCATGGCCCCTTCCTCCATTCCTCCTGCAAGCCCTCCGCTCAGCCCCCCGCCCCCCAGGGTCCACTCAGCTCGAGTCCCCTCAGCGCCCCAGGTGCCCCCTCCGGAAAAGCGCTTTGTATTGTTAAAGACGCGCTGCTGCCGTACTTCTGGGGATTGTTCCTTGAACTTCCAAAAATAGGCCCAGTCGTTTAAAATAAAAGGTTACAGAATACGGCTTCCTCTGCTACTTCCTGTTTGTGTCATCCGAACTCCGACCCCGTTGATTTAGTTAAGATAGGGGCCCGCGGCACGGCCGAGCTGGACTGGTGCTTCATCTCTCACGCGCACAGCGCCCACAGCCAGCCGAGGCACTTCAGTGAGCTGCGTGCTCTGTGATTACGACGCCTCCGTTAAGATCGAGGAATGCGGGGCTAGAATACAATATGCCTGGATTTAATGCTACAAACCAGGGCGCGCCAAGAGGTGTGTCTGGGGCCGGGAACCCTTCGGTTCCACGAGCGAGCGAGCGCCAGGCCCTGCTTTCACTCACCGCAGCTCTCCCTTCTGTCCATCCCAGTTACCGACATTTGTGTTTCTGGCCCCTCTAAGCCTTGAAATGTCTCCTTCTCTCCTATCAGTGTCCCCCCTGCCCATTATCAATCTATTCCCACCACTTATGTCTGAGCCATCCACGTGCGTCATTTATATCTCTCTCTCTTCCGTCCTAAAGCACCGGCAAACACCGGCACCAATGAAGCTCCCTTCTGCAAGTCACTGTCCATCTCTTGTCCACATTCATTTTTCATTTTTGAAACTTTATTTCGATTCATAAAAGCAGAATCATAAAAGTATAACATAACATTGTACAATTTAAAAGTTCCTACAATTGACTTCAGACCATTAAAAATGTTGTCAATACATCATTTACAAGTCAATCTAGGTAAAAACATATATATAAAACACAATTTTCCAACACAAATACAATAAATAAATATTGGTGCCAATCTATGAGCTAGTTGCATTGATGAGGGTCAACAGTCCATAACAGTAATTAATTAATATCGGTTTCTAACACTGAGTGCTACTCTGATAAAACTAAGAACAGCATTGCATATTACTGGAGTTGATAATGAGAGTAAATGTTCGTATCCCTCTTTAAAATTTCGGGATCCAAGCGATAACAGAATTGGTCTAATAAATCTATTCCTTGGATCTTTGTACAGAGAACAAAAAGTATTAAATGAAGAGTGTTTTGGGAAACTTCATTGTTACAGGCACACATGGGTAAACTCTCACACCAGCCCACCTGTTGAGGGAATGCAAATAAAAAGTGTAATGTATTCAGACGAAACCTAGTTAAATAAAAACGCCATGTTGTCTGCCCTATATATGAAAGGAAAGGTTGGTGATACAGCCTCCCCCTATGGTAGACCGCACTCTCACTGCTTCGCAACAACCCTAAGTCTAAGCGGTACGCCTCTTTGGTTAGTTGCTTTGTTTCAGTGCCAATGGTCTCAACTTTCGAAAAGATATGGCCCAAGCCTATTCTAAGGAAAGTATCCCTAACATATGATAACCATGGGATCTTATCATAGTGTTCAAGGTTAAGACAATCTAGTAGTATTTCCTTAGTAAGTTTCAGGTCATCAGAACGCCAAACCTTAATCCAGAGCAGCAAAGGGGAAACATGAATAATGGAAAAATTGACTGTATTATGAGGGTCAAGGGGACAATATTTACCGACCTCTCTAGTCAGAACCCCTACTAAGAACGTGAATAACAAGAAATAAACTAGGAGGTCTTAACAAATGAAGGAAAGTGACCACAATAAATTGACCGACACTTCTATCACAACTAACGGTGAGGGTCCATCAGAAATGAAAGAGTCCTATCAGCCCACCCAATTGGCGGAACCTCGTCATCTAGGACCTTATCAGCAGGTGTTCATCTGGCCAAGCTCAGTAGTATTCGCTCGGTGCCAACAGTTCCCATGCTGAAAGAAGATGAGTCCTCACTGCGAGTGGTACTGATAGGGTGCAGTGCTCAAGAAAAAAGTGCATAATTAAAATGGAGGTCAGGGTAGACAAAATTATTTATTGGTATCTCCCTGGACGCCAGGTTAAAAAAGATGTGGCAACAGTGTGACAATATCACTGTCAAGGAAGCATCTATAAATAGGCCAACATGTTTCTGCCTTTCATGTATTGTTTTACAGGCATTCGTCAGGGCCAAGCTGTAAAATAGGCTACTGCAACATCTAGTTAAATTCTCATTTATAGAAAATTTAAAGGAGAAAGCTATAAAGCATGGTTGGAATGGTAAGTTTTAGTCATGTGGCTTAGTCAGCCACCCTACCGTCTCAAGTCTGGCAACCAAGCAGAGTACAATCTTCTCCTAAAAAACGGAAAGAAAACACACACTGATATTGCATCCATTATACAATTGTGAATATCAACATGTTGTGAAAGTCAAAATTCTAGTGGTCTACAATCACTTCTAATGACTACTCCGGCGAGAGCCAGACAATCTCATGACTATAAAAGAGTCAAAAACCAGATAATCTAGTGAATCCTATAATATTGAAAAAGGATAACTACTCACCCAACACTGTGTGGGAGTCAAGCCTCACCTCACCCGGCAACGGCTCGGATAGAGAGGCCCCGCTCTATGAAACATACAGAGAAAAACATTTTTGGCAATGATAAATGTCATGCTCAATGTATCTATTGTAGTGTAAACACACCCACAAGAAACTTGATTTTAAACTCCTACTGGTTAATCGCCCCAACTGTCCAATGGCGCGAAAAAGGCAAGGAAAGTCATTCGACTGGGACACCAAATCTAACGTGCCTCAGATCTATGTTTATGCTGATAGAAAGCTCTTTGTAAATGTCATTTGGTTGCTACAAATCTATCAAGCAGATTTTACTAACTTGATTGTCAATTCAGCTAAGGGGAGAAGAGAGAAGCTCTCCTCTTCTACTTCCGTTTTTTAAAAAAATACAAAAGTGGTTGTAAGATGCAGGGAAATTTATAGTTTAAGCTCGTCTGAGCTGTTAGTATGGTCAGCAAGAAGTCAAAAAACCCCGCTAATCTGATAATAGCACTGGGACAAAGACCAGAGCTGCCAGCTTGGATTCACTTACCTGTCCGTCGATACCTCGGTGTGGGTTCCAGAACCGAAGGGGAGGCGCCGACGGACAGGAAGCCGGAAGTATATATACCCCCGTAGATTGGGTAATTGGTTGTAAATAGACTACACCTGCGAGATGACGGATGCATCTGCGACGCGCATCCACGTCTCTTCGCTCGGCGCCCTGGAGCAGTGTTACCGCATTGCGCATGCGCATGGATCCGGAGTTCGGAATCAATGCTGCTAAGCTAAGCGCATGCGGCGGTGTTTAGAGGACAAGCGAATCTCAGGAACAGGTGGCTTACATAGCGAACTTTATCGCAAGCCTATGGCGCGCAATTCTTTGCTGTCTTATCACAGTTTCCATCCTCAGGCACTTAGAGACAACCTGCCAGTAGGCCAGTTCTTAAGAGTAAGGAGGAATTGTTCATCTAAGTCCCTGTATGAACAGCATGCACAAGACCTGACAGCTCAGCTCAGAGCAAGACACTACCCTAACCATCTCGTCCGGCGTGCATGCAAGAGAGCAGCTAACAATAACCGAGAGGCTCTCCTTGAGCCCAAGAGCACACAAACATCTACTGACCGTATCACCATGGTACATACGTTCAATACCTGTTCCAACGAAGTGAAAAAAACAATCCTTAAACACTGGAAGATACTTAATACAGCTATGGGTAATATTCCGCGTCCTCTGTGTCCCAGTCGAATGACTTTCCTTGCCTTTTTCGCGCCATTGGACAGTTGGGGCGATTAACCAGTAGGAGTTTAAAATCAAGTTTCTTGTGGGTGTGTTTACACTACAATAGATACATTGAGCATGACATTTATCATTGCCAAAAATGTTTTTCTCTGTATGTTTCATAGAGCGGGGCCTCTCTATCCGAGCCGTTGCCGGGTGAGGTGAGGCTTGACTCCCACACAGTGTTGGGTGAGTAGTTATCCTTTTTCAATATTATAGGATTCACTAGATTATCTGGTTTTTGACTCTTTTATAGTCATGAGATTGTCTGGCTCTCGCCGGAGTAGTCATTAGAAGTGTTTGTAGACCACTAGAATTTTGACTTTCACAACATGTTGATATTCACAATTGTATAATGGATGCAATATCAGTGTGTGTTTTCTTTCCGTTTTTTAGGAAAGGATTGTACTCTGCTTGGTTGCCAGACTTGAGACGGTAGGGTGGCTGACTAAGCCACATGACTAAAACTTACCATTCCAACCATGCTTTATAGCTTTCTCCTTTAAATTTTCTATAAATGAGAATTTAACTAGATGTTGCAGTAGCCTATTTTACAGCTTGGCCCTGACGAATGCCTGTAAAACAATACATGAAAGGCAGAAACATGTTGGCCTATTTATAGATGCTTCCTTGACAGTGATATTGTCACACTGTTGCCACATCTTTTTTAACCTGGCGTCCAGGGAGATACCAATAAATAATTTTGTCTACCCTGACCGCCATTTTAATTATGCACTTTTTTCTTGAGCACTGCACCCTATCAGTACCACTCGCAGTGAGGACTCATCTTCTTTCAGCATGGGAACTGTTGGCACCGAGCGAATACTACTGAGCTTGGCCAGATGAACACCTGCTGATAAGGTCCTAGATGACGAGGTTCCGCCAATTGGGTGGGCTGATAGGACTCTTTCATTTCTGATGGACCCTCACCGTTAGTTGTGATAGAAGTGTCGGTCAATTTATTGTGGTCACTTTCCTTCATTTGTTAAGACCTCCTAGTTTATTTCTTGTTATTCACGAAACATGAATAATGTCACTCACAAATTCCAAGCCTACTTCAGTATGGCAAAAGAGGTTAGAAGCGCTTGGAGGGACACATAAGAGGCGTTTTATAAACTTATTTTCCATAACTTGGATGTTATTGCAGGATTGAGTACCCCATACACCCGCACCGTATGTTACAACCGGGATGCATTTAGCTTTGTATAGGGATTTCAATTCTGCAACCTGCCTCTGCCCCAGTTTGCTGGAAAAACGAAAAATGGCTTCAACAGTTTGGGTAGCTTTTTGTACACGCGCTGACATTAACAGATCCCAATTTAGGGTTTTGTTGAATAAGTTCCCCAGATAGTTGAAATTATCAACTTTCTCAATGGTCAAGTCCCTTACCACAAGCCTTCAGGATTTAACCCCTTTCGGGCTGCAGACCATAGCAAAAGACTTGGCAAAGTTGACCCTTAGGTCTAACCCCTGCATGAAAGTCTCAAAAGCATTTAAGCAAGTTTGCATGCTATTTGCAGTTAGGGTCATTAAGACCGTGTCATCCGCATAGGATAACATCGGAATGCGTTTGCCATTTACCTGGGGGAAATCAGCACAACTTTCTAACAAAGACGCTTCCAAACCATTGGTATAGACCAGAAACAAAAAAGGGGCCAATATGCACCCCTGGCGGACACCCTTGGTTGATGGTATGGGCTTTGTCATCTCCCATGTAGGACCAAATCTGATCTTTACTGTAGTGGCAGCGTGGAGTCTGCAAAGTAATGTGACCAATGGCTCCTCGAACCCCATAGACTCCATTATTTGCCATAATTTTCCCCTGCAGACCGTATCAAAGGCACTGGATAAGTCCATGAAAGCCAGGTGGATACAACCACGCTTGGCTCTCATGTACTTACCCAAAATCAGCGCCAAATTTAGGCACTGCTCATTTGTGCCTTTACCCCGCCTAAACCCATATTGGGATGCGACGATGATTCCATTGGATTCGGCCCAAGTTTCTAAGCGAGCCAGAATCACTCTACCCATTAATTTTCAGGATGCGTCTATTAGCGATATTGGTCTATAACAACTAGGATCACATTTGTTGCCCTTTTTAAATATCGGGACCAATACCACTTCTTGCCATGAGGTCGGGATACGACCAACCACAACTGCTTTAAACTGAAGTAATAAGAGGGGTGCCCACACATCTGTGTTATATTTAAAAAGGTCCAGAGGCACTGCGTCCGGTCCTGGGGCTTTCACATTGGTGCCACCTCTTCCTGTTCACTTCCCAAATCGCCCTTTTTTATTGATTGATTGGTTCACATTCCATCCTACCCTCCCAGCCAATACCAAACACTTTCTCCCTCAAACCCCTCCTATTTTGTGCTAAGAGCCCAGCGTGAGAGGAGGGAGTGAAAACTGCAGAAAGAAACACAAACACGCATTGGAAAAGAAAAAAGGTCTGGCGTTTGCCACCAGCTTCACCAATGAAAGTGCCTCCGCGCCCTCGCTTACTCCTATGCAATAGCGTGTAACTTTTCTGCACGAATAGTTGCTGAAATTGTTCCTTGCTGCAATTGGACGGGCAGTCCACTTCCTGCCCATGTGGCTGTTTTTATTAACCATGTCTCTGCGCGTGCGCACTAGTCTCTTGCGGTGTCAATATGGCGCTGAAACTGGATGTCGGATTGTTTCCATGGAAAAAGCAAAAAAGAGGAAAAATAAAGCATTTCTCCTCTTTTCGCCATCTTAAAACCAAGATTTTCCTGGTCTTAAGTTCAGTGCCACCTATTATCGTCACCCGTGGCAGCATCAAATTCAATGGTTGTTGCGGTGGAACTCCCACCGCAACACCCACTGCATGCCTTCTTTCACGCTAAGTTTAGCGTGAAAGGGGCACTATTATCAAGGCAGCATTAAGCCACGTTAAGTGGTTTACTGCTGCCTTGCCTTGCTGCTTAATGCTGCCTTGATAATAGGGAGCTGGCCCTTTCGTCACCACAGCGTCACAAAAAGTGGCGTTGTGGTGGCAATACTGCTTGATAATATGCCCCCTAGTTTTTTAAGTGCATCGCGAAAGCCCTGATTCTCACATGAAAGTCCAAACAAAGAACTTTGGGAACTTTTCAAAGTCCTTGTGGGGAATGTACAAAGGTTGTGAATAGCCAACTTTACACCTCTGTTTCCCCCTGGCATTACTCTCAGACTAAGATCTAACCAAAGGTGGCTACGTCCAATGTCTGCACATCTACCCTCTGTATATGGCAGTAATCATAAAACACAATGTTTACAGAAACACGTAATGTCCGTTTTCTGGTGGTGCTAGCGTGGTGCCAGCACCCAGCCACCTCTGGTGCAAATAAGCCACACGACAAGGCAGTGCAGAGCCATATCATAGCACAAACACGTCACCGAAGCACACACAATGAAGTTTTCATTCCTCATCCTCTTCCTCCTCTAGTTCCCAGTTGTTGGTATGTAACTCCAGTCCACACATGAACAGTACAGTGTTCTTCAAGTACATCATTGTTCAACGAAGAAGCAGCCGACACGTGTTTCGTGTTCCTGGACTTTTTCAAGGTTTAGTTGACGTCCAGATATTCAAAACGTATTATAACCTCATCAAGATCGAATGCATGGATTTATCAGTGCTGTTGTGCCGGTAAACAAAGAATGTCGTTATGCGACCCTCCCGGTGGGAATTGTATCCCCCTTCAAGCCTATGAGCTTAAAACCGGTTGTTCCAATTACTTAATTTCCAATATAGGCAGAATCCACCGGTACGTGGATTGCAGGACCCTGAAAGGCCTGCAGCGCTCCGTAAATGGATCCAAAACACTACCTTACTCAGACTTTCCTTCCGCTTGCTATATTGTCAGCTGCCAAGAGGAAGCTTCAGGTCTAGCAGGAAATGAGTTCCTTCTTGAGTGACATTCCCGGCTAGGTCAGAACTGGACCTCCGGTTGCCAAGCTACTGGTTTTGCAAGGCGAGGACCAGGACCTGCTACTCTAGATGTAAGAGGCAATAATTGTGGAATTGTGGAACTTGTCGGGGGCTTCGGAAAATAATTCAGAAGAGTAGGCCATGACCTAGAGACTCCAGCCTGAGGTGTTCAGGAACTCTGGGGTTCTTGAAGTCTGCCCCACCACTGGCAGACCTGGGAGCAAAAGCACCCTAACTTACACCTCCCCGGCAATCCACTGAACTAACACAATCAAACGTTTGTGGCAATTCACAGTGAGATGTCTTGGTATGAAGCTTTTGCAAGAAAGGAGGATAATCTGTTCATTTGCAACACAAATATTTCCATGTATTAGCAAAATAGTCAAGGGCGATACATATAGTTTTTCCAGGAGAAATATTAGTTCTGGGGGGGCACTAGAAATGTGTCATGTTTATGGCTTTTATTTGACATTCCACATTAGCTGAAGTTGTTGTCATGTGTGGTGCTGCCTTCACAACCGGTTCACAAAGATTTTTTCCATTTATTGTCAGTAAAGTTCATTACACTAGTCCAATCGTTCCACGTCAAATCCTTCAAACTGAGCTCACAAATTCACCATGGAGACAAGCACATCTGCCTTGGGGATAAGCACATCTGTCTTGGGGACAAGCACATCTGCCTTGGGGACAAGCACATCTGCCTTGGAGACAAGCACATCTGCCCTGGAGACAAGCACATCTGCCTTGGAGACAAGCACATTTGACTTGGAGACAAGCACATTTGACTTGGAGACAAGCACATCTGCCTTGGAGACGCATATATATCTTGGAGACAACCACATCTACCTTAGAGACAAGCACATCTGCCCTGGAGACAAGCACATTTGACTTTGAGACAAGCACATTTGACTTGGAGACAAGCACATCTGCCTTGGAGACGCATATCTATCTTGGAGACAACCACATCTACGTTAGAGACAAGAACATCTGCCTTGGAGACAAGCACATGTGCCTTGGAGACACACATCTAGCTTGGAGACAAGCACATCTGCCTTAGAGACAAGCACATCTGCCTTGGAGACAAGCACATGTGCCTTGGAGACACACATCTAGCTTGGAGACACACATCTGCCTTGGAGACAAGCACATCTGCCCTGGAGACAAGCATGTCTACTTTGGAGACAAGCACATCTGCCTTGGAGACGCATATCTATCTTGGAGACAACCACATCTACCTTAGAGACAAGCACATCTGCCTTGGAGACAAGCACATGTGCCTTGGAGACACACATCTAGCTTGGAGACAAGCACATCTGCCTTAGAGACAAGCACATCTGCCTTGGAGACAAGCACATGTGCCTTGGAGACACACATCTAGCTTGGAGACACACATCTGCCTTGGAGACAAGCACATCTGCCTTGGAGACAATCACATCGCCCTGGAGACAAGCATGTCTACTTTGGAGACAAGCACATCTACATTGGAGACGAGGACAGCTGCCTTGGAGACAAGCACATCTGCCTTGGAGACAAGCACATCTACTTTGGAGACAAGCGCATCTGCCTTGGAGACAAGCATGTCTACCTTGGAGACAAGAACATCTACATTGGAGACGAGCACATCTACCTTGGAGACAAGCACATCTGCCTTGGAGACAAGCACAGCTGCCTTGGAGACAAGCACATTTGCCTTGGAGACAAGCACAATCGCCTTGGAGACAAGCACATCTGCCTTGGAGACAAGCACATCTGCCTTGGAGACAAGCACATCTGCCTTGGAGACAAGCACATCTGCCTTGGAGACAAGCACATCTGCCTTGGAGACAAGCACATCTGCCTTGGAGACAAGCACATCTTCCTTGGAGACAAGCACATCTGCCTTGGAGACAAGCACATCTGCATTGGACACAAGCATATCTACCTCAGAGACAAGCACATCTGCCTTGGAGACACATCTACCTTGGAGACAGGAACATCTACATTGGAGACAAGCACATCTGCCTTGGAGACAAGCCAATCTGCCTTGGAAACAAGCACATCTACCTTGGAGACAAGCACATCTACCTTAGAAACATGACCATCTGTTGGCTAATTCTTTTTTAATTTCCTTGTCTTACTGTCAGACCCAACCCATACCTGCTTCTCGGCTGTCATGTCTCTAGTGCAGACCCTGGGCCTGGATGTGGTGGTGTCCATGTCAGGGGCATGTAAGGGGGTTTACGGCTTGATGCCTCAATGAGTGGGGTGTGTGAATTAGCTCTGCCAACCAGGACAGGTGTATCTTTTCAATTAGAAACAGAAGCAAATTCAAAGATGTTCAAGATGCATGTACCAAGATGGCCGCCAGGATGAGACGCCTTCCACAGAGCACCTCCAGGTAAACTATGACAACATTGCAGGTCTAAGGGCTTGCTTTGCTGCTGTGTAGTTGGTAGCTAGCTGCTTTTGGGTTCTTGCACCTCTCTTGTTTTAGTCCTTTGCCCTTACGATGTTTGACCTCTTCTGCAATGTTTTGGTCCTGCTGAATTACCCTTTTCTGTTATCCCTTTTGCGGTATCCTGTTCTACTGCTGAAATTCTTCCTGGAGTTCCCTGGACTCTGGGCTTCACAATATGTCTCAGTTGTCCAGTAAGACTGAGCCAGCATTGCTGGCACTAGCTAAAACTTACCATATGTAATAAAAATGTAGAATGGCGCCCCAGATATTTGGTACTGACAGTAAGTGACCTTCTGTCCAAGAGACTATTATTCCCCTGTCTGGATCTTCATTAACTTGAAATGGAAGTGTGACCCCCAAAAGGTCAGCATTACTACCAGTCTCAGACATACTCAGAGGGGAGGCGCTGCGTTTTCCCATGACAAAGAGTAAACAGAGCCAGAAAAAGGCACCTTCCAATGCAGGCAAATGTTGTCACTGTCCCAATGTAAAGCATATGGAGGAAGTCTTTCAGGAAAAAAGGGGAATTGGGAAATAAATCAGAATAGCCAATACCTCAATTCAGATGAAAATCAGACATTTTGCAAACAAATGCTGAGCAACAGCGAAGTACCAACTCCTTCAACAATGACAACTGGCAAAGTCCATCGGTCTCGACTTCTGGACTTGTTGGATTTGCCGATGCTTTTTGCTGATGCTGCACAGCATTGGTGAAAAGCACAATCCTTTTTCCAGATGCTGTTTAGCACTGGCAAAAAAGAACAAACAAGCATTTGCAATGCAATAGGTCTCTCATTCACATGGGTTGAAGCGATAGGCATTGTAAATGACAATGCCTATAGCTTCAACTTGCGTAAATGCGAGACCTATTGCATTGCAAATGTTCCTTTAAGTTTAAAACTGAGCGTGGCGCTGCTTCAAGGTCACCGCGCTCGGTTTCTTTTTCTTTTTTTACTTTAACACTGATCGCGGTGTCCTTGAAGCGGGCGCCGTGCTCAGTGTTAAAGTTAAAAAAAAATAACAAACCAAGCTCGTTGTCCATGAAGCAGCGCCACGATCAGTGTTAAAGTTTAAAAAAAATAAACAAACAGAGTGCGTTGTTCCTGGAGGGAGGACCGATTTCTCTGAAAGTAAAAAAAAATTACATGTAAACTGAGCGCGGTGTCCCCAAAGCGGGCGTCGCGCTCTGCATGCACATACAACCAAAAAAACAGCCGCTATTGTCAATAAAGTAAATAGTGCTTACCCACTATATAAAGCATGCTGTGTAACCAGCAAAGTAAAAGGCCCAGTTCTTATGGGCAGCAACAAATGGAGACAGGGCGGTACAAAGGCGGGACTTAGAAGCCTCATAATGAATCGGAAGCCAGCATTTACCAAGGACAATGGCACCAGTCAATTACAAATTTGGGGGGAGAGTGGGAGAGGCTTCCACAGCATACCCTACTACAGCATGCCTCGCAGAGCGAGCAGCGCATGTGCGCTGCACCACTAGGCTCAAGGCGCGATGATGCAGATGCTTCTGGCAGTCACAACATTCTGCAGACATGTGCATGTGTCACCATGTATGTGCGCACCTACAGAATTACGTGTGTCTCATTTTCTTTTTTTTATTGAACGATCAAAGATGGTGGCACCACTTAAATCGATCATTAAAAAAAAAATTTAGTATGCAAAAGCTCTTTTACTTGAATCAGGGTGATCAGCAGCAAATGGCAGCTGCCAGGCCCTCAAAATAAAGGGCCAACAATTGTCAATGTACAATTTTAGTAAAAATCAAAATCTTTTGGCTAACACCAAACCAATATACTATATCCCAAAAACAAGCAGTGGAAGAATACAAGTCAGCCAAACCAAAGGATGGTAAAGAGGCTATTCTGCAAAGGAGGGACATAGACGAGATATAACAAGGAGATCCATCAAATAAGAAGCAAGGGAATAAGAGTGACAATAAAGCCAGCCAATGGCAAGCAATTGGCAGGTTCTGGGCCCACTGCAAGTTCATGGTAAGACAGGTCATTTGACTCCAGACCACCTGCGCAGTCTCGTAGGTGAGACCTGAAAATCTGACACCCTTCACGGAACAAAGCAGAAACAAATTCCACCAATCTACTTTACAGAGCGATCAGTATCAGGAATAACATATTTTACAACCTTAAAATTAAAAAAAACGACTTCTGATGGCTTAAAAGCACAGGCTTAAAGCACTTTCATGGCAAGCTGCTGGTTCTGTCTGTCCTGGAGGCATTGGCCAAGGGCAAAAACATGAGATGCTTAAGGTAACATTTTCCGCTGCGCTTCTTTGTCGAGAGCAGCGTTCATGCGCACTTCTCGGTGCTGTCAAACCAAAAAACATAACTTTTGATAATGAATGTATTAGAGGGAAAATAGTCAGATCTTTAGAATTTCCCAGTCTGCCAAATTTTAGTAAGCAGCTGTATCAGGACAGGACTCCATGTTTTAGCTCTGGCCACCACAAATGCCTTGTAACCAAATCTGATGGTTTTGCTTCAAGGCTGATGGAGCGCAGAGGGCGGCTAGAGTAGTACCAGGTAAATGTAGTCACCATGAAGTCTGGATACTTTTGATCAATAGCTCGTCTGGTTTTGACCAACAGTCGCTTATGGACGGCAGCCAGTGATACTGGTCGATAGCAGACACATGCTCCCTTCTTGAAAGACTAAGTGAACTGCAATATTTTGTACTAATTGCAGATGAAGAATTGCTTTCCAGGATGGTTCAATAAAGAGTTTTCATAGTTCAGGCAAGGAGAGCACCTACGTCTAGAATATGTAATCAATGCTCAATATAGAGCAGGATTTTCTTTCAAAAGTTTCAATTGAAAAGCTAGCGAGCATTCAAAGGGAGGCTCAGGCATGCAGAAATGACCTGTTGGTAATGCAATTCCCTTTCCCACATTATGCTGTGCACAAACTATACCATTTTTACAAACATTTGTAGCCACCTTTCTGACTATTTTGTTTTCCCATATTCTTGAACTTGTGTTTACTATTCTTAAAACGTTGGTCGCCTTGGCATGTATCCTGAGATTGTAGTCACTACAGATGTCAGGATGCACATAGATGAATGGGACACATTGCATTTGCATATAAGTTGGCACATTTTTGCAGAATTTAATCTTAACAGTTGTCTGTCATACTCCATCAAATCAATGCGAGGTTGCGTGACTACGTATGATTTGTCTGACAATGATGCACCCCATGGGATCCTTCTAGGTATAGTCGGTGTACACATAAAAGTGGCCTCCTGCTTGGGGTAAACAGTGACATACTCAATGGGCCTTGGAAACCCTGACTACAGTCCACAGTAAAAGCAGAGAACCATGCATCAGAAACTTAAGAACTTCCCTTGGATAGCAAGACACGGGGAGAATATTCAAGGATTACAGGAAGATTCCAATATGGCTCAGATGAACATATGGTGTCAGTGCCGCCAGACACTTGGACTAATGCACTGCAATGGCTTTCTTTCTAGATAACCCCCTTCACCATCAGGTGAACCATGCACTCTCCAGAATGACAACTCTGAGCGCCAGATCACCTGCAACAGGAGTAGAGGCCAACACGCAGGGAGCGGACTAAGAGGAAGTACCCACATGGGTATCCGGACAACTTCCTGAAGAGCTGGGTCTGTGGTATTGTCCAATAGGATGGAACTGCCAGGTTAACCATAACCAGTACCAGATTAATACTGCTGGTACTGGAGATGCCTCTGGGAAGCAGGACACAGACAGAACACCCACCCCAAGCCATTGATAAAGGACCCCAAACATCTCACATCTGGGATGAGAAGACAGGGTTGGGACTGTCGCCGCAACAAAAATACGATCACAAAAGTGTCTACTAAATGTATAAATCTACAGATTTTTGTATCACTTTCATTACATTTTCTAGAGCGCCTTTTATCTAGGTTGCCCAGTATAGTATAGTAATCTTTGTTGAGTGAAAACTTTGTTTACCCTAGGACCAACAGTGTTCTAAGCCCACCATTAACTAAAACCAACCTTATAATCTATAATCCTAATTTAGCGACAACAAAAAAATTATGAAAGGAGACATATGTCCCCTGGAAAAATAACTGACAAATACTAAAACGACACAGACCTTCCTGCTCCATACAATAAAATATATGAGGCAGATTTCAAATTAGGAGACATTTCCAAATGTAGCATTCGTGACAGGTCTTTTTTGGTGCATGATCTACTAAATGGAATCCTTTGCCATGGGCTTAAAAATAACTGAAAATGACCTCTGTTTTCACAAGAAAAGTGGTGACTTTTTGCACACTGTTATGGAAGCCGATGTTCTTTCGCCCAACCCCAAGAGTAAAAAGAGGATGCTCAAAAAAGAACGGAAAAACTAAAATAAACAACACAATCATTGGCAAATTGACAAATCAATCTCAGGCAATTGGCCAAGCAATCTTGCCTTTAAAAGCTAAGCAGACCTACTGGCTTTGTGAATGCTTTTTTTCTGATGATCCACTTCTGCAAAAAGATTTTCAAAATGCTTCGTTTCTAATACTGAACAGCATCAGCAAAAAAAAAAAAAAATGTGATGTTGTGTATGCTTACGAGTCATCACCCATGCATTAGTTGGAATCATGATGCGACGACAGCCCACGGTGATCAAGTACATGGATACATGTGTCACCATTTCAAGATGGTGGACGCCTAATTTGACGTGGTAAAAAAATATATATCTGTGTGCAAGCTGGAGTGGACAACCCTCCTGTTTTTGCAGGCTTGTCCCACATTGGGTGGTCTGATACTTTGCCCACACTCGACTGGTTTGGAACCCCAAATGTCCTGCTTTTTGATGTTCACAGCGACTGCCTGATGGGACGCCTCGCACAGCCTGCTGGGGTTGTCCATATCTCAGTAGCTTAGCCCTATGTGAACGGGGAAAGAGGTACCTGTCTGTGGCTGGGGGGTCCTGCACAATGCAGGCTCATTGGCTAATGGGGAATGTGAAGTTCTTGCAGTTCAACAACTCTGAATGTGTGAATGAATGAAAATGCTGCTGGGGACATATGCTGGAAATAATCCTTTGGTGTTTATTTCTGACATTAAGCCTCCTCCAGGTGCACACATATTGTAAGATCAGGGGACAGAGACCCGGAGAGTAAGCTCAAGATCAAACAATTTGGTACAGTTGGAGAACCGGGAATGTAATGAAGTACTGCTTGTTCCAAATGCTATTTATTAGTTTACCGCCATATTACATTTGGGCGAACAGAACAAGAGAATGGGCATTGTCTATCCACACACCTTAACATAATATCTAATCTAGATGTTTCTTTTTTTACCACAAATTTACTAGCAGCTTTTAGATTGAATCTAAATATTCCCACCAATGGACACAAAATGGGGGCAGGGGAATAAGCTCACAAGTTTGTTGCCCAAGAGCACATGTTTTATCCACATTGGAAGGCCGGGATTAGAAACCATGTCTCCTGGTTCTTTGGGTTCCAATTAGCCCGCTAGACCTCAAGTGGGACTGCAGTGATTCTGATGGAAAGACAAATAGTCTTTATTTCTATGTAAATGTAACTTTATTCTGGACTTTTCCACATTTATTAATCAGTGTTTATTTCCAGCACATTTGGGCAAATTGTCAAACCCCGGATTGGATGTTAAGTCTAATAGTGGTGTCTGTGCACCCAAGTGCATTGCCCACCATGTGAGGGGTCCTGTCAGGGTGTTTTCTGTAGCATTCACCAACTCAATTGTGCATTTTTAGAAGCCTCACGCCACCAATAGTATTATAGAATGAGAAAAGGCCGAAGTAGATTGTGAAATTGAGACAAGGAGATGACCGGCCCAGAGATCCTGATTCTGGATATGAATCCCTAAGGTTTTCGGAGGAACCTTTGCTCAAGGCTCTGGACCTTAACGGCCTTAAGTAAGCAAGTGAGGGAAGGGTTGTGAGCAGGTGTTTCTCCATTTCAATAGAATGTATGTTATTTGAACCGAGGAATTACTTCTGGACCCAACTTGAGACGACTGACTTCTTGATTACCAAATATTTGATTTTAAAATGCCTCATCATTAATTTAAATATGTATGGACTTATCGTTGATCCTAAGATGTGGGAACATTATGACTAGCCTTGAGAAAGCCCTGGCTCTAATAGCCATATGGGGCGAAACATGTGTCGGCTGCTCGCTCTTCCCAAAACATTTGTCTAATGAAAATTACAAGTGAAATGGATTAAATAAAATGTTGGATAAAAAGAACTTTTTTCACTCAAATTACTCAGGATTTATGAGTGTCATTTGAATAAGGAACTATCCTTCAAATAACATACATTATATTGAAAATGAGGAACACCTGCGCACAACCCTTCCCTCAGAAGTAGATTTTGAGAAGTTTTCTATAGGTCCCGGGTCACTGGGTGGGTAGAGAGCAGTATCCTTTGCAGATACTGGTGCTTGCGACCTTAAGGCTATTTCATTCTATCTGGGTGATGGAATTAATTAATCATTGCCCTTCAAAGGTGCCAATAGTGAACAATCAAGGCTCACTCCAGGATGAGGTAAAGGTGTTGTACCTCAAATAAAGAATGACACAGTAACCAGACACAATATAATTAATATCAGGTTTGCTTGTTATTTCTTCAGGAGCTCAATTTAAGGGAGGAGGTTATAGAATTAAACCCTAAAAATGCGCCCCGGGGCTCATAATCCCTACTGCTGACCCACAAACCTCTCCTGATGTGTCCTTGCATGGAAAATGTCTGCAGAATCATAATGGAAACCTGGCCAGCTCGGCGGAAGCTCCTGTTAAGAAGAAGCAGCCCTACAGCAAAGTGCAGCTACTGGGCCCTCCAAGAAAATTAAAAAAAGAAAAAAGAGAATGTTAAGAACTGCACCAAGGATCAAACGAAAAGCAATAATATTTGCGTTACAAATACACGATAAACGGCGCAATAACACTGTAAAAATAAATGAAAAGTCATGGTAATACAAATACCCTCAAAGAAAAATATTGGAAAACATAATACATTAAAATTCAGAGGAAATTCAAAAACCTGAAAAATAAACAAAAACGGACCTTTCATAAAGTAGTCTGGAATCTATCCACGCCTTAAAGCTGACTACCCTCAATTTTTTCTATTTTTTTTTTTTTTTGGCAGTTTTAGCTTGAACTCAACCAGAAGGTATCAGAGCCCTTTACATAGCATTACAGAATGTTATCTTCATTTTTGGACATGGGGAGATTAAGTGACTAGCCCAGTATCACAGGATGTTTGGGCCTCCACCGGATTCGAACCCGGTTCACCAGCTGCAAAGTCGGCACCCCTAGCCGTTTAGCCACACCCTCTCCCATGTTGAGATACAAGGTAAGGTTTGTCCCGGCGACTATTTTACCTTATGTTGTTCATATATCAATATCTAGAACGACCTGGAAGCTGCATTCCATTTTGCCCGATGACGTCACGCGTGACGCTAGTGGGTAGAGGCGGTACACCCCGCAGGACAGTCCTCACTTGCACTGACCCCCTCCACGGCCTTTCATTATTCCTGGCAGGGGCAGATTATGAAAACAAACCCCAGAACGGCGCCCACCCCGGCCTGAGAGCCGCTGCCCGTTATTTATTATGCCAGTTATGTGACTTTCAGGCACGGCCTGTGCTTTGCTCGGGGGTAAATTGCTGGCATTCCACGGGCGTGCTTTCACCTACGCGCTTGAACCCTGGACGGCAGTCTGTCGGAGGGGGCACACGTGCAAACCCTGCACGCGGCTGTGGGCGTGCACCGGGCCCGGAGCTCCCTGGGACGTGCAAGCGAATATTATATCTATCAGTGGAACCCATTAGGGCGCACTGGAGGAATTCGGAAGCAGGACAAAGCGCCATTGTTCGCAGGGAGAGATGGGAAGTTTAGCAAGCAGCTCAGTGGGTCAAGGTAGCTGCTGCCGAGGTATGCATCATACTAATCATAAACAAAGTGGGAGCAGAAAGAGAAACTCTGGTCAACTCCGACAGCCAACCACCTCTAACTCTTCTCTTTGTGCACCCAAGGCCCCTTGCTTCAAAATACACAACGATCTTACAGCAAAGGAACTGATATATTTATAATCAGGAGAAACCATACAATGCAATGGTAATTCAAACACACGTAGAACAAGAATAACATTCTGCCCCACCAAAAACATATACAAATAAAACACAGAACCAACAAGCATGGGCAAAACTAATAGTACTGGCCTCGACAAGCATAGACTGCATTTAAGTATTTATGTGCTTTATTTATGGAAGACAAGTGAGATGCAAAAACAAACAAAAATGGCAAGCATATTAAAGCATATTAAAAAAAAAGAAGCCCCAAATCCCATGCGCCCAAATCCTGTCCCAATAGTGCACTCCGTTTCAATGTGCTATGGTCACGTGATCAGGAGAAACATGTCATCACTCAGTGCAAGACAGGCAGTGGATGGAATGGGTTGAATGCCTGCCCTATGCTGTGTGCTGCGGTGCACGGAAGCAACACTTGAAAGTCAGATGAAATGACAAGAGAATGAAGAGGGCTGACCCAACGTGCATGCATGTTTGTATATATGTATTTTTAATGTTTTTAAAATATATTTTTTTAAACACACACACACACACACACAAGGCTGGCTTGGCAGCAGAAGCTGTCTCCAGGCCAAACCTAAAACTATTCCCCTATAACTTCTGTTGCACCCCTTGAAAACCTCAGAATGGGAGGCAGGGCACTGGCTGTGAAGGAAGTCCCTGTCCCTTCCTTCAGAACAAGACCCCCCTCGTCGTTCCAAACATAACTCAAATCTTAGCTCCTCGAAGAGTAATTGTTTAAACTGCTGCTCTCCGCAGCGGTGTGCGAAATCGCATCTTTTATCTTTGCAGGTTTTGTAGAATTTTGAACACATTATGCGCATTTATGTGAAACTATGTATTAAGTGCCAAGTGCGGTTTGCCAGCATTTCACCTTAATGTGTTCATACGTTAAGCACAAAATCTCACAAAGAATCCGAGGAAGAGACTGGTTGGAGAAGAAAATGTTTCTCAGTTAGATCTTTATCTGTTCCCCCGAGGCAAAAACACAAATTCCATAATGCTAAATTCCACATTTCAGGCACTTGGAAAATGTTACCGGCATTTTTAAAATTTCACTCAACAGGCCTCTATGGTTAGTCAGTGCAAAGAAGCTGCTGAGGGAATGTGTGCTTGAGCAATACAAAAAATAAATAAACTAAAAATAAAGTAAATTTCGATGCTCTTAAAAACAAAGGGAATTGGTTTTGCAGAGCACAAGTTACTAGTACTGATGAAATGCATTTATATCCTTCCAACTTACATTCCGTGTACTCTTGGACACTTTCTTATTCTCTCGGCCCCATTAGCCCCAAAAAGACTAAAGGTTGGTCACGTGCTAAAATACAAAAATTACAGTGGCCAAGAGCCCAGGGAGGTCAGTATTCGAGTTGACGCCCACCTAAATGCTATTTTAAAAAAAAAAGTTAAAATATGTTAAATCTCAATTATATTAGTGTTCCTGGTGAAATCCTAAGGGACGGATACAGCTTCGCCCGCTTTAAAATGACGTTTAACTTTAGATGCTCTGCAAGAACTTTCAGTTTCATCCACCTATGGCAAACCTGCCTCTCTCATGGCCAGATCTTGCAATACTGAATATATAGATGTGATGCATGTGTGCATTAGCATGTAACTTTTTGTGTTTCTCTATTTATTTATTTATTTGTCGGTTTTATAATGCGCATAGCTGCTCCAGCAACGGGGCGTCCCAGCGCAGACCGCAGACTCCAAGACACGAACTAGAGAACAGAGAGGTTTAAGCCGGAAAAAGCCAGGTCTTTATGGCTCTATGATGAAGATATTGTCACTATTAAATTAACTCTACTCCAATCAATTTTCTGTATATTTCATCTGGTTTCATATTCAAGGAGTGACACTACCTGCAGTTCGCACCTGTCTATGCAGTAAGACCTGTCCAGAAACATCCCACAAGCCCCCTCTAAGGCTGGGTATTGAATGCAGAGATTCCGCCATACTTGCCACATTTCTGTGCTTGAAAGCTTTGTTTGCGAGGCGAAACTGTCAATCCGGAATGGGGCTCCTTGCAAATATTATGTTCTACATACAAAAGATGAATTAAGAAACGCAAAGGCCATTAAGAATCAGGCCCTCTGTACATTCTCAAGTGAAGGTGCGCATTTATCACCACACGATATTAAATCCACCAGGCGTGGAAGTGAACCAGGACCTCCCTCCCTCTTTTGTAATCATCCATACCTCTGTTTCACCATTTTCTTCAATATCTTGGGCTTCTAAAGCTTGTGCAGACCGGCATTTTTCCATAAGCCTACATGGCTCTTCACAATCCTTCGAACTCCCAGTCACAATTTATACTTCTGGCATTTGCCATGAAAAATAACATATTTTAATTTTAGATGCCAATATTCTACAAGATGTTGGCAATGGCTGGATGACCCCACCGCTAAGAGGTGCAGCACCAATGTAAGAGTCCAGCCCATGGCCAACAATCTGCTCTTGGAAAACTCATGGAGGATGCAGTCTCAAACCCACTCCAAAGTCATGTTAGTCTCTGAGTGACAGACGGTGGTCATGATAGAAACATCTCTTCAGGGAGCCCGTGATCATCTGATAAGGGTGCGTCATTCCATTGGTGATGCCCGAGTCCCTGCCCGCTGCCCACCTGTGTACGCAATCTTCAGTCTTAATGTACAACTCTATGTGTCTCTCAACTAGGACCAACCTGATTCTTCACTGGAAGAAGCTAATTTCTAATTTCTAATTTAAAATATTTCTAGAGCGCAGCGTACACCTTGCGGTTTCTTGGCGCTAGGGGGTTCGGCAACTGAGGGAAAAAACCAGAAAGAGAGATAAGAGGAGATATAAGAGGGTTTAAGTGGGGAAGGCCTGGCTGAAGAGGAACGTTTTCAGATCTCTACGAAAGGGGAGATACTGAGTGGCAGAGCGGAGGTGGTCAGGGAGTGAGTTCCAAAAAGTTGGGGCCAGGTTGGAAAAGTTGGCCCGCCCCACTTTTTGCGTGTGAAGCGAGAGATCTGAAGGAGGGACTTGGAGGAAGACCGAAGTTCTCTTGCAGGTACATAAGGATTGATTAATGAAGAGATGAAAGCGGGGGCAGTGCCCTGTCGGGCCTGGAAGACCATTCAGCCGATCTTAAAGAGGGAACGTTCTTTTACAGGGAGCCAGTGAAGCTCCCTGAGAAGGGGGGTGGAATGGTGATAACGAGGGAGGCCGTATACCAGCCGGGCTGCCTGGTTCTGGATAGTCTGGAGTCTACGCAAGATGTACGCGGGGATGCCATGGTAAAGAGCGTTTGCGTAGTCCAGTCGCGATATCACCAGTGCGGCCATGATGATCTTAAGTGCCTGGGGGGAAAAGAAGCGGGAAACAGTGCGGATAGTGCGGAGAGTGAGGAAACAGGAGGATACCACGGAACTAATTTGTGAAAGGAGGGTGAGCTGGTTGTTGATTTTCACACCAAGTGTTTTGACCGTGGTGGAGGGGGTCGGTGCGGGACCAAGAGAGGGGGGCCAGAAGAGAGAGCTGTAGTTTCTTTTCCATTTCTATTACCAACTAGGATTTTCAATGGTGTGTGCCCTGCTTTCTGAGAACCTGGCATCCAGTGCTTATAACTCTGTTGCTTAACCTATAACTCCACCTCACTCATAATCCATAGTCAATGTGCCAATGTACTATAATGTTATTATGAAGATGCATTTTCTTGTGTAGGCAAATATTATCGTTGTGTGTGTTATGGCTTATTTGGGTTTCTTTTCAAAGCAGGTTATGCAACACTTTTGCGTTCCTTCGTGTCATAACCGAAGTCAAATGAGGCACTAAAAATAAAGCAAAAATAATATCTTGAACGGGAGATGCAAAAATTGCAGAAATCGATTGTGTGGTCGGAGCTCAATGGGTTCGATGACAGTGTGCAGTCTCTGCACGCCAGTAGCCCAGACAGCTGGACTTCAGGAATCCACTTTTGTGACAACATATCATTGTTATGTTGGTAAGGGCTTGTTTAGGTTTATTTTGCAAGAAGGCAAGGCTACATTTCAAACAGAGCAAGCAGCAAGGAATGTTTACTGAGTATGCATTATATGCAGTGCTTAATTTATAATAAAAAAATGAGTGTTGGGTCCCTCGTCAGGAGGCCGCTGCAGCTTACAATACCCATTGCTAGTGCCGCCAATGACACAAAGCAACACAAACACTAACCCCCACCGTACAAGTGTGACAATTCATACTATTCCAGCCCCTCCCTCCACCCCAAAGCCATAACAATGGCTTGGACAGCAGATATTAGTAATTTTAATGTATATTGAACTAATAAACAACTTTTGTGTTCATCTCTATTTTAGAAAGACAGCGCCACCATGAGGCAAGAAATCATAAGTGCCAGTGTTGACAATTAAGTGCCGGTGCTGAGCACTGGAAACCACCGGCTCATATTAAGCACTGATCGTATGCACATACTTCATAGTCCCAGTGACCAACCAAGAGCAGAGACAATTCACCACTTTCAAATGTAAGTTTGCAAACATGATTGACATCTTCAGTCTATCTCCAGAGCATTATTAACTGTGGGGCATCCCATCCTTACCCTCTGAGGTAGTCCGAGTCCCTTCCACCTCTGCACGACCCACAGCAGGGTAAAACTTGATACTCAGTGCAACACAGTGCTGAATCTTACAAGTGGGCTGTGGAGATGAACGTAGCTGGGAGCTTCAAATAAGTATTTGTTCCCATCGGCTCATTGTTTCGTATGAGAGACGTGTGCCTCGCCAAACTGCAGAACAATACCACAGACAAGTCGGTGTACCCTCAAAGTTTATTTTTAAAAATATGTGATACTAGCATGCCAGGAGACTTAAGGCTCCCACAATTGTTGTCTGTTTTATGCTTTGTGCTCTATTGTGTCCGACTCAACCTTCACGCCCCATCCCATCAGCTAGGCCTTGGCTCTTTGTCCGCTTAAAGCCACACAGCAGTCAAGCAGGCCAGTTTTCTACCACAGGCTAATTACATAATTTCCTGGTAAGTGAGGAACACGTGCGGACCCACTTTTCATACAGTTGGGTTGTCTCTACAACTTCAAGGTCTGTGAGAAAGTCTGACACCCACCATGCTGGAAGAAACTTGACAGGATGGCCACAGCCAACCACAACATGGTCGGGGGAGGCGGAAGTCTGAGACTGAAAAAGTAATTCCTAGCTCCCAAAAACATGTGCCTGTACCCACTTCCTGAAATCACCTGCACAAATTAAGCTTTGCCTCCGGATCAGCACTGCCTGAACAATACTGCCTCCTGCACATCAAAGCACATGTGCATGGGGTGACGTCTGGTTGCTTTATCCCAATACCCCATTAAGGCCAAGAGACACTTTCTGGTCAGTTAAATAAAACTTATAACTTGAGGCACTGCAATTATGCAATTTTACGGCTTCTGCATTTTCTACATATTTAAGGATTTGCTGTATTTGCTTCACAATCCATCATCTGCTGCAGAATCTGCAGATTTTAACAAAACAAAGTTTCTAATTCAAAAGTTACTGAAAATTCTTGCGACACGTGTTGCGGCTCACTTAAAGGGCCTTTGTAAAGGTTGACTAGGCTTTGGTTGCTTATTGCTTTATTTGAGTGCTAAACTGGTAGTAATAAATAGAGGTGAGGTGAGCGCAACTCCCAAAATTTCACTCCACTGAGTTACTTAAACACTCCATGTGATTCTGCGACATTCCACTAATGGGCAGAAAAAATACATGGCGCTGCTCACGCTGCGATTTAGCGCTGGTGCACATTCAGCACTGAAAAATCAGTGTGAACCACTACATGTGGCGCACAAGAGCCATTCGAGTGGATTTTGCTGCCGCTCGATTAGAAAACCTTCATGAGAAGTGGCCCTCTGATAACGACCGCTTCCACAACCACTCGCATTAGAAAATCACACCTGAAAGGCTTCCTAGCGCCTGAAGATCGCACTAGGAATCGCCAAACCTTGCCTGCGCTCGCCAGCTCGCTTGCTTGAGTCTCGCGTTGTTCCCGTTGTCATTGCGATGCTCAAGTGGGAAGAAAATTCCTCCACGCGGCAATTGGTGGAATTTGGCCAGAACGCTGCGTTAAAAGAGTACTGCAGACTTGCCAAATCCTCCAATTTCGCGAGCGGAATTAAAAATGCCACGACGTCCTAGTAATGAAGGGAAACCTTTGCCCAGACAGCTTTAACTTGTGAAAAAATGACAAAATAAGGAAGTGATATTATCATAAAAGGTGCACATTATGCCACATCATTTAGTCACCCCAGCCACATTATTTGGTCCTCCGTTGTCGCATAAATCCAGTCGCGACTGTTCATGGATCACCTGTGTTGTGTCGCCCTGAGATATGGTCTGACAGCAACGAGAGCCACAAGTGCCCCGGGGGCACCCGCGCCTCAACTATTTTTTTTTTTAAATAAATGAAGGTAAACAAACCAATTCCTGTGGCCAAGAAGTGCAGCAACTATTGGTATGTGGCTCAACCTGCGAGGCAGAGCACATACGACAACAAATGGCACACAGCAGAGGCTCCAGTGCAAACGCACGGGGCGCTCTCTGTCCCCGCCCCATGTGCCGTGTCTTCAACGAGTCCGAGATCTAAACAAGGAAGGTTATCGTCTCTTTCTTTGCATTCCCTCTGCCAGGTTAGTGCTTTGAACAGTATCTATGTGGTATGCAGCGCTCTCCAGAAACCCTTACAATAATAAACACAATACATTGAACGAAATGCGTGGGGGCCATCGGTCTGGGTCTGGGCCTGAAGGCCAGTCTCTGCCTAATAAACATCTTTATCCAGGTTGTCCATATTTGGCAGCGCGCACGCACGCACGCACACACGTCGCTATTTTTAAATGATATTGAGTGAAAATAGTTGGCATTCTAGGATATTGTGTCCCAAATAATGTAATGTTATGGTGTATTAAAAAACAAATAGGAATGCACTGACCATGTGTGACATGCATTAGAATATATATATATATATATTGTTCATCATAATATAAACCCCGCCATCAAGGGATTTTACCCAAAAATTGAAATTTCAGGTGAGGAACATCCTCTTTTCAGCTTCAACTATTCCAATAAATTCAGCACGACGTCAATTAAAAGAGCTGCTATTACTGTTGATTGACAGCACAGCGGGGTTGCATCAATAGAGAGACCTAAAGGCTGCAGCTATATGTTTTAACTTCAAATTAGCTATCTCCACCACTCATCCTCCTGAGGTCGATACAATGAGTACTGTTATTCAAGCGTATAGCAACACTTGGTATCCATGCAGCTGCAGACAATTCATTGTGTAATTTGTGCTGAATCATATATATATATAACAACCTAAATACAGTGCAATTTTAAAAGTGCAGGTCAGACAGACAGCTCTCAAAGATGCGCAACAATCACAGACGAGTTTGCCTCCAGACAGGGGTTTCGCAGGAGGCAAGAGTTGCACCATGTCCTGCTTGATCAGTAGCAGAACTCCACAGAGTGGGGGTGGGGGCGAGGAGCTCTTCTGACGCCACAAACAGAGATGAGCAGGTATTGGCACGAGCCGGGGGGAGGGAGGCATAGTGAATTTTGTGGGTTACGGCGAGGGCAGAATGTTACAAAGATATGGCAGTGGCCAAACATGAAACGTCATGGCAGAGTGACAAACACGTGTCATCAACATCTGTGGAATGTCTGGCACCACCAGGCCAGAACGCAGCCTGTCAGAGAAGTTAATATCTTACCAACTTCGCATGTAGGATAGAGTTCGTGCTCAGGGAACATGTTGATTTCTGTAAAACTGACAGAACGTTTCTTCTGTCCAACATGAAAATGCCATGAAGATGGGTTCAACGGCGGTATTAGAAAGTGCTCTCTGGCCATCCTACAAACTACTATATCTGTTCCGCGATGGCCTATTGATCGATAATTGACTCTATAGACCATCACCTCTATGTTGGTGTAGACACGTTGCTCAGTGAGTAATATTTGCTATTGATAGCTACTGTGACCGGAAGGTCATGAGTTCAAATCTCAGCAAGGCCAACTCAACCGTTCATCCTTCAGAGGTCTTTAAATGGGGTCAAAATACAACATGCGATTGGAAGTGGGAGAACTTGGATGGAGGCACCATATAAAGAAGGCCCCATTATGGACGAAGGGCATGGCAGTCTTCAAGGTGCTATGTCTGACCCCTCCCTTGGTCACCCCACCCTCCTCCACTTGAGATCTTCCGAAGACACAGGTCACCCCAGGGCCCAGAGGACAGGCTCTGATGAGCCTCACTTGGCTGTTCCAAGGTGTGATCCCTCGGCCCCCCTGGGGGGCAGCAGAATAAGAGTGGTCATTGCCTCCCAGGGGGCAGAAGAATAAGAGTGGTCATTGCCTCCCGGAGGCAGCATAATAAGAGTGGTCATTGCCTCCCAGGGGCAGCAGAATAAGAGTGGTCATTGCCTCCCAGGGGCAGCAGAATAAGAGTGGTCATTGCCTCCCAGGGGCAGCAGAATAAGAGTGGGCATTGCCTCCCAGGGGGCAGAAGAATAAGAGTGGTCATTGCCTCCCGGAGGCAGCAGAATAAGAGTGGTCATTGCCTCCCAGGGGCAGCAGAATAAGAGTGGTCATTGCCTCCCAGGGGGCAGAAGAATAAGAGTGGTCATTGCCTCCCGGAGGCAGCAGAATAAGAGTGGTCATTGCCTCCCAGGGGCAGCAGAATAAGAGTGGGCATTGCCTCCCAGGGGGCAGCAGAATAAGAGTGGTCATTGCCTCCCGGAGGCAGCAGAATAAGAGTGGTCATTGCCTCCCAGGGGGCAGCAGAATAAGAGTGGGCATTGCCTCCCAGGGGCAGCAGAATAAGAGTGGGCATTGCCTCCCTGGGGCAGCAGAATAAGAGTGGTCATTGCCTCCCAGGGGGCAGCAGAATAAGAGTGGGCATTGCCTCCCAGGGGCAGCAGAATAAGAGTGGGCATTGCCTCCCAGGGGGCAGCAGAATAAGAGTGGGCATTGCCTCCCAGGGGCAGCAGAATAAGAGTGGGCATTGCCTCCCAGGGGGCAGAAGAATAAGAGTGGTCATTGCCTCCCAGGGGGCAGCAGAATAAGAGTGGTCATTGCCTCCCAGGGGGCAGCAGAATAAGAGTGGGCATTGCCTCCCAGGGGGCAGCAGAATAAGAGTGGTCATTGCCTCCCGGAGGCAGCAGAATAAGAGTGGTCATTGCCTCCCAGGGGGCAGCAGAATAAGAGTGGTCATTGCCTCCCATGGGGCAGCAGAATAAGAGTGGTCATTGCCTCCCAGGGGGCAGCAGAATAAGAGTGGTCATTGCCTCCCAGGGGGCATCAGAATAAGAGTGGTCATTGCCTTCCAGGGGGCAGCAGAATAAGAGTGGTCATTGCCTCCCAGGGGCAGCAGAATAAGAGTGGGCCTTGCCTCCCAGGGGGCATCAGAATAAGAGTGGTCATTGCCTCCCAGGGGGCAGCAGAATAAGAGTGGGCATTGCCTCCCAGGGGGCAGCAGAATAAGAGTGGTCATTGCCTCTCAGGGGGCAGCAGAATAAGAGTGGGCATTGCCTCTCAGGGGGCAGCAGAATAAGAGTGGTCATTGCCTCCCAGGGGGCAGCAGAATAAGAGTGGTCATTGCCTCCCAGGGGGCATCAGAATAAGAGTGGCCATTGCCTCCCAGGGGCAGCAGAATAAGAGTGGTCATTGCCTCCCAGGGGCAGCAGAATAAGAGTGGTCATTGCCTCCCAGGGGGCAGCAGAATAAGAGTGGTCATTGCCTCCCGGAGGCAGCAGAATAAGAGTGGTCGTTGCCTCCAGGGGGCAGCAGAATAAGAGTGGTCATTGCCTCCCAGGGGCAGCAGAATAAGAGTGGTCATTGCCTCCCAGGGGGCAGCAGAATAAGAGTGGTCATTGCCTCCCAGGGGCAGCAGAATAAGAGTGGTCATTGCCTCCCAGGGGGCAGCAGAATAAGAGTGGGCATTGCCTCCCAGGGGGCAGCAGAATAAGAGTGGGCATTGCCTCCCAGGGGGCAGCAGAATAAGAGTGGTCATTGCCTCCCAGGGGGCAGCAGAATAAGAGTGGTCATTGCCTCCCAGGGGGCAGCAGAATAAGATTGGTCATTGCCTCCCAGGGGGCAGCAGAATAAGATTGGTCATTGCCTCCCAGGGGGCAGCAGAATAAGAGTGGTCATTGCCTCCCGGAGGCAGCAGAATAAGAGTGGTCATTGCCTCCCGGAGGCAGCAGAATAAGAGTGGTCATTGCCTCCCAGGGGGAAGCAGAATAAGAGTGGTCATTGCCTCCCAGGGGCAGCAGAATAAGAGTGGCCATTGCCTCCCGGAGGCAGCAGAATAAGAGTGGTCATTGCCTCCCAGGGGCAGCAGAATAAGAGTGGTCATTGCCTCCCAGGGGCAGCAGAATAAGAGTGGTCATTGCCTCCCAGGGGGCAGCAGAATAAGAGTGGTCATTGCCTCCCGGAGGCAGCAGAATAAGAGTGGTCATTGCCTCCCAGGGGCAGCAGAATAAGAGTGGTCATTGCCTCCCAGGGGCAGCAGAATAAGAGTGGTCATTGCCTCCCGGAGGCAGCAGAATAAGAGTGGTCATTGCCTCCCCGGGGCAGCAGAATAAGAGTGGTCATTGCCTCCCAGGGGGCAGCAGAATAAGAGTGGTCATTGCCTCCCGGAGGCAGCAGAATAAGAGTGGTCATTGCCTCCCAGGGGCAGCAGAATAAGAGTGGTCATTGCCTCCCAGGGGCATCAGAATAAGAGTGGTCATTGCCTCCCAGGGGGCAGCAGAATAAGAGTGGGCATTGCCTCCCAGGGGGCAGCAGAATAAGAGTGGGCATTGCCTCCCAGGGGGCAGCAGAATAAGAGTGGGCATTGCCTCCCAGGGGGCAGCAGAATAAGAGTGGTCATTGCCTCCCAGGGGCAGCAGAATAAGAGTGGGCATTGCCTCCCGGAGGCAGCAGAATAAGAGTGGGCATTGCCTCCCAGGGGGCAGCAGAATAAGAGTGGTCATTGCCTCCCGGAGGCAGCAGAATAAGAGTGGGCATTGCCTCCCAGGGGCAGCAGAATAAGAGTGGTCGTTGCCTCCCAGGGGCAGCAGAATAAGAGTGGGCATTGCCTCCCTGGGGCAGCAGAATAAGAGTGGGCATTGCCTCCCGGAGGCAGCAAAATAAGAGTGGTCATTGCCTCCCAGGGGCAGCAGAATAAGAGTGGGCATTGCCTCCCAGGGGGCAGCAGAATAAGAGTGGTCATTGCCTCCCGGAGGCAGCAGAATAAGAGTGGGCATTGCCTCCCAGGGGCAGCAGAATAAGAGTGGGCATTGCCTCCCAGGGGGCAGCAGAATAAGAGTGGTCATTGCCTCCCGGAGGCAGCAGAATAAGAGTGGTCATTACCTCCCAGGGGCAGCAGAATAAGAGTGGTCATTGCCTCCCGGAGGCAGCAGAATAAGAGTGGTCATTGCCTCCCAGGGGCAGCAGAATAAGAGTGGGCATTGCCTCCCGGAGGCAGCAGAATAAGAGTGGTCATTGCCTCCCGGAGGCAGCAGAATAAGAGTGGGCATTGCCTCCCAGGGGCAGCAGAATAAGAGTGGTCATTGCCTCCCAGGGGGCAGCAGAATAAGAGTGGTCATTGCCTCCCAGGGGCAGCAGAATAAGAGTGGTCATTGCCTCCCAGGGGGCAGCAGAATAAGAGTGGTCATTGCCTCCCAGGGGGCAGCAGAATAAGAGTGGTCATTGCCTCCCAAGGGGCAGCAGAATAAGAGTGGTCATTGCCTCCCGGAGGCAGCAGAATAAGAGTGGTCATTGCCTCCCAGGGGGCATCAGAATAAGAGTGGTCATTGCCTCCCAGGGGGCAGCAGAATAAGAGTGGTCATTGCCTCCCGGAGGCAGCAGAATAAGAGTGGTCATTGCCTCCCAGGGGGCAGCAGAATAAGAGTGGTCATTGCCTCCCAGGGGGCAGCAGAATAAGAGTGGTCATTGCCTCCCAGGGGCATCAGAATAAGAGTGGTCATTGCCTCCCTGGGGCAGCAGAATAAGAGTGGGCATTGCCTCCCGGAGGCAGCAGAATAAGAGTGGTCATTGCCTCCCGGAGGCAGCAGAATAAGAGTGGGCATTGCCTCCCAGGGGCAGCAGAATAAGAGTGGTCATTGCCTCCCAGGGGGCAGCAGAATAAGAGTGGTCATTGCCTCCCAGGGGCAGCAGAATAAGAGTGGTCATTGCCTCCCAGGGGGCAGCAGAATAAGAGTGGTCATTGCCTCCCAGGGGGCAGCAGAATAAGAGTGGTCATTGCCTCCCAGGGGGCAGCAGAATAAGAGTGGTCATTGCCTCCCGGAGGCAGCAGAATAAGAGTGGTCATTGCCTCCCAGGGGGCATCAGAATAAGAGTGGTCATTGCCTCCCAGGGGGCAGCAGAATAAGAGTGGTCATTGCCTCCCGGAGGCAGCAGAATAAGAGTGGTCATTGCCTCCCAGGGGGCAGCAGAATAAGAGTGGGCATTGCCTCCCAGGGGCAGCAGAATAAGAGTGGTCGTTGCCTCCCAGGAGCAGCAGAATAAGAGTGGTCATTGCCTCCCAGGGGCAGCAGAATAAGAGTGGTCATTGCCTCCCAGGGGGCAGCAGAATAAGAGTGGTCATTGCCTCCCAGGGGCATCAGAATAAGAGTGGTCATTGCCTCCCTGGGGCAGCAGAATAAGAGTGGGCATTGCCTCCCGGAGGCAGCAGAATAAGAGTGGTCATTGCCTCCCAGGGGCAGCAGAATAAGAGTGGTCATTGCCTCCCAGGGGGCAGCAGAATAAGAGTGGGCATTGCCTCCCAGGGGGCAGCAGAATAAGAGTGGGCATTGCCTCCCAGGGGGCAGCAGAATAAGAGTGGTCATTGCCTCCCAGGGGGCAGCAGAATAAGAGTGGTCATTGCCTCCCAGGGGGCAGCAGAATAAGATTGGTCATTGCCTCCCAGGGGGCAGCAGAATAAGATTGGTCATTGCCTCCCAGGGGGCAGCAGAATAAGAGTGGTCATTGCCTCCCGGAGGCAGCAGAATAAGAGTGGTCATTGCCTCCCGGAGGCAGCAGAATAAGAGTGGTCATTGCCTCCCAGGGGGAAGCAGAATAAGAGTGGTCATTGCCTCCCAGGGGCAGCAGAATAAGAGTGGCCATTGCCTCCCGGAGGCAGCAGAATAAGAGTGGTCATTGCCTCCCAGGGGCAGCAGAATAAGAGTGGTCATTGCCTCCCAGGGGCAGCAGAATAAGAGTGGTCATTGCCTCCCAGGGGGCAGCAGAATAAGAGTGGTCATTGCCTCCCGGAGGCAGCAGAATAAGAGTGGTCATTGCCTCCCAGGGGCAGCAGAATAAGAGTGGTCATTGCCTCCCAGGGGCAGCAGAATAAGAGTGGTCATTGCCTCCCGGAGGCAGCAGAATAAGAGTGGTCATTGCCTCCCCGGGGCAGCAGAATAAGAGTGGTCATTGCCTCCCAGGGGGCAGCAGAATAAGAGTGGTCATTGCCTCCCGGAGGCAGCAGAATAAGAGTGGTCATTGCCTCCCAGGGGCAGCAGAATAAGAGTGGTCATTGCCTCCCAGGGGCATCAGAATAAGAGTGGTCATTGCCTCCCAGGGGGCAGCAGAATAAGAGTGGGCATTGCCTCCCAGGGGGCAGCAGAATAAGAGTGGGCATTGCCTCCCAGGGGGCAGCAGAATAAGAGTGGGCATTGCCTCCCAGGGGGCAGCAGAATAAGAGTGGTCATTGCCTCCCAGGGGCAGCAGAATAAGAGTGGTCATTGCCTCCCAGGGGCAGCAGAATAAGAGTGGGCATTGCCTCCCGGAGGCAGCAGAATAAGAGTGGGCATTGCCTCCCAGGGGGCAGCAGAATAAGAGTGGTCATTGCCTCCCGGAGGCAGCAGAATAAGAGTGGGCATTGCCTCCCAGGGGCAGCAGAATAAGAGTGGTCGTTGCCTCCCAGGGGCAGCAGAATAAGAGTGGGCATTGCCTCCCTGGGGCAGCAGAATAAGAGTGGGCATTGCCTCCCGGAGGCAGCAAAATAAGAGTGGTCATTGCCTCCCAGGGGCAGCAGAATAAGAGTGGGCATTGCCTCCCAGGGGGCAGCAGAATAAGAGTGGTCATTGCCTCCCGGAGGCAGCAGAATAAGAGTGGGCATTGCCTCCCAGGGGCAGCAGAATAAGAGTGGGCATTGCCTCCCAGGGGGCAGCAGAATAAGAGTGGTCATTGCCTCCCGGAGGCAGCAGAATAAGAGTGGTCATTGCCTCCCAGGGGCAGCAGAATAAGAGTGGTCATTGCCTCCCGGAGGCAGCAGAATAAGAGTGGTCATTGCCTCCCAGGGGCAGCAGAATAAGAGTGGGCATTGCCTCCCGGAGGCAGCAGAATAAGAGTGGTCATTGCCTCCCGGAGGCAGCAGAATAAGAGTGGGCATTGCCTCCCAGGGGCAGCAGAATAAGAGTGGTCATTGCCTCCCAGGGGGCAGCAGAATAAGAGTGGTCATTGCCTCCCAGGGGCAGCAGAATAAGAGTGGGAGGCAATAAGAGTGGTCATTGCCTCCCAGGGGCAGCAGAATAAGAGTGGTCATTGCCTCCCAGGGGGCAGCAGAATAAGAGTGGTCATTGCCTCCCAGGGGGCAGCAGAATAAGAGTGGTCATTGCCTCCCAGGGGGCAGCAGAATAAGAGTGGTCATTGCCTCCCGGAGGCAGCAGAATAAGAGTGGTCATTGCCTCCCAGGGGGCATCAGAATAAGAGTGGTCATTGCCTCCCAGGGGGCAGCAGAATAAGAGTGGTCATTGCCTCCCGGAGGCAGCAGAATAAGAGTGGTCATTGCCTCCCAGGGGGCAGCAGAATAAGAGTGGTCATTGCCTCCCAGGGGGCAGCAGAATAAGAGTGGTCATTGCCTCCCAGGGGCATCAGAATAAGAGTGGTCATTGCCTCCCTGGGGCAGCAGAATAAGAGTGGGCATTGCCTCCCGGAGGCAGCAGAATAAGAGTGGTCATTGCCTCCCGGAGGCAGCAGAATAAGAGTGGGCATTGCCTCCCAGGGGCAACAGAATAAGAGTGGTCATTGCCTCCCAGGGGGCAGCAGAATAAGAGTGGTCATTGCCTCCCAGGGGCAGCAGAATAAGAGTGGTCATTGCCTCCCAGGGGGCAGCAGAATAAGAGTGGTCATTGCCTCCCAGGGGGCAGCAGAATAAGAGTGGTCATTGCCTCCCAGGGGGCAGCAGAATAAGAGTGGTCATTGCCTCCCGGAGGCAGCAGAATAAGAGTGGTCATTGCCTCCCAGGGGGCATCAGAATAAGAGTGGTCATTGCCTCCCAGGGGGCAGCAGAATAAGAGTGGTCATTGCCTCCCGGAGGCAGCAGAATAAGAGTGGTCATTGCCTCCCAGGGGGCAGCAGAATAAGAGTGGGCATTGCCTCCCAGGGGCAGCAGAATAAGAGTGGTCGTTGCCTCCCAGGAGCAGCAGAATAAGAGTGGTCATTGCCTCCCAGGGGCAGCAGAATAAGAGTGGTCTTTGCCTCCCAGGGGGCAGCAGAATAAGAGTGGTCATTGCCTCCCAGGGGCATCAGAATAAGAGTGGTCATTGCCTCCCTGGGGCAGCAGAATAAGAGTGGGCATTGCCTCCCGGAGGCAGCAGAATAAGAGTGGTCATTGCCTCCCGGAGGCAGCAGAATAAGAGTGGGCATTGCCTCCCAGGGGCAGCAGAATAAGAGTGGTCATTGCCTCCCAGGGGGCAGCAGAATAAGAGTGGTCATTGCCTCCCAGGGGCAGCAGAATAAGAGTGGTCATTGCCTCCCAGGGGGCAGCAGAATAAGAGTGGTCATTGCCTCCCAGGGGGCAGCAGAATAAGAGTGGTCATTGCCTCCCAGGGGGCAGCAGAATAAGAGTGGTCATTGCCTCCCGGAGGCAGCAGAATAAGAGTGGTCATTGCCTCCCAGGGGGCATCAGAATAAGAGTGGTCATTGCCTCCCAGGGGCAGCAGAATAAGAGTGGTCATTGCCTCCCAGGGGGCAGCAGAATAAGAGTGGTCATTGCCTCCCAGGGGGCAGCAGAATAAGAGTGGTCATTGCCTCCCGGAGGCAGCAGAATAAGAGTGGTCATTGCCTCCCAGGGGGCAGCAGAATAAGAGTGGTCATTGCCTCCCAGGGGGCAGCAGAATAAGAGTGGTCATTGCCTCCCGGAGGCAGCAGAATAAGAGTGGTCATTGCCTCCCAGGGGGCAGCAGAATAAGAGTGGGCATTGCCTCCCAGGGGGCAGCAGAATAAGAGTGGGCATTGCCTCCCAGGGGGCAGCAGAATAAGAGTGGTCATTGCCTCCCAGGGGGCATCAGAATAAGAGTGGTCATTGCCTCCCAGGGGGCAGCAGAATAAGAGTGGGCATTGCCTCCCAGGGGCAGCAGAATAAGAGTGGTCATTGCCTCCCAGGGGGCATCAGAATAAGAGTGGTCATTGCCTCCCAGGGGGCAGCAGAATAAGAGTGGGCATTGCCTCCCAGGGGCAGCAGAATAAGAGTGGTCATTGCCTCCCAGGGGGCAGCAGAATAAGAGTGGTCATTGCCTCCCAGAGGGCAGCAGAATAAGAGTGGGCATTGCCTCCCAGGGGGCAGCAGAATAAGAGTGGGCATTGCCTCCCAGGGGGCAGCAGAATAAGAGTGGGCATTGCCTCTCATGGACACAGAATGTGAAGGAGGTCAAGTGCTGAGGGGCAGAGATTCAAGGCGCACGGTCACAAACAAAATTCGGAAATTACTTCTCTTGAACTTCCTTCTTGTTTGGAGTGAATTCACTACTATTGTGGAGTTCGCACACATGCACTACTTATGGAAAGGATGTAGATTTAAAGGCATTGCATACTCCTTTTGCAATGCCTGCAACTATTGAATAGTCATTATTTATTATTATTACTGTGCGCCTGCACCAAAACAATGTAAAGAGCTCTAAATAAAACTCAACTATTTAATTTACACTGAACAATAACAGCAAAGAGTAAACAAAATAAAGTGGTTCCGGGATCCACAAATTCAGGATTTGTAAATCCAGCTTTCTGTGCACCTAGGTCACACTTAAGTGTGTAAAAGGCTAGTGAACTGGGCCTGGCTGACCGGGAATGGAGGGAAAGGGGCACGAATGAGTGAATTAAGGGCAAGAAGCTAAATAATATCCTTGGCCTACAACTGGACATAAGGTATGGGCAGACATCACAACCCCAATAGTGCCGCGTGAGCCCCGAATTGAGCTCACGTGGCCTGTACTGGGCAACCCCAGGGGTAGATTTGTCGAGTCGTGTCAAAGAAATACTAAACTGAGATTACCTGTCGTCACGGGGCATGTTACTGATCTGAGAAGCGCCAAGCAATGCGCACGCCTGACTGGGCCACAGGTCACCCTTTACATGTCAGTTTATAGGCCAATGTCATGTCAAGCAAGTCTCATGACATACTAGTGCCATCTATACATAAACTAGAAGTAGAACACGCTAAACATATGATCACATGGGGTCTCTTATGACGGTCTGCAATGGGAACAATGAAATTAGACGGATGCAAACAAGATACCGAGAGCGCTGTGAGGCCGTACGGAGAGCAGGCTGTGCGCTATACACGTGTCCATAACACAACATAGCATACTGAACACTTCAGCGCACCTGAGTGTGTCAAACGTGCAATTCAGTGTTCTGCAAACGTCCGTCCCCCCCCCCCCCCCAACCCCCCACACCCCCAGGAAACTCCCCCTTTCGTGGTCGGGGTAGAAGCGCGTCAAGGGGTGCAAAGCTCTTTCAGCCGTATCAATAGAATCTGCGAGAGCAAATGGGATTTTGACAGACATTTGGTAGGGTCTGGTTTTAAAAGGAAAAATGCTACAATTTTTCAATGCTTTAAATTACTAAATAGGATAAAGTGAGACAATAAAATATAAATCATATTTTTAAATCCTCTTAGACAACGGTGTAGTAGAGGTATTGGCTCTGGTGTTTACAACATAGTTTTATTTTCTTATACCGGAGTTACTAAAACAAAAAAAATCTAACACTGAAAATAGTTTTGCGGGTTTCCCCGCCCCCTTTCATTTGAAATAGTGGGCGTGCTTGTAACATTTGGAATGAACTCCCAGTAAGCACCAATGCAGTGGTTTGGCGTTCTCGCATTATTCAACATTTGACACAATAATAAGAATACTTGGGTGAAAATACCATTTGGCTTTGAGAGAGCAAAACAAAATGGTTTTATGGCAGAGCCAGCTCGGTATAACAAGAATTACCAGGCCCATTTTAATTTGCTTAAGTTTAAGTCGGATCATGCGTCTGTAAGAAGTGCAGTTCAACTTGTGACCTGGAACCACATGTTTACATTTTCCCTGCTTCTTTCTTTCCTGGTCTTACACTGTCCTTGGCCCCCTCACAAACCAGCTGCCTTTGAAACATGACAAGTGTGAAACAGGTCAGGAGGAGCCGCGGAACTGGCGGGCTCCACCGCAGCTTCGGGCCGTCACCACCCCGGGCTGACTGAGTCGGGACCGTATTGTCTCTGAGGGAGGAGGAGCCAAGGATGGACAGGGGAGAGGAGCCTTGTGCTACTCACAACCACTTCTAAAGCATCTGTGATAGTGAGACAGTTAATGCCCCGCCAGGGCCGGACTGCCCATAGCGGGCACCGGGCCATCCCACGGTGCGCCGCACGGGTGGGGGGCCAGTTTGGGGCCCCTGGGGGTCGTTTTTGTTACAGGGCCGTTTTTGCAGCATAGCTGCAGCTGCAAAATCGGCCTTGTACCAAAATCAGCCGAAAACCTGCCCCGGCAAAGAGCTCGGTGGCACCTCCACCCCCCATCTTCCGCCCCCCCCACCCCTCACCATCCCCCCCTATGCCCCCCCCCCTCCCCTGGGGAGGGGGAGGCCGGCCGAGCACTTTTGCCAGGGCCGGTTGTGGTTCCCTGTGTCCCGCCGAGGCTTGGAAGACGTTTGAAAAGGCCAATGTAGGCCAATTTTCTGAGAACTGGCCTATGTGAAGAAAGTTCAGTTGTAAAACAGAGTAACCCTGGAGTGTGGGTACGGGGCAGGAAGGCATTGAAGAGTCGCTCGTCTCACACGTCAGGAAGGAAGCAGCAGTGATGTGTTTCCTGCTAGGAGGTGCCGTGGGGCACAGAGGTCAGCCATGTTGGGATCTTTGGCTCACGTATTCGGTTTTGGTACCACTGATAGGTGCTGTTTCCCCGGTTTTAGACGAGAGAGAGAAAAGATTAAAGGCCAGTAAGTCTTCCTTCAGCTGGCTTAGATTCAGGCCTGCAAGATAGAGGGAACTTCCGTCCAGAGGCTTCACTCAGTCTCTTGACCGGATACTGATGGCGCTTCCTTCCCTAGCAAAGACTCTGGGGCAGATTTTCAAGAACTGGCGCATCTCTGCATATTTGCAGAGATGCGCCAGTTCATTTGCGTGACAGAAAAATAGCCTTGTGCCACCATGGATACGCCACATTTACAATGCAACGCACTGTGCTGCAAGGACAGACAGACGGTGACGCATCTTCTGTCGGAAAGGCAACGCATTGCTGGAGTTGTGTTGTAAGCACAACGCAACTCTAGCAATGGTCAGGGATGTTTATTCCGACCATGCTGCGTCACTCCTTACTCCTGCTTCAAGCAAGCACATGGTTTTGGGTGTCGTAAAAGTCACTCAGTGAAATCTTGTAGATTTCATGGAGTCCCTTTTACGGGGCTTCTTTGCGATGAAACGCCCACCCTGCATACATTATACCTGACGCAGGTATAATGTAGTGCAGGGCTTTACAACATTATGCATCTCTCTAGATGTGTAACGCTGTAAATAAGTCGCATCGTGGCGCATTGTTTATGACGACGCTGCATCACAGAATTGACGCCATGGCTGCATAAAGTTGCTGCAAGGGGCTTGTAAATCTGCCCCTTTGTGTTTTGGGTCACCTACGTCATTGGTACTCAATGGATGGTTTGGTGCGACCTTGGGAGTGTACCACCGGAACCAAGCTACACCCGATTTATAATGCCCAACCAGGCCATAACCGATCTTGGATTGCTTGTCTTCTGGTTTAGAGAGGGCCTTACCTGGCAGTGCGGGCAGGACTGTTCCCACGAGGAGCAGGGTCAGGACTTGTTTGTGTATGGCTAGGTCCAAACTGAGGTGGCATGGTGAGCAAAATAACGATGGACTGGAATGCGGCCCCAAGTAACTACCAGTAGCTAAAATGAATCCAAACATTCTAGCCAACACTTTTTTGTATTTTTGTATTTGTGAGTGGGACAGGTGTGCCCAGATGCGGGTCCTGTGTACACGGTGCCACTGGAACCAAGCCATCCCTGGTTGATAAAACCCTAAGAATGGCAAAAGCAGTCCTGGGTCGCTTGTGTTTCAGTTCTGGGAGAACCTGACCTGGAAGATTCATCAGTCTCACCTGCACTATTACTTACTAACTACTTGTCTCCGTGCCATGCTCGGCAACACTAAATACCAGAGATTTCCAATTTTTGCAAGAACGACTGGGTAACAATGTGGCAATGTCAAGGAACACATCGAAAACCTACTGAAATGTTTTGCATAAAATTACTTTTGCACTCAACTACAGGCTGCATTTTCATTTGATCAGGCACTTTGTTTGTAAAATCAAACACATCTAACATATTGCCAGTACCTGAACTATGGCCCCTTCTCTGAAGGTTTGGCATGTCTTTGAGGCATGAATCGATCAGTGACAGCGCCACATGTCTCAGGCCCCTCCTCCGAGGCTAGTAGTTTCATTTTCCGCAGTGCAGGTATATCTTTACTTGTCTCAGCATGTTTATTGCTGCAGGCAAAAAACCCAAGACTGTCAGAAAGTCTTCTTTATGACTTGATGGGGCCTCTTCACAGCTAGGCCCCCTTGTCATAAAGCCTGTCGAAACAAGAGCAGAAAGTGCTTCCTGTGCAGAAACACGTCACTTCCTGCTAGTCAGAGAGAAAAACGGAAGTTGGCATCAGACACACCCATGTCAAGTCACTGCCTGCCACTCAGAGAGAAGAAAAGAAGTAGGCACCAGACACACCCATGTCATGTCACTTCCTGCCACTCAAAGAAAAGAAAGGAAGTAGGCACCAGAGACGCCCATGTCATGTCACTTCCTCCTACTTAGAGAAAAGAAAGGAAGTAGGCATCAGACACACCCATGTCATGTCACTTCCTGCTACTAAGAGAAAAGAAAGGAAGTAGGCACCAAACACACCCATGTCATGTCACTTCCTACCACTTAGAGAGAAGAAAAGAAGTTGGCATCAGACACACCCATGTCATGTCACTTCCTACCACTCAGAGAGAAGAAAAGAAGTAGGCATCAGACACACCCATGTCATGTCACTTCCTGCCACTCAGAGAAAAGAAAGGAAGTAGGCACCAGACACACCCATGTCACGGCACTTCCTGCTACTCAGAGAAAAGAAAGGAAGTAGGCATCAGACACACCCATGTCATGTCACTTCCTGCTACTAAGAGAAAAGAAAGGAAGTAGGCACCAAACACACCCATGTCATGTCACTTCCTACCACTTAGAGAGAAGAAAAGAAGTTGGCATCAGACACACCCATGTCATGTCACTTCCTACCACTCAGAGAGAAGAAAAGAAGTAGGCATCAGACACACCCATGTCATGTCACTTCCTGCCACTCAGAGAAAAGAAAGGAAGTAGGCACCAGACACACCCATGTCACGGCACTTCCTGCTACTCAGAGAAAAGAAAGGAAGTAGGCACCAAACACACCCATGTCATGTCACTTCCTACCACTCAGAGAGAAGAAAAGAAGTTGGCATCAGACACACCCATGTCACGGCACTTCCTACTACTCAGAGAAAAGAAAGGAAGTAGGCACCAGACACACCCATGTCACGGCACTTCCTGCTACTCAGAGAAAAGAAAGGAAGTAGGCACCAAACACACCCATGTCATGTCACTTCCTACCACTCAGAGAGAAGAAAAGAAGTAGGCATCAGACACACCCATGTCATGTCACTTCCTGCCACTCAGAGAAAAGAAAGGAAGTAGGCACCAGACACACCCATGTCACGGCACTTCCTGCTACTCAGAGAAAAGAAAGGAAGTAGGCACCAAACACACCCATGTCATGTCACTTCCTACCACTCAGAGAGAAGAAAAGAAGTTGGCATCAGACACACCCATGTCATGTCACTTCCTGCCACTCAGAGAAAAGAAAGGAAGTAGGCACCAGACACACCCATGTCACGGCACTTCCTACTACTCAGAGAAAAGAAAGGAAGTAGGCATCAGACACACCCATGTCATGTCACTTCCTACCACTCAGAGAGAAGAAAAGAAGTTGGCATCAGACACACCCATGTCATGTCACTTCCTGCCACTCAGAAAAAAGAAAGGAAGTAGGCATCAGACACACCCATTTCATGTCACTTCCTACCACTCAGAGAGAAGAAAAGAAGTTGGCATCAGACACACCCATGTCATGTCACTTCCTGCCACTCAGAAAAAAGAAAGGAAGTAGGCACCAGACACACCCATGTCACGGCACTTCCTACCACTCAGAGAGACAAAAGGAAGTAGGCATCAGACACACCCATGTCATGTCACTTCCTGCCCCTCAGAGAAAAGAAAGGAAGTAGGCACCAGAGACACCCATGTGAAGGAGTTGGAGCTCAGATGTTGGCTTTTCCTCAACAGACACTGTGATTAAAGCTGCCCAGGGATCTGTGCCATGTGTGACACCGTGACCCATTCCTGGCTTTAAGCCAGCAGCACTTTGCATTCTCAAGTTTGAAGTTTCATTGTCCTCAGTACTGGGCGGAGCTTCCAAGCCCAGCAGGTGCAAGGCTGTTGTTTGGAGTGCCAGCACTGCCTGTGGGTGCTGCACAGGTCATTTTGGAGGTCTCTATTGTAACAGTAGGGCCCACTGTTTTTCAGCAAATGTTTGTGCTTTTTCCTAGATGGAATGGGCAGGTAAAGCTCAGGTGAGGCCTTAGCCTGAAGCAAGAGTACACACTGGCATCCCTCAGTGCATAGCCGCCTTCAGTTACCAGGGCAACGAATGGACTTGCAAAAGACCTTCCCATTCGAACCAGTGAAAAAAGCCAATCTCATGATTATTAATGTGGGAAGGAACCTAGAGCGCCCCACTGAGCATGTCGATCAAGAAGTGATAATGAACACTACAGAGTCATGAACACAGCCCTCTCCCACCTCATGGTTTTCATCCAACAGTACCAAACATGTTGAGTCTTGTAATGTTACTTTCACCACTCCATGAATGGCCTGTTAGCTCCTGAAGCATGCTTCGAGACGCTAGCTGGAGAGCAAGGCATTGCTGCATGTCACACTTGTGATCTAGGACCAGTTAATCAGAACTATATAGTACCCTTGTCTAAAAGCTCAGCTCTTCACAGCCACAGAGCAGGCCTCAGGTTATCCCACATCAGGTGTGATCAGTTCATTCAGCCCTGCCTGCCCCTTTGAATTCTGGTACTTGTGGTTCTGTTTCACCCGTCCTGATTCCAGGATTACAAGATTTAGAATACAAAGAGGAAAAGCGGGACAGTCTAAAAAACCCAAAAGATAATGAGATACATTCCTCACATCATCAAAGCTCTCGCGTTTACCAGGTCCAGCTTGAGTGGTCCACTAATTCCACATTTTCCCGTTGCATTTTGGTACTTGCAGTCTTGTTTCTCTAAGTTAAAGTTCAGTACTAAACTGCCAGGCTACAAAGCAACGGCCTGGACAGGAAGCCCTGCGCAAGGATGTGACCATGGGAAGTTGAGCACTCTACTTGAAAGAGACTGCAAACTGCCATCGGCTCTATTAGGTAAAACGAGCCACATGGGGGTTCACCGAGGCATCATGGGTACCAGTCAGAGCTGCCGAATGGCCCCACGTGATGAGAGTTCCTTCCAGACGGCCCTTGCTAGAGCACTTTGGATTCTGGGACTTGTAGTTTAAATCTTAGTTACAGGTATGGGAGTACGGGTTCCTGTAGTGTATACAAAGTGTGGTTGACTACAAACCTAGTGCTGGTTAAAGGCATCTCTCGTGTCATGACACCAGTTGGCATGACCTGATGACATCAAGTCACAAGGGCACAGATTTTCTAGCCTTTATTGCTTCCACTCATGTTAGTAGATCAATTTGTTACATGAACTTGAACCAGGACTACAACTCCCAAAGTGCACTGCTTTCTGAAATGGCAGCTCTGAATGGCCAGAAGGTGTCCCGCTGGCAGCTATTCGCCAGATGTACATTTCACATCAAGTTACGCCTTCGCGGACCTAACAGCCAGGGAGACGTCCTGGGCTCATTTTATGACGTCATCTTATTGTAATGGAAGTACACAATGCAGTAGCGTCTAAGGAGATTTGTTGACACCTCTCTTGTTATCTGACCTTCTGCCCACAGCAACTGCAACCACGTGGCCCATAAACACAAGATCACCGAAAAGCAGCTGGAGCTGGGCTGTAAAACTGTCTGTGGAGCCTGCCCGCGCCGGCTCTCGGCAGGAGGCGCCCCGGTGCCAAGGTGCGTCCCGGCAACGCTGCGGCGGCGCAGGATGTGCGAGGCCTGCAGGCCTGGTGCTGTTTACAGAGGGATGTTTACCCACCCGGCACATGGGCAGCACTTCAGATGCACTCAAGCAGGAACACTGCGCAGACAAAAACAACCGCAAACCGATCCCCAGTCTCCAGACAGCGAAAGAAGGGAGTTTGGGCTGAGAACTGGGCTGTTCACAGCGCCCTCGTGTCCAGTCATGACTTGGCGCTATATGAAACACGCGGTTTAATGTGCGTTTTACAAAGCGCTACAAGCCTCTCCAGAGCGCTAGTCGTCAGATAAATATAAACACAATTCATTATTAATACTTGAATGAATACATAAATCAGATGGCGACTGGCCCCAAAAGACGTGCCCCACCTACCCACGGTATAAAGGATTAGGGCCGGGCATGCATTTCTTCTAGGTGATTTTCAGACCTGTAGCGTAGACCTTGTGCACATAGTTACATCTTAAAACGTGCGTTGCTACTTACTTTAAAACACGGCTAGAGAATGTCCCACACAACTTCTGACCGCAAAATATCTTTCTTTTTAACTTTCCAATATCGAGATATATTGATTTCGATCACGTCGTGATTCAATATCCAGATGATTAAAAATGAAGATAACAGATAACCTACCTTAAAAGTTGCAGAGATGGGGCGCAGCCGCCCGGGCCATTGTAGGCTGCGGTCCTCTTAATTGGCCCGTTAATGGCCCGAGTGCCCGTAAGGAGTGTTGGTCGCCCCTGGAGGGGGCTGGAGGCTGGGGCGGCTGCAGCGCTTCACCCCGGCACCCTACGTTCCACCTCTCCAAAGGGCTCATCCAATCCTGGGGTCCTGTGGTGCAAAATAACAAATTCCCAATGTATGAGCAGAAAACGCGAAATTCCAGATCCCGAATGCAGCAAAATCACAAAAACCAAACAGAGAGAATTCCAATTGAGGACAAACTCCGAGAAAGAAAGGGCGTCCAAAGGGAAAAGTTGAAAAAGTTCCTAAAGGTTAGCTATCCATCCATCCGTGCGTCCAGGGCGCGCCCTGCCCTGTCCGCTGCGGGATGCTGCTGCCGGGGCAGGGCGGGGAGGAGGCCAGGTGGCTGCCTGGCGTCCTTTGCCCGGCTCTGATTGCGGCAGCCTCTCCTGGCGGTGTCGCTCCCCCTGGTGCCGGTTCAGCCGCTCCTCCTGCCGGTGGGACGGTGCCACCTGCCGGTTCAGCCTCTCCTCCTGCCGGGGGCGCTGTCCCTGCTGCCGGTGCTGCCGCCCTCTCCTCCTGCCGGGGGCGCTGTCCCTGCTGCCGCCCTCTCCTTCTGCCGGTGGCGCGTCCCTGCTGCCGGTGCAGCGGTGAGGCGGCAGGAAGTGTGCTCCTCCGAGGTGGCGGCTCCTCTGCTGCGCGGCTAGAGGTCAGGCGCTCCCGCCGCCTCGGCAGACCGTGCGTAATGCGCTCGCTGCTGCTTCCTCACTCCACCCCGGGACAGGAGCAGCAGCGCCGGCCGGGGACGTCCTACTCAGAACTCAGCAGCGGCATCGGCTGTGTGTGAGTCTCACAACTCGGGACGAGCACAGGAGCGGCATCACGGCTCCCTGTCCATTACACATAACCCATAGCAGGAAAGCATAACTCCGTCTGTGTGTCTCACCAACGACCCAGAAGAACACCCGCAGCTGGGACTGCTTCACTTATATCACGGGACACAAGCAGCAACCCTGACTGTGGTTGCCTTATTCATACAGAGAATACTAGCAGCAACAGTGGCTGTGCTTGCTTCACTTATTACACGAGACCCTAGCAGCAACCCTGGCTGTGTGTGCCTTACTTATAACACTGGACACTAGCAGCAACCCTGGCTGTGCGTGCCTTACTTATAACACAGAACACTAGCAGCAACACTGACTGTGTGTGCCTTACTTGAAACACAGGACACTAGCAGCAACACTGGCTGTGTGTGCCTTACTTATAACACTGGACACTAGCAGCAACCCTGGCTGTGTGTGCCTTACTTGAAACACAGGACACTAGCAGCAACCCTGGCTGTGTGTGCCTTACTTGAAACACAGGACACTAGCAGCAACACTGGCTGTGGTTGCCTTACTTATAACGCGGGACACTAACAGCAACAGAGGCTGTGTGTGCCTTACTTATAACATGGGATACTAGCAGCAACCCTGGCTGTGTGTGCCTTACTTAAAACACAGGACACTAGCAGCAACACTGGCTGTGTGTGCTTTACTTATAACACGGGACACTAGCAGCAACACTGGCTGTGGTTGCCTTATTCATACAGAGAATACTAGCAGCAACACTGGCTGTGTGTGCTTCACTTATTACACGAGACCCTAGCAGCAACCCTGGCTGTGTGTGCCTTACTTATAACACTGGACACTAGCAGCAACCCTGGCTGTGTGTGCCTTACTTATAACACAGAACACTAGCAGCAACACTGACTGTGTGTGCCTTACTTGAAACACAGGACACTAGCAGCAACACTGGCTGTGTGTGCCTTACTTATAACACTGGACACTAGCAGCAACCCTGGCTGTGTGTGCCTTACTTGAAACACAGGACACTAGCAGCAACACTGGCTGTGTATGCCTTACTTATAACGCGGGACACTAACAGCAACAGAGGCTGTGTGTGCCTTACTTATAACATGGGATACTAGCAGCAACCCTGGCTGTGTGTGCCTTACTTAAAACACAGGACACTAGCAGCAACACTGGCTGTGTGTGCCTTACTTATAACACGGGACACTAGCAGCAACACTGGCTGTGTGTGCCTTACTTGAAACACAGGACACAAGCAGCAACAGTGGCTGTGTGTGCCTTACTTATAACACAGAACACTAGCAGCAACACTGACTGTGTGTGCCTTACTTATAATGCGGGACACTAACAGCAACAGTGGCTGTGTGTGCTTCGCTTAAAACACAGGACACTAGCAGCAACACTGACTGTGTGTGCTTCACTTATAACACAGAACACTAGCAGCAACACTGGCTGTGTGTGCCTTACTTATAACGCAGGACACTAACAGCAACAGTGGCTGTGTGTGCTTCGCTTAAAACACAGGACACTAGCAGCAACCCTGGCTGAGTGTGCCTTACTTATAACACAGAACACTAGCAGCAACGGTGGCTGGAGGTGCTTTTCTTATAACATGGGGCACTATCAGCAAACCTGGCTGTGTGTGCCTTACTTAAAACACGGTACACTAGCAGCAACAGTGGCTGCGTGTGCCTTACTTATAACACTGGACACTAGCAACAACCCTGGCTGTGTGTGCCTTACTTGAAACACAGGACACTAGCAGCAACACTGGCTGTGTGTGCCTTACTTATAACGCGGGACACTAGCAGCAACAGTGGCGGCGTGTGCCTTACTTATAACACGGGACACTAGCAGCAACCCTGGCTGTGTGTGCCTTACTTAAAACACAGGACACTAGCAGCAACACTGGCGGTGTGTGCCTTACTTGAAACACAGGACACAAGCAGCAACAGTGGCTGTGTGTGCTTTACTTATAATACGGAACACTAGCATCAACACTGGCTGTGTGTGCCACACTTAAAACACGGGACACTAGCAGCAACACTGGCTGTGTGTGCCTTACTTATAACACGGGACACTAGCAGCAACCCTAGCTGTTTGTGCCTTACTTATAACACGGGACACTAGCAGCAACAGTGGCTGTGTGTGCTTCCTTTAAAACACAGGACGCAAGCAGCAACAAGGGCTGTATGTTCTTTTCTTATAACACAAGATACTAGCAGCAAAACTGGCTGTGTGTGCTTCACTTAAAACACAGGACACTAGCATTAACCCTGGCTGTGTGTGCTTTACTTATAATACGGGACACTAGCATTAACCCTGGCTGTGTGTGCCTCACTTATAACACGGTACACTAGCAGCAACCCTGGCTGTGTGTGCCTTACGTATAATACGGCAACTAGCAGCAACAGTGGCTGTGTATGCTTCACTTAAATACATAAAATGGGGGAGAAGGAGGAAAAGGACTAGGTCGCCCTCCAAGGACATATAACCAAACAAAAACCCAACATGTTGGGTTCAAAGACCTAGTTTGTGGTTTTAGGCTACTGGCCACTGTGGTCAGAAACAAGCCCTAAAGAAAGAAAAATTTCTCTGAGACCCCGCACACGAACACCTACTCAGCTTCCCTGCCGGACGCATCATGTGGTCCGGCAGGGAAGCTGAGTAGGTGTACGGTAGGTGTTTGTGTGCATCATGCGGTCCGGCAGGGAAGCTGAGTAGGTGTTTGTGTGCGGCGTCTCCAAGCTTGAAGATTGTTTCATAGGAGACACCGCCACCCCCTGAGACCATGAGGTGCTATTACGCACATTGACAAATATACTACGAGAAATAGGAATCGTATTTATTTAGACGCATGCTTTTACTAGTAGCAGCGTTCACTGTTTTTCTTCATTTTTTTGCTTATCTTTAATTTCCTATTAAGGTTCAAATTAGGAGTGGCAAACACAGGGCTGGTCCCTGTGTGGTCCTGAGGAAGAGCTAGGGGAAGCTCGAAACATGTCGACCATACACTGATTCCCTTCTCATTATAGATTGGTACACAGTGTCTACCCCATTTTAACCATACCCACCTAGGAGCAGGAATAAAAATTATTTTAGGCCCACTAGAACGGTATTTTTAAAATCCCTAACACCCACTCCACTTCACATTGCACTACACATAGTCTTCCAAAAAAGTGCTCCTACGTAACTCTGCAAGTCGTAGCACGGCCCAGTTCGTAGAGAGCTAGGATGGCCCCAATGATGAAGCATGTCACCATGGGGAAACCCTGGTGAGTGAGGGGACTCAAGAAATACATTTTTCTTTCTTTAGGGCTTGTTTTTGACCAGTGGCCAGTAGCCTAAAACCACGAACTGAGGAAATCCAAAATTTCCATTCTCAGGGGTCTTCCTAATATCAATAAAGAACTTGGCACAGAAGCTGAAATATGAAAAAGACATCTTTATTAAACTTAATTAAGTGAGGCTACGTCACCCAGCTGCCTTAGCAATTGAATGAGGCAGTCTGAGGAATACAGATAACAGAGGCCTTATATATGTTTTAGGGTTACATGACTCAGCACAAAAGTAAGGGGCAGTCCTAGCTTATGCAAGCATGCAAAAAACCCAACATACCTTCTTACACAATCTGGACAAACCCATATCGTAAATAGGTCATAAAAAGAGGGGACAGACACAGATGAGAAGTAAGATAGAGGGGTGTGTGCATGTACCATAAACTCAGCAATGTCCTGCCCTTTGATCTCTATCTGACCAGCTGCCTAACAAGGAACTGGCTCAACGAGGTCAGCCTCGGGCAAGGGAGTCAGTTCGTTCAGGTCAAACAGAAGTCAGCACAAACTCAAGCTAAGGTGCATGTGTCCCAGAGACTTTTTCAGCCACAGTCATAAGCCTATGTGAGGGCAACCACAAAATTGCTGCTATGCACAAAATGGAACCCATGGTTCAGAACGAAATCTTCAAATACACAGTGAATCCATTGGTTTTACATGATGAAAACACTCATACTTGCTGAACTCACTGTTTACGGTTTGCTGTTACCAAATTCGTAACAGAACCACGACCTTTATGACCCAGGTTCAGAATTCACGGAACCTCAGACCCTCCTTTTGCCCTTACATAGGCAATAACCTAAACTCATGTCAATCTGAATCCAGGTCTATATTCATCAGATCATCAAGATGTTGCTGGAGCATAATCGTATTACTTAGCAACTCTCTCGGGACACGTCTCCTTACATATGTAGTAGCACAAAGGCCACATATGGCAGGACAAAATAGGGAATACCTCTATCTGTAGTAGGTGGCATAAGATCACACACCCAACAATTAGTGATGTTCACTACTAACTGGCGTTGATGCAGAAGCTGTACAAAAGAATTGCTTACGAATTCTGATCTTCTAACCTGCTCATGTTCAGGAAAAGGGTGAAAAGAGTGCAAAGAAGCAGTAGTAGGAAAAGACTTAGGTTGGGAAGTGGGTGCAGAAGTCAATTGAGTAGAAAAAAAACAATCGCACCCATAAATGACAACGTCATGTTTAAAAAAGACACTAGCAAACACGTTATTAAGAACATATAGACAACAGGAGAAAGTAGTGACCACTATTACAAATGAAATAATAATTTTTCACAACCCCAAGCAAAAAGCAAATCCTAAAATTATCTAGTAACATTTTTAGGGCTCCTATGCATTTCAGTAATTTTTGTATGTTCAGGTGAAACAGTGGTGACCCTCATCGATGCTCTGAGGTGAAAAGGGGGTACTCTTCCACAGAAAATGGACTTTATTCTGCTTTTAATAAACAGAATAGTACTTTAAAACAATGCCAGCAAAACAATCAGTCTCCTAACACCTAGTCTATACAATCACACGGAAACCTCTTGTGAAACCAACTATGCCCAGAGTCCGTTCAAAAAGCCTCTCTGGCAGGCTTCTATTGTCAATCAAATCTTCTTTAGTTGTTTTCTTCCGCATGGGCCTCTTCATTCAAGCCTTTCATGATCCGTTGGAGTGCCCTCCTGGCAAACACTCATAGCTCATTCAAAAGTCTCAATGTCTCAAGGCAGTGCACCAGTATCTCTCCTTTGCGGCAGGCACTACAGGTAGTGTGCTCTCCATTGATCAAGGGCACAGGTCATCTCGTGCAGACCCGGGACCATTCTCAGGCTCCAACACTCATCATTCAGTGCCAGAGGATGCTCAGGCTGCTCTTTCATGGGCACCAGAATGTAGTGCCTTTTGCCAATCTTGGATCTGCCGGTGCACTGTACTTCCATTGGAGCAAAGGAAAAAGGGGGGTGTGTGGCCAAAAACTCAGGCCAAGGGGCTCAAGGGACTGCACACTGTCAGAGGTTAACCAGCACATGACAGGCACTCTTTTGCACTGAAATTCTGGTTCTGTGGCAAAACCAGCTCCTCCTTCTTTACTGATGTTGAACGCCTTCTGATGAAGCAAGTGCGATGCTTTAAACAGTTCATTGTATAACAAGGGGACTGCAAACAGGTGGCCTGCGATCTTCAAAGGAGTGGCCACACACCATGGGACAATTTTGGTCTAGAATACACTGTCATTCTCAAAAAGCAATACAAATATAAAGGCAGTAGGCAAAACAGTGCCTCTAGGCTTTTCAATTGGGTTTCCGTGTGAGAGCATATCCTCCATCATCTAAGGGTAGATAACTACACGAGAATTCTATCTAAATGGATGTCTTCACATATGGTGGCATTGTCTAATGGGGCAAACACATTTTTTTCTCAATGATTACATATAGGTGTTCCTAAATTCCTTATCTAGAACACATCAAAAGAGAGATCACATAATACATACGATCAGGGATATGTAGATACCTTCCTTTAATAATTGTGCATCAGGTGGACTATGCAATACAAAAGCTAATGATCAAGATGTGGAAACAAAAGACAAGAACTAGAGAGTCCTGGTATTTCCATTATTTAAAATACATCTGGTCCATCAAAAATTAAGCAGAGAAATATAGTAGAAGACGTACCTGTGGCGGCGCAAGACCGGACTAATTCGAAGATCAGGTATATTACTGACCAAGCCATTTACCGTCATCCGGAGGTACTTGGAATTTGAACTAAAGCAAGAACACCACGGGAAGGTGGTCATCCCTCATATCCACTGGGGCGTGATCCACATAATTGGTGTTACTCCCGGATCCGGTGGGGTACATACTACACAGACTAAGCCAATTACCATCATTTGGAGGTACTTGGACCTCAAACAAATACAAGAATACCATGAGGAGGTGGTCATCCCTTATAGCCATAGGGGCCCTATCCATACAAAAGGTGCAACTCCCAGATCCAGTGGAGTATACACTACACTGTAAGGACGAACATACGTTCCTGTAGAAATATAAGGGCAAGGGCATCCCCCCTTACGACCACGTATACTCTGAAGGCAAAACTTAAGATCCAGCATTTTGCGGATGTGGTTTCTATTCCACCCTAAAAGAAACAGAACCTTAATTCTAAGGAAGGACACATGAGTCCAACCCCAAACGACTTCGATATTGTCCTGAGGAAGGTGTGCCAACATCCTAAGGCAGTCACACCGAAACGCGTCGACGCTCTTTTTGTTTTTTAGAATTCAAGCCCAGTAAATCTCCGTTAATAGGTTTATTATGAAATGGGATTTGTTTTTGCAACACTGTAAGGGCTTTTCGAATCTAGGAATCAGTATCATCTAGAGGTGTTTTTTACTCTTTGGGGGTTTTTGCTTTTTATTATAGGTATTCTGTTTCTTACCCTAGACTAATTTGTGATCCACTCTGATAATTTCTGCTGACACTCTAAAAATGTATATTTTCCTTCTCTGCTGTACCTTTATACATTGTTGAATTATTTTTATGATTGTTTTTATTAAATGTCTGTTGTTTTTATGAATCTCAAAAATTATTATGCAATGAATTCTGTTTTATCTACATGTATGTTTTTTTTAATAAAGTCTGTGAAAAGGTATAAATTAGTTTGTGACCAGTGATTACAAATAATACTCAGAAAATTTAGTGTGAGTGAGTGATTTACCTTTTCCAGGGATTCCCTTTAGACTTTCCATCAAAAATTAAAGCAGCAGAAAAAAGGAACTAAAAAAACAATTTAGAATAGGCATTGAATTTGTCATATTAAAAAAAAAACGTAAGGTGTCTCCTATTGAGGTGGAAAACTTATCTTACTATAATATTGAGTCAGTTAACCAGTCCGTCACTACCCTGACAGTTAGACTGGGAAACATCAAAGTAGGCCTAAAGAAAATTCTTAAAAAACAGTCTGGTCATACAAAAGGGAATTATACATAATATGGGGGTCTCTGGTATATTACTGCAATCTAGAAGTGTGAACCTGAACAATACATCAATAATAATAAAAAAGCTGACTAGTGAAAGAAATATGGAAAAGAGAAATGGGACTAGGTCACAGCTAAAATCCCCAATAACTAGGCATGATGCGACATTGGTGAGGGGAGTAGTGACAAAAGAAAAATGTATAGGAAGAACAAGAAATTACTTGGGTGATAGTCAAGCATGTGACACAATACAAAGAGTGTGAGTGATACACAAAAAAATCACAATAGGTTACAAATTTAACTCTACCGCTGGCCGCTACACCATATACGGTAACTTCAGCTAATGTTCCAGCTCCTTCTTCAGGGAAAAAAATTAAACCTGGTTTCCTTTATGGTACAAAGCCATACACTACTTAGGAAGCAGAACAAAACTGAGTAATGTAATATAGAAATTAGATCACCATGTACAAGAGTCACAGATCAATAATTTTATCCTTACGTCCAATCAGGATACATACATTTAGGGCTGCCTGTTCCTTTAAGGGAAGAGCGAGCAAGTGACACATTTTGATCCTGTATATCTCCTTTATTTTTCTTGAATACTATTTATAGCCAAATTTGACATACACTGGTGAAGTGTTGTCTGTGTCGTGTTCACAAAAATGAAAATATCATATTTGTGAAATTTAGCAAATCAACCCAACTGTAGTGTAGCGATACACATCGTCAGGTATATCCCTTCACAACACAGGTAAACTTGTAATTATATCAAAAGCTGCAACATAAAACAAAAACATGCATAACGCACACGTCAAGCACGAAAAGCATAGACAAAACAATAACATATGTGAATGAGCGGTGACTCACAACACCAGGTCATGTACTAACAATATTCGGGCCTGCTTAATTTGTCAGGTTTAAAATCCTCACCCTCCTTTTTGACAGCAGATCAACAGGTAGTGGAGATTTGGCTGTCAAATGCAACTTACTGTGTGTCACTTCTGACACACAGGACCAGCAGGAACAATTTATAAAAGGATAAAATGCAAGAATATGTAAAATGCACAAACATTTCTTTTCAAAGAAATTACTCAAAAACACATCTCTTTTCAACCAACCTTGTCAGCCTTAAAATCACCCAGAACAATCCATGAATGATCTGTAGGCAAAAGCAAAAAAATACACAACACACAAAAGAGGAACATTTCGCATAACAAATGAATATCAATTATAACTTTTAATCAGAAGACAAAACATGATACATATTAACAGACACAAAAATAAATTTCCATTACTTAACTGTTACCATCTTGTCAGTCACCTTGCAACATGAAGCCCTTTTAACTTTCCAAAAGTGAAATCCTTTCACTGACACTCCATGTTAGCCTTGTGCCACAATCTCCACTGTAAAAAATAATTCTTAATTGGCAAATCGTTCTCACTTATTCATGTAGCCTTCAAAATTTCAATCATTTTCTGTCAAATAAAGCAACTAGCAGACATTATTTCTTAGAGCAGAAATACAAATGTCATGATGTTGGGACTTTCAAAGAAACCTTTTTTTATATTGTCCCTTTGGAATTAAGTTCTTTAATTTTAGTGATGTTCTTGTGGAGAAACCAGAAATCCCACCTTTCAGAGGCCTGTTTAGCAAGGTCATTCTGCATTCCACAGAGACAAGGCTCGAATTTAAAAGGTCACAAATGTCAACATGACAGCCTCTTCCATTGTTTACAGGAAAACTAAAGGTAGCATCTTAGCGCAACTTGAGCAGCCTCTTCTCCTAGCCCACAGTTTCTGCTCATTCTGAGGCTGACCAAGACAGAAGGCCTACTACATTTACTGTGAATGATTCACAGAACCCAATAACACACATACCAGTTTTTAGAACAAATACTTGTTTCAATAGTACTCATTTCAGCAACCTTAATTGGATCTCACTGGGCCATTTAAAAGTAAACCCAAATGGGGACAACCTGCGAATTTGAATTATACCAAAATGTATGCATTTACTGAGGCCTAATGCACTTTAAAGCTATTTTAAATGGCAAAAATACTGTTTTAAATGGTCTATTTTACCCAAATTCGACTTTGATGTTTGGGGCACTTAAAAATAAATATCCTATACTTGTTATACATATTAATCATCCTCAGAATGTTCTTTACAAATTACAGAGATTTTTAATCAGACATATCCCATGTAAATCTTTAGAAAAATTAGTTTTGTACGCATGCGCTAAGTGAAATTCCATATGCTAATGTTCTCATTATGCGATATAGCACAACTTAAATTAAATTTTAATGCTAGGATGTCATAGTATGAGCATTAAGCTTCATGAATAGTGAAAATTACATTTTGTAGCACTTATTTTTAATAATTATTTTTCAAAATGTATTAATTATCTATACTACTATTATAAAGAGAGAACTTGCACCCTTTGGCCAGGTAAACTCAGGAACCACAGCGCCAATCTACACACCCGATACATCTATGAAAATGTCAGGGTGTGTAGATGGACATAGGCTATATAAATAAAAATAAAAAAAAGTAAATTAAAAAAATTAAGTTTGTAAACAAAGTAGTCCCCTGAAAGTAGCGCCGGCCGGGACCTAGCACTGGCCGCGACGTGCGTGATGAGGACGAAGGAGGAGCAGCGTGACGAGCGGCTGTGCAGTGAGGAGCGGCGGCACAGGTAAGGAAAGGGAAAGTAAGACTGTGTGATGCAGGGGGAGGCAAGTAGGAGGCAGCAGTAAATGAAAATGTGGGAGCGCGAGTGAGTCGGGGCGGGAGGGGAGCGCGAGTGAGTCAGGGCAGGAGGGGGGCGCGAGTGAGTCGGGGCGGGAGGGGGGCGCGAGTGAGTCGGTGCAGGAGGGGGTCGGGGTGGGAGCGGGTATACTGCCCCCAGCCCCTTTCTGCCCCAGGCAACGCTGGGGCGGGCTGCTAGTTTTTAATAAACCCAATCATTTTTGATAATTCCACATATAAAAGCGAGCTGCATCCCTTGCCTATCATTTTAGACGTATTCATTTATAAGGCTAAGCACAGAAGCCTAACTTATAACATGACAAAATGTTTGCGCTACTTTTTATCTGTCTTTCTAAAAAGGACAATTTTATTTAGCAACAAACCCACGAATATGCTTACAAAAATGCTTAAAGAGAGAAAACCCTTAATTGAAATGCCTTCCTGTAATACAAAATAATGAACCTTAGTTTTGGAACCTTTTTAAAATGACATTCTGAAATGTAAAAATGTACCTGTGCAACTGAGGGCAAATTCATGGCTGAATTAATATTCCTATATATTTAGCTTGTCTCTCAATGTTTGTAACGTAAGCACGGTGGCTGTCTATTTAAAACTAAAACTAAGACCTTTCAAGTTTCAAAATGAGTGTGCAATAAAGCAAGGTCCAATGTATTCAGATGATGTATTTGCCTGTTAATATCTAATACAATGCATCTAGGAAAAATCCTGTAAGTTTATTTATTTTTCGCAAAACACCCAATTTTGTTTTTGGGGGCTTTTTATTCCTAGTGCAAGAAAACCACGAGCAGACATTGGGCTCATCTCAGACATAAACAGAAAGGGGTCAAACACTCCGTACACACAATACGGCGCGCCATGCATTTTCGTGAATAGCGCCATCGCTATTCACTGACAGAAGTTGCACTAATGGGAAAACCACATAGACATTTAAACACTTATTTGACCCACAAATCAATACTCATTTGCAAATACTAGTTGTAAGTCATATTTACAAGAAACACTTCTCAATAGTGTTCCAAAAGACTGCATAAACAGCCCAACAGACTGATGTATGTCCAAGAAGCGAAAATGCGCTCAATTCACTAGCTTTGGCTAGCAGAACATCAAACAAAATCGTTCTGCATATCTTCATTCATAAAACTGCGCAGAACAAAGGATCCTTGTTTTGTATTATGTCATATTTCATTCCCTGGGGATTCAAAATCACCAAGGAAGAAATATGTTTTTAAATCTAACCTATTTAGATATTCCCTTTAGGGGAAGCCGGCTAATCCAAACGTATACAAAGTTGGCCAACACATATCTCCAAATTTGCTAAGATCAGGCATCTTATAGCTCACTAATCTAGCTTCAAACTTCAAGGAGCTATCTCTATCGATACACTCGTAAATATACAAGACCCTCGGTTTTGAAAATTGCAATCTTCAAATAAAACTAAGGACCAAACAAACTAAGCAAAGAACCACAGAACCAAAGAACAAAGGACTGGGAGCGACCCACTTATACTTAACTTTATCCAAATTCTAACTGTCAAGTTCTACATGACCTAACGGTCTTTTTTATAATACTCACGCCAAAAAGGTTCTCTGTCAGGAGTGACATCATGTGGAGGATCAAAATCAGGAAGATCAGAAATATACTGGGCTGCAGAAAAAGAATCTCCAGAATCCCTGTGCACAGAGTACCTTCTTAGTAGAATCCTGTTCTGTCCTCCTCAGTAGATTTCAGTCTCCTGACAAGATCACTCCCACAGAAAGTCACTTCTCTGATGAGCCCCGCGTTGGCTGCGCCATTTGAGGAAATCCAAAATTTCCATTCTCAGGGGTCTTTCTAATATCAATAAAGAACTTGGCACAGAAGCTGAAATATGAAAAAGACATCTTTATTAAACTTAATTTAGTGAGGCTACGTCACCCAGCTGCCTTAGCAATTGAATGAGGCAGTCTGAGGAATACAGATAACAGAGGCCTTATATATGTTTTAGGGTTACATGACTCAGCACAAAAGTAAGGGGCAGTCCTAGCTTATGCAAGCATGCAAAAAACCCAACATACCTTCTTACACAATCTGGACAAACCCATATCGTAAACAGGTCATAAAAAGAGGGAACAGAAACAGATGAGAAGTAAGATAGAGGGGTGTGTGCATGTACCATAAACTCAGCAATGTCCTGCCCTTTGATCTCTATCTGACCAGCTGCCTAACAAGGAACTGGCTCAACGAGGTCAGCCTCGGGCAAGGGAGTCAGTTCGTTCAGGTCAAACAGAAGTCAGCACAAACTCAAGCTAAGGTGCATGTGTCCCAGAGACTTGTTCAGCCACAGTCATAAGCCTATGTGAGGGCAACCACAAAATGGCTGCTATGCACAAAATGAAACCCATGGTTCAGAACAAAATCTTCAAATACACAGTGAATCCATTGGTGTAACATGATGAAAACACTCATACTTGCTGAACTCACTGTTTACGGTTCGCTGTTACCAAATTCGTAACAGAACCACGACCTTTATGACCCAGGTTCAGAATACATGGAACCTCAGAACTAGGTCTTTGAACCTAACATTTTGGGGTTCTGTTTGGTTATGCTTCACTTAAAAAACAGGACACAAGCAGCGACAGTGGCTGTGTGTGCTTGACTTATAACACGGGACACTAGCAGCAACCCTGGCTGTGTGTGCCTTCCTTATTACACGGGACACTAGCAGCAACAGTGGCTGTGTGTGCTTCACTTAAAACACAGGACACAAACAGTAACGGTGGCTTTGTGTGCTTTACTTATAACACAGGACACTAGGAACAGCAGTGGCTCTGTGTGCCATACTTATAACACAGACCACTAGCAGCAAGTGTGGCTGTGTGTGCTTCACTTATAACATGGACACTAGCAGCAACCCTCGCTGTGTACATCTAACTTATAACACAGGACACTAGCAGCAACTGTGGCTGTGTGTGCTCCACTTATAACACGGGACACTAGCAGCAACCCTGGCTATGTGTGCTTCACTTATAACACGGGACACTAGCAGCAACCCTGGCTGTGCGCGCTTCACTTAAAACACAGGACACTAGCAGCAACAGTGGCTGTGTGTGCTTCACTTACAACACGGGACACTAGCAGCAACCCTGGCTGTGGGTGCTTCACTTATATCACAGGACACTAGCAGCCACCCTCGCTGTGTGTGCCTTACTTAAAACACAGGACACTAGCAGCAGCAGCAGTGGCTGTGTGTGCTTCACTTATGCTTCACTTCTCGCAGACGCGTTGGAAGGTAGCGGTGCTGCTGAAACTGTATTAATGCTGCCACAGCGCTAGCTGATTGACGCATTAAATATTGCTATGAATGCTTCTTTTTATGCCATTTTAAATACAGTCATTTTGTGGGATTCACCTTTGCTTTGTACTGTAATTTAAAAAAACGAGAACTACTTACGTCATTGCTGCACTTTGTCTAGCCCCACCGCCGGCCTCATTCCCCGGTCCACAGCGGGCTCTAACAGGCAGTTCTGGTCGGTTGGCGGTCTAGTGATCTCGCCGTCCTCTACATAAATGTCACCACAAAGCAGAGCACGCAGTGGACGCGTTGGAAGGTAGAGGTGCTGCTGAAACTGTATCAACGCTGCCACAGCGCTAGCTGATTGACACTTTAAATATTGTTTTGAGTGCTTCTTTTTATGCCTTTTCAAATACACTCATTTTTGGGATTCACCTTTGCTTTGTACTGTAATTTTAAAAAACGAGAACTATTTACGTCATTGCTGCTCTTTGCCTAGCCCCAACCCCGGCCTCATTCCCCGGTTCACCGTGGGCTCTAAATCCCGATTGAGTGGAGGGAAAACAGGCAGTTCCGGTCGGTTGGCGGTCTAGTGATCTCGCCGGCCTCTACATAAATGTCACCACAAAGTAGAGTGCGCAGCGGACGCGCCCAGCGGGCGTGCCGCCGGCGTGCTGAAGGGGCGCCAAAGGCAAGCCCGTCTGTGCCCGTTCGCGCCCGGTCGGGACCAGGGGCCAGTTATTATGCCCATTCTACCACCTACACAGCACTTGAGCTGCAAAAACTACATGGCAACTGGACCATCAGTCCATGCGTCAGGGCGTCGGTTAGGAAATTAGGCATTCTATCCTCCAGAGACCCTTCTCCTGAACTCCCCTTTCAGCCCACCGGGCAGGGTCCTCCTTCCATCAACAAAGACCCCCCCGGAACCGTCTAACCTCGACCCCCCGACAGCAGGATCCCTTGCCATCACCTATCTAAACACCCACTCTATGGTGAGGCATCAACTTGAAATATTTCAACTGCTCGACTCTGACAGACCTGACATCCTCCTCCTGTCAGAAACCTGTATCACAGCCGAATCCACCCTCAATATCCTCACAGCAGTACCCACAGGTTACATCATATTCCAGGCCAATAGGCTATCGGGGAAGCCGTGGGGTGGAGTTGCAGCCATTATTCTACAGAAGCACAAATTTACTGCTCTTGTGATTAGTGGTATACCTCTGGTCGACAGCCTCATCCTAAAATTCGAATCCCCCAAGTCCCCCTTTATTTGTGCCCTCTTCTACCGACCCCCTGACCACATGCCCTTATTCCCTCAACTACTAGGCGAACTCATCTCCCAGTTAGTTATCAACCACGCCAGGATAATTATCCTCAGAGATTTTAATTATTGGCCCTCTGATGCACACGAAAGTGCCAGCTCCGTCGAGTTTACAGAACTTTTGTCAGGCATGAACTGTATCCAACATGTGCACAAGGCCACCCATGACAAAGGACCCATTTCGGACCAAGTCTGGACCTCCAACCTCGAAATTACACCCCCATTAGTCTCCCCGTGCACATGGCCAGACCATCATCTTATCTCATTCAGTATGGCCTGCATCCCCCCATTAAACCTCCCCCGGCGGGTAACCCCCTGGCCAGAAACTGGAAGCGGGCCAATAGTGGCGATTTCTGAACGCTCTTAACAGCCACATCCCCTTCCGACCAAGGCTACCCCTCTGACCAAGGCTCACTCTGTCATCAGGCATTAAACCTCGACCAATGACTTGAATTAGCCAGTAATAAGATTGCCCCCTTCAAGAGAACCAACCTTAAACGCCCCCATTAGGCCCAATGCTGGTTCTCCGATGACCTGCAAAGGAAGAAACTGGCACTTAGACAAGTAGAGCGCCAATGGAGACGAGCGCATGCACCTGGGGAAAGAACCATCTACGTAGCCTTGCTAAAAGACTATAAAGACTCCATCCTCCAGACTAAGACAGCCTATTTTTCTTCGAAAATCACAAACTCAGCTACGAAAACTAAAGACATCTTTGCAATAGTCGATGAGCTCGCGCAACCCGACAGAGAGATTGCTAAACCTGTCCCCTCACAGATATTATGTGACTCCCTGAATTTGTTTTTTACCGATAAAATCGCCTCCATTAAAAACAATATTCCCACCCCCACATCCCTCACCACCCCTCCGATCTCATGTAAAACCCCTTTAAGCTGGACCAAATCCCCCCGATCTCCAGAGAGGAGTTTCTGGTTCTCCTAAAAAGGGTGGAATCCGGTTCCCCAATGACTGTTGTCCTCCCCACATTTTGCAAGAGGCCTTCCTCACCTGCCCTGACCCGCCTCTTTTACTCCTTAACAACTCCCTCAAATTAGGTGTTGTCCCCGACACCTTTAAAAATGCTGTGATTGTCCCGATCCTAAAAAAAACAAACGCCTATCCGTCGGTTTTGAGTAACTTTCGCCCAATCTCCCTGCTCCACTACCTCAGTAAGCTACTAGAGGCCCATGTTAGGAACTGCCTCAGCTCATTCATTGAGTATTCTCAGTTTCTCGACCCTCGGCAGGCGGGATTTATACCAGCCCACTCCACGGAGTCTGTCATTCTGGTGGTCATGGACGAGCTTAGGAGAGGAGCTGATAAAAACACCACAAAGGCCCTGGTGCTTTTAGATCTGTCAGACGCTTTTGACAAGGTCGATCCTAATCTCCTGATCGACCGTGTCAGTAATGCTGGTATCCAGGGTCTGCCCTCAGATGGATTTCCTCCTTTTTACATTAGAGATTCCAGGCAGTTCGCCTGGCTAACTTTTCGGCCAGAAAAAAACGGTTGACCTGTGGGGTCCCCCAGGGCTCTTCTTTGTTGCCCCTTTTATTTAATTTATACATGCAACCCCTGATCGTGTCCTTACGTAATATCCCGCCCATAACCTTTAATTATGCTGACGATCTCCAGGTGGTGTTCGACATCGACTCCTCTAATACATCAGTCATCAATTTCCAGTCTACCATGACCTCCATTAGCGAGTGGATGTACACCAATCAATTAAAACTTAATCCGGATAAAACGGAGCTGATACTGACTGGAGGTGCTGCCAACTCCTGGAATTCCAGGTTCTGGCCCCAACCCCTGGGGAAACCCCCTCGCCCAGTGGATACTGTAAAAAGCTTTGGGGTCATAATCTGCAATGACCTGTCCTTGAAACCCCAAATTAATGCAGTGGTATCCTGATTCTTTCACCTTTGCAGAATTCGGAAGATCTGTAGATTTTTGACCACATCGGCCCTCACTCTTGTTATCTTGGCCCCGGTCATCTCTCGCATTGACTATGCAAACTCACTCTGCTTTGGCATTCCAGCATACCAACTTCGCCGCCTACAGCTGGTACAAAACCAAGCAGTCAGGCTTATCTTCCATCAACCTAAGCATCAACACGCCAGCCCTTTAATGAAGACCCTTCACTGGTTCCCGGTGGCCAAACGCTGCATATTGAAATTGGGTTGTACCATCTTTAAAGTCCTTGTTGGCCAAGGACCAGCTTTTATCTCCTCTAGGATCCACCCTGTACGTGAACTCCGCTCCTCCCACCTCAACCTGCTCACGATCCCCACCTTTAAACTGAAAAAACATGGCCGCCTCAGATTCTCCTTCCTGGCCCCTCACTTCTGGAACTCTCTCCAGACTGAACTTAGATCTGTAACCTGCTATTCCCAATTCAGAACCCGTCTCAAAACCCTTTTGTTCTCACAAGCATATGGGTAAGCTTCCGTCATTTTGCTACTGTTGCCATCCCGCTCTCAGCGCCATGAAACCGCTTGGTGTAAGTGCGCTCTATAAGTAATTTTAACATAACATAACATAACATAACATAACATAACATAACATAACATAACATAACAACATAACATAACATAACATAAGATAACATATAACACGGGACACTAACAGCAACACTGGCTGTGTGTGCTTCACTTATAACACAGGACAGTAGCAGCAACACTGGCTGTGTGTGCCTTACGTATAACACGGGACACTAGCAGCAACCCTGGCTGTGTGTGCTTCACTTATAACACAGGACAGTAGCAGCAACACTGGCTGTGTGTGCCTTACGTATAACACGGGACACTAGCAGCAACCCTGGCTGTGTGTGCCTTACTTATAACATGGGCAACTAGCAGAAACAGTGGCTGTGTATGCTTCGCTTAAAACACAGGACACTAGCAGCAACACTGACTGTGTGTGCTTCACTTATAACACAGAACACTAGCAGCAACACTGGCTATGTGTGCCTTACTTATAGCAAGGGACACTAGCAGCATCCCTGGTTGTGTGTGCTTCACTTATAACACAGGACACTAGCAACAACAGTGGCTGTGTGTGCTACACTTAAAACACAGGACACAAGCAGCAACGGTGACTGTGTGTGCTTTACTTATAACACAGGACATTAGCAGCAACGGTGGCTGTGTGTCCTTTACTTATAGCACAAACACTAGCAGCAACCCTGGCTGGATGCATCTAACTTATAACACGGGACACTAGCAGCAACTGTGGCTGTGTGTGCTCCACTTATAACACAGTACACTAGCAGCAACCCTGGCTATGTGTGCTTCAATTATAACACAGGACACTAACAGCAATAGTGGCTGTGTGTGTTTCACTTATAATATGGGGCACTAGCAGCAACCCTGGCTGTGGGTGCTTCACTTACAATACAGGACACTAGCAGCAACCCTGCCTGTGTGTGCCTTACTTATAATACAGGACACAAGCAGCAACACTGGCTGTGTGTGCTTCACTTATAACACGGGACTCTAACAGCAACCCTGGCTGCGTGTGCTTCACTTATAACACAGGACACTAGCAGCAAAACTGGCTGCGTGTGGTTCACTTATAACACAGGACACTAGCAGCAACAATGACTGTGAGTGCTTTATTTATAACACAAGATACTAGCAGAAACACCAGCTGTGTGTGCTTTACTTATAACACAGGATACTTGGAGCAACACTGTCTTATTATAACACAGGTTACTAGCAGCAACACAGTCTCTGCGTGCCTTACTTAGGACACAGGCTGCTAGTAGCAACTCTGTCTGTGTGTCCCACTAACAACCAGGCAAAACCATAGGGGATGATGGACGGAGTGTTGAACATTGCAAGCACTCACCCCCAGTCAACTGATCTGGGTTTAATCACTCATCATTCTTTAGCTCACTCCGCCACCCCAGTTCAGACATGACCATATGCAAATCAGTCTGACCCTGTGCCACATGGGAACAGTCCAGCCCGAACTGCCAAGCCATGTCTTCCCTGGACCAGAAACAAGCATCCTGGGACCGTTGTTTTGGCTAATCAGCCGCCATCAGCCAGGCTACCTTGAATCCAGTGGCAAAGTGAGCAAGGGACCCATGTCTGGGCATACCTTGCTAACTTAGGGCGAACAAAGCAAAACCAAAGGGGATGATGGACGGAGTGTTGAACATTGCAAGCACTCTCCCCCTGTCAACCGATCTGGGTTTAATCCATCATCATTTTTTAGCTCACTCCACCATCCCAGTTCACACATGGCCATATGCAAATCAGTCTGACCAAGTGCCTCATGGGAACAGTCCAGCCCTAACTGCCAAGCCATGTCTTTCCTGGACCGGAAACAAGCATCCTGGGACAGGTTTCTGGCTAATCAGCCATCATCAGCCAGGCTAGCTTGAATCCAGTGGCAAAGTGAGCAAGGGACCCACGTCTTTGCATACTTCCCATCTTAGGGTGAACAAAGCAAAACCAAAGGGGATGATGGACGGAAGCACTCACCCCCACTAACAACCAGGGCACAAGTCCTAAAGAATAAGTAGGGGGACTCACCAAGTTAGGCAGTATGCAAGTGACATTATGGTGCATGCCATCAGGCCACAGGACTTTGTTTGTTGTAACATCTCAGTAAGTGGCATCACAACCCATGACCTCACAGGAACGACATCACAGTAAGTGGCATCACAACCCATGACCTCACAGGAACAGACATCAGATCTTATGACTTCACACATGTGTAGCAGGTCTATCATGAGTACATCTGAGCTCATTACGAGATTTAGCAAATTAGATTTTGTGTCAAGGTTGTGGCAGGCACAACCCAGACACAAAATCTGGGCCTCAACTTGTACATTTATTTTTAAAAAACTCTGCCAGAAAGAAATTGGCAACAAGGAGAAACATGGCAATAAATCTGTTCTGCTTAATTGTTTGCAAAGTCTGTATTTTAAAATGCCTTATGGTTTTAAGGCACCACCAGCAGAGATATTTTTGTTCCCAGTAAATCTCAGGGAACAATAATAATCGTGAGATAACTCTGGAAATTAACACTTTTGCTGGAGAGATCTTTGTTTTGTCTGGTCCCAGTTTTGCATCTAAGTGGCATAGAGGGTTAATATGTTACCAGTAAAGCCCGCTGTGTAACATGCAGATGACAGATTTTTATTTTATGTAGACAGATAAAGGGGTTACTGCTTTTAACACAGAGATCCTTTTGTTAATTGAAGTTTATAAATTGTAATCTTTTAATATAGCACAGTGAGCTGTGAAGGGCACATGTTTCCTTCCATAACCTTCTCACTTAGGGTGACAAAAGCAAAAAGAATAGACGATGGATGGAATGCTGAACAAATCAAACATTCACACCCAGTTACAGATCTGGTTTTTATCCATAATTTTTTTTGCTCACTACCCAGTTTAGACCCAGCCATAAGCAAATCAGTCTTGACCCTGCTTCCCATGGGGACAGTCCAGTCCGAGCTGCCATTCCTGGTCGTCCCTAGACCTGATACAAACATCCTGGGACCAGTTTCAGGGTATCACCCCTCATCAGCCTGGCTAGCCTGAATCCAGTGGCACAGTGAGCACGGGGCCAACATCTGGGCATAACCTTCTCAATTAGAGCAACAAAAGTAAAAAGAACAGATTGTGGATGGAATGCTGAACAAATCAAACATTCTCCCGCAGTCACAGATCTGGGTTTCCAAATCAAACATTCACCCGATTCACAGATCTGGGTTAAATCTATTGTTCTTTTGCTCACCACACCACTTCAGTTTGCACCCATCCATATGCAAATCAGTCTGACCCTGCTCCTCATGGGAACAGTCCAGTCCGAACTGCCAGGTTAGGTCCTCCCTGTTATTCAGGACAAGAGCAGCAGGAACAGTGCATGCATCTCTCATGGCACAGGAAATGACAGCCGTCCCAACTGCATGTGCCTCACGTATAACACACAGGACACTAGACCTGGCTATGTGGACCTCACTTACAACACAGGCCAGTATCAGCAATACTGAAAGTTAAAGAGGGTAATAGCAGCAGCACCTCACTAATAACACAGGACACTAGCAGCTACACCTGCACATGTGCTTCACTTATACTAGCAGCAATACCAGCTGTGTTTACCTCATTAATAACTTAGGACACCAGCAGTAGGTCAGCTATGTGTGCATCGCTTACAACACAGAACACTATCAGCAGCACTGAGTGTGTGTGGCTCACTTATACAACACATGATAGTAGCAGCAGCACTGCATTTGCTCTTCACTTATTGCATAGGTAACTAGCAGCAGTATGGACTGTGTATGTCTCAGATATAACACAGGTCGCTAGCAGCATCACTTTCCGTGTGTGGCTCACTTGTACAACACATCACAGTAGCAGCAGCAGTCTTTGCTCTTCACTTATTGCACAGGTAACTAGCAGCTGTATGGACTGTGTATGTCTCAGCCCGGCTGTGTGTATCCGAAATTTAGGGGTTAGATGGGAGGCTGATCTTTCTCTCTTAGCTCAAATACAGCAGGTTTCAGCAGTGTGTTTCAGTAAATTGAAAAACTTCAGGAAACTTTTACACTTCCTGCCAGAAGATTGCCGAAAATCAGTTGCACATGCCACAGTTACTTCCAGGCTAGATTATGCAAATAGCCTCTACTTGGGTCTTCCCAAATATGCTATCTATCGCCTTCAGCTGATTCAAAATGCGGCTGCGAGACTGGTTTGCCATATTCCTTTCCGACACCATGTCTCTCCGCATTTGCAAAAGCTCCACTGGCTCCTGGTGGAGAAAAGAATCAATTTAAGGGCCTTGACTCTGGCATACCAGGCCCTTAACGGAAAATGTCCCGGCTATCTGAAGGATTGACTATGCCCTTACAAGCAAAATTGTGTGCTGCGACCTGACTCCTACAATCTGATATGCAACCCCGGCTACAGGAAAGCCCGTCTAGGCGGGAGATCGTTCACAGTTAGAACAGCCTCACTGTGGAATGCTCTACCAGGGTCTTTGAGACAAGCTAGGTCAGAAACTGGTTTTAGAAAGGCCCTAAAGACTTGGCTCTTTGGGAGTGAATAACTGGGCTGCTACACTGTTATTTCTCTTCTTGGGCGCCGCTCTCTTCTTCTTTTCCACCTGTTGCCTTAGATCCGGGACACCCCAGTTGAGGGTAGCTGTCGCGCTTTATAAGCTGCTTTATTATTATTATTATTAATAATATTATTTAAAATCTCTAAACTGGCTGCCCTATGAAGCTAGAATTCAACTGAAGACTGCCTGCACCAAAAATGTGGAACTCTCTTCCACTGGAAAATTCGTAGAATCTCCTCCAAGGTTGCTTTCAAATTGGAAGCAAAAAGATTCCTCATGAATAAGTTCTTACCTTAACGCGATGGACTACTGTAAGCCCTAATCGCTCTGTAAATACTACAGCATTGGTTAATAATTCTGTTTGTTACTATTGTATTTGCCCCCTTACATCATAATGTTTCATCACTCCCTCGATGCCATTTTATCATTGACTAGCCCACCCTACGTTACCCCTGAATTATATAGGATCTGTTATGTTTGCACTATATGATTTTATGCCTATTAGTTTCCCCATTTTAGTCTTGTTATGATTTTTGTCCCTCCTTTCCCTCTAACTGTAAAGTTCTCTGATATCCCTCGGGATCAAGTTCGCGCTATATAAAACTTTATAAATAAATATAACACAGGTCACTAGCAGTATCACTTTCCATGTGTGGCTCACTAGTACAACACATGGCAGTAGAAGCCACACTGTGTAACACGAGACACTGGCAGCAGCACTTGATGTGTGTGTCTCACTTGTAACAGAGGACACTAGTCACAGCATCAGCTGTGTGTGTTTCACTAGTACAACACATGGCAGTAGCAGTAGCACTGTCTTTGCTTCTCACTTATAGCACAGGCCACTTGCAGCGGCACTTTCCATGTGTGGCTCCTAGTACAACACATGACACTAGCAGCAGCATGGGCTGTGTATGTCTCACATATAACACAGGTGGCTAGCAGCAGCAAAATACAACACGTGGCAGTAGCAGTAGCACTGTCTTTGCTTCTCACTTATAGCCAGGGCCACTTGCAGCAGCACTTTCCATGTGTGGCTCACTACTACAACACATGGCACTAGCAGCAGCATGGGCTGTGTATGTCTCATATATAACACAGGTGGCTAGCAGCAGCACAGTACAACACATGGCAGTAGCAGTAGCACCGTCTTTGCTTCTCACTTATAGCCAGGGCCACTTGCAGCAGCACTTTCCATATGTGGCTCACTACTACAACACATGACACTAGCAGCAGCATGGGCTGTGTATGTCTCACATATAACACAGGTGGCTAGCAGCAGCACAGTACAATACATGGCAGTAGCAGTAGCACTGTCTTTGCTTCTCACTTATAGCACAGGGCCACTTGCAGCAGCACTTTCCATGTGTTGCTCACTACTACAACACATGACACTAGCAGCAGCATGGGCTGTGTATGTCTCACATATAACACAGGTGGCTAGCAGCAGCACAGTACAACACATGACACTAGCAGCAGCATAGGCTGTGTATGTCTCACATATAACATAGGTGGCTAGCAGCAGCACAGTACAACACATGACACTAGCAGCAGCATGGGCTGTGTATGTCTCACATATAACACAGGTGGCTAGCAGCAGCACAGTACAACACATTATTATATTATTATAGAGGCTTTTGTAGCGCGCTCTGTTACTAAGAAAATAGTATCCTGGCGCGAAAGGAATGAGAGGCAAGGCAGAGGAAGACCCTATACAGTGATGTTGAAAAGGTGGGTCTTCAGTCCCTTCTTGAACAGTGTGATGGATGGGGCTGTTCTTAGCTGCTGCGGAAGAGTGTTCCATGCTCTCGCCGCTCTGACTGAGATGGATTGGCCTCCGAGCCTACTGTATTTGAATTTTGGGACAGTCATTTGGTGTAAGTTAGATGATCTGAGGGGGCGGTTGGGAGCATATAGGGAAAATCTTTTCCTCAGGTAAACTGGACCAGCTCGGTGGACAGCTCGATAGGCAAGGACAAGGATTTTAAATAAAATCCTGTGAGCAACTGGGAGCCAGTGTAGGGTGCGGAGAGGTTGACGGACACTTGAACTTTTTGGAATATTAAACAAAAGCAGTACAGCGGCATTTTGTATAACTTGGAGACGATGGATCAGATAGGCAGGTAGGCCGCAGAAGAGGCCATTTGCGTAGTCCAATCTGGATAATATGAGGGCGCGGATGACGGTTCTTTGGCCGCTCTCGGGAGGAGTGGAAAGAACCTGCGTAAAGTTTTAAGTGTAGAAAAGCAGATCCCGGTAAGTTTTTTTAAATGATCCTCGAATCTGAGGTCATTGTTAAACCAGACTCCAAGGTTTTTGGCAGGGCCTCCGATGGATTTAGGGCATGGTAGATCGGCCGGCCAAAGGGAGTTGCCAAAGTTGTCTGGGAAGGAGCCATATAGCAGAATTTCAGATTTGCTTTCGTTGCATTTTAGTTGGGCGAGGGCAAGCCAACGAAAGACGGATGACAAACAGGTTTGGGCTCCAGATGTATCCAGATTGTTTTTGGGCCACGTGAACAGGAGTTGAGTGTCGTCCGCGTAGGCCATTATTTTTGCTCCCAGTTGTTCAGCGAGGTAGATGAGCGGGGTCAGATATATATTAAAAAGCAGGGGGCTGAGGGTAGAGCCCTGAGGTACACCCGTTGCAAGTTTCTTGGGGGAGGAGGCAAAAGGCCGGCATCCAGACTTGTTGGGATCTGTTGTCCAAAAAGGACGTTAGCCAGGCAAGGGCGGAGCCTGTGATGCCTATGGCCGCTAATCTGGTAAGCAGGAGGGAGTGAGGGACAGTATCGAAGGCGGCAGAGAGGTCTAATAAAATCAGAGCCGCTCTGCCACCTCCGTCCAAACACTCCCGGATGGCCTCAGATATTTCCACCAGCGCAGTCTCCATACTGTAGGCTGCTCTAAAGCCTGACTGCGCTGGATGAAGAGCCTGGGAATTTTCGACGAATTTGTCTAGCTGAGTGAAAGCAGCCTTTTCACATACTTTTGCTAGGGCCGGCAGCAGTGATATGGGCCGGAAATTAGCAGGGATAGCAGGATCTAATCCATTTTCTTTAGAAGTGGGAGCAGTTTAGCTTGCTTCCAGCAGGCCGGGACCATGGCAGTGAGGAAAGAGCAGTTGATAATATGCGTTACCTCGTTGCCGATTGTGTCTGCGAGAGGCGCAAGCACTCTGGCAGGACAAGGGTCAGAAGGGGATCCTGATTGTAAGGAGGCGAGGATGCTGACAATGTCCGTGTTTTCTACTGGGGTGAACTGGTGAAACCGTTCCGTGGGGGTAGGTAACACAGGAGACGGGATGACCAGTGTGGGTGGAAAACTGTTGCATACAGTAAGTAAATCGTCCTGGATTTTGGTGATTTTGTCAACGAAGAAAACGGAGAGTTCTTCGCACCAATTCTCTGTAGAGGCAAGTATGGGTTGGGCAGCGCAGGGTGAGGTGAAGCTTTTTACTATAGCAAAGATTTCTTTGCTATTGTTATTGGCATTAGTTATGCGCCCTTCGAAATATTGGCTTTTTGCGGATCTGATCGCCGCATAATATTTCTTTTGCGCCATCCTTAGGTTCTTTTTAGCCTCGGGGAGATAGGCTTGTCTCCATGTCCGTTCAAGTTTTTTATAACCTGACTTAAGATCACAGAGGGTGGGGGTGAACCAGGGTTTAGAAGGGGTGGTACGCAGTCTGCAAACCCGACCTGTTTTTATTGATACGGCCGTCCCACCTTCAATCCAGGAATTGAATGTGCTAGTGGCTGACTCAATTTCCATAGGTAGAGTGGGGCGAGAGGTGTCAAGATGTTCAGACATGATCTCTACATTGATTTTTTGTTTATGAGCAGTTGGATTGTTAGTCTTGGCCGGGCGTGTCAGGGTCCAAGAAAAACTGATCAGCATGTGGTCGGACCAGGGCACAATTTCGGGGTTGGTTAGATTAATATCGAAATTGGTGCAAACCAAGTCGAGAACATGTCCACCTGAGTGGGTGGGAGTTTTAACCTGACACCGACACATGACACTAGCAGCAGCATGGGCTGTGTATGTCTCACATATAACACAGGTGGCTAGCAGCAGCACAGTACAACACATGACACTAGCAGCAGCATGGGCTGTGTATGTCTCACATATAACACAGGTGGCTAGCAGCAGCACAGTACAACACATGACACTAGCAGCAGCAAGGGCTGTGTATGTCTCACATATAACACAGATGGCTAGCAGCAGCACACTACAACACATGACACTAGCAGCAGAATGCGCTGTGTATGTCTCACATATAACACAGGTGGCTAGCAGCAGCACAGTACAACACATGGCACTAGCAGCAGCACTGTCTTTGCTTCTCACTTATAGCACAGGCCACTTGCAGCGGCACTTTCAATGTGTGGCTCACTACTACAACACATGGCACTAGCAGCAGCATGGGCTGTGTATGTCTCACATATAACACAAGTGGCTAGCAGCAGCACAGTACAACACATGACACTAGCAGCAGTATGGGCTGTGTATGTCTCACATATAACACAGGTGGCTAGCAACAGCACAGTCTTCTCTTCTCACTTATAGCACAGGTCACTAGCAGCATCACCTTTCGTGTGTGGCTCACAAGTACAACACATGGCAGTAGCAAGCCCATTGTTTGTGTGTCTCACTTATATCACAATATCCTAGCAGCATGACTAGCTGTGTGTGGCTCAGTATTACAACAAGTGACAGTAGCAGCAGCGCTGTCTTCTCTTCTCACTTATAGCACAGGTCACTAGCAGCATCACCTTCCGTGTGTGGCTCAAAGTACAACACATGGCAGTAGCAAGCCCACTGTCTGTGTTTCTCACTTATATCACAATATCGTAGCAGCAGCACTGGCTGTGCATGGTTCACTTATACCACGGGAGACTAGCAGTGGCTGTGTGTGCCTCACTTATAACAGGCCACTAGCAGCAGCACTAACAGTGTCCGGCTCACTAGTACAACACGTGACAGTAGCAGCAGCGCTCTGTGCTTCTCACTTATGTAGCACGGGGCACTTGTGAAGGCACGGGCTGTGTTTGGCACTATACTTCCTAGCCTTGCCCCTGGCTGTGTTAACAGGGGCGGATTGGCATAGCGGGCAGTCGGGCATTGGCCAAAGGGCCGGTGTTTCGGTGCCCTTTGTGGGCCGTTTTTTTTTCTTGTTTCCCAGCCCACAGATGGCACTGGACAGGTATAATGAAAAGCTGCCTCGCTGGGGAGCGTGTGATATGGCCTTGCCAACCTATTGCCCTGATGGTGGGCTGGGAAGCTGGTGACTGTATGCGAGAATCAGCCTCCCTGGGGGCCAGGTGTTGCTCAGGCCAGCTTGCCCTCAGTGTCCTTCCAAAGAACAATATCCTCCACTTTCATGGCTTGTGTGTGCATTGGCATATGTGGCCTGAAGGTCAGAGTTGCAGAGATGGTGGATCACGTTTGAGTGCCGGTTTCTGCTCTCAACATCCTGTGAGTTCTGAGCAAATCACTTCATCTCCCAGGCCCTTAAATAAAACATCTGCTCTTGTGTACTGTAATTGGTGCTCATGAATAGCGCTTAAATAGCTTTGCCTTCGGCTAGGTTCACAATATATAAACCTGTCAAAAAGAACAACAACAATAAAAAACAACCATGGGCAATGCCAATAGGCTGCTCATTCCCAAGAGTTAGAGCCATTGGCATTGTAAATGACAATATGCATTACCCATGTCTTATGGAATGGAGTGGAGGTATCTGGTGTGGAGTGCAATTATGTGGGTTGGATTCGAATTGCTAGTTGTGGAATAGTGTGGCGGAGAATTATGTGGCAGGGTGTGCAGTGGAATTATGTGGATAGTAATTATGTGGTTTTGAGTGTACTGAAATTATGTGGAGTGGAATTTACCCAAGGGTGGGCTTCACAATCTTTCGCTCTGTGTATCCTTAGACTGGGGTATAAAGTAGTCTCCAGGAAGGGGGAAGGGGGAGAGCGAGGTATAGCTGGTGTCTGGGTGAGGGAAGGTCCATAGGATGGAAGACCAGGAGAGCTATCCATAGAGAGTGTTGGTGCTCAACAGATTGTCTGTGTGAGGGATGAGAAATACTCCAGGAAAGAGGGGCAGGGACGGGACATGGTAGAGTTCAGGAAAGACTACTGGTCAGGTCTGAATGAGGGACAATGGGCAATGAGAGAGCTGGACAAATATGTGTATGGTTTGTGTATGAATGCCTAGTTTGTGATTTGCCTAAGACACAGTTCTTCTGTAACACTGCTGACTGACTTGGGTAGAAGCCTCTGCCTGTCCAGTCCGCAAACAGGTGACACAATACCGGGCTGCAGCACATTGTATTGCAATTGTATTGCAATTGTATTGTAATTGCATTTATATAGCGCTTACTACCCCTGACGAGGCGTCAAAGCGCTTTTTCGCCAAGTAGCACGCTACTCCGGGACCCTTAGAGGATTAGTGTTGAATTAGTATAGTGAAACATGCAATCACATTTTTAAGTGGTGGATAGGTTAGTCAGTTATTTGGATTTGGAATGATAGCAGAAGGATAGAGGAGGAAAAAAGGTTTGTATTTATATAGGGTTTGTTACCCATGATGGGGTGTTAAAGCACGCTATTCAGGAAGCCCATAAGGATTAGTGGTGAATTAATATGGTGAAATATGAAAGTAATTTCAGTGGTGGATATTAGTCAGTTATTTGGAGTGAGAAGGATAGCGGAGGGATAAAAGGGGAAGAAAGGTTTGCATTTATATAGCACTTGTTACCCCTGATGGATGTTGAAGCGCTTTTCTGGCGAGTAGCACGCCACTCCGGAACCCATCAGGATTAGTGTTGAATTAGTAGGGTGAAACATGAAAGTAATTTTAGTGGTGGATATGTTAGTCAGTTATTTGGATTGAGAAGGGTTGGGGAGGGGTAGAAAAGAGGAAGAGTTTGTTTTGGGGGATTGGTATAGTAAAAGAGGTGTCAGATGATGCAAGGAGGGGTAGAGTAGGAGAGAGTCTAGAAAGGGTTATTTTGGGGATCATAGTAGTGGTATGGGTTTTGGGATAATTAAGAGAGTGGATGTAGAGGATATATTGATAGATGTATAGGATGAGAGATAGGGTAGTGCATTGGAAAGAGTAGTAGAAGGAAGTTTGAGATGAGTCAGAAGGTTGGGTTAGAGTACATAGTGAGCGAAGTATAGGCTGAGAAATAGGGAAATGCATTGGAAATGCTAAATTAGAAGAAAGTGATAAATATATAGATAAATAAGTACATTGAAAGTATATAAATGCATAAAGAAGGTATGTATATTGGGTAGCATTTCTGGCCCTGGTCCTGGTCAGTCTCGAACAGGCAACTGCCCTTGTCCTCTCCGCCCTTAACAGGCTCAATCAGGCAACTGCCCTTTTCCTCTCCGCCCTTAACAGACTCCCTTAGCCTCAACTCCCGGGCTGAGACGCCCTAACCCTGGCCTTTTATAGCCCTAGTAATCAGGTGACCCCATCAGCCAATGGGAACCCTAGCTCTAACACTATCCAATCACAACACTAGCCCTACAAATCTAGAACCAATAGGAGACCAGGACATTACAGCCAATCTTAGCCCTAGTCCAAGCACCCAATCAGTTAAAAAACCCTGAACTCTACGTCCAATAGAGGCCCTCGCCCTACCAGTAGTCCTAACCCAAGTCCAAGCAACCGATGGCACAGGAAGTCCTAGTCCCTACTTCCAATAGAAAGCCTAACCCTACTCTTAGTCCCACAACTAGTCCAGCAACCAATCACATCAGAAGCCCTAATTGCTACTTCCAATTAAAGGTCTAACCCTTAGCCTTGGTCCAACCCTAGTCCCAACAACCAATAACACAGGAAACCCTAGTCCCTACTTCCAATAGAAATCCTAACCCTAGCCCTAGTCCCAACCCTAAATTGATTGAATCACAGACCCATAAACCAATCAGAACACTCAAATACCCAACCAATGAGGACACTAACCCTAATCCAATAGGATCATCAGATACAACCACCAATCAGTGTATACATTACCAACCACTAGCAGACCATATAATGTCCCAGCGACCTCAGACAAGGTTTGCTGGCCAGGGAGTTGGAAGCTGCTTTTCCTGTTCAGAATCTCCTAGGAGACAGACAGGCTCAATCCACACTTTGGACTTCTGCAGGTAAAGGCCTCACTAACTTGAAATCTAACAATACTGTTTGAATAAAACTTTACTCCCTCTCCTGGCCAAAAAACGAAGTGCACAGTCCCTAGTAAACACAGTTTAAACAGCTCACAGAAGCTGATGTAGAATATCCCTGTTGCTGCGGGGGGGGGAGGAAGAGGGGCTGGTTTCACTGGCTTGTGAACACAAAATGGTGGCTGGGGGTGCACTGTTTTAACATGCAGGTCTTAGCACAGAGCAAAGGAGAAATTTGGAGGGAAAACTGAATCGTCACCAGGAATGAGAGGGAAAAACTACAGAATTTGGACTGCAAATCCCACATGTTAAATGGAAGCAATCATGAAACACGTTTAAAACACAAAACAGGAGATAAAATATGCAATCACAGGCAGGTTAAAACTACAATTTAAACTGTAAAAACAACAAGCAAAGACAGTAATAACAGAAAGGGAAAATCGTTTTTAAATTTTTTTTTTGTTTTGGGGAAGAGACAGCACTAAAGTGTTAACTTTCTGAACGTCTGTTTTTTGAGAACCTGTTGAGATTCCTCAGATTCAAAATTTGTCTCCATTCTCCTGATTTCTTTATTAGTTAAAAACAAGAATAAAAACCGTTTGCGACATTGGGACTTCCTCTATGGGTTTTTGGCAAGCATGGCCAAAGACTGCGTAGTAAGTGAAGACGATGGGTGGGGTAGGGGGGCACCCTTGGGTGGAGTTGGTGGGTACTGAATGAATTCTAGAGTGTGACCAAAGCTGACAAGGTCCAGCACCCAAAGAGCTGTTATTTCACGCCACTGGTGGACATAGCTGGAAATCTTCGCACCCACAGGTTGGGAGGGAAAGAAAGCTGGTAGCCTGGCATGATCACTGCTTCCTGTTGGAGTCACGGTCTTGTTGAGGCATTCGTTTGTGGCCTCCCTGGCGAGGGAAACCAGCTGTAGATGACTGGCGGTAAAATGGAGGATTGTCGGACTGCCGGTATTGAGATTGGTATCGCTGATACTGTTGAGCCCTCTGGTAACCTCCCTTGTTAGAGGCAAAGCCTTGTCCTCTAGCCCCTCTGAAAAGCACCTTTCTGTATTGTAACATGCCCAACAACTTTGCGTTGTACGTGTCATTCTTAATCCCAAACAATGCCTCATCAATGAGTTTTCCGAATAGGGACTCGCCATAGAAAGCCATATCCAACACATTTGTCTGCACCTCAGGTCTAAAGGTGGTTGCATCCTTGCCGTATGAGGACAGCAGCTCCTGCCAGTTGTCTAAAGCCAAACAAAACAGGTGATGGACAGAATGTGTATCAATGTCACGCATTCACCCCAGTCCAAAGATCTGGGCCCAAATCCATCGTTTTTTTGCACTCCACACCACCCTGGGTTAGACAATGGCGATATGCAAATCAGCTCTGACCCTGTGCCCCATGGGAACAGTCCAGTCCGAACTACAAAAGCCATGTCCTTCCCCGAACGGAATCAAGCATCCGAGGACCAGACCGGTTTCGAGGTAACACCTCTCATCAGCCCGGCTAGCTTGACTCCAGTGGTGTGGAGTGCCTGGGACCCACGTCTGAGCATCCCCAGCGCACTTATGGCGGCAATCGCAAACAAAACAGGTGATGGACAGAATGTGGATCAATGTCACACATTCACCCCAGTCCAAAGATCTGGGCCCAAATCCATCGTTTTTTTGCACTCCACACCACCCTGGGTTAGACAATGGCGATATGCAAATCAGCTCTGACCCTGTGCCCCATGGGAACAGTCCAGTCCGAACTACAAAAGCCATGTCCTTCCCAGAACGGAATCAAGCATCCGAGGACCGGACCGGTTTCGAGGTAACACCTCTCATCAGCCCGGCTAGCTTGACTCCAGTGGTGTGGAGTGCCTGGGACCCACGTCTGAGCATCCCCAGCGCACTTATGGTGGCAATTGCAAACAAAACAGGTGATGGACAGAATGTGGATCAATGTCACACATTCACCCCAGTCCAAAGATCTGGGCCCAAATCCATCGTTTTTTTGCACTCCACACCACCCTGGGTTAGACAATGGCGATATGCAAATCAGCTCTGACCCTGTGCCCCATGGGAACAGTCCAGTCCGAACTACAAAAGCCATGTCCATGATATGGCTGTGTAGTTCGGACTGGACTGTTCCCATGGGGCACAGGGTCAGAGCTGATTTGCATAAAGCCAGTATCTAACCCAGGGTGGTGTGGAGTGCAAAAAAACGATGGATTTAGGCCCAGATCATTGTACTGGGGTGAATGTAAGACATTGATCTACATTCTGTCCATTAAATTGTTTTTTGTAATTTTCTCCCTCAGTTTACTGGGGTAGCCCAGCCGTGGGTCCCAGAGCCTCCACACCACTGGAGTCAAGCTAGCCGGGCTGATGAGAGGTGTTACCTCGAAACCGGTCCGGTCCTCGGATGCTTGATTCCGGTCTGGGAAAGATATGGCTGTGTAGTTCGGACTGGACTGTTCCCATGGGGCACAGGGTCAGAGCTGATTTGCATAAAGCCAGTATCTAACCCAGGGTGGTGCGGAGTGCAAAAAACGATGGATTTAGGCCCAGATCATTGTACTGGGGTGAATGTAAGATATTGATCTACATTCTGTCCATCAAATTGTTTTTTGTAATTTTCTCCCTCAGTGTACTGGGGTAGCCCAGCCGTGGGTCCCAGAGCCTCCACACCACTGGAGTCAAGCTAGCCGGGCTGATAAGAGGTGTTACCTCGAAACCGGTCCGGTCCTCGGATGCTTGATTCCGGTCTGGGAAAGATATGGCTGTGTAGTTCAGACTGGACTGTTCCCATGGGGCACAGGGTCAGAGCTGATTTGCATAAAGCCAGTATCTAACCCAGGGTGGTGTGGAGTGCAAAAAACGATGGATTTAGGCCCAGATCATTGTACTGGGGTGAATGTAAGACATTGATCTACATTCTGTCCATCAAATTGTTTTTTGTAGTTGTCTAAAGCCAGCATTGGCTGCATCAAGGGCGCAGTCAATGGTTTCCGAAGAGGCACGCCCCCTCTTTCCATAAGTATCTTCCATGCCTTTTGCCGTAAGGTATGAGGCTAAGACATTTGCTGCTCTAATTGCAACTGCTGCCTTAGAAAAGAAACGTTTCCCTAAAATGTCCATCCTACGCCCTCCTTTATCAGGAGGAGTGGCAGCAGGCATGGGAGGGTTTTTGGAACAGCTTTGTGCACCTTAAAAGATGACCGAGTCGGACTTGGGGTACCCAGTGAGGCAAGATGGAGAGTCATCTGGCGCCCTATATGCATTTTCGATACGGGGTAGCACCGGTGGTATGGAACCTGGTGTCTTCATAATTTTAATGCCTTTCTGCCATATGTAATCTATAATTGGTATGGATCGTACCAATTTCCTGGTGTCGTCCTTGACAATATAAAAATCCTTCAGTGTGTTTGACCGTAATAGGCAGATAAAACCTATTTGCTGCCCTCTTCATTAAATTATGAAATCCTCCAATATCCTCTGGAGGAGAATCTGATGGGAGATGCGGAGGAGAGGAGGGGAGGGAGTTGGTATCACATAATCGTCCCAAGCATCTGGAGCAGAGATTGGATCCTCCAGCTCATCCTCCTCTCCATCATCCGAAGAGGAGGCATCCGTTGCTCCAGAGTCAATTGGCCCGGGGTCAGGAACATCTACAGGTGTGCTTGGCAGCTGAGAGGCAGGCATACCTGGAGGATCTGATTAAGGTACCGGCCTGTCTGTCTGATCCGGTTGTGGCGGGAACCGCTGCTGTTAACACGCTAACATAGCCTGCAGATCATGTATCAGTGACTGTGGCAGATGGGACATATCTCTGGGGCAAGACTCTAGCTGAAAACCAAAAGAATGGTAACGGAGACGTGGAGCCATATACCCCTGCTGGTAGTACTGCGATTAGTCATTGTAGTCCTCATCCTCCTCATCATCAACATCGTCATCCTGACATTTTACGTGGAGCTCAGATGGACTGAGCAACTCCATAAAGACCATTATCGTCATCATCTTCCACATAGTCCTCCAGCAGATGTGATGGAGTAAAGGCAAAACCTACCTGAATTCCTGCATGGAAAGTCTTGGTCACTCTGGTAACCCTCGTTGACGGTAGCGTGCAATGCTGCATACTCACTGCCTGCCCACAGTCACTTACTACCTTCATTGATGTTGCTCGCCTGACTGTGGCTTTACACCCATGGACCTTACAAGGTCTGCTGAGCCTCAAATAAGGGCAGGGTCGGGAACACCTTGAAGCAATGCAGCACCTAACCTTGGGCCCCTTATAGTACTTGCCCACCATGCTGCAGGGTAAGGGCGGGCATCAGTGTCTGAGAGGGAAATGGGTGTTGAGTCCTGGCAGGGTAGTCATCCAGACCACACCTACACCGGGTGACCGGCAGGGGGCACAGGCCCTTGATTATGGGAAAAGGGATGATCACGATAGAGTAGTTCTAGGCTCCTCCATCCAACTGTTGGCTCACAGAAGGCAGGATCCTCCTGGCTCACATCTCGCTCTTCCTCTGGGATGGGGCAAGCAGAGACAGAAGGAGCCGGGGAGGAGCTGTCCCCTTACTCTCATTATCTACCTACTTCTTCCTCTATCTATAGCTATGTTCCTTTTCTCCTGGCTATCCAATCTTTCTGTCTTTACCTTTGGACTTTCCCCATCACACCTATCACCACCGGATTTCAAGTTCGACTTCACCTCTCTTTACCTCTTTTTCCCCCAGCCCTCCTGTTGGCACCACCCAGCATAACTGGAGATCACTGTCTAACCGCAGTAGTGGACACATAGAAAGAAGGGAGGTGGACAAGGCAGCAAAAGGTACTTACATTCAGGGAAAAGTGCAAAATTTGTGAAGGAGCTACATTTTATTTCTTTTGAGTGTTTTGCAGAATGTATTTCTTCACTGTTTGTCATTAGAGGTTCTATTCTCCATAGCAGAGGTTCAGAGCTGCTCTTAGTGTTTCGTTTGCTATTACGTGTTCTATTCCCAGAGAATCCAGTCTAATCCTTTCTCCTTGACTTTGTTCTAGATTTCTGATTTATGTGATGATCAGAGTCAAGAACATAGCTTGGTTGGGAAAGAGTATCTAACTACATTGTGCAGGGCTTTAAAGATTGCAAGTAAGTATTCAGTTATCAGAACAGCAGTGCTCCTGGTCTTTATTAATGTTACTGGCTCTATAAGCTTTAAAATGCTTAATTTACCAAATTACTACAAATGAGACCTCTGAGAGTAACCAAACAGTGTTTCGTTAAAGGGCACACCTGTCGAATGTGGGCCACTTTTTTTGGCAGTGCCCGGGCCACATTGTGATCCTAATCCGACCCTGTGCACATGGTGTCTTTCAGCTGAGCACAACACCCTGCATGGAACTTGTCCGAAATGTGTCTCAAATCTTATCCAGAGCTATAGACCTGCCCTCAATTTGCGCTCAGCCCCCATGTTTGGTGCTGGCAGGGTCTCAAGCCTGCTGTCTGCATCGATCGATAATTGGCCCGGGTTTCTCTCTCCCTTTCTGCCGCCTACACCTACGGGGATCTTTGGACCGTACTCCGGTGTCGTCTTCCTTTCCCCCAGGAGCAGCGGCGCAGGAGCGCGGAGGGCAAGTTTTCAGAAGCGGCTGCAGGGGATGAAGAGCGACCATAGCCGGGGCTCGGGCTGGAATCCAGCCAGGGAGGGATCCAGCCAAGGATGCACCCGGGGTCCCACCGCCCGCACTGCCTCCAGCCGAGTCCAGTCAGCCACCGACCCAACCGGTGAGCCCTCTACAGGCTCTCGGGGCAGGAGTTATAAAGGTATGCTTGCACACCAGAGGGGCTCCGGGGCCACCCTTTCCGGACGGAGCGGCACCACCACCAGCCCCTATGGAGCTCTTCAGAGATGGGGCTCCGGGGGACGCGGGGAACGCGTTCTGGAACGAGCCGAAGTTTAACTTGCAGCGCGATGAAAGCGGATCGCTGCAGAGCCCACTGCGGTCCCCCAAAATGGCGACAACTAAGGTGAGGTGCCTCTCATTTGCGAAATACTGAAATAAAGCTCACCTCGCGATCTGCTCGCCTGACCCTAAAATGGTGGTGGACGCCGCGAGCTCTCTCTGTGTCTCATGCCCGCGGGGTGAGCCCTCTTCAAGGATCCTTGGTGGTGACTTGTGCGGAGTGCTCTGCTTCTCCCCCTCGCCTGCACCCCAGCGTCACACCACGCCCCAACAAGCCCCGGCTTTGTACCGGCCAGCCTGACTCAACAATGGCGGCGGCTGAGGAATAAGCTAGCGAGATGTGCGAGGTAAGAGTGGCGAGGAGTGCCACGAGATCCGTAACAAAACGTGTCAGCGAGGAGACTACCACACTGCTGTCACACTGCTAGCACGATCTACCTGACATCTGCAGTGCCTTAATGTGAGGTGCCCACCCGACGACAACATCCCACCATGCCTCTGGATTGAACTCCTCTGCCCCAGCTCCTCATGGACAAAGAGGCTGTGACCTGCGGACTGCCTTTCTCCCCCCCTCCATCCCCCGGACTTGCTGGCTATGGCAGCCCTTTTCCTGGACTCTCGGACTTGGACCTTTGTGCTCCTCGCCATTTTCCATTTTCTTTTATGAATCGCTTCTTCTTCTACCTTTCTCCTCCACCATTTTAGCGTTCTCTGACCTCCCCCTCTGTCCTAGCGACCTTTTTATTGTCGCTCCTGTTGCCTCTGACACACTCCTCGCTGTCTTACTCGTTACTATCTGCTTCCCTCTCTCGTTTGTCTCACTTTCCTGCCCTTCTCTGTCCCTCTCTTGGTGCTGTGACTGCATCCCCCCTCCGACCCCACTTAATGGAACTCCGCTTTGCTGTAAATGGAGATCACTCTAATCACTAGTATATACAGTAGACCTATGTACTCTCTACCATTCCTATGTGACTCTTACAGTGGATCCGGTCATATCCCTTCCCTATGTATATAGAGATAACTCTAATCACTAGTATATGTAGTAGACGTTTGTACTCTCTACCATTCCTATGTGACTCTTAGAGTATATCCATTCATATCCCTTCCCTATGTATATAGAGAAAACTCTAATCACTAGTATATGCAGTAGACCTTTGTACTCTCTACCATTCCTATGTGACTCTTAGAGTATATCCATTCGTATCCCTTCCCTATGTATATAGAGATAACTCTAATCACTAGTATATGTAGTAGAACTTTGTACTCTCTACCATTCCTATTTGACTCTTAGAGTATATCCATTCATATCCCTTCCCTATGTATATAGAGATAACTCTAATCACTAGTATATGCAGTAGACCTTTGTACTCTCTACCATTCCTATGTGACTCTTAGAGTATATCCATTTTTATCCCTTCCCTATGTATATAGAGATAACTCTAATTACTAGTATATGTAGTAGACGTTTGTACTCTCTACCATTCCTATGTGACTCTTAGAGTATATCCATTCATATCCCTTCCCTATGTATATAGAGATAACTCTAATCACTAGTATATGCAGTAGACCTTTGTACTCTCTACCATTCCTATGTGACTCTTAGAGTATATCCATTTGTATCCCTTCCCTATTATATAGAGATAACTCTAATTACTAGTATATGTAGTAGACGTTTGTACTCTCTACCATTCCTATGTGACTCTTAGAGTATATCCATTCGTATCCCTTCCCTATGTATATAGAGATAACTCTAATCACTAGTATATGCAGTAGACCTTTGTACTCTCTACCATTTCTATGTGACTCTTAGAGTATATCCATTCATATCCCTTCCCTATGTATATAGAGATAACTCTAATCACTAGTATATGCAGTAGACTTTTGTACTCTCTACCATTCCTATGTGACTCTTAGAGTATATCCATTTGTATCCCTTCCCTATGTATATAGAGATAACTCTAATTACTAGTATATGTAGTAGACGTTTGTACTCTCTACCATTCCTATGTGACTCTTAGAGTATATCCATTCATATCCCTTCCCTATGTATATAGAAATAACTATAATCACCAGTCTCTTCTTTGTGTGACTTTACATCTTGTACATTTGCAATTTGTTTCTGTGTGTATCTTTTATGTAACACATGTAATCCTAAGTCCTTATGTTTTGCAACTGGTTCTTATGTAAAGCGCTCTGACACCTTCGGGTAAAGTTTGCGCTATATAAAATCGCATTAAATAAAAAAATAAAAATAAAACGAACCTCCTGGTCACATCGTCCTACAAACCGGAGAGTCTAGGCAGTGGTAGATTTGCGGTGTTGGCTCCTCACTTCTGGAACGACCTCCCTCTTGACATGCGATCTTGTACATATTTATTTACATTCAGGATACTTCTGAAGACACGGCTGTTTAGCCAGGCATACGAATAATATACCGGGACCCAGGCTACTCCTATGTATAGCGCCAAGAAATCAACAGGTGTACTTATGCTCTACAAATCATTTTAACATAACATAACATTGCTGATGCAGTGCAGAAGAGCTCGGACTAACCCCAGCACCCCCCCCCCCCCCCCCCCCAATGTCAGCAGCCCGAGGGCTCTTCTGAGCCTCCCCAGAGCAAACAACCCCTGTGCAGTCAAAACTTCCTGCCTCTGAAGGGCGAGGCCTGTGGTGTTTTCAGAGCCCTGTCTCCAGCCAGCCATGCTGTTGTCATTGCTGTCTGTCTGTCTGTCTGCATGTGTGTGTTGGAAGCAGCCATTGATTGTTTAGGGTTGGCCAAACCACCCTCTGCTGTAGCACAATCCCAGCTCCTAATTAGGAAACACGCAGCGAAAGATGCCTACATCCGTTGCATTTCACTAACCCCACCCCCCTTCAAAAAAACCAATCAAGCCTAGGCTAATGGAGCTGAATCAAGTCACTGTTCCACAGCACATGACGCCACTTTCAAGATTGTTAATTTTGCCATCTCTGCTTTTTTAGACTACTTTCTTATATTTCTATGTATTTACTTAGTTGCGTTGCCACCACAGACTTTCCAACCATGGATAAGATCCCCCTTAGCAGAGGAGCGAGGAGCTCGCGTTATCTTAGAATAACATATGTTACTGGATGAGTATACAACAAATGTATTTTACATAACGAACCAGGAAATAGACATACGTTGTGAAATGATTAATTAACATATTGACATTACCGAGAGTATCAGGAAGTAGGCATCAGTTACAGAGATATATTTATTTGAGCATGCGTTCTATTGTGGAATATGAAAAGTTCACGTGACCTTGAGGACAGGATCAGGGCGTGTTAGGCTGGGGGAGCATGTGTGGGTTTCAGTAGAGTTGTGAAGGCGGTGAAGGAGGGGTCCCATCTTATTTCAATGTGTGATGTTATTTCAATTATTAGGAGCAAAATCATAGAAGGTAGGGGAAGAGATGACGCTTTGCTGCGCCACCTAGCAACCAGGAGAAGCTTATTTGTACTGTGGAGATGTCTGCACCTGTAAGTTTCTTCCCCAGCCAGTCGGGCGTGGTCAGTTTCAGTGCTTTTCAGGTGACACACGCGTTTCTAAGGGTGCTGCGAGCCCGGGGAGGGAGCCACTTAAGTTTGATTAGGAGTGGCATTGTAGGATAACATTTTCTTTTTTAATTTAAGATAGTTTTTATTGATATTTTAAAAACTAAAACAACGGTGAATAATCAGAAATAAATTATAGGCTCAGGATACAAAAATGGATGTTCCATCGTGCTGACATGCTTATAAGGAAAAGCATAGATTATAAAGAAAAAGATAGGTTACAAATTGCATGACCATTAGATTTGATATACTTGCTACATTTGATCATTTTTCCACCACAAATTTAGCTGGTGAGGTTGATTTCAAGACATTATCACATGTTGACTTCATAGCATACGACGCGTAATGACAAGTTGACATCATAAAGTTATGACACGTGAAATATCGAATGAAGTAAACAAGTGTGCATTCTTTACGGTAATATAGATGGCAACCTGAACTTATTTTAATCATAACACATTGTTATTTCCATTCTAAGTCTAGTTTAAGGGGCTACTTGAAGGGAGTATGTAGCATGCCCATTTTGGTATAGATTCTGAGTGATGGAACAAAGAGAGAACGACGTGATCATAGGTGCATGCCTTGAGGGAAAATTGTCAGCATTTTCTAATATCAGGGTTAGCTGTGAGTGCGACTGCTGTATTTCAAAAGAGCTAAAACTATCACCTGTACTACCCGTTTAGCAGTGTTTCGTTTCAGGAACAATAAGTGCCAGGGCCCTTGTCAGGAGGGCACTGCAGCTTGTATCACACATTGCCCCTGCCAATGCTGCCAATGACCGTACATACACAGCTACCAACCCTACAAGTGCGATAATTCAGCCCCCACAGCTGTAAGAATGGCTTGGCCAGCAGGCATTGGTCATTTTCACTCTATTTTGAAGTAATAAACAACTGTTTTAGTGCTCATCTCTAATTTAATCAAACAGCGCCACCATGGGGCACACTGCCACAAGTGGTGGTGATGACAATTAAATGCCGGGGCTGAGCACCTGTAACCACTGGCTCAAAATAAGCACTGTTATTTAATGTGTTTAGCAGGTAAGAAACCGGTGATCAATTTAAGCAGTTTTAAGTTGTGGCTAGCACCTTTTGCGAAATATGTTATGTGTCTATTTAAAATGAGTTTAGTGTTGAGTATGAGTCCTAGGAATTAAAAATACTGAAGTGATTTAGCGCACAGGTCAGCTTCAAGTCATTTTAATTGCAGGTCATTGGCAACATCAGTCTATGGCCCTGATTACTGATATTGGTATTGGTGCTTTTTAACACTGAAAAATAACGATACTACAGGGTAAGTTATTTATCAGGTGCGATAAATAGCACCTATTATGAGTTAATCAATCAATCATATCATTTGTAAAGCGCACTACTCACCCGTGAGGGTCTCAAGGCTCTGGGGTGGGGAATGCTGCTACTGCTCGAAAAGCCAGGTCTTGAGAAGTTTTCTCAAGGTCAGCAGGTCCTGGGTCTGCCGTAGGTGGATGGGGAGGGTGTTCCAGGTCTTGACGGCGAGGTGGGAGAACGATCTGCCACCGGAGGTTGCTCTTCAGAAGAGGGCGACTGTGGCGAGGGGGAAGTCGGCGGATCGGGCCTGCTGGGTGGGGGTGTAGAAGCTAGGCCGTCTGTTGAGGTACGTTGTTCTGGTGTTGTGGAGTGCCTTGTGTGCATGGGTGAGGAGCTTGAAGGTTATCCTCTTGTTGACCGGGAGCCAGTTCAGGTCTCTCAGGTGGCGCGTGATGTGGCTGCTGCGAGTGATGTCAAGGATCAGGCGTGCAGAGGCTTTATGGATGCGTTGGAGCCGTCTCAGGAGTTTGGCCGAGGCTCCTGCATAGAGGGTGTTTCTGTAGTCCAACCTGCTGCTGACGAGGGCCTGGGTGACCCTTCTTGTTTCAGTGGGGATCCACTTGTAGATCCTCCGGAGCATGCAGAGGGTGTTGAAGCAGGAGGAGGAGACGGGGTTGACCTGTTTAGTCATGCAGAGGGTGGAGTCGAGGATGACCCCTAGGTTGCGTGCGTGGTCGGTGGGTGTTGGTGCAGTTCCCAGTGCGGTCGGCCACCAGGAGTCGTCCCGGGCCGAAGGGGTGGATCCGAGGATGAGGACCTCCGTCTTGTCCGAGTTCAGCTTCAGTCGGCTGTTCCTCATCCATTCAGCGACAGCCTTCATTCCTTTGTGAAGGTTGGTTTTGGCGATGTGGGGGTCCTTGGTGAGGGAAAGGATCAGCTGGATGTCATCGGCGTAGGAGATGATGTTGACGTCATGCCCAGGGGCGACGTGGGCGAACGGTGCCATATAGATGTTAAACAGAGTTGGGCTGATGATCTCGGTCGCTTCGGAGCAGAAGAGGGAAGGTGGACGCTCTGTGTTCTGCCAGAGAGGTAGAAGGTGGTCCAGTCCAGGGCCTTCTCTTGGATCCCGGCGTTGTGGAGGCGTGTTCGTAGTGTATGGTGGCAGACCGTGTCGAAGGCGGCTGACAGGTCCAGGAGGATGAGGGCCGCCGTTTCTCCGTTGTCCAGCAGGGACTTGATGTCATTGGTGACAGCGATGAGGGCAGTCTCAGTGCTGTGGTTGCTGCAGAACCCGGACTGGGAAGGGTCCAGGATGTTGTTCACTTCGAGGTAGCGGGTCAGGTGTTCGTTGATGGTCTTCTCGATGACCTTTGCCGGGACATGGAGTAGGGAGATAGGCCGGAAGTTCTTGAGGTCCTTGGGGTCCGTCTTGGGTTTCTTGAGTAAGGCGTTGATCTCGGCGTGCTTCCAGCTCTGCGGGAAGGTTGCTGTCTCAAAGGATGTGTTGATGACTTTCCGCAGATGGGGTGCGATGGCTGTGCTGGCTTTGTTGAAGACGAGGTGTGGGCATGGGTCTGAGGGAGATCCGGAGTGGATGGTGTTCATGATCTTGATGGTGTCATCATCGTTGATGTTGGTCCAGGAGACACTCTGTTCATCACCACCCCCTTTTCTGAATCATTTGGTCCAGGAGAGCAGGCGGTTGGTGCGGATGGTGGTCTTGGGGGCGGAGGTCCTAGTGGTTGTCGGGGTGGTCATGGCGTTGAAGCTGTTGTGGATGTCTGCGATATTGCGGTGGAAGAAGGTGGCCAGCGAGTCGCACAGGTCTTGCGAGGGTGGGAGTGGCGGGAATGACATGCACATTTTGGTGTTTAATGCATCAAATTCCACAGGTTGCAGTAAATACAGTTTGCTTTTCACCTGTTAAATTTCAACAGGTTTGACTTGTTAAAATGTAACAATCCTCGTAGTCTTTAACAAATTTGATAATTATCGAATACGTTAAATACCTTTTAACTTGTAATCACAACCTGAACGTAAACAAGGGTTTACACATACGTCAGAATACACTGACCACATCATAATCCTGCCCTTTGTGTCATGGCTGATCATGAGCAACGAATGAGATATTCTCAAAGATGCTGACGCGAAATCCGGTTTTGCATTTTAGGTAGGCAGGTAATAGCTACGTTGAAAATAGATTTTTACATATATCTGCATATCATCAACATATTGGTGCCAAGAAAGACCAAGCGTGTTGGGAAAATCCCCTCTGGTCACATACAGATTAAAGATAATTGAGGCCATAAGGAGTCTTACAGGGTGATAAGAGAGTGCTGTTAACGTTCACAGCTAGGGAGCATTCATTGAGAATATATTACGACCATCTAAGCACTGGTCCCCAGCTTGGAAGTAGGAGGAAAAAGGTGCCATTTAGTAAATTAAGGAAAACCATAAAAATGCATAAGCTTTGTCCAGCATCTGAAATGCTTCATCAATTATTATTATTATATAACATTTATAGAGCTCGACTGTCACCTCCAAGGTATCCTGTAGGTTGCTTCTAAAGTAAAACTACTATGGAATGAATGGATCTCATTAAATTCAAGGGAAGAGACACGTTTTCAATGCTTTCTTAAATTACAAGAGATTTGTACTATTTCTCAGTGATACTGGTAGTTTGTTCCAAATCTGTGCAGCCTGAACCGAAAAAGCTCATTCGCCCTGTCTTATTTTTCAAAATTTAGGAATACAGAGGAGGTTTGAAGTCAATGAACGTAAGATCTTTGATGGTACGTAACGTTTGAATATCCTTTTCAGTGGTTTAGGGCCTTTTTCCTGAATTTCTTTAAAAACTATACCAAGTGATTCAAAAGCTATCCTTTCCTGTTTTTGGAGCCAGTGAACTTCCCTCATCGCTGTAGAGGAAGATGTCATTCTTGGTCTGCTCAATGCTAGTTTTAAGGCTGCTGCTTGTACTCTGCACAACCTTTGTATTAAATCTGTTAGTAAATGACATGCATAAGCTTTGTCCAGCATCTGAAATGCTTCATCAATAATGTTTCAGTCTAACACACACATTTAAGAAATACGGAACCCCGATCATTGGATATATGTGAAAAGCAATAACACTCTATGAAACTTCTTCAGTCACGATACATTAGAAATTATTAAAAAAGTCAATAGTTTCAAGTCTCTAGACCTAAAAATTTAAGAGACAATATAAAAAATACCCCTAGGATTAGAGTCCTATTTCATGGCGTGGAACAGTTTTACTTGCATTTGCTCGTTTTAGGGTACCTGTGCCCTGCTGCAGGCAATTTTTATTGTCCAGGCTAACATTGTCCGCAGGAAGTGCTCATCTCTGGACATCAGGCACCTTGTATTTTGTCTCTCGAGATGATAAATAATTGAATAGTCGAACGCCTATTCTCATGAGTTCAGATAGGCACCAGCTTGTATTTTTTTTTTCTAAGTTACCATGTGAGCTAACCAGAAACTCTGTGTGTAGTAGGGTATAAAGTTAGACCTTCCCTATACTTGTTGAGTTTGCCTCCAACACTGATTTCCTAGGGACCCCTTATCTGATTCACGGAGTAATCATTTTCTTTTGTCATCAAACCCTCTCACACTCTCAGGCACGTGAGATAGAAGATTTCTTTGATAATGTTTCAGTAATTCCAACTGGTTTGCGCTGACGAGGCACTGGGCTACAGTCATGTCAATGGTAGGTGCTTCTTGTAACTTCATGAATCTCCCGCCCATCATGAGCTGACTGAAAGAAGCTAGAAGCCTGGGTTCAGGGAGAACCCGTCTTGGAAGTGGCCAGGACCTGCTCCAACCCCAAACAGGACATTTGTCATTAAAACCTGTGTGAGTCACAGCTCACCAAATGAACCTTACGATCCAAGTGAACAAGTTTTTGATCCAGGAGACAGGGGGTGGTTGGCTAGCAAGATTAGGGGCATCAGATCGTGGTGCTCTGGACAATCTTCTAACACCCAAGCCAAAGATTGGGGCATCCACCCACCAGACCTGTGTTTTCAGCGAGTTCTGACTCAACAAGGTGTTTACTCAATGAATCATTGTAATTACTGTCAAACTCATTGACGCTTCCACGTCTTGTGTTATAATGAATGCCCTGCCCATCACGTATGTCATCCTTGACTCAATGGCTCAATGTCTTTATGGGATGGATCCACTGTCGCCCGATTCAGAGGCTAAGGTATGTTTATTTATTTATTGAATCTTGTATAGTAGGCCTGGACGTAGTTCATGGAGTTTTGCTAAGCGGAACTCCGCAAAGTTACAAAAAACATTGCGAAGTTCTGCAAGTGGCAGAGTGCAGTGCGAACTGCAGTTTGTGCTGATATTCCTGCCGCTTGGGCAGAAATTCTACCCTAGCGGCAGCTCACTCTTGCAAACATACAGTTCGCAATCGCGAAGTTACCATTCGCGATCACGAGAGGGGAAAAAACTCCGCTTCACAGCGCTCCACGGAGTTTTCTGCACTCCGCGAGCTCCGCGGAATGCGAAGTGCAGAAAACTTCGCAAACAGAGCGAAGTTCACCCCCCAGGCCTATTGTATAGTGCCAACTTGACCCGAAGGTATCAGAGCACCTCACAGTGTTTACATATCAGCAATTACATTAAATACTTGGAGTAAATATAAATACGTAGTGACGGTATGTAAACGAGGTATACAGAAGACATCAGGATGAGTTGCTGCAACATTTTTGACGAAGATACATTCTAAATGCATATATTGCATTACAGAGTTAGCACGGCAGCAAGTGCTCGAGTTACATGTGGAGTAAATAAAAATACACAATAACGACATATAAAGGAAAAATATATTATGGACGGAGTATAGATGGACGATATTTGAGGTAGATACAGTAAATACATAGGTCGGCATTTGAGGTGTATACAGTGCATTACATATATATATATATGTATATATATATATATATATATATATATATATATATTGTGCATTCCTCATTCATGTGAGAAAAAAAACTTGACACGTTGAGTAATTGTATACTTACAACAGTAGCAGCAGTCTGTCAATGGATTCCCTAGTACTAACCACAGTTTCACCACAGATTTCTAATGAATAGCTAAAGTGCTAGCATTCCATATTCATGACAAACGCCAGTCACACCTGAACACCGTGTTGCTGAAATAGAACCTCATGACTTTAAAGCATTTCCTACAGCAAAGGCTGCCATAAATACGCAAAATGAGGGTGTTTATGTAGGGGCAACCTCTACTCCTCCCCGTCCCTGGCGAATGGCGAGGAATACACATTCCTATGTGATTGCAAACTCTCTGGAGTGTATCAGCTTTACTCCCTGCAGGCCTTTGTCACAGACAAAGGGGATTTCCTGTATTTCAAAGATGAATCAGAGGGCACCCCATTGACCACTTGGTCATCACCTGACCCCACTGAGCACTAGCCACACTCTGCCTTATAGAAGTCTCTTGGAAATGGCTAAAGCTGCTCCATGTTGGGGTCCACGCTCACCATGCCTTTAAAAACATAGGCCCACATGCATCAAGCATTTTTGGAGTCGCAAACGGTGCGATTCCTAAAAATCGGCCGTTTGCGATTCCAAAAATGCTTTTTGAGATGCATCATTTGTTTCTGTTGAAAATCGCTAATTTTGCGATTTTCTAAAATACGATTGCATTTACGGAATCGCAATTTTGCGATTCCTTAAATGCAATGCATCATTCTTAAAAAATTTGCGATTTTAAAGAATGCAAGTGCAAATTACCACGAGGTTGAACCTCTTGGTAATTTGCGAAATTGTTTAAAAATGCACAAAAATGCATTTTTTAAACTGTTAAGTTACAGACACACATGTCCTTAGGACATGTGTGTATGTAACTTATAAGTAAAAGTGCATTTCATGGGTGCGGGGGTCATTTGGACCCCCTCTCCACCCTTGAAATGGATTGATGAATTGCGATTTCAAATTGCGAATTCGCAATTCCCATTCATTCCTTTGGGCATTTTGGCCCATAGGAATGAATGGGAATTGCGAATTCGTAATTTGAAATTCGCATTTTTTATGCGATTCGGTAAAAATAGCGATTTTTACCGAATTGCATAAAAAATAAAAAAAATAATCATGCATAGGCTTTTGCGATTTCTAAATTGCGAATCGCTATTTTTCGCAATTTAGAAATCGCAAAAGCCGATATTGATGCATGTGGGCCGGAATCTCTAATCCTGCTAACAAACCACATGAATGCCTCCTGCCCAGTACTATTGTGAGTACTGGCTGGTGAAGTGGCAGCTTGAACCCAACCTAGAGACGTATGAGTGAGCCCGGCCTGTTGTGGAAAGGGCGAAAGTGTGTCATGAGGGGAGGAGAGGGGGCTGATTTAGAAGTGTGCGTCTCTGAACCCCAGTCTTTTGTCCTGACTTGGTGAGTGAACTACTCATTAAGTTTATCTTGTAATTGGTTGACCGTGATGAGTCTGTCACTCCTGGGTCAATACACAGGTAAAAGACAATGGGGCATATTATCAAGCCCAATTAAATATCGCTCTATTATCAAGGACACGTTAACCCATGTTTCCTTGAGGTAGCAGCCATCTTTTCTCCACTTTACATGTCAGCGATATTTATCGCTAATGACGTGCAAAGTGGGCGTTTCTCACTAAAATGACATGAATACTGTCGCTAACACAACTTCCTTCTGTTATCCATCCGGACCTGCGTAGCAATGACAAAAGTCACGCTAACCGCGATTATCGCTGGTTACAAACGCCTGTTTAAAATCTGACTTACCCATCTTGTCAATGGGAGGTGGACTGTCAGGCTGAGTCCGCACTTGCCGAATAGCAAGCTTTGCAATAGGACAGTGGAAATAGCGCTTCTTTTCCCGCGCTATTGCTGGTTCTCACCGCTATTGCTGGATTTTGAATCGCCTCTGAGATAAGCGTTGATAATAACGAGCTTTCTCAGCGATGAAATCCAGCGATAGAAAAAAACACGCTAAGTGTGATCTGCGTTATTTATCGCAGTTTGTCAATAATATGCCCCAATGTATCATTACGTCAGAACCGATGGTGCAGAGGAGGTGGTAGGAGATTACAAAGTGTGGGAGAGGTTCCCAGTTAGCAAAATGTGGTACAGTGGAACATAAGGTAGAACAAGAAACACTACGGTGGGGAAGGACCTCGGGGAAATTTATAGACCTAGCTCCGGGTACAATCCCCAAAGAACCTGAAAACAACAAAAGGTACCAGAGGGTCTAAAACCAAAAACAGCTCAAAGGTGTACGCTAGCCGCCTAATCAACCACAGTCCCCTAATCACCCAGGGGTCAAAAATGATTCGACACAAAAGGCTCTCAAGGGATGAGGAAAATACCCATCAGTCACCATACGGATCTGCCCTTCATCATTTGGGATTTTATCCGGACCACCCGTCTGAGAAAATCAGTGCCACAATCAAAGGATGACCTGGTGGTAAGGAGGTCCCTTAGGTGGTTATTGATTACAGTGTGGTCTACCACTCGATCTTAATGAGTGGAAAAAGACATGGGACTGGGGTGTGCAGTGCGAGTAAATGTGAGTGAAAAAAGAAACCAAGTCAAAAGAGTGTGTTAAAATTGGTCAAAAGAGCACGGAACGATATTTATTCTGTGTATGCTCTCAATACCAAGGTTAAAAATATATGTAACCGTAGGCAGTCAAAGGTAGGGTCCGTCGACATGTTTCAGCAAACACGGACTATTGCGTCCTTGCTTTCATCAGGACCAGGACTTTAATGTTAGTGCTACTGCACAACGTGAATAAATCATAAAGTGAAAAGGTGACAAAAGGAGAAATAAAACAAATGCAAAAAGTCACCTGTATAGTCCAAATGCCATTACAGTTAGTGTCGTTCACTGTGGAAAAAATAAAGGAAGTGAGTGTCAGGTTAGGCTATCTGTATCCTATGAGCTGTAGAGTAAGTCCATCATCTATGGATCAACAATAAAATCACACTAAAAAGATGTTAGAGAGTCAGTTGCCATCCATTCGGAAATACATATTATTATCCAAACGCCATATAGTTCTTACCTTAATCTGTAAGGTAGACTTGCCTCACCCCACCTGGCAGCGGCTCAGGGGAAAATGAAGCACCGCTCTAAAAAACATGTGAAGCACATGTCAGACATAGTGTGCACATCAATATACAAACACCCCTCTACTGTCAGTGACCGGGAATCAGTGAGACTCGCACAGATATCTAATGCTACCGTTCCCAAGTATGACGGAGAAACGCCTCCGTCGTGTGAGATGGGCTCGTTTGAGAACAGAGCATTGCCGCGAGTAATCAGGTAGGGAGCAGCTCGTCTTACCTCTCCGTCGGTACTCCGTAGCCGGCGTCCTAGCCGACTGGGGAGGTGCCTGAAGGCAAGACCGAAGCTGTATTTCAAACGCGCTGCCATTGGTAGACAGGTCACGTGGTATGCACGGACGTGTGTTATTATTGGTTCCGCTCGCGTCTAAAGTATAACAAGCATGCCCATTGGTTATCCCAGTGTAAACTAGTAATGTGATTGGTAGATTGGCGGCCACGCTGGGCGATGTTTAATTGTATGTGTCAGTTGTCAAGGAAACTATGGGGACAGTGTAAATGAATGCGATATCAGACGCATGTACGCGAGGTAAAGTAGTGAACAGATTTAGAAGACAGCACTCGTTTCATTTTCAGATTACAGCCTCGTGATATGTGTTGTCATGAAATACAAAGTAGGTGTGTACTGAAAGGGATTGCATCTGAAAGAATATTTGACCGATGCAGACCGAGGTGATTTGCACAGTAAACCCATGCGCTCATGCACTAATTGGTAAAAGTAGAAATGGTGTAAATGTCCACGTGGTGGGCGTGGGCCCACAAGGGGGCTAGTGAATACTAGCCAGAGGAAAACTGTGCCAAGGACCAAGGAGGTTCAGTGAGGACATATTCATGTAGTTGGTAATATCTCAGTTTCGGGAATACATTGCGATTGGCAGACTACAAAGTGGACCATGGGATTTCATCATTCAGACCTTCATTATGTGTGTTAAGTTTAATACCCATCTGCAAAGAAGAAATGTAGTCTTATTTTCCTTAGAAACCTCGCTAGTTCCAAGCGGGTCTCAAACTCATCATTGCGATGGGTAGGTACGAAACCTAGCCCCTTATTTAGGGCTTCTTCCTCAATTGGAGTCAAAGTATGTTTACTCAAGTTCATTACTATACTGGAGCAGCACTGCTCTGTCCGGCTTCTTTGTTCTTGGACGAGTTGCTCCTCAATGAACAGCCGATAGGACCCAATATGCCCAATTTCCCAGGGAATTTTCCCACAAACTTTCAGAACAACTTCAACGGGCAGCCTTTTTTAGGGTTTGGCCGGGGCAGATCACACGGGAGAAGAAGAGAGAAAACACAACCTCAGGTCCACTTCAGCCCCCCATCCACCTCAACGGAGGGGAGGGTATTGAGGAGCAACTCGTCCAAGAACAAAGAAGCCGGACAGAGCAGTGAAGACCAACCAAGAGCTGTAGGTTCACTATGGAACCTCCCTCCAGTCCAGGGACATCACCCCTGCGGGAATTGTCAGGTGTGTGGGCAGACGACAAAATCGGTCGAAATTGATATTGGCACATCAAGACCTTGGAAGCAGACGAAGTTTACCAACTGTAACAGTGACCGTTTGATCTATCTGATAACCTGCCCCTGTGGATATAAATATGTGGGTATGACCACACGGAAAGTCCGAATAAGAATATCAGAACATAAAAGCACCATTCGATGTGCTAGACAGGCCACGAAACTAACTACCCACTTCCTGGAAGCAAAACATCTAGCTACGGAATTTCATTGGACTGTCCTCGAACAACCCTTCATTCCATCACACACAGCGGATGTGGCGAAGTACCTATTGATTAAAGAACAAAGATGGGTACTAAAACTTAACACACATAATGAAGGTCTGAATGATGAAATCCCATGGTCCACTTTGTAGTCTGCCAATCGCAATGTATTCCCGAAACTGAGATATTACCAACTACATGAATATGTCCTCACTGAACCTCCTTGGTCCTTGGCACAGTTTTCCTCTGGCTAGTATTCACTAGCCCCCTTGTGGGCCCACGCCCACCACGTGGACATTTACACCATGTCTACTTTTACCAATTAGTGCATGAGCGCATGGGTTTACTGTGCAAATCACCTCGGTCTGCATCGGTCAAATATTCTTTCAGATGCAATCCCTTTCAGTACACACCTACAGTGTATTTCATGACAACACATATCACGAGGCTGTAATCTGAAAATGAAACGAGTGCTGCCTTCTAAATCTGTTCACTACTTTACCTCGCGTATATGCGTCTGATATCGCATTCATTTACACTGTCCCCATAGTTTCCTTGACAACTGACACATACAATTAAACATCGCCCAGCGTGGCCGCCAATCTACCAATCACATTACTGGTTTACACTGGAATAACCAATGGGCATGCTTGTTATACTTTAGACGTGAGCGGAACCAATAATAACACACGTCCGTGCATACCACGTGACCTGTCTACCAATGGCAGCGCATTTGAAATACAGCTTCGGTCTTGCCTTCAGGCACCTCCCCAGTCGGCTAGGACGCCGGCCACGGAGTACCGACGGAGAGGTAAGACGAGCTGCTCCCTACCTGATTACTCGCGGCAATGCTCCGTTCTCAAACGAGCCCATCTCACACGACGGAGGCGTTTCTCCGTCATACTTGGGAACGGTAGCATTAGATATCTGTGCGAGTCTCACTGATTCCCGGTCACTGACAGTAGAGGGGTGTTTGTATATTGATGTGCACACTATGTCTGACATGTGCTTCACATGTTTTTTAGAGCGGTGCTTCATTTTCCCCTGAGCCGCTGCCAGGTGGGGTGAGGCAAGTCTACCTTACAGATTAAGGTAAGAACTATATGGCGTTTGGATAATAATATGTATTTCCGAATGGATGGCAACTGACTCTCTAACAATAAGAGTGTATATATCAGCATCTTTTTAGTGTGATTTCATTGTTGATCCATAGATGATGGACTTACTCTACAGCTCATAGGATACAGATAGCCTAACCTGACACTCACTTCCTTTATTTTTTCCACAGTGAACGACACTAACTGTAATGGCATTTGGACTATACAGGTGACTTTTTGCACTTGTTTTATTTCTCCTTTTGTCACCTTTTCACTTTATGATTTATTCACGTTGTGCAGTAGCACTAACATTAAAGTCCTGGTCCTGATGAAAGCAAGGACGCAATAGTCCGTGTTTGCTGAAACATGTCGACCGACCCTACCTTTGACTGCCTAAGGTTACATACATTTTTAACCTTGGTATTGAGAGCATACACAGAATAAATATCGTTCCGTGCTCTTTTGACCAATTTTAACACACTCTTTTGTCTTGGTTTCTTTTTTCACTCACATTTACTCGCACTGCACACCCCAGTCCCATGTCTTTTTCCACTCATTAAGATCGAGTGGTAGACCACACTGTAATCAATAACCACCTAAGGGACCTCCTTACCACCAGATCATCCTTTGATTGTGGCACTGATTTTCTCAGACGGGTGGTCCGGATAAAATCCCAAATGATGAAGGGCGGATCCGTATGGTGACTGATGGGTATTTTCCTCATCCCTTGAGAGCCTTTTGTGTCGAATCATTTTTGACCCCTGGGTGATTAGGGGACTGTGGTTGATTAGGCGGCTAGCGTACACCTTTGAGCTGTTTTTGGTTTTAGACCCCCTGGTACCTTTTGTTGTTTTCAGGAACATAAGGTAGACCCATGACCCATGGGCGTGAGCGCGCCTGAACTGCACCGTTGCTGCAAACACGCCTTGATCCATGGTGATTGGTCTCAGGGGGCTTCTGTGGCTATCTGGGCTACTTCAATGGTCTCTTCAGGCTAGGTGGCGAAGTCTTTGCAGGTAGCAGGCCAGGCAGAGAGGCTGGCGGACAGCAATTGTTTTGATAGTCAGAATTTCAGGAGTAGGTTCTAATTTGGAGTGTCAGAGAGGAGGATGGGATACTTATCACACCTGCTGAAATCCGCTACCTCTGGTTCAGAATTCATCTCGTGGAAAAATGACCTCCAGTTATGAGTACTGCTCTTCAAAATGGGGCATAACAGGCAGCTTTGGGTGCTTCCCACCAAATCTGCATGTGCCGGTATTTACTAGTTTATTTTCCTCATGTATATTGTGGCAGAGTTGACCTGTGAAAGTAAAGCTACAGCAAATTGAGTGTGTGTGGAGTTTATTACACTCTGTAATAAGTAACCTGGTGCAGTAAACTCTTCACAATTCACAAATCCCATCCATGTGCCCACACAACGATGCACAGGGATTGAAATGATCCAATTTACTTGTAACCAGAACCCCAGTATTTATATAAGGAGGCATGTAAGCCACCATCCATCCAACACTTCAGTCCATCAAGCTTCAGCTAAGAGCAGCTTTCCAGGCTGCCTCGAATGTTAGCTCCATCTGATTGTAACAGCCCTGGGCAGCTCGGCTGGAGGCGCAGTCACAGAATTAGCAGGTTTAAGATTTTGAACACCGTAGAGTACTAGGTTATGAGTTAAGAGTATCATTGCTATCCCCACCTTTGTTTCTGCACACATATTCATTTACGTGTCGCATGCTATGATTTCCTTTGTAACTCACTCCATGTTCTAGCATCTTGCCCTGTGAGTTTCAATCAACACAGCCAGTTGCAGGTGGAACTTGGAGGTCACAGCAGCTGGGCCTGCTGGACGTGGGCTCCTACATTTAAAGAATGAAGTTACTTTCTTAACGTGTATGTGGCTTGGGATTTCTATCATAACACCAACCAATCCATTCTAAGGGAGGGTATTTTTCTGTGTCAGGTGCAGCCACGGATTAGTACACGATGTATTTCATGTTGCGGAAGAAACTTACAGGTGTAAAATTCATTTTTTTTTACATAGGCTCAATGTGAGGTCTTTAAGTTGAAGAAATGGCCTGTCCCGGTCTGTTAATATTAGGATTCTGTTCCTGAGAAGGACTGCTGTTCTGGATGTCGGTTGAGATCACTTTGAAAGTAACTGATTATATATGAAATTACCAAAAATCTGAATTACACCTTTCCCACTTGTTACCTCTTTCCCCTCTATCAACGTTGGTGATGTTCCCTCCCCCGCTTGGAAATGGATTTACTCCTGTCACTTGAAGGAGTAAATCTTTGAAAATTCGCAGGTTGGAAAGAGACCAGAGAGTCATTTTCGAAAATCTCGAGTTTGTAGGTGTTTCCAAATTTTCCCTAGAAACCTCCCTCTATAATGTCAACTCTCCACCCCTTGAAAAGCATTTACCTATGTGCAATATTACACCATTGTGTGGTGTAACATTGCAAGCTCACCTTCGGTGAACACCTTGCACTCGTAAAAGAAGCAGTGTGTGCATGTTAACTTGAGAAACCTGTCCCAGGTGAGTCACGCTCAAAACACTACAGAAATGCGCCTCACTGCCCTAGGCCTTCACCTGGCTTCCCTGAGACATTGCCGAATGGCAGCCTGTCTTCCCCAGCCCACATGCTGGAGAAACCTGCCCTGTCATACACCTAGAGATGTGTGTTGTGCACATCAGGGCTCTGTGCCACACTCTGAAGTGATCATTGCACTGTCTGAACCAAAGTGACAGACGTCATAGCAAAGATGCCAAAATGGTGCTGGAATACGTTTGTTAAAATCATGAGTGAGTGGCTGTTGTCAAGTGTCTCGGTGCTAACAAAACATGAGATATTTAGGAAATGCGACTCCTGGGGCCATATGTGACAGCAAATCACTAACTGTTGTATGCTCTATTGCTGTACATTCCTCCAGAAAAAACACATTTAAGTGCAGATTACAGTTTACACCTGGTTTACATCACAAAAATGATGCAATCCTGGTTCAAAGTGTTGCTTTGGAGATTACCTTCCAATAGAAATCCTAAAGTGACACAGAGTAGCACAATGTGCTACTTTGCATCAGGGAGGCATAACATTGGTGGTACATTGACAGTCCTATGCCATCAGCTATGGATTTTGACGCAAATACCTATCTACTAACTTTGGTAAAAAGTTTTAGAATCAAAAACATATGCCTCCATGAGGCAGGTGTAAAATTGAAGAAAATATTTATTTTCTCCAAACCTTTCCAACTTTGCATGTGTAGGAGAGTGGGGTCTGCTTCCTATGGTCACCCCCACTTTTTGCTGTGATTTTCTGGTTTTTCGACTTTAGTGTGGCTGTGGACCTGCTAATCAGACCCACAGTCCAGCTGTTCTCTCTCTAAATTGATACCATGTACTTTAGGTACATACCTGATTGGGTATTGGGTCACCTTTGTGAGCTCCTGTATAAGTGTACCATAGGTACCCAGGGCATAGGTGCATCCAAGGCCTACCAGGGACTGCAGCATGTATTATGCCACCCCTGGCTGGCCATCCAAACTGACACCACAGGTTGATCACTCAGCTTGGGTAAGGTGGTGTAATCACCCCTTACTTAGATATAGTATACCTATATCTACCCATATATATTGACACATATGCACCTATATGTCACTCCTATGGTAGGCCTCGACACTCCTGGAGGCAGAGTGCTTGGTTTTATGTGAGAGGGTGCCCTAGCATGAGCTGAGCCCCTCTGCAGCTTTCGGAACCATCTCCTTATAGCTGTTCTATGATATAGCAATACCATATGCTCTTAAGTGCATTATAATCCTCACGGTTAATGCTAACTTTGGTTTGGCTTTATCAAAACATGTTGTGTAAGGTGTCAAACACTTTGGAATTCTACCCCCGCCAATTCTGGCAGCGGGGGTAGCATTCCACCCTTCTAGAGGGAAAAGTGTATGTTACTGCTTTACCCGGTTAAAGTTAAACAGAGCCCCAGCATCACAAAATGGATGCTGCTGCCACAGAAACAAGTCTGACCTCCTGCTCCTGGACGAAACTCCGGCAAGGGAGGCCTGGACAATAGGTTTCCTGTCCAGGGAGGTGTCAGCACCTCCCGAGACAGGCAGATGTGTATTGTGACAGGGAGGACTGCATCAGCAGATGCTTTTTGAGACACTGCCTGGGGCACACAAGGTGCTCCATGCATAGCCCGGTTCAAACCAGTTGCTGGGGCACACCAGCCTCACTCTGGCACGAAACTGGACAAAGGGGAAGGGGTGTAACCACCCCCGTCCCAGGTCCACCCATAGGAGGGACCTAGCAGGTAATCCAGCCCCTTTTCTTAGTATAAGTATAGGAGCTGTGTCCCCAGGACTTTAGATTATCCTGGAATGAAACTTTGATACAGAACTCTTGGACCTTCAACGTTCTATTTCGACTAGAAGACTGAAGACATCTCCCTTGTGGTTAAGGAGTGACCACCCTGTGCAAACAGGAACCATCAGTAACTTGCTGGTCTGCTTTGTCGATGCTCCCGCCGGAACCCGAAGACTCAGCAACACAGAAACTGGACTTCCAGACTTCTCTGACTCCGACCCACATCCACAGCAAAGCTGAGACCCGTGGCGGACAGGAGAAACGTGGGACCGTACACCCTGGACATCCTGCATTTTGCTAACTGCATCGACCCCTGAGGTAACTCGAAGTTGTACATTGGGGTACAAGAAGCCCCAGACCCGAGCACCATTTGCACCAAAGCTCAGCCCTCCACACTCCACAAGTGCTGCGTGGGGTCCGCTCTTGCATTTCAGCTTGACGCATCTTCCCGGTTGCTAGCCCGTTGGCTAGTATGCCTCATGAAGACAAACCTTTAACACCAAACTGCTTTCCTGGTTGCTCCAGGATTCTCCAGCTTCCCTGCAAAGGAAAAGCTCCTCAAACCTTGCTGGTCTGACCTGAAGCCCATCTTCACTTCCTGAGTGGATTGCGTTTACCAAGACTTGTTGGGTCCAGTCTGGATACCGACACTGCAGTCAACTAGATCCTTTGTGGGACAGCTCAAATCCAGCTCCTGGTTGTCGTCGACACCTCCTGGTCCTCGTGGCTGCAGAAACAAGCTTCACCTCTTCACCTGAGATCATCAGGACATCGCCTGGTTCCTTCCTGGTTCCTTCCTGGTCACTGGCTAGTGACCCAGACTCTGTCCCCTCTGCGTTCAAGTTCTTCAAATCTTCGATCCACCCTTGGATTCACCCGGACACTCTTCCTCTGGCCGCCTGCAACACTTATTTGCAGATCTCCATTGAAAGCATCGACGAAACCCGACACCAAAAGGCACCTATGCACCCGGCTTCCCTGGGTGAGGTAACACGAGTACTCCGGTGCTCCCGTGGGTCTTGACTCTCGAAGTGTCCCAGTCTAAAGGGGTTTTGTCGTAGTCCATCCGGAAGTGCCCTTAAACAGTAACTTTGTAACTTCTTGGTTCTCCATTATAAGTCAATGGTAACTCGCGACTGTGTTCAGATACTGCACGCGTCTCCCGTGGGCCTCCTACTTCATAACCTTGATTTGTTTAGTGTAGCCCCAGCGATTCCCTAGGCCCTAGGCCTCCTCACTGTTTCTGTCGTGGTTCTTTTACCACTTACTTAGTATATGGTTTATGAGGCCCCTAGGGCATAACTGTATTTGTGCAACTTATCGTATGCTAATTGAGTAACTTGTGATGTACTTCGATCTCTGACGTCATAAAGAGTGCAGAGGGGTTGTGTTAGAAATAAATACATATATATTTGATATATACCTTGTGTGGTGTCCTTTCATTTGGTATTCAAGGGATTATAATTGGTAAAACAGCTTGCTTCACATGCTCTCTGAAGTCTTAGCCTATGACTGCTGGTCCATGCTACCACTAGGATAGCTTGTCTATAAGGTTGACTTTACAACCACCATCAATAAGGGTCGTTTAGACTGGTGCAAGGTGCCCACTAGAATAGTGGACATCATATGCCAGGGTAACTTCTCACAGCATGTATGCTGCACCGTACACCACACATAATAAGTGGTAATCTTTATCAATGCATAGAAGTTTTCGCTGGAAGGATGCGCTTCCAGTATAATACCTAAGCTTGAAATAAAGTCACTATAACTTGGACCCACTCTATGCAGTGCTAATTACCCTACATATTACATTACTCATAACAGGTTCTGTAACATTATTAATAACAACTCTGTAACCTTTGAAATTATATTAATGGTGACAAATCTGTGCATGGCGGGGGCGCGAGTTATAATTACTTTAAGGCATGAGTACTGGCCGTAGCGGACACCGGGCAATCCCCTGGTGCGCTACATGGGTGGGGGCCGGTTTGGGGCCCCTGGGGGCTGATTTTGTTACAGAGCCGTTTTTGCAGCATAGCTGCAAAATCGTCCCGTAACAAAATCGGCGAAAACCGGCACTGGCAAAGAGCTCGGCGGCACCCCGACCCCCCGGGGACCGGCCGAGCACTTCACCAGGGCGGTTTTGGTTCCCAGTCCGGCTCCGATAGTTACTAGATATAAGTTTGACTGGTGAATTTCAGTGTTTTTTTGTAGTTTAACACGTTCTGTTGTCACTGAAATGTTCACCTAACTTTAACATCACTTTTACCTTTGTTACCTCAATGAATAGATATATTTTTAAATCTTTCGAGGGTACTGCGCTACTTCTGGTGCCTGTGCTCCAGTTTCAGGCCCATTGTACAACAGTAGCATGCAAGCGTGCACAGGACAGCAGCCCCACTAGGCAAAACCTGTGCAGTGGCTCCAGTGGGAGCCTAATGGGAGGGATGCGCTGGGTCCGGGAAGTACTGCAATACTAATTGGCCCAATGGGGAGTTCCCTCTGCATTCTCCACCCCTCCCACAAGGGACCAGGAGGGTCAGGGTATTGGTCGAAGTGGGCAGTATCAGAGGGGCACAACTTGCCTCTACTTTTCTACTTTAAGTAAAACAGTTCTCTTTCATTTTGAGATAAGAGAACTGTCCCGGGACAGTTTATTCCAAAAGTTAAAATGCATAAGCAGAAGTGTATGGCAGGGAGTCTCCTGTGCTATGAAACTGAGGGAGGGGCAGACAGCTAAACAAAGCGGTACAAAAGGTAGTGGTGATGGACGGAGCATCTGAACCAATCAAACACTCACACCCAGTCAACAGATCTGGGTTTAATCCATCAGCGTTCTTTAGCCCACTCTGCCATCCCAGTTTAGACATGGCCATATGCAAATCAGTCTGATCCTGTGCCTCATGGGAACAGTCCAGCCCGAACTGCCAAGCCATGCCTTCCCTGGACTGGAAACAAGCTTCCTAGCACCTGATTCTGGCATTACAGCCGTCTTCAGCCAGGCTTGCTTGAATCCAGTGGCAAAGTGAGCAAGGGACTCACGTCTGAGCATACCCTGCCAACTTATGGCGAACAAAGCCGTACAAAGGGGGTGGTGATTAAGGGAGCATCTGAGCCAATCAAACACTCACACCCAGTCAACAGTTCTGGGTTTAATCCATCACCATTCTTTAGCCCACTCTGCCACCCCAGTTCAGACATGGCCATATGCAAATCAGTCTGACCCTGTTACTCATGGGAACAGTCCAGCCCGAACTGCCAAGCCATGCCTTCCCTGGACTGGAAACAAGCTTCCTAGCACCTGATTCTGGCATTACAGCCGTCTTCAGCCAGGCTTGCTTGAATCCAGTGGCAAAGTGAGCAAGGGACTCACGTCTGAGCATACCCTGCCAACTTATGGCGAACAAAGCGGTACAAAGGGGGTGGTGATTAAGGGAGCATCTGAACCAATCAAACACTCACACCCAGTCAACAGTTCTGGGTTTAATCCATCACCATTCTTTAGCCCACTCTGCCACCCCAGTTCAGACATGGCCATATGCCAATCTGTCTGACCCTGTGCCTCATGGGAACAGTCCAGCCCAAACTGCCAAGCCATGCCTTCCCTGGACCAGAAACAAGCTTCCTAGGACCGGTTTCTGGCATTACAGCCGTCTTCAGCCAGGCTTGCTTGAATCCAGTGGCAAAGTGAGCAAGGGACTCACGTCTGAGCATTCCCATGAGGCACAGGGTAATTTGCATAGGGCCATGTCTGAACTGGGTTGGCAGAGTGGGCTAAAGAACGGTGATGGATTAAACCCGGGACTGTTGACTCAGTGTGAGTGTTTGATTGGTTCAGATGCTCCGTCCATCACCACCCCCTTTTGTACCGCTTTGTTTGCCATAAGTTGGCAGGGTATGCTCAGATGTGAATCCCTTGCTCACTTTGCCACTGGATTCAAGCAAGCCTGGCTAAAGACAGCTGTAATGCCTGAAACCGGTCCTAGGAAGCTTGTTTCTGGTCCAGGGAAGGCATGGCTTGGCAGTTCGGGCTGGACTGTTCCCATGAGGCACAGGGTCAGACTGATTTGCATATGGCCATGTCTGAACTGGGGTGGCAGAGTGGGCTAAAGAACGGTGATGGTTTAAACCCAGATCTGTTGACTCGGTGTGAGTGTTTGATTGGTTCAGATGCTCCGTCCATCACCACCCCCTTTTGTACCGCTTTGTTTGCCATAAGTTGGCAGGGTAAGCTCAGACGTGAGTCCTTTGCTCACTTTGCCACTGGATTCAAGCAAGCCTGGCTAAAGACGGCTGTAATGCCAGAAACCGGTCCTAGGAAGCTTGTTTCCGGTCCAGGGAAGGCATGGCTTGGCCGTTCGGGCTGGACTGTTCCCATGAGGCACAGGGTCAGACTGATTTGCATATGGCCATGTCTGAACTGGGGTGGCAGAGTGCGCTAAAGAACAGTGATGGATTAAACCCAGATCTTATGACTGCATGTGAGTGTTTGATTGGTTCAGATGCTCCGTCCATCACCACCCCCTTTTGTACCGCAGACAGCTAAACAAGCCACCTTGCCAGGGGGCCAGCTTGCATGGTAGAAATGCAAATGTGCACAACTGGTTAATCTACAAATGTAAAGGGATCTTGGAAGCCGGTTTTGGCTTTAAGGGATGTAATCACTTGAAACTTCCTGATTCCAGAAAGGGAGATGCTAACTATCCTTTGAAGTGCTGGCTTTTAATAGTCAGTTACAAAAAATTACACTATGCACAGTGGGTATTACAAAATTGTTTATTTTGGAAACATTTTATCTTAAACCTTTTTGCGCACTTTGTAGCGGCCTATCTTATATCATGTATTATGCAATTTAAAATAACGGTATATTCCCAGTGCTTTCTGTCACAGACAGGGACCTAGAAGCACTAAACATACACAAGTCACTATTCTCCACTGCACCAACCAGGATTCATTTCTGTGGCTCTCTGGTTACAGAAACAGACTTCTGCAGTACATTAACTAATAGAAGTATCATAATCTACATAAGTGCATTTCCCACTCTTTAAATTAACTTGCATTTATTTTTCATTTAATCTGTGCCTTATTGTTTATGTAGTTACCTGAAGATGAAAGACCAAAAAGAGTTACAGAATATTTTGTTTTGTTAGCCACACCTTTGACTCCGTCCTCCACATTCACTCATCCTGCCCTCTTTTCGCACAGCATCATAGTTCCCATACTTTTTTTAATGCACTTCAACCACGGAGTCAGCGTGTCCCTACTCTTTTCCCTCTATATGTTTTCTTTAGCAACTTCAAGACAGGAGGAATAAGTCCCAGAGTCCTGAAATGACAGCCGCAACACTTTTCTCTGGGTTACCTACCAGCTAATCAGATTGTCTGGTATTGCGGGACCGGTACCGGTACCATGGTCCCGGAATGGTCAATGGGAGAAAAACCTCCCGTGGACAATTGGAGGGCCCTTTTTTAAAAATTTACAGCACAGAGGTATTAGAACTGTGCCAACCATCCAGATATACACAACATTTCAACCACTTCCAGGTTAATCTGAGCATCTCTTTAAAAGCAAATTACTCAATAACGGATTTTCACCAAATTATAAAAAGCACTCTTTCTGAGTAAAGTGCTAACATACTGCCAAATTTAATGTAATGTTGTTCAGACATTTTTATATTGGAGAGAAAAGTATCCTATGAGAATTCATTTGCAAAATCAAAGTTTTGGCATTCCCCCATTTGTTTTGTTGGCCTCCACATGACGAATCACCCTGAAACTTTCCAGGAAGGAGCTGAGGTGAATTAATTTCGTTTGGAAAGTTTGTAGCTCTATCACAAAATCTTGAAAGTATGCAGTTGTTCTCTGAAGTATTTCACAGGATCATTTCTGAAGTACTAGAATAGATTTGACATTTTTTTGTGGTTCCTTGTCCTGTCTTGATTTACCGAAGAGGTCTAGAGGAATAAAAGCTATAATAACAGAGAAAACAAACACATACACAATTAAGACCAACCAAGGAATATTGATAAACCCAAAACAAAATATATCTCAATCCATCACATTTTGTTATCTATTGGCTGAAAGTATATACCTTTTGCCCAAAGTCCTTACTTCACTAGCCAAATCGGGCTAGAGTGATTCTAAATAATCGAATCTGACATTCCTGTAATTCATTCTCTTGTTCAGATTCATTTCTGTTTCAAGGAAAGAAAATAATAATGTTAATACAGTACCCCTGGAAATATATCTTACAACACCCTGAACAATTGATGAAATATGATTCCAGTAACATATGTGGTCTTTTTCCTGAAAGCGAGCATCTTTTGACTGGGATTTATTTATAGAGCTGAATGATGTTTGACGAGAAGAGCAGCTCTGGAATTCTCATGGCTAATCCTATCAATTCCTCTTGCATCTCATCTTTTCAATTTACACAGGAGGAAGGGCAGGCTAGGACTCAAAAATGCTGAAAAAGTGTCTCTATGCAATATAATGGGAGACTTGTTCCACTGCCAGCAGTTAATGTCCAAATACAAAGCTAACATGACTTACTTTACATCTATTTGTGCCTTTAACCTGTTAACCGCGGCAGTAATTCCGCCGCGGTGCGGGCGTTTCCGTGCGCGGGTGGGCCGCCATCGGCCAATGGCCGACGGCAGCACTGGGCAGGTAGTGCTGCCGTCGGCCATTGGCCGACGGCAGCAAGGAAAGGGTAACGTCTGGGCTGTGGAGAGAGTATTACTTAATCAAGAGTTCCTGCAGTAATGCACTCCTTGTGCTATCAAGTCTATAATGTCATTCGTTTTCAACACTGAAAGCACATTCTGTTCAACTGACATGAGCATAAGTGCATCATTGTTCTCCTGACCAATTTGGTTTCATATGCGAGTTTTGATGCACTTCTTTAACAGGTCGAGTGTGTACAGTACTGCTGAGAAGCAGGTACATTTTCAGGATAGAGTAACAACAGACAATATAAGAACTGGACTTCAGCATCAGGTTCTTGGTTGAATGTTCCTACTCGAATAACTAGGTCTTCTATAGTCTTTAGGTAGTGAACGTTGTAGGCTTGTCCATTTGCCAGTAAAATCTTGAAGTTCTTCCTGCAAAGTCTGCCCAGTTATGGAGCTTTCTTTGTTTTGCGGGAAGGAGCAGAGATTCACAACAGCATTCTCTGGGAGACTCTGACTGGAGTTCTTTGGGTCCAGGCATGCTATATCTGCTCTCAGACTTAATTGAGTCTTAAAATGATTGGTCAAACTTTCAGCGACCATGTCCACTAGTGCATTATGTAACCCAATGAGAAATAAATCATTGGTGAAGGTATAGTGGAGTGCATGTCGGGAGCTTTGATTCCGGCCAAGATTTAGAATGCTGAGATTGTGATCGAGCGATGAAATTTGCATTAATCAACATCGAAGGGCAATCAATGTGAGACTGTTCCCTGCCAGTCCATATAGATTGATGCTCCTCAATAAATACTTGGTTCAAGTATTACCTCTGTTTCGGACATCTTTATGTTGGCGACGAGCGGACTGGCAGGGTCCCACCGCGTTTGCTTGGCATCTTTGTCTCATTGATGTTCCCTGGAGTGAGCAGCCGCATTGGAAGGACTTTGATATTCCTTAAGGAGACATCCTTTTACATGAGGAAGTGCGCAGGACCGAGTTTCCTGCGGGCAGACGATGCTGGGTGCAGATTGTGGTCCATTTACAGCGTTTTTGGAAAGTATAACTCTGGATTGAGCCAGGTCTTTCTACGTCACTGCTAATTGCTGTTGTTGCCTGACCTGCCCTTCTTACATACCTGGTGCTTCACGTTCTTCTTCGTTGCTCTGATTGGTAGTTCCTGCCTGTACGCGCTGCCATGACAATGTCAGTATTGTTATTGCGACGCAGGTTCACACAGAGAGCGGCAGCTGTTCATAGGTGCTTTCCATGCCGCTGTTACAGTTTTGGTGATAGGTGCCCCATAATTCAGGTATTGGCATGTTGCCAGATCGGCGACACGCACACCATATTCCTATCATTAACATCTTCAACAGTAAAAGTGCAGCCTGCAAGCCATGTCTTGTACAAATAGTAACATTTTTCTTTTTTTTTTTGTCCTCATTCGCCTCCAACCACATAGAACATTCCGTCTATCCGTACCCTTACTCAACGATCTGAGGAGACATAGGCTTTTTGATGGAATCTCTCGGTGCCTTCAAACTCTACGGGTACATTGTCAGACCTGAATGTTGCTTTCCCTCAAAAATGGGAGAGGTTTCACTCCAGCTAGGTCTGCGGGAACCTAATGGACGCTTTCGATGGCACGGGGAAGCCCGAAATGATCCAAGGAGTAACCAAGAGGCATAATCATATAGAAGCATTTTGTCAGTCTCAGTGACATGCACACTTTATTTCTTATCATTAACAGGTACACAGTACTGAAGCAAGTACGGTCTGCAGTTTTTTTAGTGATGTTAATTTCAAATATTCCTGTGTATTTACATTATTAACTGTATGTTGTCAGTATTCAGTGACACGCTCATGTTATTTGCAGTATTAGTTGCGTGGTATTGGAGTGCACCCAGTTTTCGGTGACATGCACACCTATGTTTGTAGCTGATTGCATGTGTGACTACTCGGTGACCCTTCTCCCTATTTCTTGTTGCCATTGGTCTCCAATATATGATTATTAAGGGTGTGCTTTTTAAGGCAAATAGCATACAAAGTCATAATGCAGCAAAACATTGTGCCTCCGCTCGCATTTCTGCCCCTTCCTGACCATGCGAGTACAGATTGGGAGCAATGGAAGGAAAGTTTTGAAGCCTACATGGAGGCCAGAGATAATGATGATTTCACAAACAAAAAAAGTATATCATGTTAAGACACTGTCTGGGTGCAGAAGGAAGAAAGATTTTAAAACATTTACAGAGACTAATATTTTTGGGTGAAGAAGATGTAGATAAAGAATTTGCTTCTGCAATGAAAATGCTTGAAATCAGTTTCAAACCCCACAAAACATTTATCTTAGGAAGGCACAAGCAATATACTACACGAAACTGCGTATGACAATGGAATGTGATGATATGTGGCTTCTTCTGCCGCTGAAGACAATAAGTGGGAGCAGACATAATAATCTTTTGCGTCCATAGCTTGTGTGTATATTCCTGTACTAACCTAGAATAAACATTTGTTGTAAATCATCCCTCATGTATCTGGCAAATGATGCTTTCAGTTGCTCTTCATCTGTCGTGTGTGTAATTGTAGTAGTTTTATTAGCAGACTCTGGGCATGAGTTAGATCTTGGCAGATCTGGTCTCGCTGTCACTTTTTCGCCGCTTTCACCGCCCACCTACTTGGTGGACTGCCTGCTTTTTATAGCTGTTAGCGGGTCCTTGAACGAAAGACCGCCCATGAGCTGACGACTCTGCCAGGAATTTTCACCTTTGTCGACGGAGTGATAGGCAGAAGCAGCTATCTGCAGGACTCCAACCAAGATTAACACCGGGCCAATCACTATGTGCCTTTGTGTCCAGAAAACGGTGGCAGAGATACCTCCTAGTTTGAGTTTGTAGAGTCAAAGGAAATTAGGTTTAAACTTACCTTTTGTCTGTTTCACACTTCCATTTCTGTCTTGAACCCCATTGGCCAGGTCCTCCCTTTGTTGCTACTACATGAGAACGATGCTAATCAACTCTATTTTTGCCAAAGTAAGCTTCTTTTACACTTGTCTTACTATGAACAGTGTGTTGATGATTGCTTTAGTTTTCCACCACAATTGAGCAGAAGGGAACCTGCGGCTGTGACAATAGGTCTTTGCAGGATTCCCTTCATTTTGTATTGTTATGTCCATTTTATTCAATGCCTAGGCGTAGATTCCTGGTTGATATTTTAAAACAAGGTAATATGAAATGTGCTCAAGAGTCCCTGGTCTATCTTCAACAAGAGACTGACCCTCTTACACTGTTTTGTATTATTAATTTCATTAAAGTGGCGGTTCGATTAGGGGCAACTAGGGGAGGGGGTGGAATGCAATTTCCTAGTGATAGGTTTTAAAGATCACAAATTATATTTTTCTAATATTTAGTGACCTGATTGTATTATTAATGATCACGTATGTCACTTTAATATTCAGTGATTTGATTGAATTAAGTTTGGGATTCGTACGCTAATTTAATTGTTCTCTTTTTAAAAAACAATCTTGTATGTTTGTGCTTTTATGGTGTTTGTAAATCATCGAATAAAGAATCCAATGAGTCGATTGCTTTAGACTTGTGTGTTTTTTTATTGCTCTTATATGCATTTTTTTTATGTGTAATGCATTTGTATACATTTTACAACTTAGTAAGGTAAAATGACACTTAAAAAATGTGGTGGTTGTGGTGGTTGTAGGTGTTATATTTGCGGTGCCAGCGGGTATGAATTCAATAGTGTGGCTGTGTGTGTTGTTTGTGTGCTATGCAATATGTAAGAAAGGGAGCATGACACATTACCTTCATATACTTTGGCAGTAAACACAACATAAATGTGTATTGACACATAAATCAGTAGTACAGTACCAGCCTCCACTTCACCAGGGACTCACTCCATCAGCACACCGCCACTAGGACTACTCCAGCACAACAGGGACATCTAACTAGACTCAGTGCTAACTCATCAACCTGACAGCAACAGAGTTCTGTTAGCCAGCAGAGGAGTCCGATGACAGTACACCGCTTAGGAGATGGGTGACAGTCTGCAATGCAGACTGCAGTTCAGCCAGCTCACATCTAAAAATGGAGTACTTAGATACTCCGCAGTAGAGAGACGACGGGAGTCCCACCAAAATCTAAATCAGGACCTCAATTTCTTTCTCAGGTGTTACATAGAACCCTACTAATACTATAATACTCATCAGTACTGATATTAGGAAAATTTAACACATAATGATTTTACGTCTATTTCTAAGACAACACATGTTTTGTCTGTGACCAGATAATTTCAAGAAAAGTATTCTGCAGATCAAGAGTTTAATTCAGAGTTTTCTCCAAATGTGCTCCTTGCAAAGTTTTCTTCTCAAACAATCTCTTTTTACAAAGTCTTTGATTCAGAAAAGTTTGTTTAGGCAATCCTTAACTCTACTCTGTCTCCTTCTAAAATGTTACTCTTCTACTGCAAACTGTGACCTAGGTAAATCTTCCTGAAACAAAACAAGAAATTATTATTGAGTCTTTTTTTGCACTTTTCAAACTTCTTTGTCTTTTGAATGTCTTTCAAATATTTGACAAAAGTCTTTTGTCAACTAGATCACTAGATCTGCTATCAGCTTCTGCTAGAGCAGGAATCAAGATGTAAATATAAGGGTTTAATATCTCTATCTTACACTAATACAGGGTAAATTCCAATGTGAGTTTCCTCTCACTTCTCCAAGACAGATCTTTGCTGTTGTGTATGAGAAGATCAGGAGCTGTACATCACAAAATCAACAATACTATTTCTAAATTCAGTCATAAATGAGAGTTTTGAATTAGATTTAAGGGTTTTATTTTCATTAAAAGGCTTAGTAAGGTTTTGCTTTCTCGTTTCTTTTAATACGTCAAAAGGATATCAATCAAATTACAGAATTGTAAGTGAAAATATTGGTTAGAGCAAGTCATCAAATAAACAATACAGTGTGTTCCATAAAGAGGAGAATCCCTATTCTACAGAATGGGGCTAAAGTGGGTGTTAGCAGGAACCAATTAAGAGTTCAAGGTCAAGAGTGAGAGTGAGCATGGAGGTCAAATTTAATAAATCAATATCAGCTGAAGTTCTCATATAGAGAAGATCACAAATAGCAATAATCATGCAGCAGCTGTAGCGACTGCAATCAGCAAACAAGTCAGGTATGATTGCAAAGCATCATTCAGCCATCAACATAAAACTGTTAGCATTCAGCAAATACTAAGGGAAAGAGCATAAAGTGTCTGTAGTGGGGTCCGGAAAGAGTCAGGTAAAAGCATGGGCAAAATTGGCGTAAGGAGTGGTTTTAAGAGAGGCATTGCACTACTCTAGGAACACACAGTAATATATATAAACAAATGAAAAAGTATTGCAGCTTGTGCTGTATCTTCTCCTTCCTTTCGACCAATGGGCTTTCAAGTCTTGTTGAGAACAGTCTTGTTCCGTTGTTTCTCACGTTCCTACTCAAGTATGAAACAATATCTTTAAACTGTGGTTACGTATGAGGCCTTTTGATTTCTAGACCTCCTTTACCATGGATTTGAGCCCATTCTAACTTTCTAATGAAATTAATTGTATGTTAGGCTAAACAATAGACTTATGTGATGTTGAAACATTTGATGAAATGAATATCATTCAGCATCACATTTTCTCATTATACATTAGAAAAGAAATAGGTTAAACTATTAACATTCTCTATTCATGCATTGTGCTTAATGTGTGAAATAATATGAAGTAATTCTATTCAATGATAAAGTGTTTCTAGTAAAACATTTCAAAACATTAATATTAATCAAGTGCATTCGTTAATGCAATGTGGTGTGAGGCTTTCAAAAAAACAAAAAAAGAAAGTGGGGTAAGGTCAACTATCAAGCAGTGTGTGCATGTCTCAGCACACTCAGTTTTGCTGCTAAAATAATAAATCTTCCCGTAACATTTTGAGGCCTAATACTAATAGATATAACTAGGTACTACAAATTTGCAAGTTTTTAATGCTGTGTCACTTCAAATATATTGCATGTTCACATTTTCTACGTTTCTTTAACTATATTAATATTACATTTTAATAAAATGCCTTTTCACTACATGAGACAAATGACCCACAGTTCGTACTGCCCATTATTCGGGACCTGCCTGCTGGTATTGCCAAGCTGACCTTGGCTGCAGCAGTGTCCTGTCCAAGCTGCTGGTGGCATCCAGGTCCTAACATTAGGAGGGAGAGCAACACAAATAGAGAAATTGCTGCTGAAAGCAGCCATAGATGCAGCACAGCGGCGGTGGTTCTTCTGTGAGAAGAGAACACATGGAGGAGCAAACAGAATACTGAGTCCAAGACAGCTGAAAACATAACTTGAGAGGGCAAAGTGAGCAACTGCCCAGGCCCCCACCTTCCAATGGGCCCCCTGGTAAAGAGATCAGCACCGTCTGAAGACTCTCTCTCTCTCTTCCCCTCTCCTCTCTCTTTCTCTCTCTCTTTCTCTCTCTCTCTCTCTCTCTTCCCTTCTTCTCTCTTTCTCTCTCTCTCGCTCTCTCTCTTCGCTCTCCTCTCTCTCTCTCTCTATCTCTCTCTCTCCCCCTCTCCTCGCCTCTCTCTCTCCCCCTCTCTTCTTCTCTCTTTCTTGCTCTATCCATCTCTTCCATCTCTATCCCTATCCCTGTCTGGCTCTCTTGCTATCTCTATCTCGCTCTCTGTTTCTTGCTCTCTCTCTCTCTCTCTCTCATTCTTTTTTACTATCTCTCTATCCCTATCCCAAATCTATTTATCTCCCTCATCTCACTCTTTCTTTCTCTGTCTCTCTCTTGCAGTCTCTCTATCTCGCTCTCTCTTACTCTCTATCTCTCTTCCGCTCTCACTCTCTTGCTTTCTCTCTCTACCCTTCTCTCTCTTTCTGTCTCTCTCTTGCTGTTACTCTCGAGCTCTAACTCTCTATCTTACTCTCTCTTGCTCTCTCTCTCTATCTCTCTTCTTAATCCCCCTCCCCCTTCTCTCTCTTTCTCTCTCTCTCTCTCTCTCTCTCTCTCTCTATATATATATATATATATACATATATACATATATATATATATATATATATATACTAGCAGCCTGTCCCGACGATGTCCGGGTATGAATTACTGCTGGCCAGTAGTATATTGTTTTGTAGGATTTCGTTTTGATAGCATTTCTTATCTGCGACAGGCCTGTGAAACGCTTCGATTCACAGTGCACTGCTGATGCACTTAAGAGTGCGCGTTCAGTAGTGTGTGAACTCGAGTTTCCCTACTTTATTTTTCCTTGCAATATTATATAGCGCGAACTCGACAACATGGCATGAGCACAATTTACATTACAGAAGAACACATTCATTTGTGGTAGGCACGGGGAGACAAAGCAATTTGCCTGGAATCACAGGATGTTGAGCTGATGCCGAGATTCGAACGTAGCTCCCCAGCTCTAAAGTTCGCAATTCTAGAACTTGTGGCGGGAGGTGTGTCTAAAAGTGTATGTCGGTGCTGGCCATCAATGAGAGAGACCTGTGCATTTTTCAAATGGGTGGTGACAAAATATGAGTATATTGCTGGAGATGTGGGCTGCCGTGCCACCAATGTACTTACCGGGGGAGGGTAAACACCCATTATTCCGCAACTTTCTTTCCGCATACCATCACTCTGCATACTTTCATTACGAAAGTACCATTACTCCGCAATGCCATTATAACGCATGGCATTACATTTTATATGCTTTTACCACGCATACATTTACAATGAAATTCGTTGTAAATGCATGAATGATAAAAGCATGGTTTTTTTTAATGTTTGGATGAAAGTGAGTATGGGTATAGGGGTATATGTTTAGGGGTACTGAGGAATATGTTTGGGGTGTTTGGGTATTTTAAGGGTTCAGATATAGTTTTGTGTTATGGGGTACAGGGGTAGTTTTAGGATTTAGGGATAGGTATGGGTTTTGGGGTACAGGGGTATTTTTAAGGTTCAGGGCTAGGTTTGGGTTTTGGGGTACAGGGGTATTTTAGGGTTTAGGGGTAGGTTTGGGTTTTGGGGTACAGGGTTATATTTAGGGTTCAGGGGTAGATTTAGGTTTTGGGGTACAAGGTTATTTTTAGGGTTATGGGGTAGGTTTGGGTTTTGGGGTACAGTGGTATTTTTAGGGTTCAGGGCTAGGTTTGGGTTTGGGTACAGGGGTATTTTTAGGGTTTAGGGATAGGTTTGGGTTTTGGGGTACAGGGTATATTTATAGGGTTAAGATGGGTTAGTGTTTAAGGGTGTTGGGGTATTTTAAGGATTAAGGGTGGGTTATGATTATGGGGTGCAGGGGTATTTAAAGGGAGCAGGGTGGGATTAGTTTTTAGGGTGTAAAGGGTAATAAAATAAAATAAAAAATAAAAATAATATAAATAATGCAATTTAAAAGAATACATTTTTTAATTAAATAAAAAGAAAGTCAAACCTTATACATATATAAATACACATACATACAAACATATATTTGATGTTTTAATAATGTACTTTTACAATGTATATGACTTTACCAAACATGCATTTGCGTTTTAACGGCATGCGTGATAAAGTCATATGCGTTGTAAAAGTTTTAGAATTGATGTCTTTGCGGTGTAATAGTCCTGCGTTATGAAAATTGCGGAGTGATGGTATGTGGGATGTTGGTTTGCGGAATATCATCAAATATTCCCAGGGGAGGGATAGTCCCTTTCTTGCTATTTCTGTGGAGGCGGGCCTTGTGTCCGGATGTGCGTGGCGCGAGGCCTGTGCGCAACAGAAGTGTAAAATCTCCAGTGTGCGCTTCAGGCGTCACCGGAAGTTAAGGCAAGATTACATTTCCTGCATAATGGCCCCTGTTTGCGCTCCTTCGGGCCCTTGGGAATAGCGTCATGCCTGACCTCCGTACAGTAAAGCAGGTGCACGTAACTGGGAGCTGATAGAATTCACTTTTCGATGCCCCAATCATCCCCTTTCTCATATGTAAGTTAGCATCATATGGCTAACTAATGGAGTACGTATATATACTTATGTTGAATTATTCCCGTGTCAGGCCGTCCGTCGTTGCTCCTCAGGATTGGATTGATGCTAAACAGGGGCCCACCTCTAGATCGTCCCAAGTCTGGCTTTGTGTAACGCAGACTTTTAAGGAGATCAAGCGGGGGAAAAAAGAAGGTAGTCCGGAGGGGAACAGCTGGGCAACTGGAGATGGACACCTGAAAACATACAAGGCAAGGAATCAATGGAAACTTTACTTTATGCCTCAACAACTTTCTGCTATAAAGCGTTATGGTTGACACCCCCCTGAAGAGTTCTACAGGTGATAGGGAAGGATGGGTGACAGACCAGGCGTTTTCTTAATCCCCAGGCTTTCCTGCTTAAATATATAAAGAAGACCATGAACATGCCCCTTCCTTCCCTCCCCTATAAGATAACAAAAGCATTCAATGAAAGCAGGACCTTCATAACCTACCCAATGAAAACGGGAAGGGAACCTGAATGCCAGTGGGGATAAATCTTGTTTGTTACTGAGTAAAGTAATGATAATTTTTCCCCTCCGATTGTACAGTGTAAGATAGTACCAGCCGGTACTCAGAACACCCTAAGAGTATCTCAACCGGCACGGGAGTCAATTAGGGTGTCGTCCAGTAATAACTGCCATGAACATAAATGTTGCCCAGCAAAAAAGCAAGAAATGAGGAGAATGGCGTAACTCCCAGGCAGATACGTCTCTGCAGGGAAATCGTAGTGCCACTCCTCCCCTACGTGCACGGACACTTAGCTTCAGTGTCTGACCCAACCTCCTAACTCAGCCGAGTTGGAGATACTATGCCATCAATAGTTTCAAGTACAACACCACAAAAGAACCCCACTTGCTCCGTGGGAAAACCTGTATCTGGATCCTGCAACCAGCGAGGTGGGCGCTTCCTAAGCCCCTCCGTTTAATCCACACCAGGCAAGGCAATGCCGAGTACAAGAAACCCGGGAAAATCAGCCAACCGGGACGGGCGCTTCCAAAGCCCCACCTGTTAATCCAGCGGAAATGAAATCCTTCCAGCGCGAGCCTCTTGCAACCCACCTGGACCTGCAAACACCAAGAACCAGAAACACGAACCTCCTGTCAGACCGTCAGGAACGAATAATCGGCACTGTGTGTACTGTGAACGCCGTAATATCCTAGTTCCTGGTCGCGCATCATCATTCGGACGCGCCGCGCGAGGAACCATGGGAAATGTAGTTTTTTGGTCGTTCTGAATCGATATACATTGCAGGCAGTGATTTACCGGAGGTCGGGGATTCCTGACATCCCGTTTGCTACTTTATTATTCAAATGTATGTGTGACGATATTAGTTCCTTAGCTTAGCTTGTGTGCCACCATTTTGTGTATCCCTCTGTGCCCGCGAGCCTCACTCGCTCATCTGCCCCTCCCGCAGGAATAGAGAATTTCACTAAGACAGCAGTTTTCGTTTCTCAGCTTACTGTGGCCGAAACTAACAAGTCTCTTTATCAGTAATGTTCTCATGCCCCAGAGACGCTGAAGCCTAGCTCCATGGCCTTGAGTAAAGATAGCGATGTATCCTTTGCAGGTACAGATGCCTGCTGCATGATGGCATTGTTCGCTGGTCTGGGTTTCAGTAATTTTCCAGAAGGGGCGTACCCTAATGATCTTGCATTATAATGTATTGCTGTGATGCAGAGAGTCAGTCCTCTCGTTCGCACTCCTAGGAGTGAGGTCGGACAGGGCCCTCTCATATGAGTGTGTTTGGCCTAATAAAGACTATTGTTTATTCTTCCCCACTGTCCGGCTGACTTTCTACAGAATTGCTATAGGTGAGTGCGGTAAGTCACTCGGGCGGATTTGAGCCACGCTTATCAGATGGCGCCCGAATAGGGACCCCGCGATAAAGATCTTTCTCACCCGTAAGTGGGTAGCAGAAGACCGGGGACCCGCTGGTCGGCACGGTGGGCCCGGGTACCCATCTGATGCCGAGCTTGGTTCTCGCAGCGCTGCCCCACCCTGCTGATCGGGAGAGGTCCCGGTTCGGATCTTACGCCGGGGTCCAGAAGGCGGGACTCGAAGCTGACCGTGTTGGTCCTGGCAGCCGGAGGTGGAGAACGGTAGAGGTCGGTGCCGCCTACGGAAGGTGAGTGGTCCACCTGTGATTGTTTCAGGAACTGGAGTGTTCCGGGAGACTAGGGTGTCTCCAGTGGTTTGAGGAGCCGGCGTGCTCCTGGGGCTAGTGTGCTCCGGGGAACTCAGAGTGCGAGCAGGCGCTCTGACAGACTTGACGAGGTTCGGAGAATATCTAGATATATTGTTTGTAAGTAATCCGACCGGGTGGTACTGTGGTGAAGGCGTGGCTCATCGCGGGTGGACTCCGGTACTTACCCTGAACTCCTAGAGTGGCGGTTCAGTGGAGGTGAGTCCTGGGTCTCCCGTGGTAAAGTGCGCAGTGATCCGTAGTGCCGCACGGGGAGCGGATTTGTTCCCCATCCTCGGAACAGTTAGCGTACTGTTCGGTCTGCGGTAGGGTCCAGGTTCCCCAGGACTTGGTCGACGGGCCTTGTCCCATTTGGTAACACGTGTTTGGAGGTATTGTATATGTGTGTGTGGTTTCTTAACGTATAATCATATGTGTGTACGAATGAGCTCGAGCTAATGATTTAAGGTAACGAAGTTTGTGGAGAAGTGTTTCTTTCACACCAAGGTAGAGATGCCGTGTTTCAGTAAGTTACGATGTTTTGGATGCTGTTGTCGCCCCTCAGATACTAGGCTGGCCGAGAGCCAACCTGCACCCCCTGAGGGCACTCCGAGCTTTGATATGTATATCAAGCATGGATTGCCCCCGATTTTGTTTGGCACTTTATGGCACCGGTACACCGCTGACAATGTGGATTTACAATGGCCCTTGACAGATTCTTTCGAAGAAGCTAAATTGGACTATTTGCAGGACAAATTGTTTGCTAGGCGTAGCCGTCAAAGCATGTTTGATTCTTTAAGAGTGTGGCAGAAAGAAGCCAGGAAACGTAAGATGAGAGAAGAGAAAGAGGCTTTTAAAAAGTCCGCGCAGACTATGGCGCAGGAAGCGAGAGAACATACTAAGAATGAGAATGAGCAGCGTTTGGAGCGCGCAGATAGGCTTTGCAGGTTGAAAGAAAATAAAAGTTATGTAGTGCGAGAGGATGACCAAGATGAGATGGAGGACATTTTGAGTACTCGACCCCCTCCTCCTTATGCCCCGCAGTCATTGTACCCCTCCTTGCCAGCTCCGGCCTCCACTAGTGGGGTTCCGGGTCCATCGGCAAGTGCCCCACACCAACATGGCGCAGCGATTTCCCCGCCTTCGACACCTCTCGTTTCTTTGCTCCAGACCACTTCACCTACACCCTCCCAATTCTCTTTAGCACTCCCTACTGTTTCAGCTAGCACCACCCCCAGTCAGGAGATGTTAACACCGAGTCGAGGCGCAGGTAGCGGTCTGTTCTCACAGGTACGGAAGTTGCTTACGCGTTCTACAGTTGGTTTAGATGAGAAGAGTATAGTGGCTAATAAGGCATGCCAGTGGGCTAGGAATACTATTTATTCGTTTGAAGATATTTGGTCCACAATGAAAGATTTTGAGCCCTTGATGCAACAGCACGCTTTGTGGCATATGTCAAATGTATTGATACCGCTATGGGAACAGGGGTATGGAGGTGTGGCTCCGGCGACTTTGCGAGATATACAGAGCGGAGCCTTCAGAACGAATACTGGGTTGAAGGAGGTGATGCGTAGCTTACGCGCTTTATTACAGTACAGAAATGAATTGCCCTCTGCAGGTACGCCCCATTTTCCAGGTATACATCCCATGCGTGAGGTGCATCCTATCTTTCATCCCGAGATCCCCGAGATGGTAGATCCAGTTACGAAAGCTGTCACCAGGAATAGGGTAGATGCACATTTTCAGGAGCAATGGGTGTATACACCATGGAAGAGAAGTGAGGTATTAGCCTTAAAGGCTCAGTTGCCAGATTCTAGGAAGAACCCTACTGCATACTACAAAGAGTTAACGGAAGCCGCGTCTTCCACTGTAATGACTTTGGCTGATGTTGAATTGTTTTTTGGGCTTTTGGTCCCAGTCGATGTATGGCGGCAAGTGAAAGGAACAGACCATTCGGAAGAGTTGGGGGGTACGTGGCAGGAGTTACAGGATTGGGATAAAGAACGTAAGCCAGGAGAAAAGCCGAAAGCTGAGATTTTGGCCTTGCCAGGGCGCATAATAAAATACATGCACTCTCTCATTCCCCCGAAGAAGGTAGACTGGGATAAGTTGACGGCTTGCAAGCAGAAAAAGGATGAGGCGGTTTCGGACTTCTTCACGAGGTTCGAAGAGACGTTCATGGATTTTAGTGGGCAGGATGTATCACAGGATGGAGGGTTGCGACTTTTTGTTAATAGGTTTGTCATGAACTTATTGCCTGAGATTTCAGCGAGATTGCAAGCGTCGGAGAGTACATGGACGACATCCTCTCCCTCTGGTATCCTCAGTATGGCCCAGTATTATGAACACAGAGAAAATGAGAGCAAGGACAAGCAGGAATAGAAGGCTAAGGATTTGAAGACTAGGGTTTTGTTGCAGCAAGTGTCGAGGGGTCGGGGAAGAGGTGCAGCACCAGGACGTGGTGGCGGCGGCTATGGGAGAGGTGAGAGTAGGGAGCGATTGGGACCAAATCAGTGTGCGAAGTGTAAGCAAGAGGGGCATTGGTGGAGGGATTGCCCACTGCTTCAGTCGAATGCCGGTTCAGGGCGAGGACGAGGAAGAGGTAGTGGTGACTCTGGGAGACAGAACGCACGGTCAGATGGAGGCGGGAGACCGGGAGGTAATTACTTCGACAATGGTGCAGACAGGCAACAGTTGCAGAGGGGCGGTGGTCAGTACTATAATGATGATTACTCCGTAGACGATTTGACAGGGTTCTCCCATAACTAGGACAGCGTAGGACAGAGCGAGGGACCAGTGCCTGTGGAAGTTGATCAGAGGGGACCCTATGTCGAGGCAGACTTATTGGGGTCTCAGCAAAAATTTCTAGTGGATACGGGTGCAACGAAAAGTTCAGTGGCTCATTCTCGGGTCCCCGGGGCGGCTCTGTCTGGCAAGAACAATATCTCTGTGGGATTTTTCAGGTACCCCGGTGATTAGCCCCATTTCTAAACCCCTTACGTTGACGATTGGTCCCTTCACTGTCGATTCACCGTTCCTATTGACATCGAATTGTGGAGAAAATTTACTGGGCTTAGACTTACTGAAGAGGTTGCACGCCACCATCTATTGTTCCCCGGACGGCGTGTACCTCATGTTAGGCCCGACTGTCGCTCGCCCACTACAATGTTTTTCTAAAGATGACCCATTACCACCTGAATTTGATGGGATACCCAACAGTTTGTGGGCTGTCAATGATACAGATGTAGGTAAAATGGATATCGCCCCGGTAACAATAAGGGTAAAGGTGGGAGCGAAACTACCCAGGGTTCCACAGTACAGGATTCCTAGGGAGGGAGAAAAAGCCCTGTTACAAATAATACAAGATTTGATTCGGTCTGGTGTAGTGGAAGAAACGGATTCGAACATATGTAACAGCCCTATACTACCGATCCTTAAAAGACGGTCGCCTGAAGCTGCAGATAATACTCCTGATGTATATAGGTTTGTGATTGATCTGCGCCATGTGAATAGAGTAGTGGAGCCACAATACCCGGTGGTCTCGGACATCACTACGATATTGACAATGATTCCCCCCTCTGCTAAATATTTCTCTGTTCTGGATCTGAAGAATGCTTTCTTCAGTATTCCAGTACATGAAGACAGCCGTTATCTGTTCGGATTCTCATTGGCTGGCCGAAGCTTCAGGTTTAAGAGAATTCCCCAAGGGTACACTGAAAGTCCGAGCATATATAGTCAGGCACTGAAGGCGCAACTGGATGAACTGGAACTTCCACCTGGCAACGTCATGTTGCAGTATGTGGATGATATCCTGATAGCGTCGGACGACGAGAAGGGTTGTCGGGATGCTACGATTAAATTACTGCACCATTTGGCAAAAAGGGGGCATAAGGTGTCCCTTCCAAAGTTTCAATACTGTCGAACGGAGGTTACCTACCTCGGTCACCTCCTTTCGAAAGTGGGGAGAAGATTGACGCCAGAGCGCATAAAAGCGATTACTAACATGAAGGTACCTAACACGCAGCAAGAAGTGCGCGCATTCCTGGGCATAACATCGTATTGTCGCCAGTGGATACCTAATTATGCGTTACTAACGAAACCCCTATTTTATCTGACTACCAAAGAAGTGCTCGAACCCCTACCCTGGACCCCTGCATGTCAGGAAGCGTTTGAGTCACTAAAAACAGCTTTATGTTCTGCACCCGTTCTGGGAACACCTGATTACCAGAAGCCTTTTGTTCTTTACGTACATGAGGTGGAAGGTTGCGCGTTGTCTGTCTTAACACAATGTTTTGGAGGGAAACAGAGACCCTCCGTGATATAGCCTCGCCCAGCCGATCTTTACTCCCGGCTCGAGGCGGCGGCGGGCGCCATCTTGGGTGTGGGCAGGGGCAGCGCTCTAGTCGCGCCGGCCTCCCGCCCTCCCAGACTATTTTAATCAGGGTGTTTGAGCTGCTCGCTGCCTGTTAGAGCTCTCCCTAGAGGGAGGACTAGGGCTGCGAGCTACCGGGTGATCAGTCTTGAATACCTGCGACAGCCTGTGCATTTTAGATCGTGTTTTACAGCATTGTGATTTTAAAAAAACTTTGGGGGCTTTTACCATTAGAATTTAAAGGGAATTGTTTTTAGGTACACTGACACCTCTAAACACTCTACCTCCGTGATATAGCCTCGCCCAGCCGATCTTTACTCCCGGCTCGAGGCGGCGGCGGGCGCCATCTTGGGTGTGGGCAGGGGCAGCGCTCTAGTCGCGCCGGCCTCCCGCCCTCCCAGACTATTTTAATCAGGGTGTTTGAGCTGCTCGCTGCCTGTTAGAGCTCTCCCTAGAGGGAGGACTAGGGCTGCGAGCTACCGGGTGATCAGTCTTGAATACCTGCGACAGCCTGTGCATTTTAGATCGTGTTTTACAGCATTGTGATTTTAAAAAAACTTTGGGGGCTTTTACCATTAGAATTTAAAGGGAATTGTTTTTAGGTACACTGACACCTCTAAACACTCTACCTCCGTGATATAGCCTCGCCCAGCCGATCTTTACTCCCGGCTCGAGGCGGCGGCGGGCGCCATCTTGGGTGTGGGCAGGGGCAGCGCTCTAGTCGCGCCGGCCTCCCACCCTCCTCATCACCTATAAAATGTGCGTAGGGTTCAGACGGCGCAGCGGGCTGGCGCAGCGGGCGCGCCGGATGCGCGCCGAAGCCGCGCCAAAGCCAAGCCCGTCTGCGCCCGTCCGCGACCGGCCGGGACTAGGGACCCAGACCCCTGTTCCGCGGGCGTGTGGCAGGCAAACTTATACTAGTAAGAGGCTGAGAGACCTATGTCCCGTTTTACCTACTCACTGTCATCACTTGATGGAGCCCTTGGACCTAGGTCCATGTTCTCATTGTTCATTTAGTGGTAGCTGTTCAGTGCCAGTAGTTCCTGACTCTGATTCGATTCTGGCTAAAGGGGGTCTCCTAAATTGTAGATCCATCAGCAAACACACTCTTCAGTTCTGGGATCTCTTACTGGATGAGGACATGCAGATACTGTTCCTAACTGAGACCTGGTTGGGAGAACACTCTGACCCGGATGTACTGGACACCATCCCTCCTGGTTACACCCTCCACAGACTTGACAGGACAATAGGAAGGGGAGGCGGGATTGCAATTATTGTCAAACACCCGTTCGAGTGTATTCTAAAGCCAGTAAAAATTGATGACTGCGAAGCTGGTGAATTTAGTATCAAACTGACGCTACATGACACTATCTCTGGCATCCTTATCTATAGACCCCCTGGGTCCCTGGGAAACTTCCGTAGTAGCCTACTTGAAGGGGCTACTCAGACCGCCATCAAACACAATAAGGTTCTGATACTGGGTGACCTGAACCTACACCTTGAGGACCCCGTACAGAAGGAGGCAGAGGATGTTCGCCTTGTACTACAAGAACTACAGCTAACCTTGCTAAGTACAGCAGCGACACATCAGAGGGGTCACTGTTTAGACCCTATTTTTGCGAGCTGGGACAAAATAAAAGCACTTACCCCTCGTCAGCTCCCTTGGACTGACCACTTTTTGGTCCCTTTTCAATGTTTTTATCAGACCCCGAGGTCTAAAGACAATGGGGAAGGATACATTATGAAACGCAAATGGAGACAATTCCCCAAAGAAAACTTTGTAGGCGCCATCCAGAAAGCTCAACTAATAAGTGCCTTGGATAGTGATCAGGGGAACAAGGAATTCAACCTACTTGTTACTGCCACTCTGGATGAGCTAGCTCCCATGTGTAAAGGTAAAGTCAGAGATGGCAGACAACGCACTGCCCCATGGTTCACTACCGAGCTCCAGCAAATTAAATCTAAAAGCAAAAAGCTAGAAAGGACCTGGAGAAGGAACCCGAGTGAGCAAGCAAAAAATAGCTATAGCTCAGCACACCGGAGCTATCAATATGCGGTGCGTAGAGCAAAAGCCAAATATTTTCAGACTCGTATTGAGGATGCCGAGAGCTCCTCGCGGGAACTGTTTAAAATATATAAAGAAATATCTTTGGTCTCTAGCTCTAATACCCCCATAAAATCTTCCAAGGAGGGATGCAATAAAGTCGCTGACTTTTTCTCTAGTAAAGTTAAAAAGATTTATGCCTCATTTTCTCAAACACCAGATAAGGGCACAGATTTCAGAGCAGACTGCTCATTGGCAGCCCCGGATTCCTCACTCCTAACCTTCGAGGTTCCCGCAGCTGACAAGCTAATAAAAATCTGTCGGAGTGTGAAGTCCGGCTCCCCTAATGATCCGGCCCCTGCCTGGGTCATATCAGAGGGCTTGACAGCCTTGGAACCTCACATTAGACACGTCCTACAAACCTCCTTTTCCTCTCAGCAAGTCCCTAGGGAGTGGAAGAAGGCTATAGTACTGCCAATAAGAAAAAAAACCAATGTCAGCTTAGAGGTACTAGAAAACCTTAGACCCATTTCCCTATTGCCGTACGTGGCGAAGGTAGCCGAAAAGGTGGTTAATGCTCAGCTCACGGAGCACCTGGAAAAATGTAACTTACTCCATTCCTCTCAATCAGGATTTAGGGCGGGCTACTCTACGGAGACGGCCCTCCTAAGAGCCACTGAGACTCTAAGAGCAGGGGCAGATGCTGGTCATACAATGGCCCTGATCATGCTCGACCTAAGCGCTGCTTTTGACACCGTAGCACACTCCATCTTGCTACGGTGTCTGAACGAAGCTGGGGTCGTTGGTCCTGCGCTGGGCTGGCTGCAATCTTTCCTTACGGAGAGATGTTTCCAGGTTCAGCAGGGGACCTGCCGCTCAGGGGAGTTGTCACTAGACCAGGGAGTGCCTCAGGGCTCTGCTCTGAGCCCTACTCTTTTTAACTTATACATGGCCTCTCTGGCGAAAGTTGTACACTCTTTTGGGGTGGAATTAGTGTCGTACGCTGACGATACTCAGCTGCTGATCTCCCTATCGCAGAGTACCTCCAACACCCCTAAAAATTTTAAATCCTGTATGCAGGCACTAGCAGAGTGGATGGATGCCCATTGCCTAAAGCTAAGTGGCTCTAAAACAGAGGTGCTGGTGGTAGGGGGTAAAAGCGAAAAATGGTCGGATGAGTGGTGGCCTTCATGTCTGGGCCCTACCCCCATACCATGTCAGGAGGCCAAGAATCTGGGAATTTGGATGAATCCCTCGCTCTCATACAAAGGCCACATAAGGCGCCTTGTGGGCAAATGTTTTGGAATCCTAAAGACCTTAAACAAGACCCTAGACCTCCTCCCTTTATCGGCCAGAAGAACACTAACGCAGGCACTGGTGACCTCGCGGTTAGATTATGGCAACATTCTGTTCCTTGGGGCAACCGAGGGCAGCATGGGTCGCCTACAAGTCATACAGAACTCCGCCGCCAGACTGGTGTTAAGAAGACCCAGGAGAGCTAGCTCGAAATTGGCGCTGGATGCGCTTCATTGGCTGCCGGTGAAGAAGCGTGTGCTATTTAAGTGCCTCCTTTTTTGCCACCGTATTGTCTGGGACAAGGCACCGACATATCTGAAGGAGCTAGTTAGCCGATATGAACCTACTAGGGCCCTCCGCTCAGAGGGTACCGGTTTGCTGACAGTCCCTAGGATCAGGAAGGCGAGAATAGGTGGACGTTCCTTCGCGCTACTAGCAGCTCAAAATTGGAACAAACTACCTCCTGTGTTAAGACTAGAGGGCAATGAACTGCGGTTTAGGGCTTTGCTCAAAACACACCTATATACTGCATAGAGTCTGGGTTTTCTTTGCTGTTTCACCGGTAGCTTAGCGCGGGGACACGCCGTGATGGCGTTACTGAGCGCTCTATAAGCTCTTTATTATTATTATTATTACTTCTCTGCAATGCTTGACAATGTGGCGAGAGCGCTGCCGAGTTGTCTGAGAGCCACGGCGGCTGCTGCGGTCTCTATAAGACAATTGGCAGGGCTTGTATTGGGTTCAGACCTCACAGTAATGGTACCGCATGCTGTGGACATTTTACTAAACAGAACACAGACTCAGCATTTAACTAGTGCTCGTCTTACCGGCTATGAGATGACACTCTTTGCACCTCATGTGACGATAAAAAGGTGCGCTACACTGAATCCTGCCACATTGTTACCTATCCCCACAGATACAAAGGACGATGACATACATGACTGTCTGTTTAGGACAGAAGAGGAGACAAAGGGGAGGGTGGATCTGACAGACAAGCCCTTAGACGAACCGGACGGGGAGTTGTACGTAGATGAGTCTTGTTTCAAGCTGGCAGATGGTACATCGACAGCAGCGTATGCAATAACGACATTGCAGACGGTAGTGGAGACCTCTAGGATACCTTACAATTCGGCCCAAGCTGCAGAGATCATAGCCTTACTGAGAGCATGTGAATTGAGTGAAGGACTGGACGTGAACATTTACACTGACAGCCAATACGCCTTTGGCGTGGCTCATAATTATGGGCGACTGTGGGCAGAACGGGGCTTTCTGACTTCACATGGACAACGCATACAGCATGGTCCACTGATATTACGACTGTTAGCAGCACTGACGTTACCCAAGCGATTGGCTGTGATAAAGTGTAGCGCACACAAGACAATAGTGGATGATGTGGGACGAGGCAATGCCTTTGCAGACGAAACGGCAAAAGAAACAGCTCGGACAAAATTACCACGGATGTTTGTGGCAGGCCCAGCTAGATGGGTACCAGATGTTAACATGTTTGCAGATACTGTACAAAGTGTGAAAAATATACAGGGAAAAGCGACTGAGGATGAATTGAGGACGTGGAAGGATGGTGGGGGGCGATTGGATGCAGATGAATGTTGGACAGATGTGGCCGATAAGAGACGATGGTTTCTGCCAAATGCATATGTTCTTCCAGTGGTGACAATGGCTCATGGGCCTGCACATATTAGTGCTAAGGGTATATGCAAACTGTTGGACCCAGTGTGGAGCAATAAAAATATCTCCAAAGTGGCGACTCACTTGGTCCGACAGTGCATGGTGTGTTTGAGGCACAATCCTGGAAAGGGTACCCCTGTCCCGGTGGGAAATTTTGCACCTACCTCTTTCCCTTTTGAGGTGATTCAGATGGATTATATTGAAATGGAAAGGGTCAACAATCTTAAATACGTCCTTGTGGTTGTATGTGCTTTCAGCAGATGGGTGGAGGCTTTTCCAACAAAAGATTGCACGGCCATTTCTACTGCAAAAATGTTGATAAAGGAGTACTTTTCCCGCTTTGGATTACCTAGGGTGATCTGGAGTGATAATGGTACGTCCTTTAATGCGGAATTAGTAAAGCAAATATGTAAAGGCTTACAGATTTCCCAAAAGTTCCACTCGGCCCAACATCCTCAGGCAGCAGGACTAGTGGAGCGGTTTAACGGAACGCTCAAACTAAAAATGGCCAAGATACAGGAGAGTACAGGTCTCCGTTGGCCAGATGCCCTTCCTTTAGCCTTGCTTTCCACGAGAGTAACAGTAAATTCAAAAACAGGCATCTCCCCCCATGAGGTGATATTTGGCTGCCCGGCCAATGTCTGGGGAGTGCCCAGGCCTAAGTGCTTCTCCGAAATTCAGTATCCTTTGTTGACAGACTACTTGTATGCTTTGACTAAAGATCTTCGTTCTATTCATCAGCAGGTAGCAGACACCCTGAAGCCGTTGCCGGAGGGGCCGGGACATTCCATCAACCCAGGGGACTGGGTCGTCGTAAGAAGATATCAACGGAAGTCCTGTCTGGAGCCTAGGTGGTCGGAGCCGCGACAGGTGCTCCTCACCACGCGTACAGTGATTCGAGTGGAAGGCAGGTAGGCGTGGACGCACGCCTCGCACGTGAAGAGAGTCCCACTGCCGTTACCCTACGACCAATGGGTAAGAGAAGGCATTGCTGATGAGGAACATGAGCAAATACCCAGATATGTTCCCTTCTCGGATGCTTCACTGAGGGGAGAGGAGCAAAGTGACAAGGAGAATTCAAAGTCACGTGCAGAAAAAAGTGTTTCAGTGAGCTCTGCTACTCCCGTTGCTACTAGTGAAGAGACGTCAGAGAGTTCAGCACCTGCCATAGATACACCTGTTTTGTTCACTGATCCCGAAGTGCGAAGGAGCACTCGCTATAATCTGCGGCCCCGGAGAAAATAAAAAAGTAAGGGTGACAAGTGTGATGGACTAAACACTGGAAGAAGGGCTTAGTGAACATTCTAATAACGAAGATTTAGTGGTAGGGATGGACTTGTAAGAGCCCTGGTGTTTAGCCGAAGATTGTGTTCTATGAGACTATAGAGTGGTGTGGGGCCCAGATTAAGTGCTCCTCTGTTTCAATTGCTGTGTGTTGAGCGACGTGGGAATAAGGTATGGACGGTAAAAGCCTGCCTGTGAGGCTTTCAAGGACAGAGGGAGAAGATCCCTTTCTAGGGTTGAAGAACCCCTCTGGCCGGTTTTAGTGCATCGTCTGGGACTATTTTTTTTAGAAGTGTTCTTTTTACTATTTTTTTGATATATTTTTGAACAGTTTTCAATATGTACCCTTTTGGCCGCCCCATCCCTGATGAGGAGCAGCCCTTTGCGGCTCCTCCAAGACCCGTGCCTGATTCACCCTGGTTGGCCCTTCCTCGGAAAGGAAAAATAGTGCTCCTCGTTATAGTACTAATTGCTTTTATAGTGACTCTTGGTATATTGTTCTTTCTGGATAAAGCCTACCCCGTTCATGTGTTTGCACCCACACCTACTGCTATTCCTGAACATAACATGGTTACTGTGGATTATGGTGAAAGAATGCTTAGGCGAGGTTACAAAGAAAATGTTTTTATACAGACTTTGCACCATGCTCATGCCACCACCAACCTAACTGATTGTTGGGTTTGTGGGCTCCTGCCTTCTGCTGCCTACAAGAAGGATAGATTTCTAGCGCTCCCTTTGACACCCGTGAATAGTTGTGTGGGGTGGTATACTCTAATAGGTCTTGTCAAGTACTTTCAGCAGCCAGATTTTCTGACTCCTCGACTGCAGAATAGGGGATTGACATTGACAATGCGAGTACGTCCTCTACCTCCCTCTTCCCTTGGACGGATATATACTGACGGACGTTTTGATCAGACATTTATAGAGACGTGTGAGAAGAAGTTGGGTCGGTTTTTAATTCCAAATGACACTGACAAAGTTAGGGAAAGCTTTTTGCAACTAAATTCCTCCTTGTCTTACAGACACCCACCAACGGGAAATGACAGTGTTAAGTCTTTGATACCCCTGGCTGTAGTAGGTCCGCCACCATTTTTCTGTATAGAGGGAAGGGGCCCTATCAAGGTTGGTAATAGTTCTTGTAATGTGACGGCATTGATACGTTTGCCTTTCAGCCCCTCTTTGGTTACCCCCCCCCAGCATCTATTTTGTGTGCGGAGATAATGGTTGCCTGAGGGTTGGGGTGGGGTGTGTTACTTAGCCTATATGATTCCTCCTGTATATGTGGCACCTTCTGTTTATCACAAGACTCATCGTAGGTTTCCCAGTCCACTAGAGCAGCGTAAAAGGAGGGACCTTCAGGTAGATGACGTTGACCAGACGGACACCTCTCTACAGCAATGGACTGACTTCTCTAAGGGTGTCCTTCCTTTCTGGGGTCCGATATTTAATAGTAGGGCCATTCGATGACTGTCCAGGGTGATGGAAAAGGTAGTCCTCACGGAAGCTGACATTACAACTAACATGTCCGTTGAGATTCAGGCTATGAGATTATTCACGATTCAGAATAGGATGGTGCTTGACGTCATCCTAGCGGATAGGGGTGGGGCCTGTCGCGTCATCGGGACGTCTTGTTGCGTGTATATTCCAGACTCAGCCCCGACTGTTAACTTGGCAGTACAGAAACTCCACAGATTAGCGACTGAACTCCATCAAGATAATGGGACATGGTCCTTGCAAGGGTGGCTCTGGGGCGCTTTCTCCTCCTGGGGTTGGAAAATATTGATAGGTTTAGTTGGTGTGGTGAGCGTAATACTGACATGTTGCCTTTGTGTATATTGCCTCCCTCCATGTTGCTCAATGTGTGCTACGAACTTGCGACCACAAAAGAAGGTGTCGGGTCAATATACTGCTTCGATAATTACTGATATTCCTGACGCAAATTGGTTGATGTTTATTTCAGATGATGTTTTTGAATAAATATGATGCTCTGCCCTTAGAATGGATGTGTCGGCGCTACCTTTTGTCAAATAAATGTGGCCGCAGTTAGCCAATGATGCTAAAAGGAGGGTTTGATAGAATTCACTTTTCGATGCCCCAATCATCCCCTTTCTCATATGTAAGTTAGCATCATATGGCTAACTAATGGAGTACGTATATATACTTATGTTGAATTATTCCCGTTTGCTACTTTATTATTCAAATGTATGTGTGACGATATTAGTTCCTTAGCTTAGCTTGTGTGCCACCATTTTGTGTATCCCTCTGTGCCCGCGAGCCTCACTCGCTCATCTGCCCCTCCCGCAGGAATAGAGAATTTCACTAAGACAGCAGTTTTCGTTTCTCAGCTTACTGTGGCCGAAACTAACAAGTCTCTTTATCAGTAATGTTCTCATGCCCCAGAGACGCTGAAGCCTAGCTCCATGGCCTTGAGTAAAGATAGCGATGTATCCTTTGCAGGTGCAGATGCCTGCTGCATGATGGCATTGTTCGCTGGTCTGGGTTTCAGTAATTTTCCAGAAGGGGCGTACCCTAATGATCTGTGTTGCATTATAATGTATTGCTGTGATGCAGAGAGTCAGTCCTCTCGTTCGCACTCCTAGGAGTGAGGTCGGACAGGGCCCTCTCATATGAGTGTGTTTGGCCTAATAAAGACTATTGTTTATTCTTCTCCACTGTCCGGCTGACTTTCTACAGAATTACTATAGGTGAGTGCGGTAAGTCACTCGGGTGGATTTGAGCCACGCTTATCAGAGCGCGGGGCAAGCACACCCGGAGCTGGAATGTACAGAACCTGGGAAGAAAAAACAATGAAATATTGGGCACAACACTCACTTTTTTTTTCATAATCCCGCGCCCCGCACACCCCCACGCACCCAGCACACGCCCACAGCACACAATATGAGACATGGCATGAAGGGCGGAACGTACCACACGCCCCCAGCGTTTGTCACTCCCCCAGCACACTCCCACAGCACAACACAGACACGCCCACAAGGGACTACTTTGCTGGCATGGTTCTTTTACCTTTTAAATGTGTATGGTGGGCGTCTGCATAGCCGATGTCCTTCTGCTGCAACTGCCCTTTCCAGCGCTGCATTGGGTGTTGTGATTGGTGCTGTGGTTCCTGAGATTACCCGCCTCAAAGGTTTGGGCTCTCTCTTTATTATATTAGTATAGATATGTATATATATATATATACGTCCTCTTAATCCTATCTCTCTCTAACTATCTCTCTTCTTAATCTCCATCCCTCTCCTCTGTCTCTTTCCCCATCACAACCGCTTTCTATTTGCCTACCTCCACCTCTTCTTTACCTATTGGCCCCTGATTGCTCTCTACCCTTCGCTCTAACTCTCTTTATCTACTTAACTCTTGTCTTGCATTCCTCATTTCCTTGCTCCTTCCTTTTTACCAGCCTCTGTTCTAATTCCCTCTGACTCACAATTATCTCCCTCTGCCTGCCTCGCATCCCTCTTCAAATCTACCTCAGCCTCCCTCGCCTTTTTCTACTTCATCTCTGTTGGTCTCCTTCTTACCGTGTTGAGTGTCATCCCTCTACCCAAATCAAACACCACATCTCTACCCTACTCCACGTCTTAATCTACACACCTCACTTTTTCACCTCTCTCTATCACCTCACTTCTTTTTCTCTGCTTCAAGCATCTTTCTGTCTCATGTTGTTCACCTTACTTCTCTTCACATCTTCTACGTCCCACCCCTCTCTTTACCAATCTCTACGTCTTTATGTTCCTACCTCACCTCTTCTTCTCCACGATCTCTACCTCACCCCAGTCTGCCTCATATTACTTTCATTACACTTCTCTCTATTACAACTCTACCCTTCGCTCACGATCCCACCTCCCACTGCACCTCCACAGCTCTTTCTCAACTCTCTCTACCTCACCCTCTGTCTACACCTCACTATTCTTTAACAACATCACCTTCCTTTATATCTCCTCCATCATCGTCATATTTGTCTAAATGTCATCTCTCTTCACCTTACCTTTCTATCCCTTTCCATCTCATTACCTCTCTTCTCTTCACCCATCTTTCATCTATTTCTCTCACAGTTCCTCGCCATTCTCTAACACCTTTCTCTCTCTACCTCACATCTCTCTCACTAATTTACCTTACCATTTGCTCACTACCTCACCTCTCCACCAATCCACTCGTTCTACCTCTGTTCCCTAAATGTCACCTTTCTCATTACCTCTAATTCTCAACCTCTGATTCCCTATTATTACCTTTCCTCTTTCTATGTACCTCCCATTCTAATTCACTTCTTCCTCTCTGTTTCACCTCTCCTTACCTCTCTCTACCTCACCAGTTTGTCTCAACCTCTCTCACATCGTCACCATATTCTGCCCCATCTTTTCAATCACTGTAGCCTCCTTACCTCTCGTTCTCTATCTCATTTCCGTCTTTCTCTCTACATCTCCTTTCTCTTTCTATCCTTCACCCATCTCTCGTTGCCATTCTCTATGTCTTACTACGCTTTTTTTCCGACCTGTCTTTCTATGCCAATCTCACCTCTCATTTCGGCATTCTCTGTACCTCAGCACTCTCTACCTTGCCACATCAGAATGTGGAAAAAATGCTTCCATAGGCAGAGAGGAGATGTGGCCTAGGGGTAAGCGGCCCACTTTGCATCCTGGTGAACCGAAGGTAAATAATCAAGAGCACTGGAATTATGCGACTGTGCAGCTGCAGCGTTTATTGCACAACTATAGATATGGTTCATCTGTCATATAATACTGCTGCATAGTGTACAGATTTTAACAAAATAAATAGTTTCTAGGTCAAACGGTACAAAAGTTACTACCAATGCAGTGACATGCTGCTTCACAGTGGAAGGCCCTTTGCAAAGGTTGGCTGCCCACCGTTCTGTTGCTTATTTCTTTATTGGGGTGTTAAACTGGTACTAATGAGAGGCAGCCTATGCTCAAACAGTGTGAAAATGGCAAAACAATGAAGTAATAGTATCACAAAATCTGTCATACTAGGCTGCATAATGTGACACTTCTTGCCGCATAATTTAGTCTACCATTTTTTTTTTTTTTTTAAATATATTTTTATTGCAGGGATCAGTAAATCAATACAGTATCGACCAGCATTGTGTTATGAACGCCATATACAATAGAAAGCCCACTGATCCCCCTCCATAACGTTTGTACACAGCCAATTAGCCCATATCCCTGGGGTCGGGCGGCAAATGCAGCTGGGGTCAGTAGAATGCTGGAGCTGGTCCGGATAACCCACTGTCCGTCTTCTGCTTTTCTAAACAAACCCAAAACCCCCAAAGTAAACCCCCCCCTCAAACTGCTCATTAACTGTTGAACCCCCCCCCCCCCCCCCCACCATCAGCGCCAGGGAGCTCATCAACATAGGATCCATTGCTTGACCCACGGGGAAGGTAGTAGTGCTATCAATGCTAATGTTTATCGGGACTCGGGGCGAGTAGCCTCATCACATTCGGAGTCGCTGGGGGTACAATAATCTCTGAGGGCCTGCACCAGCGTTTCCCATTCTAACGCGGCCTCCTGCGCCTTCTCGTTACCCTGCCTCCAAGCCAGCTGGTATCTTAGCGCGCTCTCACCCGCCGCCCACTTCAAAAGCTCACTGTGCCATCTGCTGCCTGCCGGACCAGCCCGTGCCTTCCAGTTCCTGGTCACCTCTCGCTTAGCAAGTAGGAGCCCCAGGTCAATGAATTTACTGGAGATTTTATTCCGAGGGGTATGGGGGAACCAGTGCAGGAGCCCTACCGCCACATCGAATGATAAATGCCTCCCCGTCACCTCCTCTAAGGTCGCCGCTACCTCCTGCCAGTAGGACGTCAGTCCTGGACAGGCCCATAGCATGTGTAAAAGGTCCGCCTCCTGAGCCGGGCACCTAGGGCACTCCGCTGAAGCCGTGGCAAAATAACGCCTGATCTTTACCGGGGTCAGGTACGCTCTGTGGAGAACGTAATAGTGGACCAGTTGGAAACGGGCGCTACGTGTACCCTTCCAGGCACGCCTCACCAGCTGGGCCCAGGTCGTCTCCGGGATCTCCCTACCAATGTCCTCTTCCCAGCGGGATCTCAATGTGGTGAGAGGAACCAACCCCTCGGTAATCAACCTGCCGTAGAGGCAAGTGACCGCCTTCACCGTGCCCGCCGACATCATCACGTACTGGCATACCTGAGACAATTGGGGTTCCTCTAGCCCGTTCTGCCAGTGCGCCTGGATCGCTCGCACAATGGCCGAATGCAGCAGAAAGTCGCCCCTGGAGATCCCAAAGCGGTCAATGAGATCCTGAAAGGACAAGAGCGCTCCGTCCTCATACAGGTCCCCGACGAGCTGTATACCTGAGTCCTCCCAGTCCGCCAATCGTGACCAATCCCCTCCGTGGGGGAGGGCCGTCAGCATCCCCAACGGTATTTCAGGCGCATATGGCTTCCGTGAGTGGCCTCTAGCGTGAGCCCGGTTCCAGCACAGTCGGATAGTCCGCTCCTCCATCGATAGGTCTCGTAGGACCAAGCGTTGTCGCAGCGCGATAAAGGAGAGGATATGCCTGGCCATACCCGTCCCCCTTCCGTCTTCCGGGCCTCTAAATTCCCTGGCTATCTCCTGGGTGTAGGTCTGGAGCTGTGCCGCCAGATAGTATTTCTCGAAATCCGGCACAGCAAGCCCCCCCTCGTCCCTTGGCCTCATCAGGGTGTTGAGGGCCACCCGCCGCCGGCCCGTTCCCCAGAGGAACCCGACCACCATAGAACGCAGGCGACGAAACGTGGCCGGTGGGACCCAGATCGGCAAGGTTCGGAAGTAATACAATAGCCGGGGGAGCGCCACCATTTTGAGCAGGGCAATACGTCCCGCCACTGAGAGCGGCAGCGTGGCCCAGAAGTCCATGCAGCCTCGGAGCGCTCGCATGCAACGGGCAATGTTCCCATCTAGGAGGTCGGGTTGGTCATGATACACAAATACCCCGAGGTATTTAAAGCAGTCGGGCTCCCACCTGATCTCCTTACTTAGCGTAGGAGCGGGGGTGCCCCTGCGCATCGGGAAGAGGCAGGTCTTAGACCAATTCACTTGGAGACCCGAGACTGCTCCGAACTCCGTTAGCGCTACTTCCGCTCCCCGCAAAGCGTCGACCGGATCCTCCAGGAAGAGCAACAGGTCGTCCGCATAGAGCGAGACATAATGCGGGCCCGCCGCCGTCCATAAGCCCGTGTAGTGGGCTCCCAAGCGGAGGTGCATCGCCAGCGGCTCTACCGCTAGTGCAAAAAGAAGCGGGGATAAGGAGCATCCCTGCCGCGTGCCACGTTCCACCGGATATCGCGATGAAATCAAAGGACCCGATCTAACCCTGGCCGAAGCGGAAGCGTAGAGGACTGCAGTCCATTTGACAAATCCCTCCCCGAGGCCGAATCTCCGTAAGACCGTGCATAGGTAGTCCCATTCCAGGCTATCAAAAGCCTTCTCCAGGTCTACCGACAAGACCACCGGGGACGGGGCTTCCACGAATGGTTCCCCAAGCAAGCGGAACAACCGTCGGATGTTCATTGTCGTGTTCCGCCGTGGGATGAAACCGGCCTGGTCCTCATGTACTAGGGAACTCATATGCCCCAGCAGCCTCGAGGCCAAGATGCTGCTCAATATTTTGTAGTCCACCGTCAGCATGGATAGGGGACGGTAAGACCCCGGGTCGGATGAGTCCCGGCCCGGCTTGAGGAGAGGAACCACCAACGCCTCACACATCGAGCCAGGGAGACGACCCAACCTCTTCGCCTCCCTGTAGACCACCAGTAACCGAGGGGCCAAGAGGTCAGCGTAAGCTGCATAGAACTCCACTGGGAGGCCATCTAGGCCCGGGGTCTTGTTTCTCGCCATCCGTTTGATGGCCCCGCGGATCTCCCCTAAGTCGATATCGGATCCCAGGGTTTCAGCCACTTCCTGTCCTACTGTGCGGAGTTCCAGTGGGCTAAGATAGTTATCAAGCCGATCTGGGTCACGCGCGGAGCGACTACGGTACAAACTTTCATAGTAATGCCGGAAGCAGCTAAGAATCTCCGGCTGGGTGCAAACCTCTGTCCCATCTGCCCTACGCATATTTGTCGTCGTCTGGGACTGGCGCGTGGGGTTGGCCAACCACGCCAGCAACGCACTCGACCTGTCTCCCTCCGCAATAGACCGGACCGTATAGGCCTTATAATCAAAACAGCGGAGCCGCTCGATCTCCACCGCTACCTTCTCCCTCGCCTCTACCGTTTGCGTTTGCAATTCCGGGTGCCCGGGACGGCTAACCTCAAGCTCGCGGAGTGCCCGGTCCGCTGTATCTAAATCAGCCAGGATAACCCGCCTCATGCCCACCTTCTTAGAGATACAGTAGCCCCTCACCACCACCTTAAAAGCGTCCCATTCGAACGCCCTAGTACTCGCGGAACCGCCGTTGGACGCAAAATAATCAGTGATTTTCTCCCCTAGGTCCGCCTTGAAGACACTGTCCTCGAGGATCTCGGGGCGCATCTTCCAGGTGGGTACTGCCGGCGTCCCGGGGAACCAGCGAATGTCCAGCAGGAGGGGGTTATGGTCCGAGATGGTCCGCGATAGGTACTCCGAACGGACCGCTGCCGAAACTAGTTCGGGCGAACCAAGAAAGCCATCTAGCCTGACATGTAGCTCATGGAGGCTCGAGAAGTATGAATAATCTCTAGTCGCGGGGTGATGTGCTCTCCAAATGTCCGTCAAACCCCAGCGGGTCTGCCAATCCTGACGACCCTTGGCCGTCGCCGGACTGGGGAATCGGGGAGCGGGGGATGCGAGCGGTCCATGTCCACATCTACTACGGAGTTAAAGTCTCCCCCCAGCAGGAGGGGTCCGGCAAAAAAGTGGGCCAGCGAGCCCGATAACCCGGAAAGGAAGGCAGTCTGGTCAACATTAGGAGCATACACACAGCAAACGTTCAGATCCCTCCCCCCTAGGGTGGCTGAGATGGCCACGAAACGCCCCTCTGGGTCCAACACTGTCCTCGTGACCTGAAAGGGGACTCCTGCCCTAATCCATATCAGCGCCCCCCTGGCATAAGCAGAATACGCCGTGGAGAAGACCTGCCCTCGCCACCTACGCTGAAGCGCCGCCCCTTCCGCCTTGTTCAGATGCGTTTCCTGCAGCAGCGCCATTTGCACTCCCCTACGCACTAAATAAGCGTGGACCTTGTGACGCCTGGACATAGTGTGAAGCCCCCTCACGTTCCAAGTAACACATTTCAAGTTAGCAACATCAGCCATTGTCCCAGAGTGTTCTTGCACAGTCTTCCCGTTTGGGTCCCCCCAAAGAAAAAGCATCAATCCTCCCAGCGCTGATGGCGGCCATTTTCCCCAACCAAAACCAAACCACCCAAAAACCAACAAGGCCCCCCCCCAACCACCCCAGAACAGGACCCAAACTGCACCATCTAGATCCCATCCAAACCTCGGCGTGTATCAACCCCAAAACTCCCCCTAGTCCCACGGTCGCCACCGTAGGAAGGCCTTATGGGCCAGGTGCGGGCTGGGTGGAGGCAGTGGGCCCTCGTCGCCCAGGCTACCAGGACTATAGCAAGCCCCCCCGATATCGAAACCTCCTGGGGCAAAAGCAGAGGCCCCCCAACCCTCCCTCCTCCGTTGTCAGCAATAAAGAACGGCAACCGCCTCCCCCCTGCCGGGCCCCCACCCAAAACAAGGCAGCGTACCCCGTCACCCTTGTCCGTCTAAAAGATCCTCCACCGACTTCGGTGTGATCACCGGTGTATGGGTACTGTCTGCCACCGAATCCTCCGAGTCCGATGGTGCCTCCTGGGCACCCGGGTTTTCTTCCTCCTCCTCGAGGGTTTCACCTCTTGCTCCCGATAGTTCCGACAGAACCTCCAACACTCCCCTCCGCTCCGATGATGTCTCCGCAGTCGATGGCCCTCCCGTGCGGCCGCGGCGATTTCTGACTCTCTTGGATCGCCTCCTTTGTTCCGGCTCATCCTCCCGTTGGGTCGAGGCGCCGAAACCATCTTTCCCTGTCCTATACAGTTCGAGCCAGTTACAGACCTCCTCCGGGGTGTCGAAGAACTGGGTTTTGTCGTCGACAATGACGCGGAGCTTTGCGGGGAATAGGAGGGAATATTGGATGCCCTCACTTCTGAGTTCACGCTTAACCGCCAGGAAGGAGAACCGCTTGCGTTGCGTCTCGTAGGTGTAGTCAGGGAAGATGTTCACTTGACTGTTCGCAACCTGGAACGGGCCATTGTGCCTGGCGGCGTTTAGGATCAAGTCTCTGTCCCGAAAATGCAGCAACCGCGCCACCACCGGCCTTGGAGTGCGTCCCTGCTGTAGGGGTCGTGCTGGAACTCTGTGGGCCCGTTCCAGAGTGTAGAAGGAGGACAGCCCCTCCGGGACCACCGTGTCTCGGAGCCAGGTCTCCAAGTATCGCACCATATCACCATCCTCGATTTTTTCCGGTAGGCCCACCACTCGAATGTTGTTCCTTCTGTTGCGGCCTTCCGCATCCTCTGCCCTCCGTTCGAGGGTCTCGATTCGGGACATGGCATCCTTAATCGTCGCAGCTAAGGTTCTCTGCGCCGGTTCCAAAGTTTTCACCGTGCCCTCCACCTCCTTGACCCGGTCTGAGAGTTTACCATGGTCCGCCCTAAGGAGGCCCAGGCCTGTCGCCACCTGAGCAATGTCCTGTTGGAGGGCCGACCGAGTAGCCTCTATCGCCTCCAGTATTCGGTCGAACTGTTGCTGCAGCGGAGCGCCATCAGGTCTTTTGGGGTCTCCTTGCTCTTCCTTGTCCTGGGCTTCGGAGTCCGAGGTGGTCTGGTTGGATCCCTTGGCTCCTCTGGGTTTCCCCATGCTGCCGGGGGCTCTCCGTAGGTGTCCCGGAGTATGCGTCTCCGCGTACAGGAGTCGATCACGACCTTCCTGGGAATTCGTTCTCACGTCGGGTCTGGGCGATCTCCTTCTCCAGAGCCTGTAAGGACTCCGTCGCCTCGGCTCACACCACCGCCACGTCGTCCGAGGGCACCGATGAGGGGGCGGAGACAACCGTCGCCTGGACGGGCAGGCCCGTTCACCCACTCTGGCTCCCGGGTGAGGGCCACCAACTCCCTCGGTTGTTCCGTGGTGCCGGAGTGTCGCGCCTCCCATGTAGTTGGATTGGCCGGGAGGACGTAGCTGGTTGCTGAGTCGCGATGCAGGCCACCACCAGTAGCCGAGGGCTCCCACACCCGGTGCCCTCCAGTGCGTGGGCACCCGCCCGGTCGTCTAATCGAGTGTGAACCCGTTGTATAAAGTCCGAGCCCGTCAATGTCCAGTGTCCAAAACAACCGAGGATGGGGAATCCGGGTGCCAGCCGACACCCGCGAGTCCTCCTCAACTCAGCAGCTTCGATCGAGGGGACAAAGGAATCCGGGCGCCATGTTGGGTCGCACTCCGCAGCTCCGCAAACTTCGGCATTTCTTCAGAGCAGCCCCCGTCCAAACTCCACCAAGGCCCCCGGCAGGGTGTCGTCGCCTCGCACAACCGAATGCGGGGTCTGGGGTGCCCCTCAGCCTCCAATTTTCAGGATAATCTCGGGCTTAGTCCCGGAGCCGAGCTCTCAGGCGACCATCGCCATCGGCGCCCAAGCCACGCCCCCTAATTTAGTCTACCATGCCACATATTTTCATAATTTATCTCACCCCTGCCGCATAATTTCAGTGGCCCTGTGTATAATTCCCACTACAGGCACATCACCGAAAATCTTGTGACTGTACACAAACCACAAAATCATCATGCCTAAAATTCTAAATATGACTGAAATGCATTTGTAGATACAATAAATATAATTAAATTGAGCAATTCAGAGGCGTAAATAACCAGTTGAACTACTAGCTCTAAATCAATTGAATCACCCGTTGCTTTAATAATGTTTCCCAGCATCCCCGGGTAATGTGCAGTGTTCTGTTGTTATCCAACACATACATTGGACATGTATCTATCTATATATATCTCTGACTTCTAGCAAAGTTTGAATATGTGTTTCCACCACAGCTAAAGTTGCACTCCATTTTGGCAAATTAGAGTGCCAACTTTAGCAGTAGTGGAAACACAACACCGAGGAGCTTCATATTTCGTAGGTTTTCTGCTTGTGTAAAATAGGCAACCCTGCGAATAGGAAGTACACTATTTTTAATACTAATACAAAACACAGTATGTGCCTCTTTTGATGCAATGTGTGTTCTTTCAGCCATAATTACAAAATGTGTACTTATAAGATGGCTGTTCGTTAACGTAGGAGACATTATAACAGCCAGGGTACTGCCCTGCTCTTTGTATGAAGAAAGGGATAGTAGGATTTATTTGTAACTAGTTAGTAAGGTGGTACTATTTTGCATATTCTGAAGAGTCTTTGTCCCAAAATCATCTAAAATGGGAACAAAATGGATATATTCTGGTAATATTCCTATCCAGTTAGTACCAATAGAAAGGACTGTGCCCTCTGTGCACTTTCACTAATAGTGAGTTAAAAAGTTACCAAGCCAATTTACAAAGGCACGTGAGAGCATGTACAAGAGTATTTCTGTAGTACTACTGCCAGTACTCAAACATTTTTGTGAAATGGCTCTCTTGTCGGGCAGTGATGTTTGTGCCACCCACTGGAAAGCCACAGTTTGTGAGCTCTGAGCACATCTCCTCACTCTGAACAGCAGCCTGGTCCTATTCTCTGAAGCCTGGTCACCACCCCCCCCCCTCCAAGTGGCAAAGATGTGGAAACATGTTCTGTCATTCTCAAGCTACAAGTGATTACCTCTGACTGTTCTGGCTACAGTCTGGTTTCTCCATCACTCTTAAGGGTGTTGAGTTGAAGGTACCTCATAAACAGTTAGCTGTGACACCATGCTTGCAAACATGATTTTTGATGGTGTCACAATTTCACCTAGCTCCCTATGTGCTACAGAGGCCACAAGAACAGTTTAAGTACTGGGCCGTCAATGCCAATTCCTTATGTTTAATGTAGACTTAAAAGAGGCTCCCACTTCAGAGGAACTATCTAACAAGGACCAATACACGTTGTTTCTCTCAAGGCTATAGCCTTAAACTTAGGGCATTGTTTTTGCACCCTACATTATGCCAGTGCTGAACAGCCTGGTCATAAGTACGACAGCAAGGACAAGCTGAACTAGGGGCTGCGTAAAGGATGCTTGAGTGAAAGAGCCTCTTTGGAGCCACATGATCCTAGAACACAGATGATGTGACCTGAGAAGCACCTGTGCGTCACTACAATGACCATCAGAGGACCAGACCTCTGAGCGACCCGCACCAACCAATGGCTCATCACTGGTACACTAGGTGCTTGAATTGTGTCCTGAGAGTTGATGCCCTAATTCTTTAATAGTTTAACTCGTTATCTGCGTCGAACGTTCAGCTCCAGTGCTGAACGTTCGAAAAACGGGTGGGGCAGCGTCGGCCAACGGACTTGCGCAGCACTACCAAGGTAGTGCACGCGACAACCGTTGGCCGACGGCAGCAGCCAACGGGTTAAAGCAGCTGTCTAGAATTCTTGAAATAACACACTTTAAATATCTACCATGACCCTGTGGGAACCTGAACCTCATTAATTCAAAGAACCCCAATATTTTGATCACCCCAAAAATTACCTTTGGCAGCTCGGCACTAGCAGTCTTGATCCTGGGATAAGAGACACCCCCCTCCACAACATCAGGCCCAATACATTGAGCAGAGTAAATCAAATAGTGACTGGGCCCACTCAATAAAAAATTTAACTGTCAGTCATAAAGAAACCCACAGCATCTCTAGTTAGAAAGGTAAGTCTCTCAATATTTGGGCAGAGTCTTCTGAGTAAATGAAAAGTCTCCCCCTAGAATCGGACATAGTCCTGTTAGGAAAATGGAAATCTCTTCTTCCACCCCCACACCCCCCAAACCATCGGTTTATATTCACATTTTATGCATAAACAATGAGAAAAACTGCAGATTCATCATAGCACGGCTAGCAATAGCACATATTGGAAAAACAAGAAGCAAGATCGTAATTAACATTTTTACAGCACTAACCCATTTCTAAGGTAGTCAGAAATCTCCATTAGCTTCTACAGCAGCAGCAGTCCGGAGATGTGAAATAACAATATGAAACATTCCCAAACAAAGACTAATACACTAGTGTGCTCGCAAGCCTACACCAGAACTTCCAACAGAAATGTCCTCCAGAAAGATACATCAGGAACATGATGGAAAGGTTAATTCACAATGTAATCACAAGGGTAGAGTAACAGGAAGCAAACCCAAGCTCATCCCCTACTTATACCTATAGGTCACATGTGTGATTACAGGGAGATGCCCCCCACTCTGATCCATGAAGCTCAGATGTATTCCACAATAAGGGTTGATTCATGAGTGATAGCAGACAGGTATGAGAGCCGCATGCCTCATATTTTTGCATGCTATGTACGTATCAGTTACGTATGAGAGTTCTTTAGCCCGGAAGATGACCGTTGACCACTTTCAGCACTTCATTTGGTCAAGACATGTTGGCACGTGTTTTTGTTTTTAACACAAACTGAGGGTACCTATAAATAAAGAATTAGTCGTTGGGTATACCCATAGGGATTTGTAGCGTATGATCTGGACCTCTGTAACTTTCCTGAAGGAAAGGATATTTAAGAACTGCCAAGTTTGGCTGATTCTACTGGAGTAGGATCATCTTACTCCAGTGTGGGGGGTCTCTGAGGATGAAGCATGCCACGATAAGTTGTGGGTGAGTCCCCCTCTTAAATATCTCTGTCTGAGCCCATAGGTCAGGACATTTTCCACCTGGGAAAATATTTTTTCACAAAGTTCCTTTCATACTCAAGCACCTCAGGCAATATTTATCAAGGTTTTGCATCACCCTTGCGCCATTTAAGGGGCAGCAAGGGAAATGAAAAACCTTATTGAGACCTGCATGGCAGCCTAAATAGCTGACTTGTATTACTCTGCCCCAGGGAGGGATTTTGAAGCATTCCAAGATTTACCATGAGTAGAAGACCTAGGAATGCGTTAAAATGCTACGTCTTCCCAGGTGAGGTGTAACAAGGAGAAATATTTTGAGCTGTCCTCTTTGTTTCCTCTTTCTAAGTCGGTTGCATTTTGCAGCACACATAGGAAGAGGAAAATGCCTCAGAGGATTATTTTTGTGCAGGAAGGTGTGCATTCTTGCAGAAAAACTATTCTGGCTACAACGCAGGCACCCCTTGCACCATGACGGAAGGGTACCTGTGCTGATGCAAGGCAGCCAAAAGTGCCCCAGCGCTAGGAAAGGACAGGAATGTGCCGCATAGTGTTAAATATGTCTCATTCCTCCTCTTTTCATTTCATGCAGCGCACCAAGATGAAAATATGATAAATATTGGCATTTCTTTGTTTTCAAGTTTCATTCACAATGCATGTCGTCTGAGGAAAATAACCAATTGCGCCACATTGTGCTGAATTCCACAATAAATGTGGGGATTGAAGACTAGCAAGGGGAGTAGACTGGGAGGGGGAAATGAGCAGGAGCAGGATGAGAAAAACACTAGAAGCTGCATCCATCCTATTAAAATGATGTCTTCATGAAAAATTTGGCTTAACTGAACTACGTTAATAATCACACTTTTAAACATTGTAATACATTTGTTTTTAATGCAACATCATTCATTTGTGGGTTACAACCATATTCAATATAAAAATCATTAGTATTCACAAATCATTTATCACCCAAAATTGCACATTAGAAAAAAATTAAATCAACCCTAAATCTAAAAAGCAGATTACCCACTTCCTGGTAATAACCAAAGTGTCAGGTGAGTACCTGACCAATGAAAGATTTCAACCATGGGTAGTCATTTCTGTTTAAATACGTTCCAACGTCTCCCTTTATCACAAGCCAGACGTTTTACTCAGATAACCTCAGAACATAGAGAGACAAACGTTCTTTGTACACTCCTTAACACAAGATCTCTTGCCAAAAACGCTTTGGTTTGCCGCGACTTCATGGATAAGCATCAAATAGATTTGGCTTTTGTGACAGAAACTTGGGCCGATGCTTCTTCTGTACCTGATCTACTAGAGGCTCTCCCTGAAGGTTTTACAATCCTCAGAAAAAAGATAGACGAGGGAAAAGGGGAGGTGGCATAGCTTTACTAGCCAGAAATGGTTTTAAACTATGGTTTAAACCAACCCTAACTAACACAGAGTGTGTAGTAGCAGTCTTTAAAATCGGACTTGACAGCAAAAACACTTTTTATGGTACATTAATGTATCGGCCGCCAAGAACTAAAACAAACTTTTTAGACTCAATAGGTCAACTCCTGGAGGACAAAGCAGGTGAGTCAAAATTCTCCATTTTGGGAGACTTCAATTTCCATTTGGAAAATAGTGCGGACAGAGAAACTGAAGTCCTCCTTGATCAAATGGCCAGTGCAGGACTTAGACAACTGGTCAAAGGGGCCACACACTCTGCCAGGTACTGCCTGGATAGGATCCTTTTGGATCATCCCAACATAGTATGGATCAGATCGCTACCCCTACTCTGGTCGGATCATAACACAATTATGTTTGAAATTATCTTGCTGCCTAAAAATGCTCATTAGATCTTTCAATAAAGTTATCACCTTTTGACCTTGGAACAAATTAAAGACAGATTACCTTAAATTGGTGCTTACAGTCTGCTCCTGCTGACCTGGATGAGGCAGTATTGACTTAACACTCCTGGGTGGATGTCACAGGACAGCAGTTGGCCCCACAAACTACCTTTTTTTATCAGCCAGGCAATCGCCGTCAGCACCCTGGTTCAATGAGTAATTAGAGCACAAAAACAAAAGTGCAGAAGATTTGAAAGGAAATGGAGGCTAGAAAGCAACATTCAGACTAAAATAGATTAAAGATCAGCTATTCAAGCATATACAAACCTTATTTTGAAGGCAGTCAGCCTATATTAAAGAAAAGACAGAAGCAGCTAATGGCTGCTCAAACCTATTATTGTCTACTATTAAAAAAACTTTCAAAACTCCCAGAATACCAAGATCATGAGAGGAGCCAACAATTTTGTAATGCTTTAGTGGACTCCTTCTAACAAAAGGTCAAACAGGTCTTTGATGCTTTTCTGCCCCAAGCGAATCATTCATCGGTGCCCCACATGAATTCTGGTCATAGCTCTGCACTTCAAGTTTATCCGGATAGTACTTCCACACCTACCTTATCTTCCTTCTCGCCCTTCACTCTTGACCAGATCATCAAACCAATTCCCTTAGTAAAATCTGGATCTACCCTGGACCCATGCCCACCGAACGTTCTTCACTTAGTCCCTGAGATTGAGAGTGTGGCCACATCACGTTGGCCCATTTTTAACCTAATGAATTCCTCAGGATGTTTTCCCACCGGATGGAAGAAAGCTTCCATTCTACCACTTCTGAAGAAATCCGATCTGGATCCTAATGACCCTTTAACCTCTTGAGTGCTCATGACGAGGTCAGCTTGTCATGAGCCACGGCGCTCCGGTGCTCATGACGAGCTGAGCTCGTCATGACCGCGCCCGTTAGATGGAACGCTCGCACGCTGGGCTAATTCCCCTGCTGTGCTGAGCGTTCCATTGGAACGGGCGTGGTCATGACAAGCTCAGCTCGTCATGAGCACCGGAGCGCCGTGCTCATGACGAGCTGACCTCGTCATGAGCACCGGGGCGCCGTGCGCGCCCCCCAGCCCCCAGCACAGCGGGGGAAACAGTCCCGCACGGAAGGGGTTAAACTATAGACCCATCTCTGGGATGCCTTTCCCACCAAAAATAATAGAAAGCTATCTAAATGAAGAACTATCCACCTTAATTATGAAAGGTGGCATTCTGGACCCTTTACAGGATGGATTTCGGGTTCACCACAGTACCGAATTGGCGATAATAACTGCCACGGAAGAGCTTAGGCAGATTCTTTGGAGGGGAGCGCTGCACTGATCCTTTTAGATCTCTCAGCGGCATTTGACCCGGTCACCCACGATGTGTTAGTTGACCGTCTCATTTCACTGGGGATCAGGGATGAAACACTCCTCCTGCTCGATTCAATTCTGTCAGATAGATCTCGAATGGTAGCTCACAATGAATTTGTCTCACTGGCCTTCTCACTTCCATGTGGAGTTCCGCAAGGCTCATTGTTGAGCCTCACCCTTTTTAATTTGTACGTCACCCCCTTGACTAAGTTAATTAAGAACTATGGCTTTGCTCTGGTGTCCTATGTGGATGACACACAGATCATTGTGTCAATCAACAGTACGTCCACAGATACTGTGTCTCATTTTCAAGAATGTATTGGCCACATAGGAAGGTGGATGCAAGACAATTGCTTAAAATTAAATTCGTCAAAACCTGAAGTTATGCTCTTTGAAAATCCTTCCCTAACAGTTGGTGGCCCGACCATATGGGTCCTCTTCCGACACCCGCTAATCAAGTGAAAAATCTTGGGGTTTTCTTTGACACCAAGTTGTCATTCGAAACTCTGATCAATCATACTACATGGGCATGTTTCTTTATCCTTAAAAAAAATTAAAAAATACTTCCTTTTTCCCTTTTGATTTAAGGAAAACAGTGGTCACAGTGTTGATTGCTTCTAGGCTGGTTTATTGTAATAACTTATTTACTCGTGCGAGCAAGCGTAGCATCCACAAGCTTCAGATGGTTCCGAACACTGCAACAAGAGTCCTGTTTGGGCTTTCCAGGTATGGTTTGGTCTCCAGGGCTCTTTCTGAACTACACTGGGTGCCTATTTGCAAACATATTCAATTCAAAGCACTATGCATAGCTTTTACATCTAGACATGGCCTTCGTCCGTGGCAATTGTCACAATTCTTCAAATGCTACATTCCAGCCAGACAACTTAGATCTTCGTTTGCGGTAACATGATCATCCCCAAGGGACAGAAAGTTAAATGGCGAAGAAAAAGCTTTTCCAATACTACCACTAAGCTCCCCGAATCTCTAAAAAAAAGAACCCGATCTGTTTTAATTCAGGAAGGGACTGAAAACCTGACTGTTTTAAGGCGCCTCCACCGTAATATGCATCATCTCTTACGCCTCCGGGTATATGTAGGACTATATATATTTTTAATTTCATTTAATTTTATTAAGAGTTGGAGCCCTCCAATTTGATGTAACACCAGCACAACTATCTTAGTTACAAAAGGCCACGTGTACGATCATTTCCTTTTGTGACTCACATTTTGCGAATTTTAGCGATTCGCAATTTGTGAGTCGCAAAAGGAAATATACTAATGTTTCTCAAACACATTTTGCAAGTCTCAATGGGGTCGTAAATGACCTGCCTTATCAATATTCATGAGGCAGGTCACAATTTACGACCCATTGGGAATGGGCAATAACACAGGGATGGTAGCTTACTGGGGACAGCAGATCCCCATGTCTGTGTTTGCTTTTTAAATAAAGCAACCTTTTTTTTTAAAAGCAACACTTTTTCCTTAAAGGAAAATGCGATGTATTTCAAAAACAAAAATGAAACATTTCAGTTTCATTTTTTAAGAGTAGGCAGTGGTCTGTGGGACCATTGCCTGCTCTTAAAAAACGTTTTTGCTGCCAATCACAAAGGAAAAGGGGTCCCCTGGTGCCCCCTTCCTGTTTGTACCTGGCTTACCACATACTTGAAGTAGGTGGTACTCTGCGATTGTTTTGCGACTGCATTACGGTCACAAAATAATCATACATGCCCTTGCAACTCGCTATTAGGAAGTTTAAGCCCTTGAAACGCCCCTTCCTAATAGAGACTTGCAAACCCTATTTTGTGAGTCATTATCACGTTGCCAACTCACAAAATGGGTTTGATACATGCTACAACCCTTTTTAGCGGTCGCAAATTACCTGAATCTCCCTTTGCGACGTCTAAAAATGGTCGTACATGTGCCCCTAAGTCACTTCTCAGGACTAATAATCCATCTGGGGGAATACTGACTTTGGAGATCCACCTGACCTGTAATTTGCCTCCCCTGAACTGAGGCTTGTAATTGTTCACCTTGTCACTGTACTCCCAAATGTCCTGTTAACTCGGCATTGGACTTTGAGGTTGGAATCTGTTCCCTGTTGCATCACCTTTGTAAGTGGGAATACCAGTCAAATCCTGATTGGTGGGCTTTTGAGATTGGTAATATTTATGCAAAGGTTTTGACTACTTCGGCTAAAAAAAAATGAGTCTCACCTTTTGCCCAAGGCGATTGACTGGTAGTTTGACAGTAATATATAGTGCTCGTTACCCGACGGGCTCTTTTAGCACTGACTCAGCCTCTTGGCACAGACACATCATATCATGTTTGACACTTTGTAACTTTTTGTCTGGCACCAAATGTTTGATTGAAGGGAGGGTGGTAATGGGTCATCTGCCAAAAAAAGGCAGATGCCATGTCTGCACTTCTCTTTGTGTTGCTATCCAATTAAGAGGTCAGCTGCAAGGGAAGCTGCAGGTGTTCTGCTATTGGAGACACCCATTTGGCAACCCTGATCCTTTTGTTACTCCACCAAAGCCCTGAGGCCCTAGGATAACAAAAAATCCACAAAGGAAAGACTGCACTCTTTCTAGTGCCACCCACTAATCATGTATGCTGCTTGGTTGACACCCATTTTATATTTGGTGTTTTGTCGTTGGGTTGGGCACGATTGCCGCATTGCTGACTCATGCTTGCTCACTCAAGGTTTCCCCTTCAAACCAAGTCTGCATCAGTTTTTTTACTGCCCTGGAAGATGTAGTGCAAAGTTTCCAGCCAACAACTGTGTGGTTCATGCCATAGACCTTTCTCAAACCAGTTATAAATAATGCAAAGGCGAGATAACACCCAAACAAAACAGTGGGAGATACATAAGCTGTGTCCAGCATTGGTCTACTTAGTCAGCTACTAACTTCATTATCAACATGGTTTCATGTATTCCACAGTTAATTTCAAGTGGATTATATTGACCCTAAAAGTAAACAAGCAATGGCAAAGCCAACAGGTCTTGGGTAAATGTGCTGATGCATAGTTTGTTAGCACATTAAACCCAGCTACATGAGAGGGAGCCAACAGGAGCAGATAGAGGGATCTTTAGTTGTAAAGTAGTCCCTCATGCAGCTCAATGAAAAATCTCATGGAAGTTGGAAAAATGCACCCAAGCACAGCCAATAGCATTTGGAAACAGATGAATACTTAACTGGGCTTAGCCAAGACGTGATTGACAAAGTCCCAATCCAATGGCTGAAAGAAGCTGATCAAAGGATGCCAATGGCTGAAATGGGTAAGCCCAAAGATTACTCTGCATACATTGTTACAAAGAATTCGGTTTGACAGCTGTGCTGTACAGACTCAGATCTAAGAAGAACACTTTTTAAACTACAGAAGTTTGTAAACTGGACCGTATGTCATAAATTCAATGGGAGAGTGGTATAGGTACATAATCAGTCTAAAACAGTCTCAACCACACTTGGAATCACTCCCAACCACATTCCAGCACTTCAGAATTGTCCTGATTTAAAAACTTCAAAATACTTAGTGGTAGTTCCAGCTTAAACCAACCAATGAGACTTTCCATTTAAGAAACAGTTACCCATTTCTGTGTGAATCAGGCAAAAGTGGACAGTAGAGTGTGGACGGTCTGCAGATCTGATGTGGAATAAAAGGGGAGTCAGAGAAGAAGACAGAGCAGCCAAGATTTGAATTAAAAAGTGCACGAGAAAGAAGCAATGCACATTTAATAGAGACAAACAGAAGAATACATTGAGGTTTGCAAAGCAGTAGCTTTGCAGTGGAACTAGGAAAACATGGAAGAGGCAGAGCAGAAGGAAGGAGGGAATACAAATATCTCAAACACTGGAGTCTCAACCATGAATGGGGCAGAGAGCCAGCAGGGACTAAACCTAGAAACAGAAGAGAACAAGATTCTCAAGAGTTTTAGGAAGACATAGGCAGAATTAAATAGGGGCCAAGGCTCCCTATATTTATCTTCCTCTGCATCCACCCCAATCAGCCCCTACTGACCATCTTTGGATCCATGCAAAAGAGAAGTTAATGTAATGTTATTTATAAAGCGCGCAAATACCAAAAAGGCGTCTCGGCGCTAAGGACAGCTAGCAGCCCTACAGAACACCCCTCACTTGAAGAACCAAGTTTTCAAGCTTTTTCTAAAGCTCAGAAGGGAACTGGCCTTCCTGATCTCAGAAGGCAGCGAGTTCCACAGCTTTGATGTACCATACTGAAAACTCTGCCCACCCCAGTGCATGGTCCGAATTTTAGGCACTGCCAGTAATTTGAGAAGAAATGGAGCAGTACATGAAGTGTCCAGGCACGAGGATGCAAACCGGTACTAAAAAACTAATACATCTCCATTCTCATGGTAGGTGACTTTCTGAGGAGGCTGCTTCCAACTCTTGCTATCTTCACTCTGCTTTGGATAGCAGCAGGACTTTATTTGTAAATAAATTTGTGCCAGTCCCCAAATTGTTTCTCGGGAGACAGGCTATGTGTAAGGAGTGAGCTGTGTGTAATGTTTGCGCTCTAGCCAGCGTACATCGCGTGATGACGTAACGCGCCCGCGGCCATGTTTGAGATGTGCGCGCATCTCATTGAAAAGAGCGCGAGTGCCGGAGCTACGAGCAAAGCGGCTCGGCGCTCTCTGACCACAGTTGCTTAAAGAATAAACCCCTTTAACCCTGATATGTTGTTGGGTCATTATTGGAGAAGCAAGCAGCATTACAATGGCGATGAGGACGGGGTGAAAGAAGAAAAAAAACGAAGGAAAAAAACGGGAAAATCGAGCAGTGGTCACCAATAGGTGCAAACCCCCAGACCAAGCCACTAAGAAGGTCCAAAGACAGGACAACGATAACCACGCCACTCCAAGAGCACTAAAGACGTCAGAGAGCGCGGCAGAGCCACAACTACCCACTCCACGAAGGAACCATAGATATCCAGGTACGGGGAGCCCCCCCACGCATACACTCACAGTGGGAACCAGACAGGGCACACAGAAGGCCATATAGGGCACGCAGCGGCGAAAGAACGCAGGGGCAACCCCACAGGATCTACACACCCGAGGGGCAGGAGAGCTGGCGACTTCAGGGAAGAGTGAAGGGGAAGAGACAAAGAGTCCCCAACTTCAACCTAGGAAGCAGGAGGAAGACGGCGCACCAGGCAGTCCCCAAAGCCAAAGCGGGATCGCACCGCCGGGAAGGCGCAAAACCAGGTGCGCGCAAACGTCCCTCGCAACAGCGCCTGTACTGTTCCTGCCCAAGCCAGGAGTACTGTTCCTGCCCAAGCCAGGAGAACCCCTTTTGAAGTGGGATGACTGGAGAGACTATATTGATAACTTTATCGAAGTATTAGAGGATGAAAAGGAGGAGAAATTTACAAGAAAAAGGAAGAGACGGATACTATTACATAACCTGGGTCCGGAGGGGCTCAGAATATCCAAAAACTTAGTACCTAAAGAACGTGATGCCACTGACGACGATGTATATGCCCACGCAATTGAGGAATTAAACGAACACTACAGACCAGCGGTATGTGTCTCAATTGACTGATACAATTTTCAACAGAGGAAGCAGGAGGCTGGAGAATCGGTCGAAGAATATGTAGCGGTACTAAGGAAACTAGCATCCACGTGCAGATATGCCGCATTCCATGACGAGTTCATAAAAGACCAGATAGTGATGCACACCACGAGCAGGGCCGTGCAAGAAAAATTATGGGCAAGCGAGGATACCACGCTGAAGGAAGTTATGGCAATAGTGCAGAAAGCAGAGTTGGCACGACGATGCGCGGAGGCGGCGAAGAAAGAGACGTTGGCCAGGCCGATGGTGAACAGGATAGAAGAGGAGGAGCCACGAAGAGACAGAAGGAACAAGGGAACCTCACAGAAAGGCCCGAATAGGTGGCGGGGAAACCCAGGCCCTCCGGGGAGACAAACGGGAGGCAGCAAGAATGCCTGCTACCGATGTGGAAGCACGGCACACGAGGCCTACGACAGGAAATGTCCGGCATTTCGCGCCAAATGTATGTTCTGCGGGATCGTAGGGCATTACGAGAAAGTGTGCCATAGGAAGACAACCAGGAGTGTGGTGAAATATGTCGACCAAGGACAAGAAGACCCAGAGGAGAGCAACCACGAGGAAGAGGACACGGTACTCTGCATTTATGACCAGGTGCTATGTGTGGACACCAAGAGATCAAGCAAGCCCGTGCTGGACATGACAATCGGTGGAGTGCCAATAAACATAGTGGCAGATACGGGTTCACCCTACACGATAGTCCAGAGGGCAGTGTGGAACGAGACGTTTAAAGCACATTTGGGCGCGGAGCTAGAGAAGCTGGATATAAGGCCTGTCTCATACAATGGTGACCGCATACCCATGGCGGGGTACAGACTGTTAAAATTCGAGTTTAAAGGATGCAGTGTGAACTGCAAGCTGTACATCTCGGAGAAAGGACCATCGGTACTGGGGTGGATGGACCAGGGTGACCTGGGCATCAAACTGGACCCGGGAGGAGAGGTTCAAGTATTGCTCACGGAACCAGAACGATGGCCAGATATGGACCGATGGAAAAAGGAATACCCCAAGGTGTTGGGAGGCAAGGTGGGAAAACTAGAGAAGTTTGCGCACAAGATCATACTCAAAGCAGGAGCGAAACCGGTGTCCCACAGGGTGAGTAATGTGCCCCTCGCAGTCAGAGACGCAGTGCAGGTAGAACTGCAGGAGCTGGAGAAAAAAGGCATAATCGAACCAATCATGTGTGCTGAATGGCTGGCACCACTTGTAGTGGTGATGAAACCCAGTGGGAAGGTCAGGCTATGCGTAGACCTGCGCAAAATTAAACAAAAACATTGTAGTGGAGAAGTTTCCCTTGCCACGGATTGAAGAGATGTTGGCCAAAACTAGAGGAGTCAAGTGGTACTCCACGATTGACCTAACCTCACCATACCACCAGATCGCTCTGCACCCAGATAGTAGGAGGCTAACGTCATTCATCACTCCCTTCGGGTGCTACCAGTTCTGCCGCATGCCGTTTGGGCTGGCGTCAGCGTCAGCGGTGTTTCAAAAGCTGATGCACCAATTGTTCAAGAACGTGGACGGAATCCAGTACTTTCAGGATGATATCCTAGTGATGGGGCGAGACAAGTTAGACCAAGACGCGAAGCTCGCTAAAGTGCTGAAGGTGCTGGAGGAAAAGGGCCTCACTGCAGAGTGGGAGAAGTGCCGCCTAGGTATGGAGTCAGTGACCTACCTGGGCCACAAAATTGGAGTGCAAGGAATCACGCCCAAGACCGAAAACGTAAAGGCGATTTGCAACGCGCCACCCCCCACCAGCAAGGAAGACGTCAGGTTCTTTTTAGGCATGGCAGAATACTATAGTAAATTTGTGCAACACTTCGCAACGAAAACTCACCACATGAGACAATTAACGAGAGAAAAAGCAACCTTCAATTGGACGGAAGAGGCACAAAGGGAGTTCGAAAGCATAAAAATGGATGTGGTAAGCGCCATACCCCTGCAAGGGTATGACCCCCAAGGGAGAACAGTGCTCACAACAGATGCCAGTGACAAGGGGCTGGGTGCTGTGTTGATGCAGGACAGAGGACAAGGAGTAATGGAGACATTGAGCTTTGCTTCTCGCACACTGAGTGACACAGAGAAGAAGTTCAGCTGCATAGAAAAAGAGATGCTGGCCGTGGTGTGGGCGATGACAAGGTTCAGGCAATTTCTATGGGGTACACGGTTCCAGTTGAAGACTGACCACAAACCGTTGGTGAAAGTACTCACCTCAAGTGGGCATGCCAGCGCCACGCCCAGAATTTCAAAGATGACTCTGAAGCTTCTGGAGTACGGATACGACGTGGAGTATATCCCGGGCAGTCGGAATAAAGTGGCAGACTATTTGAGCAGGGCGGCGGCCATGGAGACAGAAGTAGAAGACAAAGAAGCTGGAGAGGAAATGGTAGCTTTGATGGAGGACCAGGAAAGGGTCATCAGCAACCAAGAGTGGGACGAAGCATATAAGGAAGATCGTGACATACAGGAGGTGAAGGAGTGCATAGTGAATGGATGGCCAGAAAAGAAACACCTCAGCGAAAACCTACGGAAGTATTATGAGGTCAGGCAGGAACTATCAGTGGACGATAAGGGAGTGTTTGTATACAGGGGAGGCAAGGTCATCCCCCCAGCAGGAATCGTTTTGAGATTACTAGCGATACTCCATGAAGGACATCTGGGGATTGGGAAGACAAAACTACGGACCAAACCGGGATACTGGTGGCCAGGCATGGACTTACAAGCCGAACGGTACGTCCGAGAATGCATCCAATGCCAAGGAGCGGACAAAACACTTAAGCCTTTAAGACCAGCGCTGGGAAAGTTTGACTCCCCGAAGAACCTGTGGGAAGAACTGTCTATTGACATCTTGGGCCCGATCCTAGATAGACAAGGTACCCAGAAGTACGTGTGCGTCCTCATAGACAGATACTCAAAGTGGCCAGAAGGGAAGTAGAAGAAGTAATGGACACTGAGACAATTCTGAAGTTTCTGAATGATACGTTCGTAAGAGAAGGCATTCCCAAATCTATACTGAGCGACAATGGACCTCAGTTCACCTCAGAAAAATGGACTAAATTCATGGAAAGGAATGGTATCCTGTCCAAACACACCTCCATCTATCACCCAACTGGGAATGGCCTAGTTGAGCGCTTTAATCGAGTGGTGATGGGATCGGTACAGGCGGCCATAATGAGTGACAAGGACTGAGAGAAGGAAATATGGAAAATGATATGGGCGTACCGAATCACCCCCACTGGAACAGGGTATAGTCCCTTCCAAATCTTGAGGGGCCGAGATCCTTTCACGAAGGACAACCGAGTGTGGAAGGAGAAAACAGTGACTAGTAAATGGTCCACAGCAGTGGTTCCGGCGAACCTGGAGAAAGCACAAGAGGTCTATGCCAAGTACTATAACTTACGAAGGAACGTGAGAGACACAGGATTGGAGGAAGGCGAATGGGTGAGAGTCAAGTTGGCAGGAATGCAAAGGAAGGGGGACAGCAAATATAGTAAACGCCTTCAGGTCAAGGAGGTGTACGATAGGGCTGCCCTATTAAGCGATGGCAACGTATGGTCGCAAGACCGTATGGCAAGGTGCAACAAAATTTTACATTGGATCTCCGGTGAGCAGGAGCAGGAAGGGGCAGCGGAGCTTGATCAAGGAAATGAACTCTTCAACTTGGACGAGGATACGGAAGAGGGAAACCCGAGTGATGAGCAGGGCAGCAGAAGTAACCCCAGAATAGAAATGGAGAGGAGCGCAAGGAGGTCGATGGGGAGCCCAGCTGAACCGGGCTGTGGAAAAGTCAGCCCATACTGCTACCGATGCCCAGGCTGCTGACGCAAACGCGCCTCTTAGTTCCCATCCTGAATAGTTACCAAATAAAGAGACGGGCGCTGGAAGCAGGAACACGAGAACAGAGTTTATTTCTCATGAGGAGAGCCTGTCATTTCGGACACGAAACACAGTGTCTTTCGGGAGGTGCTCTAACAAGTTCTCTGAGGCATCGCCTTTTATATATCACAAATATTCCTTATTACAATAATGACATTGTGAAGCAAGGAAAAGACATCCCGACCCCTCCCCGCTCTGGCGCAATCCAACACGTGGCTACAGTAGAGGTCCTCACCCCATACAATGGGGGGGGGGGCTATTACCCAGCTGAGTGTTCCGCTGGTTCCTTTGGAATGTGTGCGCCTGATCGATTCTCGGAGGGGTGGGGAGGTCATGATCAATAGTAGCTCTTTTGAAGAGGGGCGAGTGCATACAGTGATGGGCAACAAACTGTATCCTCAGGCAAAGGGGATGACCAGTGGTCCGCGCGGACAATCGGGCTCAGTGCAGGGGTTATCAAGGGAGGGGTATTCATGGAAAGAAGGGAGGTGATGGTCAGGCGCGGGGCGTGATTCCCAGGGACAGAGTCGCATAGAGAGAGAGAGAGAGGTCTTGTGACCCGTACATGAGGGAGCAGGAGCAGTCAGGTACAGCTGGGGGGGGGGGGTTATGTCAGCTGAGGGGAAGGATGCTTCTTCGAGAGGGAATGGGGGGTGGTGCGCGGGTCAAGCAGGAGGGTTACTGTTCAGAGCAGGGTCGCGCAGAGGGTGAGGGGTTTATGGTCTATGCATGTGAGAGTGGGGGGGGTTCAAATGCGCGCAGGAGGGAAGCCGGGGATTCCAATGAGCGGGCAGAAAGGTCATGGTGCCTAAAATGGCTGTCATGTACATATGGGTACGGGCTTTTACTGGCGGAAGGATGCAGTCAACGTTTCACGGTATTCATGGTGCCTACAGGGAGGGGAATAGGAGAAGGCAAATGAACGCCGCTTATGTACATTAATATTGCTAATTTCCACAGGGCCAGAGCGAAGGTATCGGAGAAACTCAGGAGAGAGAAGAGACAGCCACCCCGGTAAGACGTACACGAGGGGGGAGAGCGGTGGTGAGACCATCCAGGTTCCAGGACTATGATATGAGCGATGGACTATAAGTTTTATGGTTGTTTCATTGTGGGTAAAAAGGGGAGATATGTAATGTTTGCGCTCTAGCCAGCGTACGTCGCGTGATGACGTAACGTGCCCGCGGCCATGTTTGAGATGCGCGCGCATCTCATTGAAAAGAGCGCGAGTGCCGGAGCTACGAGCAAAGCGGCTCGGCGCTCTCTGACCACAGTTGCTTAAAGAATAAACCCCTTTAACCCTGATAAGTTGTTGGATCATTATTGGAGAAGCAAGCAGCATTACACTGTGTTGAAGCCCATACCTTATTCATGCCCCCTAATAGATCGCTGTTCTACGCATCTACATTCTGCTGGGACAGAGAGCTTCATGCATGACATCCATGAGTTAAGCCCTTCTTTTGTTTCAATCCAATCCAAAAATTCTTTATTTCGGTCTTTTAGACCATAAAAGATACATTTTGTTTCCATTATGGTTTGTGGAATAGAAGAAGTGTTGGCAATACAACAAATGGTAAAGTATATCTGTAATGGCTGACCTTTTCTTCTGTTGGTCAGTGTAAAAATGAAAAAGGACTGATCAGTTGTCTCCCCCTACTTGTGAATGAAGGCAGTTGCAGCTAGGGACTGGACAGTTTTCAGAAGTGCAAAGAATGCCAGTCCACTTGAATAAGTACTGCCTCCACAAATTAAGTCAAGGTTTTCGTCCCGTAGCTACAGGGACATGTAAAAAATAAATCACTCCCTCTTTCCTATAGCCAAGACATGACTGCCTTCCATGTCATATTTCCCCACCAACCGAAACCTTCAATGGTACTTGAATGTGATTCTTTGTGTAGTCTACAATGCAAATTAATCATTTTGGGCCTGTTCAATATGAAAGGTACAACTGGAGATATTGTTTTCTTGAGTACATCTGTTTAATCCATCACCACGTATGGCTCTCCATATTTTGAATATGTCATACTTGAGGATCGTGAACGTGATTTGTGACTACTTCCTAAGGGTAGTACATCATATGCATGTCTTTCTACATTGACTCTACACCTACACTCAAATGTTTATAACAATTTTATACTAGAAAAATAGGAAGAGCCTGTTAAGTAGTAATTTCTTATGGCAGTACATGTTTAACAAGCATTGGCAAAGCCAATTGATCATGCCTATACAAGAGCTACTGGCCTACCAGTGTGTTTTATTCATGATGTACACCACCGTGGCAACTGTTCAGCATGACTAAAAGTTAGTGGTGTAGAGGAGAGTCACATGAAGTGTCGTGGAGTGGAATGGCGAAGAGTGGAGTAGAGTGTTGCAGAGTCGAGTGGCAAAGAGTGTCTTGTATTGGAGAGGTATAGTGTGGAGTTGTGTAGAGTGACATACACTGGAGTGGCATAGAGTAGAGTTGACTAGCGTAGAGTGCATTGCAGCATCGTAGAATGCAATGGCGTAGATCAGAATGGTGCATAGCAGAGTGGAGTGGCACAGAGGGAAGTGGCGTACAGTGCAGTGGTGTACAGCTGAGTGGTGTAGAGTGGTGCAGAGTGGAGTGGTGTAGAGTTGAGGGATGCAGATGGCAGTGGTGCAGAGTAGAGTCAAATGGCATAGAATGCAGTGACATAGAGTGCAGATTAGAGAAGAGTGGTATAGCGTGCAGTGGCATAGAGTGGTGCATAATAGATTAGCATAGAGTGGTGCAGAGTAGAGTATAGTGCCATGGAGTGCAGTGGCGAAGAGTTCACTAGCAAAGAGCGGTGTAGTCCAGGGTAAAGTGGTGTAGAGTTCAGAGGCGAAGAGTGCTGTGTTGCAGAGTAGAGTGTCAGAGTACAGTGATGCAAGTAGAGAGCATTGGCATAGCGTACAGTTATGTAGAGTGCATTGGCATTGAGCGCAGGGGCTAAAAGTAGAGCGGAGTAGAGTGCAGTGGCATGGACTGGAGATGCACAGAGTGGATTAGAGTGGTGTAGAGTGCAGTGGTGCAGAGTAGATTGTTTTAAAGTAGAGTGAAGTGGCATAGAGTGGGTGGTGTAGGGTAAAATACAGTTTCGTAGAGAAGCATAGAGTGGTGCAGAGTAGAGTATAGTGCCATAGAGTGCAGTGGCGAAGAGTTCACTAGCAAAGAGCGGTGTAGTCCAGGGTAAAGTGGTGTAGAGTTCAGAGGCGAAGAGTGCTGTGTTGCAGAGTAGAGTGTCAGAGTACAGTGATGCAAGTAGAGAGCATTGGCATAGCGTACAGTTATGTAGAGTGCATTGGCATTGAGCGCAGGGGCTAAGAGTAGAGCGGAGTAGAGTGCAGTGGCATGGACTGGAGATGCACAGAGTGGATTAGAGTAGTGTAGAGTGCAGTGGTGCAGAGTAGATTGTTTTAAAGTAGAGTGAAGTGGCATAGAGTGGGTGGTGTAGGGTAAAATACAGTTTCGTAGAGAAGCATAGAGTGTAATGGGTTAGAGTAAGGTGGTGTAGTGTGCAGTGGCATAGGGTGCAGTGGTGCAGAATAGACTAGAAGGACGTATAGTGGATTGGCGTACATTGCAGGAGCATAGAATTGAGTTTTACAGAGTAAAGTGCATTGGCATAGAGTGTATTGGCATAGAGTGCAGTGGCCTAGAGTAAAGTGTTGCAGTGTGGCATAGAGGACATTTGTGTGGAGTTGGGCAGAGCAGATTGGTGTGGCCTAGACTGGATTGCTGTAAAGTGCAGTGGCGAAGAGGGTAGTGGAGTAGAGTAGAGTGGAGAAGAGTATATTGGCATAGAATAGAAAGGGGTAGCCTGAAGTGGTGTAGAGTGCAGTGGTGTAGAGCGAAGTGTTGCAGAGTGCAGTCGTGTGGAGTTGTGTAAAGTGGTGTGGTGCAGAGTAGATTACAGTGGTGTGGAGTGGTGTAGAGTAGAGTGGAGTGGCATAGAGCAGATTATTCATGCCGTGGTAGCACATTGCCATTACAGACAACACATTTTCAGTTGAAATGACCTTTACATTTGCACAGACATACGGTTTTACTAATAAAACTATGCAGTGTACAAACAAAAATGTGCGAACTTGCATCACCTAGTGTCATGATTTGTTTTGATCATATTCCAATATTTGTTTCCAACACACTTCAGAAAAAACAAAAAAAGTGATTTGTGTTCCTAACTGTGATATATTCTGAAGTACTTACACAGCATATTTAAATTTTGTTGTGTGCTAGAAAAAACATATTTCCCATCCCTGATATCCCGCAAGATTATCCCATAAAACTTCTCACTTTGCAGTCAGAGAAAGAAAATTAAATAAGCATCCTCAGAAGACAGTGCCTCATATTTTTCATCTGTCTTTGAATGCACAGCAAATGTGACAAGAAAAAAACAAGATTTAAAGGCCTGTTTACAGATAGGTAGTTTGTGGAAGAGTACAGAAAACACGGTTTAGACAATGTAAAGGACAAACTAAACCCGGAGAGCCTAAAGCAAATGAAGTCAGCAAATGGAAATCCAAAAAAGGTGAGTCACAAACAACAAGGCCAATGGTAATTAACTGGGGCAATGCATTCCTAAGTCAACACTCTCAAAGTCCCCAAGATGTCTTTAGCAAATCAGGCTGCAACCTTAACATTGCTTTTGGTCACCACATGACTCCATGTTACTGGAAAATAATGTTTGTGGTCCTGGGTTTTATTTATTTGAGTAACCATTGTTAAATGAAAGCCCAGGACTGGACATCTGGTGTTCCAGTGACATAAAGTGTTATGGCACTTCTGTTGAAACCAGTAGAGTTTTAATGTGTAAAGTTAACAGCAGGAAGAGCATATCCTTTAGGATCTTAGGAATACAGCCCTTGAGTACAGCTGCATAAGATGCATTTGTGTCTTCAATATAGTCCAAGAAGCTACTGCAGAGAGTATTCCTGCATCTTTCATAATTACACTGATGTTTGGAAATATGGACCAAAAAACAAATGAAGCAGTGCCTTCAAACAGGCCACCTGAGAAAAATGACCCAATGATGGGGGAAGTATATTTTAGGAAACTATTAGTAACCATTTTTTTATTCTTGGACAAAAAAATGCGAGAGGGGTAAAGACAACGTTATCAAAGAAAGTAGGTATAAAATTCAGAAGATTTAAAACTTGAAATTGTTCCTGCAAATGTAATGTTGTCAGGTGCATCAAGGGAACAACTGCTGTGTGCAACTGTCAGGCTACAGGTATCCACTATTTCATCGGAGCACAAAGGAGATGTTGAGCTCACCCACATCAGCTTACCCCATATAAGAAGTGCTTCTGAATAATACTTGGATAATATTTTTTAATGTTTGGCCCAAGGCATCAAGTACTTCATTGATTCTTGTTCACAGTCTTTCCAGATATTATATTTCCCCAATATTGTTGTGTTCTTCAATATTTCTAGTTACATTCTGGACATTGTTGTAAATACATGCGTCTGATATGTTTTGTTTTCACTAGAGCTTGTCACGGGACTACACCGAATGTTTAATATAGCCTAGTTGTCAGTTTTGCAACCAAAGGTGGATTGGTGCACCCATACACCTTCTCAACGTTCGCTCCCCAACTTTGGAATTCTCTTCCCCTCTCTTTACGGCTCATTGACAATCATCTTCAATTTAAGAAGCACCTTAAAACTTGGCTATTCACGTCCGCCTATCTCAGCTAACTCACATTTTTTGTTGTAGCGCCCTGCTCTCAAGCGCCAAGAAACCTACCCAGTGAACATCGCGCTATATACATTTTTTTAACATAACATAACATACACAAATGATACAATTAGTCCTTGAGTCCATTAGAAAAATTCTTGCTTTATTCTCATCCAAAAGTAGTAAAATCCACAGGTTAAGAACATCCAAACAACGCGTTTAGTTGAAGCTCTCTTGAACTTCCTCAGGACTTATGCTCTTATGTTGAAAACGATCAGAGGTGCAATTGCTAGAGACAGTACGGATTCAGGTATTGAACTAGGGGAGTAAATATCCCCATATTGAATAAATCAATCACCAAGTGAGTCGGGCATATCGCAAAATGGAATAATATGGCTATTTTAAGAATCAATATTAATTGAAGTGTTAATTAAAGTAAATGCGAACGACACATAAGCATAAGCCCTGAGGAAGTTCAAGAGAGCTTGAACGAAACGCGTTGGCTGGATGTTCTTAACCTGTGGATTTGACAACTTTTGGATGCGAATAAAGCGAGAATTTTTCTAATGGACTCAAGGACGAATTGTATCATTTGTGTATGGGTGCACCATTCCACCTTTTGATTTACAACTTTGAAAATTCGATGTGAATAAAACTCAAATTTTTCTAATGGACTCGAGGACTAATTGTACGGGTGCACCATTCCACTTTGGTTTTGTCAAGATTTTTCCTGCTCTGCCATAATACCAAACAACGGATGGCTTTGGGAGAGAAGTGCAATGTGGAATACTGATTGAAATATATATGTGGTGCAGTGGGGAGGTCCGCCGTTGATCCTTTTTAGTTTTCAGTGTTATGTAAAACATTCAAATTGCAACTCTGGGAACTTCTGGTACAAACCTTCTTTTCCCCATGCTTTTCTGCTGTAGGGTAACATCTACTCCTCTATTACCGCTATGATGCAGGTAACCCAAGGTTTGAATGTGAGAGTAGACAACCGCTGAATTCTAGCAGTGCAGCAACAGATTTACCTAACACAATGCTGCAATTCAAAATAGGTAAGTTACCAAACTTGGTGATGTTAGGTTAGGTTGTGTTGGGCTAGGTTGGGGTGAATTGGGCTGGACTGGGTTGGGTAGGGTTGGGTTGGGTTGGGTTGGGCTGGGTTGAGTTTAAGCATGAGCGGGAAATCCGTTACGCTCGCGGATGTTGCGGATTTTTGGGAAATCCGCAATCCGCGAATTTTGCGGATTTCCCGCAAAATCCGCAAAAAAAATCCACGAGCGTAATGGGTTCAAAAGTTGAACCCCCACTCATGCAACTATTTTACAATGGCACCAGCAAGCTGCCAGCGCGGTTGTAAAATAGTTACAAAGTTAGCTTGCACAGGAACCACTAGATAAAACGAAGCAGGTGCTGCTTTATTTTATCTAAGTGCTTCCTGTGCAAGCTAACTTTGTAACTATTTTACAACGGCGCTGGCAGCTTGCTGGCGCCATTGTAAAATATTTACAGGCACAGCCTTACACAGGTCACTCAAGGGACCCCTGCGCCCTTCAGGGCGATTGCATAGTAACACACACATGGTCACTCGAACTAGTTGATGCTCAAATTCAGTGACTCATTCATTGGCCCAAAAACAATCATGAGCGTCTTCGAGGCTGGACAGGTGTGCCTCTTCCCAAATCTACTGTGGAAAATCAGCTGTGATGCTGGGTAGAGGCCTTTGCATCCTTGACTTTCATGAGCGCAATCCCCGTGCTGTTCCTGTGACCAGGAGCGTCTTTCTCTTCATATAATTGTGTTCGCACGGGTTGCTGCAAGTTCGCACGCGTTTTGTACAATTTCGCAATTTGCGAAATTGTACAAAACCCTCGCGAACTTGCAGAAACCCGTGCGAACATAAAAAAAAATCCGCAAATTCATGAGAATTCGCGGATTTTGCGGATTGCGAGTTCGCAAATCCGCAAAATTCGCGAACGCGATATTCGCAAAATTCCCCCATACTTAGTTGAGTTGGGCTGGGTTGGGCTGGCCCCTGCAGTGTTGGGTTGGGTATGTTTGGGTTAGGCTAGGTTAGGCTAGGTTAGGTTAGGTGAGGTTAAATCACTGCCATAAATAGCATGCTGCGTAGAGTACTTTTCTTCTTCAGGTCACCATACAAAATCACATGGCTGCAAATAAAAGTTGTAGGTACACAATACAATGATCAACAATGAAATACGTCTCAAAAGGAGACAACTAAGGAGCATATCAGCAACAACCCGGGAATAATTATCGCTAAGCGCTCTTAGGGCTAGGATAATTATCGCCGGCTATTGCTGGTTTCTACCAGCAATGCATATCTCCAAAGCGATAGAAATCAAAGCGTTAGCTTCAAAAAAGTTCAATTATCACTGGGAAAACGACGATAATCGCACTGTGACAGGCGATACCTTGCTGAGAGGGCAGGGTGGACTTAGCCATGTAATCCACCTCCCATTGGATTACATGGCTAAGTCAGATGAAAAGCAGGCGTACAGAAACCTGTGTTAAGCACGGTTAGCGCTTCTTTTAGTATTGATAAGCAGGCTAGCGATTTGCTAGTTAATTGGAGTAATGTCGTTTAGCGACCTTCTCCACCGAAGTTTGGGAAGGTACATCCACTTTGCATCTCATTAGAGATGCAAAGCTGGGCGGTATGAGTAAGGGTGCTAATGCAAGGATTCACGCGATAGCGTGAACTTGCTGATAAGGGGATAAAATTATTGCCGCTTTTCAGCCGAAAACGGATGCAAAAGCGGTGATAGTTTTATAACGACGTCTTACTGATATGCCCCTAAATTGGAGGAAAAACCAGAAGTGCAATCTAAATAAAATGAACTAATTCTGAATACCCCTTAAAAAGCTGCCAAAAATTCACAACATTTACGTCGGTCAATTCACCGCCCACCATTCATAATTTAAAAAAATCATTGGCAAAGCCAATAAGATAAGTCTCGCGTCTGCTACCGGATGGCCATGCATGCACCTGCAAGCACGGCAGCCATTTTGGAATGGTTTGGTTTTGCCATTGCCTGTGTAGGAATCCCACAAGCATTGGCAAAGCCAAGAGATAGTAGTGGGCAATGGCAGCAGGGGTCACATCCTGCATGTGGTGGTGCAAATAATCAGTAAGGGCATGGGTGGAAACAATCATTATAAAGGGGTTACCCCAAGCAAAGACTTAAAGCCTCATTTGACAGCCAACAGAAGCTCCAACGAAAAGGCCAACAGCCAATGGCTGAATGCGGCTAACCCAATGGCCACTTTACTGTACCGTGTGCATGTATGTATATGCATATGGGTATTGATCAAAAGGATTCTCCAACACCCAGCTGCAACTGTCTCTAGGCACACCTAAAAATGGGGCATGTGATAGCAGGATAGCACGAGAGATGTTTGCTCCTGGAGACAGAGATGGCAGATGCCCTCACCCAGTTTGTGTAGAGTGAGGGAATGGCCTCTCAGTTCCTGATTCGGAAGTTAGTGAGTTTTGAAAAAAGCTACCAACTTTTTGAAGGGGAACGTGGGCTAGGTAGGAGGTACTGAGGGCCTTATTTATGAGCCCTTGCGTCACTTTTGTGACTCCGGTGCGTCACTTTTTGTTACGCACCAGCAGGGTCAAAAATGCCCCATGTTGTGTCATATTTACAAAGTGACACATTTAGGTAGATGCGTCACGTTGTAAAGCCCTGTGCTACATTATACCTGCGCCAGGTATAATGTATGCAGGGTGGGCGTTCTGTCGCAAGGAAGCCTCGTAAAAGTGACGCAGTGAAATCTACAAGATTTCACGGAGTCTCTTGTACGTCCCTGCTGCGTCAAAACCTTACGCCTGCTTGTAGCCGGGGTAAAGGGTGTCGCAGCACAACAAGTATAGGGTGGCCCTGAGCAGTGCTGGAGTTGCGTCACGCTTGCGATACGATTACAGCACTGCGTCACCTATACACTGATAGATGCATCACGCATCTGTCTCTCCTTGCGCCACGGTGCGTCGCATTGTAAATGCGGCACATCCATGGTGGTGCAAGGGGTTCCTAATGTCACGCAACATAACTGGCACATCCCTGCTGATCTGCATGGATGTGCCAGTTATTGTAAATCTGCCCCGTCAAATGACCCATTGATGGAGTTGCGTCACATTCGTGACACACTCCAGCAATGCGTCATTTTTGTGCCTACAGATACGTCAGAAATACTGACGTATCTGTAACTCCTTGAGACATGATGCGTCATATTATAAATATGACGCATCCAGCATGTCGCAAGGAGGGTGCAATGAAAAGTGACGCATCGCTGTTTTCACGCAGCGATGCGTCACTTTTCATAAATGAGGCCCTGAGCATTCACAGAAGGAGAGTCACTATGCAGTGGGTGAGTTCTCTTTCAGGCTGGGGAATGAAGAAACTCCGGGGAGATGTGTTTTTTGCATTAGAACGGCAAGAGTCAATTAGGTGCCAACTATAATTATACACATTTCTAAAAAAAAAATTCTTTCATTGAATTCACTAACTGAAAGATGATGTTTTCGAGTTTTTCAGCCAGATTCTTGCTAAGGAAGCCAACACAATAAAAGCTGCCAAGACCCGTCCGTGGAAAGCGGTGTGTACTCCTTCAGCCTCTGTCCAAATATTGGACGTGACTGAGGCTTTCCTCGCGCTCATTTCCCGCCTAGATTTGTCTTCAAGAATTCCATTGTAGGAAGCGGCTGCTGCCTCTTGTCCAAACATTACTTGTTCTTTGTGGCCCCGCAGAAAACCAATTAAGCCGGTGTGAGGGAAAGAGGAAAAGCGAAGGAGCGAGAACAGGAATCTGGTCTCCATGACGAGACTTCCTGATGTGGCCAGCGGTTGGGGGTGGAGGGGTGGGCATGCTCGGACTTCAAGGGGACACAATCTCACGGCTTCCTGTTTATAGGCTCAGGGTGTGTGTGGGACGGATTAACCGTAGCAGTAAAAGGGGCACCTGTTTTACTCAGTCGACAAGACTGCATGTGTCTCCTTTACCCAGTATTGGTTTTCTTTGCTGCTATTTTTCAACATATTCAGTACTACAGAGATCTGCAGAGACATACACCAATCTTTCGACATATTATTGGAAGACCACTTTTTTAGCATTTCTTGAAAGGGCTGTACGTAGCTTGAGGCTGACTCCACAACATGTATTTACCTGGCGAACCGCGTAAATATGGACTTTCCGATCTACGCCCAATTGGGCATGCTCGGTGTTGGATTGGCAGATCCTTTCGTTCTGATTGTAATACTGGCTGGGGTTGGTTGGGCCCAACCACATTGTTGTTCTAAAGAAAATAATTCATAAAAAGTAAAAGGAGGCCCCCTTATCTGTCAAGTTTGGGACAGGGGAGTTGTATTGTAAAACAAAGATGTCCCACGTGTTTGCCCCTAAGTTGGTAAGAAGTGTACTAGTGGTGCCAGGTTTTTTTTGTTGTTTAGCAATACCAATCACACAGATATAGGTGGAACAGGAAATCAAATCACTGGACATAGGCAAACCATTATGAACATTTATCAAACGGCAAATTATACCAATATGGCACACATATTACTTAAATACAGGTCAAAGCTAGGAAAAGAAAGCCGGAAAATTGTTTTGGGAAAAATACATCATTTGTGTATTTATTCAAGTATTCACAGTTATCATAGTTGTAACAAATAGTTTAAAAAATATATGTGAAGTATATTATACATTTCATTAAAAGCATATAAAAATCACAAAGATAAACAAAGCAATATGGGTTTAAAAAAATCGTAAGAACAGGGGTCGACGCGGCGTTTCGGTTAAGCAGAAACAATAAACAAGCTTCTTCAGGACCAAGTTCTAGAAGGAAACAAACAATTACTTTTTTGCGTTTACAGATTTTCACAGACAAAGCATATTACCAAAAAACATTTCCTGTTGGCTAAACTTTTGCGGCGTTTTATAATCATTAGATGGTTGGCACTAGTCAAAAACTGATTATTCACAAATTTATTGGTATTGTTAAAACACGTAACCTACTGTTAAGGGCACCGTTTAGTGAATCCCAGAATTTATTTATGGGGAGACATTTATGGCAGCGACATCTTTTTTTTTTTTTTTTTTTTTAATTTGTTTTTATTGCAGAATTAGAAACCACAGAATACAATGGCTCAACCAGTCCACTCGTAATGTCCCCCTGTTCAAGCATTAAATCGTAAACCATACACAGCCATTCAGCCCGCATCCCGGAGGCCGGGCGGCGTAGTACCTTAAATAGCAGGAAGGCATCACGGTGAATGTCCCATTGGGATAATGGTCGAAAGATCATTTTACGTATCCGCATTTTACCCCCCCACCCACAACAAATATCATCGTCAGCCATCCCACATATGCAGGTCGTTGCTACCATCCGCTTCCTGACCCGCCCCGCGCACTGTTGGGCCCTCCATACCTGGCCCGCGCCCCTTGCCTCCTCCCGCGCATCACCCACGCCCCACAGGCCCTTCCCAGCACAGTGTCGCCATCGCGGTCACCCAACCTCCTGGCTTCCGGCCCACCCCGAACTCCCACTAAACAACCCCACAGTGTCCCCACCCCGGCAACTGCTGATGGAGTGTGTCCCGTCCTGAAGTGTAGCATGGATCCCGCTACAGTGTCAATGACAACTCTGAGTTAGTACGCCTCGCAGTGTCCACAGGTCCCATTCACTCAGTCCTCATCTTCCACTAAAGAGTCACGCAAGGCTTGCACCACCAATTCCCACGCATGCGCTGCATCCAAGGCTTTCTCATTACCAAGCTTGACAGCCTGTTTCATTCGGAGCACACTCTCACACTCAGACCACCGCAACAATTCATTCTTCCACCTCCTCACTGACGTCCCGCTCCTAGACTTCCAATGCCACGAGATCTCTCTTTGTGCCAGTATCAGGCCCAAGTCAATACATTTGCTCGTCACCTTAGTGTGTTTGGTGTGCGGGAACCAGAGCAACAGGCACGCCGCCATGTCGAAGTCCACCTCCCTTTCGGTCACATCGTTTAGCAGGTCCCCCACCTCTGCCCAGTAGGCCTCCAAATGCGGGCAACCCCAAAACAAATGGTCCATGTCCGCCTCCGGAGACGAACACCTCGGACACCGTGCATCCTGCGCCTGAAAGTACCGCCATATTTTTTCCGGGGTCAGATAGGCCCTATGTAGCACAAAGAAATGCACTTGTTGGAAACGCGCATTCCTCGTGCCTTTCCATGTGCGCCGCAGAATGTGGCTCCACACCGTGTCTGGGATGGGCCTGCCCACACTCTCCTCCCATTTAGCTTTGAGCTCCTGGAGCGGTTCCAGTCCCTCGTGTAACATCCTGTTATGGAGGCAGGTCACAGCCTTAAAGGTGCCCGCCGCCATCACCACATACTGGCACGCCATAGTCGTGTCTGGTTCTATGAGCCCACCTTTCCAGTGCTTCTGTATAGCCGCTACCACCGCCGCATGCAAGAGGAACCCCCCGTCAGACAGCCCGAACTGCTCCTGAAGCACTCCAAAGGGCACCAAGGTCCCGTTGACATACAGGTCTCCCACCACCTGAAGACCCGCCTCCTCCCATTCCAGCAATGAGGACCAATCGCCCCCGTGTGGTAGGGCCGTCAACATGCCAATCGGGATTTCTGGCGCATAAGGCTGAGTCGCCCTCGCTCTCCTAAGACTCCTCTGCCAGCACTGCCTGAGCGTCCGTTCCTCCATTGTGAGGCCCCAAAGCTCCAGCCTCTGCTGCATAACGATATAAGACAGCACATGGCGTTGTATCCCCAGCTCTCGGTCACCCTCCGGTCCCCTAAACACCCGGGCCACATGTTGCGTGAGAACCTGGAGCTGCGCCGCCAAGTAATATAGTTCAAAATCAGGAACAGCCATCCCCCCCTCAATCTTGGGGCGTAGCAACGTGCTCAGAGCCACTCTTCTGCGGCCATGTCCCCACAGGAAACCAATAATCTTCGTCCCCAGATCCCTAAAGATCCTCTGGGGAATCCAAATGGGCAACGTCCTGAAGTAATACAGGAGGCGGGGGAGCGCCACCATTTTCAAGAGAGCAATCCTACCCAGTACCGTCAGCGGAAGGGTCGACCAAAAGGACATGCTGCCCCTCAGCGCCCGAACGCACCGACCAATGTTGCCGTCTAATAGGTCCGTGGTCGCATGGTAGATACGGACTCCCAGATAAGTAAAGCAAGATGGCTCCCAGACTACCCCTAGGTCACGAGCAGGGCCGGGCGTCTCCGCTCTCAGCGGGAATACACAGGTCTTCGCCCAGTTGACTTTAAGGCCCGACAACTGGCCAAATTCCGACAACAGGTCCATCGCTCCTTCCAGGGCCCGCTCCGTGTCGTCTAAGTACAGCAACAGGTCGTCCGCATATAGTGAGATGTGATGTAGCCACCCGCCGCTATCTATCCCCGCGTATCTGTCACCTGTCCTGGCATGGACCGCCAAGGGTTCCATCGCCAGAGCGAACAGGAGGGGGGAAAGGGAGCACCCCTGTCTCGTGCCCCTACCCACCAGGTACGCCGCAGACACCAAACCACCCAGACGTACCCGCGCCTTCGCTGAGGAGTACAGGACCTTCGTCCACCGGCGGAACCCATCACCTATGCCAAACCTCTCCAGCACTCCATCCAGAAAGACCAATTCCAAACTATCGAACGCCTTCTCTATGTCCACAGATAATACCGCTTGGGTCCCATCCTCGTCCAAAATGGCGTCCATTATCCCCACCAGGCGGCGGACATTCATCGCCGTGCTCCTCGTGGGTATAAACCCCGCCTGATCCCTGTGTACCAAGCTCGTCATGTGTGGGGCCAGCCGGGTGGCCAGAATCCGGCTCAGGATTTTGTAGTCCACCGTCAGCATGGACAACGGGCGATAGGACCTCACATCTGTCGCATCCCTGCCGGGTTTTAGAAGCGGCACAATCAAAGTCTCCCTCATGGACTCAGGCAAACCTCCTGACTCAAAAGCCTCCGTATACACCACCAGCAGTCTGGGTGCCAAGCTGTCCACAAACTGTTGGTAGAATTCCACTGGTAACCCGTCCACCCCGGGTGTTTTATTCCGAGCCATATTTTTAATGGCCACCCGTATTTCAGTAAGCGTGATCGGGCCGCCCAACTCTTTCGCGTCCTCCCCATCAAGGACCGGAAGCTGCCTCGCCTCTAGGTATTCCGCAATTTCCGGGGCCTCCGCTCCCAACTGACTCTGGTACAATTGCTCGTAATATACTCGAAAGCACTCCAACACCGCTGCTTGAGAATATACCGTCTCCCCCAGTGCGTTGTTAATGCTAAGGACCGGGCAGCCCCTAATTTCAGGGTTAGCGAGTCTGGCCAAGAGCGTGCCCACCTTGTCCCGCTCAGCATGCGCTATGATCGCGTATTGCCTGTAGTCGTAACACCTCAGCCGTTCCGTTTCGGTGGCGACCACCTCCTTCGCTTCCAACAACCGGGCCTGTAAGTCTGGCCTAGCCGGCCTACGCCGCTCCAAGTCTCTCAGATTCTCCTCCGCCTTTGCAAGTGCATTCAACACAGTCGTACGAGCATTCGAAAACCGACCCAGACATACCCCTCTCACCACCACTTTCATCGCATCCCATTCAGTGGACCTGCACGTGGCTGTACCCTCATTCTCGCCGAAGTAATTATCGATGCCCTGTTGGACAGCATCACTAAACACTGAGTCCTCTAGCGTGTCTGGCCGGAGCCGCCATGTTGGGATTGCTGAGCGCTCCCGCTGCCACTGGATATGTACCAATAGGGGATTATGATCCGAAATGGTTCTAGCCAGGTATTCTGTGTGTGATATCAATGGGGCCAGGGATCCGCCACAGAGCACTGAATCTATCCTCACATGTAGTGCATGGAGAGCTGAGTAAAAAGAATAGTCCCTGGTGTCCCTGTGCTGTCCCCGCCACACATTCCGCAACCCCCACCTGTCCTGCCAGTCCTTCCTATGCATGGCCAACCTACGCACCGGGGAATCAACAAGGGGGGGGTGAGACCTATCCAATACCACATCCGTGATCGAGTTGAAATCCCCCCCAAGTACCACCGGGCCCGCTAGGAAAGAAGCCAAGGACCCGGAAAGGCCATCGAAGAACCGGGCCTGATCAGCATTCGGCGCATACACACAACAGAGCACCACATCCCTACCATACAACCGCCCCTCCACCGCCACAAACCTGCCCTCAGGATCCACCACTTGGTTCAGCACCTGAAACGGTATCCCCGCTCTCACCCAAATCAGTACCCCTCTGGCATAGGCTGAGTAAGTGGTGCCGAACACCTGGCCCCGCCATCTTTTTTGCAACGCAGCACATTCCTTTTTTGTCAGATGGGTCTCTTGTAGCATAGCAATCTGGACCCCCCTTCGTACCAGATATGCGTGCACCTTGTGGCGCTTGACCATGGTTCGTAACCCCCGGACATTCCACGTTAGGCATTTTAAATTAGGTAACGTCCCCATACCAGCAGCAAGCAGTCCAGGTCAAACAACACCAGTTCACATCCCCACCAAAGCAGTTGCCCCCCCCAAAAGAAACTCTAGAAAGAAAAACACCCCAAACCCCACTCCCCAGGACAGAGCCTACAAACCCAGTGTCAGCCCCAATCCAAACCTCAAACCAACCACACATTCTCCGAACCTGTGGTCTCCACCACAGAAGGCCTTAAGGGCCTTAGGGGGTGAGTTATCGCCGATCCCAGCTAGCGGAGCCCACGCCCCGCACTCCCATCCCGTCCTGCCCGCGTGGCACCCTACCCGGCAACCCACCCATAACCAGCAGGATACCGCCCTACCATCAGATCATGTCCAAGTCTCAACACAGCCTCAACCGTGAAATATCCCATCAGAGGTCTGGGGGGTCACCACCGGCCCCTTCGAGCTTTCCGCTTCTGAAAGGTCCTCTCCTGTCCTGCTGCCCTCACCGCCAGAGTCCGACTCCACCAGTTCACTCTCCTGCTGCGACCCCGTGATGGCCGCCGTCGCTGCGAGCGCATCCCTCTTTTCCGCAGCCATTTGGGCCTCCCGTTTCTCCAGCTGGCGCCTATTGCTGGACCGGATGCGTTGTGATTGTCTGATCTGAGGCGGTTTAGGCCGATCTCGCCTACTTTTGTGCGACCTGTCCGTCCCCGCCCTGTACGACTCCAGCCACTGCCATGCCTCGTCTGGAGTCTGAAAGAAGTGCGTGGTCTCGTCCAGAATAACCCGCAGCTTGGCCGGGAAGAGCAAGGAGTATTGAATGCCCTCCTCTCGCAGCTCCTTCTTCACCGCCAGGAACGATGCTCGGTTCCTTTGGACTGCCTGGGTGTAGTCCGGGAAGATTGTGACCCTGCTGTTCTCCACCTCAAACGGGCCCAACGTCCGGGCCCTCTGGATGAGGAGGTCCCGGTCCTTATAATGGAGAAGCCGCACCACCATCGGGCGGGGGGGGCGGCCAAGTCCTGGCGGGCGAGCCGGCACCCTGTGGGCTCTTTCCAGGGTAAAGAAAGGAGTAAGCCCCTCCGGCGCCACCACAGTTCGAAACTTGTCCTCCATGTAGGTCACCGCATCCTCCCCCTCAATTCTTTCCGGCAGGCCTACGACCCGCACGTTATTCCTCCTATTGCGGCCTTCAGCATCCTCCGCACGTCGCTCCAGCGAGTCCAACCTGGCCAGTATGTCCGTGATCTTATGCTCCGGTGTCACCACCGACGGTTTCAGGTCCAACAGCAGCTGATCATGGTCCTTGACCTTATCCGCCAGCTTCGCATGGTCCGCTCGCAATAGCCCCAGCCCTGTGGCTACTTGCGCAATGTCCTGCTGCAACGCCTCCTTAGTCGAGGTAATTGCGTCCAGTATGGCATCCAGGTGTCTATTCAGTCGCTGCTCCTGGTCCAACTCCGGCGGGGGGGTCTCGCCCATCTGGGACATCGCCGCCATGTCCCCCTGTCCGCGCTCCATGGCCACCAGCCCTCCCGAAGCCGCCATCTTAGGGTACTGCGTCACAGGCCAGGAAACCCGTCTGGTCCCGGCACTCGCGGGTCAGTGCAAGCTTCCCAATATTGGACAGGATCAAGTGCCACCGCCGATGCCCCCAGCTCCCAGGGCCAAGTGGGGATACACCGTCTGACCCACCTCCTCGTGAGACAGGAGGAGGAGGGGAAAAGAGGGGGATAGCGGCCAGCTAATAGTCTCAAAATTCGAGCGGAGCCGGTGTCCCCGTCCCCCGATCTTCAGGACTGTCACCACAGTCCCTACTGCTTCGCTCTCTCGGCTGCAGAGTCCTCCGCCAGTCAGGGCCAAGGCTCATCCACGCCATGCTATGAACGCCAAAACCGAAACACAAGCCAATTGAAAAGCTCGTGATAGCATTAAGTTGCCAGTCATTAAAATCTGGGTAAGTGCGAACAACAGAATTCTACATGACAATTGGTAATCACTCCTTGAACTACAATATGGTAATAGATGTGTATTTATCTACAGCATATTTGAAAACCAATATCGGTGGCTCCTACTACCAGAGCGTGAATCTTCCCAATACAAATACAAGGTAGTTGCTCGTTATCAATATTAGTAATACCGAATACAAATAGAGCATATAATTGATTGATCCATATTTTATTACCACTTTCAGAGATCAATACTGCGCATGCTATATCAAAAGCATTGTGAATACAAAACACAGTTAGTGCCCAGATTTTACAACCGGCCCCCGGCACTCCAGGATATATCTGGAAGCCATTAGAAAGCACAGGTAACTTTGTTGTCTGTTAGACATGATGAATGAGATGATGTCGCTGCCATAAATGTCTCCCCATAAATAAATTCTGGGATTCACTAAACGGTACCCTTAACAGTAGGTTACGTGTTTTAACAATACCAATAAATTTGTGAATAATCAGTTTTTGACTAGTGCCAACCATCTAATGATTATAAAACGCCGCAAAAGTTTAGCCAACAGGAAATGTTTTTTGGTAATATGCTTTGTCTGTGAAAATCTGTAAACGCAAAAAAGTAATTGTTTGTTTCCTTCTAGAACTTGGTCCTGAAGAAGGTTGTTTATTGTTTCTGCTTAACCGAAACGCCGCGTCGACCCCTGTTCTTACGATTTTTTTAAACCCATATTGCTTTGTTTATCTTTGTGATTTTTATATGCTTTTAATGAAATGTATAGTATACTTCACGTATATTTTTTAAACTATTTGTTACAACTGTGATAACTGTGAATACTTGAATAAATACACAAATGATATATTTTTCCAATACAATTTTCCGGCTTTCTTTTCCTAGCTTTGACCTGTATTTAAGTAATATGTGTGCCATATTGGTATAATTTGCCGTTTGATAAATGTTCATAATGGTTGGCCTATGTCCAGTGATTTGATTTCCTGTTCCACCTATATCTGTGTGATTGGTATTGCTAAACAACAAAAAAAACCTGGCACCACTAGTACACTTCTTACCAACTTAGTGGCAAACACGTGGGACATCTTTGTTTTACTAAAGAAAATAATGCCACTCAAATATACATTTTGATACATTTGCGCCAGTTCTTGTTAAATGAATGAATATCCTTAGAAGGTCCTGCTCGCGAACCAGCTTGATTCAAAACACAAGCACCCGAATCCTTAAAGGGGCTATCCGTTATAAAGAAAAAACTTCACTGATGTTTTCCCAGTCTTGGATCACAACCAATCCCTAGCATTCAGCATTCCAGAATATTCATTTATTTGAGGATGTTTACTTGGGTTTTGATGATGTGACATCATTCGGCAGAAGAACACTTTAAAGCCAGTCAATGAAACCAGCAAGCCAGAGTATTGGCAAACGTAAACATGTTCCTGCACTGATAAAGTGGATAGCCAACTTTATGAACTTTTGTGCACTAAAATGAAAAGTCAGCACTTGACAGTACTGAATTTTCCTGTGGTTTTCTAAACTAGGCCCAAACTAGATCTAACTTCCATTCTGAATTTTTTGGAGCTATGATTTAATTTCTCATTCTGACACTGCACTGTACCAAAATGTACCCTGATGCTTTGTATTGACATAATGTTCTCACAGAACCAAGGAGGAAGCCTTCTGCAACATCCATGTCTCTTCCTGCTTTTGTTACTGTAGCCATTCATTTATGAGACTTCCATTGTTCTGTGTAACTAGATTTGTACTGCCACATCCGATGACACTAGGTCAGAATAGGGCTAATAATATTAATGTAAAGGATCATGCTCGGACGGTGGCATTAGATGGCCATTTATAAATCTGTATTATGATTCGTTTCACTTTGCTCACCTTATCCTGACTGTGCAATTTCCATTGCTGTCTATTGTTAATTTCTGTATAAAAACCTATGTAATTGGGGGGTGAGTTAGACTTTTGTCCAGAGCCCCAAAGGGATGCTGCCCAATTTCCTAATATATTGACTTGCTGCATATTTTGAGCTTAGACTATTTTGCAGATCTGCTCAAGCTGCATATATTTCCCGAAATGCTGCTGACCTTTATGGCAAGTGATTTCTAGACTTATGCAAATTTTCTATAATTTATTATTACGCGTCTGGCTGAGTATTATTTTTGCCTTCTGTATTACACCTTTGATTATTTGAATACACCTTCATGGTTTACATTTTACTACTGACTCCGGAGCCCTTATTTCCCTTGACATACTCATTATTCCTTTTGTGCTTGGATGCTTTTTAGGGACACATTGCCTCACATATGCTTGAGGTTGAACATTCTCCCCGATCCTCCATAGGGGCTTTTCCCGATCATGTAAAAGACAGCGACACTATGGAGAACTCTAAACATTGGCAGGAACCCCCATCGTGGCGGGTCCTGTTGATGTGTTAAAAGTTGCAGGGATGGCTCTATGAACAGGATGGCAGCCTATCAAAGTTTTAACTTCTTGTTCCCAGTTTGGGATTTTGTTTTTGAAAAAAAAAAAATGACCCCCCATACTGTGGGAGTTATCTTCCATGATGTGGGTGTCATTTAAACATTTTCAGTGTACCTTCCTGCCAGGTTTTTCACAGCCATAACGGACAGTGAAAACTGGCAATTTGAACGCTCACTCTAAGTTGGGCGGATGGTTGAATGGCCAAAGCTGCAACAGCCTGCTCTCTGTTGAGCCGTCAGGGGAGTATGTCAGCGACCGAGCCGGAGTAGCTTTAAGTTCTGTTTGACTCTAAATCAGGCTGGTGGACCAAAAGTTTGGGAGGGAGAGTACTGCATCTTCGTTGCGATGGAGTATACTGTGCGCTAAACTCCAATTAATGGCCTATATTGTTGCTAAGACCTGAGTATTCTCAAATAAAAAGTGACTTTGAAGCATGTTGGCTAAGCGGGTTAAGTACTTGTCACTGATATCTGCTTTGATTAAAAGTCAGGAGTTTGCATGGCCAGGCCAACTAAGCCTTTCATCATTAGGAGGTCAACAAGTTGAGACCTATTAAATTGAGAAATAGTAAGACCTGTTATTTACTGCACTTACAGACTGCAAAATCCACATTAGAAAGTGCTATTAAAAGAATGTTATTATTAATTTATTAAAAAACAATATCTCACAATTTAAGGCGTCTTTCATGATGAAGACTGAACACTCTGCAAATCACCATAGACAGCAATTGAACAACGTCTCTTCCATCCTCCGTCATTGAGTTAGTCATGTAGTCGATATCCTGTAAGAATAGGTGGAACTTCTTGGCTCGGCGACACCCTTATTTTGTGGTTTCAGACAAGGTAGGTGTCCAAATGAAAGAGGGAGAAAAGCTGCCTAGCGCTGTCCAATTGTGTGATGGAACATTGTTGTGATGTCTTTGACTGGTGGAAAATCCGGCGCTGTCTGCTTCACCCAACGACAATTAGACACCCACAGTTGTGTACCATGGAGTTGCGTAGAGGCCAACATTTGACAGAATAGCATCAAACTCTCGGTCTCCCTTTAGGAAGCCTAGGGCTGGGACGCCAAAGTCAGCGCACCACCGCAAGATTTCTTGGCTGGCGCGCTGGTACAATTTCATCAGAGCCGTTATATTGTCTTTTTTGTCACCGTACCCAGGTATGGAACTATCAGGTAGAACAAGTCAGGCGAGAAGTTTCAGTTTTTGTGCCCAGCAAAATAACCATCTCGCTGGCTTCAAAGTTCTAGGGCGTAGGAACCGCCTACCGCCATCTCTGTTGTGTCTGCCTCCTTGAGACAAGTTAGCACTTTACAAAACAATTAAATAAATAAATACCTATACATCCTGCTTTTTTCTTTTTGGCTCCGGCAGCACCTTTCTCAAGTAATACAGAGGTTCTGCACGAGGAATGGATTCTTCAGTTGTTTGCTTAAAAATCTTTTTGCAGCCAGGGAATTGATGCCCATACTCCAGTGGCACTGAAAGGGTTAAAAGCACAGGACAGGAATCACAAAGACACCAATTCTGAATTACTCACAATTCTCAAGCTGGGCAGAAATAGGAATTTCAGGTCTCATGGGGAATTTGAAGTACAGGCGTACTCCATCATATGGCATTATCACAGCAGAATTACATTTGGATTTTCCATTGACAGATCGTCTAGGTTAAACCTGGTCAAATTGGCCCTGAACGACCATCGGGCGATGGGAACTGCCTGCGGAATGTGGAACAGGAACACCAATTTCTCTCACAATTCTCCTTTCTTTAGAGAATGACCTCGGAATTTTATGGAAATTCCTCATCCCTGAATTAGCAACACATCCAATTTATATCTCAAAATTGGGATAAAGTGAACAGAACAAAAACAGAATTAGAGAAGGATAACATCGAACAATGGGCACCTTTTTCAATGAGTAGTGGTAGGGTACGGTGCCCTAATATAAGAAGTACTTAAGTGCATTGGTATGATGAAGCTCAGAATAACCCTGTCATGGCGGCCTCAGCTCCTTTCCATCACATTGACACTTTTGCAGCCCTTCGCATATAGGCATCCCTGTAATCAGGTGCATTAGTCTAGATGATGTGATGGAAGCAAACACCAGAATGAACCTGGCTATAAAGTGAAAGATGAGTGCGGAAAACATGGGGCCCGCTACTTAGAGAAATTTGAAACTCTACACCAGTCGCCTTAACCTTACATTTGAGGGTAGACTTTTTAATTTCTGGGATACACTAAGGTTTCTGGGATCATGCTTGGAAAGCAGCTCTCCAGAAGATCTTTGCGAATTTCATTTTATGATCCTGCGAAGCGATTTTCGAATGCATAATTGTACACAGATTCAAACTGCGACAATGGTTAAGCACTAGAGCAATTGTACTTTTATTTAATTTTTCTCCATTGGGAAATATTCTTCACATGGAAAACCACTTCTACTGTTTCCACGTCATTACAGGCACTGTTTCCAGTCCTGGACTTTCCTCCGATAACCTCTTGCATTCTGGGTGTTGCTGTTGTATTTTGTGTACATTAAGCTCCTTAGACTAACTGAAAGAGATTTTCGAGGTGAAATGTTGATGACTGGAGAGTGTGTTAATGATCTGGATAGACCTGTTCACCCTGCTGACATCCCTCCAATGTTGGGACTTTCCCATATTCATTCCTGGCCTTTCGCACCTTGCCTGGAAAGCAGGGCTCGAGTCGGGGTACCACGCGGGTGGACGGCGTCCCCCCACTTATTTTACCAGGAGCTCGATAACTATAAACTGCAACTGAGTGCAAGCCACCTTTCGCGGCATCACTTCCTGTTGTGACTTCAGCGTACCCCCACTTCTTTTTTTAGGTCTTGTGCCCTGCTGGAAAGGAATATAATCCTATACTCCACACCACAACTCAGGAGCTTCTGGGTGGGTCTGCACAGACCTTTCACAACCTCCTTGCCCTGGAATGCATAAGGGAGCAGATTTACTCCCAGAGACCCTATTCAGGGCTCAAGTCGGGGTACCATGAGGGTGGACGTGTCCCCCCACTTATTTTACCGGGGGGACGCCATCCCCCCTGCCAAACAGCTGGACTTCACTCTTTGGCCTCTCTGGGATGAGTAGCTCAGCACCTTTCGTGACGTCACTTCCGGTTGTGACGTCACTTCCGGTGACAGAGTCCCCCCACTTCTTTTTTACGACTTGTGCCCTGACACTATTACATCATGTCTGGGCAGTGTTTAATTTGAGCCGGTGGTTTCTGGTACTCCCAACAGCACTTAATTGTCAACACCCGCGTTTTTGACAGTCTGCCACAAGGTGGCGCTGTCTGGCTAATTTAGAGTAGACCACAACAGTAAATTATTAATTCAATTTTCATAAAAAATGATTATTACTTGCCGTTAAAGCCATTCTTATAGCATGGGGGGGGACTGGAATAATCTAAATTGTCACAGTTGTAGGAGAAGTGTGATGGTTAGTAGTTGTGTTGTTACTTTTATTGGTAGCACAGCAGGGGATCTGTGCGGTGCAAGCTGCAGTAGCCTGCTGACGAGAGCCATGGCACTTATTTATTTACAAATTAAGCACTGTGTAAGGATAATATTCTGTGTAAATAAATCTTTTTACGAGTGTAACAGTACATTTTCTAAATAGCAAAGCTGGCTTTACACTCGTGAAGAACGCTTTCACGCAAGTATCTGTGTGAATGGGCCCGTGGCGTCCTGGGCGTTGTTCGGGGTTGCCCTGCCCTCGCTGCTCACACTGACAGGGTTTGCCCGTGGACGTGTGTCACATACATGCTCGGGGCCCACGTGATGGGCAGCGAGCCAAGCCGTGGTTCGCTGTACCACACAGGAAGACAGCAGTTGTGCTAGAGGGCAGAGCTGGCTTGTGTTCGGTTGGCACGGAGGCTGCTTTTCCTTGTTCCGTGGTACATACTTTCTGATTCACTTGCCAACTTTCAGCCTTTTGGCAATGTATTGTTTTGCTCTTTTTTTGGACACGCTTCAACGAGGTATGCGACATTTCACAATTGTCGCCATGCATGCGGGTGTTTCTGCTGCTCAGATTGCATTTTTGGCAAAAGGCACTTCGGCCCCATTGTGTTGACTTCTTCCACCCAGGGGTGCTGCGTATGCGCCCGCCACTGGCTGCTTGTGCGTGATTTGTGGTTTATGTTTTGCTTAAGGTGCGGAATACCACAACACGCCGCGCGCTCTCCTCGCCTGCAGGGGGCGTGCACTATCATGGAAGCATCTGTGTATGTCATCTGCAGCCTCTGGAAACCCTTGTAAACTGACTTTACCCTTTACCGACCGCACGTGCTCTAACATCAAAGCTCTAGTGAAGTGTTGTGGAATGTGAGGGGTGGGGGGGGGGAGGGGGGGGCAGGCCCCCCCGCTCCTCTCCACCGGCTAAACAAGCTTTACGGTTGGAGCTACCGCCATAAATGGATATTACAGAAGGTGCTGCAACCCGCCAGCACAGACCAGAGTTGTTTGGCCTACTGGGTCAAATTCACCACGGTTTTTCTGTGAGTATTCGTGTCCTCTCCCAAGAGTGTGTTCGATGTACCCAACAGATCAGAGCAGAAGGCACAGTCATGGGGAAAACAAAAAAAACTCTATGAATTGGGCAGTAAAACTACCACGCGTAGGGGTCAGTGACCAATTCAGGTTGATTCCTAATTCCAGTAATTGCATTCCTGCAACAGGTGAGCCAAAAACGTGGCAATAAATTAGGAAAAACCCACATTTTTGGTGGTTCTAATCGGCATGGATTTCTAGTACTCATAAGTGGTAGTACAGATTTTGTAATATTATAATTTTATTAGGTTTGCAGTAAATAAACACCAGGTAGAACAAACAAATAGAAAACTCCCCCGAAAGCAACTGATGAAGGGCCGCCATTGTTGGAGCGTACAGTAGAAGGCTCACGCAGATCAGCAAAGCACACAAAGGAGCCCTGGCGACACTATACATCGCGTGGGTCGTTTACCAGTTCCACGCCATGTTTGGACTCCCTCTCCTGAACCTATCAGGTCCCTCCAACTCACACTCTGATACCTCTAGGAGTTCACCAGCCCCAGCATATGCTCAGTGCTTGCAATGAAAAAATAGAAGTCCAGGCGCGCCCCCCCACTCGGGGCTTGGAGGGCGGGCCTGGATTTCCTCATGGGTCTAGAGCAACCTGTTTTTGAAGCCCGGGGATGTCCCCGCAAACACTACAAAATCTGGAAACGGTGGGCGGATTACCGGGGCCTGCTCCTTGACCCCCCTATGGACATTGATGATGCATTACGGCTGGATGGGGATCCCGCACCCTAGGCCAATGGCTGGCTCCACTTTGGTAGGCTTTTTCATGTTGCTAGACTGTGATCACGTGCACTGGGTTAGGGTGGGATAAGGGGTGGGTAGTTGTGGGGTTGGAGGGGGGGGGGGTAGTTCAATGTCATTTTCTATATAACGCTGAGTTCGATGCTATATTGATGATGTATCTCTTTCTGTCTGTTGTTGGCAGTCTCCTCCTGACTGTGGAGGGCTGTGCTGAACTTTGCCTGAACTCATAATAAAATTGGTTATGAAAAAAAATAGAAGTCCAGGTCCTCTGTACCAGAGTACTTGCTTGTTGCTGAGAAGTGCTGGTGCTCGCCTATTAAAGATATTACATTTCTCTTGAGAAGTGCCGGTACTCTCCCTCTCAAAATAAAAAAGTTCTGGTACTCCGTACCGGGCAGTACCAGCCCATTTAAAACACTGCATATGCTGATGTGATTATATGGGCAACCTCTAGATTCGTAGATAAGCAACTCAAGAGTCATGCAATGGTCTAGTCCCTGAGATGACATCTCAAGAGATGGACAGGACCATCCCCCACACTTGTGCAGTTTCTCTTTTTGGCCAAGTGGAGGAAGGCCCTCTGCTATCTATCTGAATCAAGAATCCCAGTGATTTGCTGTAGAGTAAACTTAGGTTTTGGTCTCCGAGGCCACCCAGCACCCCCCCCCCCCTGTGTCCTCAGTATCCCTCCCACCAAAAACGTTCCAGAGCTGGAGAGATCCATAGAGTGTGAAGAAAATTGCCCTTCCCACCCCCCCACATCTCAAGCTGTCAGCGGAGGGGACCTTCCCAAAGTGCCATTGTTTAGATCAAGAACTGTAGGTTCTATCTATGTAAGATGCCTAGTTGTAGCAGGCGATACTGACTGGCGATAGTAACCACTCTAGGGGGCATCTGGCCAGTCCTCGTCCGATAGTGTGCCCAGGTCCCTTACCATGGCTCTCTGATTGAACTGAAAGTGTCAGGCGAATTATTCATGAGAGTGCAGTAAATCAGAGACAGCTTCTTGTGCCCTATTTCACCCTCCAGGAGCCAAGCCTCCAAAGGATTGAATCAAGAAGTGTATCAAACCCCTGATGTAGGGCATGGTGGAGCTGAAGATAATGAAAGAATCGCTGATTTTTTAACCCCTCATCATTGCATCAACACGAGGCCACGCAGCAAGGGGATTCCATAGCCAGCGCAAAAAGCACGGGAGAGCATGGGCAGGTCTTCCGCGTCCCCTTTTGAAAGAAAACTCCATAGAAAGTTCTGAGCTAGATGAACTCTGGCTCTCAAATTAGTAAAAGGAGACGAATACAGTGAATAAACTTGGTACCAAAATTAGATTTTTGTAGAATCACAAACAGAATATCACAGATTACAGAATTAAAAGTGTTTTCAAAATAGACCATAAGAAGTGCTGAAGGGCTTTCTGCGGAATCGATCAAGGCCATGGCATTGTGGAGGCTACTGATATTAGGGCAAGTCGACCTGCCTGGCATGAATCCACATTGGTTTTGTGAACCAAGGAGTCAATCACCTGTTGCGAGTTGAGTCTCCAAGACCTTGGCAAACACTTTCACCTCCACGTTAATAAGGGTGATAGGGCAGCATGTCCTCAGAGATCCAAAGGCGCCCCGGGTTTACAGATCATAACGATATCTGTTGAAGATGATGTGGCACTGGGGTGCCTCATCAGACATTGCCTTAAGTGCAGGGATGCAGCAAAAAGTAGTAAGCCAGTTAAAGTCTAGGCCCATTTACACAATTTCTCCAGAGGGGACAGGTCTTTCTAGAAGAGTGAGCGGTGAAAGGAAAAATCACTGGTTATCGTCCCAATACAGTGCAACCAATGTGGCTTCACATTAATTCACTTGACTTTTTGATCTGAGTTTAGTGGGTTTTAATTATACGTTTAGAAACTAATTCATGTATATCAAACTCAACATGATTGTATTAAAATAGAAAAAGTTCAGACTAAGACCAAATCTCCTTAAGAGATTTACCCTACATAGTACAAAGCAAATGACTAACTCTAAGATGATGAAGCAGACAATCAGGAAAAAAGAATTGAAGATTAAGTTGCAACAGATGATCCTCTTTAACGAGTATGAGCACATTCACTTTCCCTACATTGCCTTAACAAAGGAAACCTAGATAAATCATTGGGATAAGGGCATTTTCAGGAAGGAAAGAAATAAAGGTGCCACCCGTCAGAGTATTCAGTAGAAACACTACAACGATGGGTCAAGTAGTATAAAGCCACACAAGCAGAAGCATAGATATGCTCTCCTACAAAACCTAAGAAGAATCATTTCCCTCACTAAACATAGTACAAAATATCAACTGCAGTTGACTTGACCCTCCCAATTGACTTCTTCTTCTTCTTGGGAAATTTCCGTAACTATGGCACATACTTACCTAGAAAACACACAGTCTCTTCTCGTACTTGGTCATTCCTCTCCTATCCCATGAAAACTCCTCCCCTGGATTTTTACCGCAATTTCCTCTGCTGACTCCTTCTACTCATGATTTGCTATCTATTGACAAAACTCCTGAATTCTAACTAATGAGGCTTCTCCACACCTGCAGTAGAAACAAAATAGGACAAAACATTCCATAGCGAAGGATAAATATCGACAAACATGAAATCACAACGTGAGCTTGCACTGAAACAGAGAATGTTAGGCTAAGATTAAATAACACACAGTGTTAAGCTACCATATATATTAGGCTGTAATTTAAGTGTCAACTTTGAATAGTTTCTGGATTACAAATATGTGCCAATTTCTACAAAATACATACATCTTCTGATAACCATGAATATAATGCAACAATCATGAAAGTGTCATTATAATTATACCAACACATGATTAATTCGGGTTATACATATGGATCTGTCAAATACTATTAGCACACATCCTAGTTAAGAATCTCACGATAAGACATTTCATGTTAATTTCTTCTGGCACATTAATATATACATTGTCACGTTACTTTATTAATCACATTTTACACATATATATTTCAATGAAGTACTTTCGGTATGCAATACCTCACTCCTTTTAGTACATTAATTATGACAGAGTATATTTGAATGCTTGAGTATGATGCACTCCTACATTACCTCAGACGGGATCAAGATTATACTTCTTCAAGCCTAAAGAACTCTGTTGGATGACGATTGGCGCTGGCGACTTCACTCCCTGAAGCAGAGGTAACGTTTCTGCTAACTCTTCCATAGAAATCTCAGCCTCCAAGTGTGTCTTTTGATCATGTGAAAGCCTTGGGAGCAAAAAGTCTTGAACAAAGCTGGTCAACGCTGACCGATCAAAGGTGTCTTGTCTCACGTAAAGGGTGGAATAATACAAAGCAAACTCAGCCAATACGGGACAGCCCGTCACTAACTGGTCTCTAATTAATCTTCCGACTTAAATACTGCTAGGGTTGCCTGAAGATTGAGCAGTGGTATAGTAGGACATGACAACACTTCATGCTTGATGGAAATTATTTTTCTGATAGTGTTAATTTTTACCTTGAGGGAGCATACATCATCACAACACTGTGGTTGCATCATAGGTATTTTTCTATATCTCAAGGTTAGTTAATTAAATAAAGATATAAATAAACTCCCTTTACCAGTTGGAGTCCTTAGTGATGCACTTGAAATAGATACTAGGTTCATCGGGAGAGTTTGATAGCTTTGTAGCAGCCACTTCTGCGTATTTGATACCCCATCATGTCATACATTAAACAGTGCCTCGAATGTTCTCGTTGTTTTCCTACTCTTTTATGTTATACCATTTGTCAGTATTTAATTTCACCTTAATCTTTGTCAAGGGAGCCTTTTCAAATTAGACATGGTGTTGCAATATGTCTCCGGGATTTCTTTAGTCACACGATTTCTCTCATAATGACACAAATGCTTTTTAAAAGTAGTTTGAACTGTGGCTTTGTTTCTTTGGGCCCGATTCACAGAACTAACTTAAGACAAATGGTATAGTACCTCCTGAACAGGGGGGTTTTAAAGAAGGTCATTCAACTGTGGATCATTGCTTTGCCCTCTGGGCGGTAGCGCGGAAGTCCATAGAGCAAAGGGGTAACCTGTTTTGCTGCTTTGTGGACTTCCGCGTGTGGAAAATTAATACAGTTTGATGAACATTATCTACGCCATCTTGCCTTTTTCCGATGCCACACTTTTCGTCATGCACATCCGCCATATTTTAGCCGTTACGATCAGAATCACCCTCACGAAAGACCCCCACGCACCGGTCATTCCCACTCTCACATGCCTTGCGCGTAAGCAGCAGCCATTTTAAACACCATGGCCTCCCTGCCCCTCGCTGATAGCCAGCGCGTCTCTCTCTCTCCTAACCTCGCAAGCATCCCCCGCACGCTGACAACCCCCCCGCTCTCTCATGCCTTGGGTCATAAACCCCTCTTCAGCGCAGCTCCGCCACAGAATCCCATCCTGTTCCCAGCGCAACACCTCCCTTCATTCCTTTCATGGTCTCAGATCCTTTTGATGCAAACCCCGTTTCCCTGTGTCCCCGTTTGTCTTCCTTGTTCCCAGGCCACCACCTGGCCCTGCGGATACTGTTTATCACCCTGTACAGTAGGAAGCTTCCCCTCCCCATCAAAAGACCCTCGAGCTGATCAAAGCCCCCACCCTATGAGATCCGATCAACCCCGCGCATTCCGTGAATCGGCGGAATGCCCTGCTGCGCGACAATCATCACCTGTTGTGACCGGGGTGGGGAATTCAACTGTAAATGTATGTGGGAACGGGCCTGAAGGGGAGATTCCGAGGATGTTCTTTTAAATATCAAAGTGTTGCGAGAATGTGTTACGTGCAATAAAGATCATAAACCCTAGTATAAGAGGCCAGGCCTCAGAGATGTGGTTAGAGCACCTCGTGACGATACTTGCTGTCTGAATTGATGTGTTCTCCTCCGGAGTGAATAAAATCCTCGTTTCCTGCCTTCCAGTCTCCAGCGCCTGCTTCTTCATTGATTAATATTGGTGGGTCATAGAGGCGAAACCGCCGGGCAACATAAAGGGGTCTTTGGTTACTGGTTGTCTTTGAACCCCTTTTAACAATTGGCGTCCCAAGCGTGGGGCCCATCAGCGACTCGTGGATCCAGTGGGAGAGGTCCTGACGACAGAGTGAACGACTGCAACGATCGGAAGGTACCCTGTCCGATAGACCCTCGTCTGACAGCCGATCATCCGAACTTCACTGGTTCCGAACAGACCTCTCTCGAGTGATCTGCGGTCCTGACTGGGAACCATCAGGAGTGCCACGAGGAGTACGAAGAGAAGAGGACGATCGGGCGCTGGATTCGGAAGACAAGAAACTGTCCATGCGGTCCGGGTAAGGTCGTGTAAACACGACGAATTGTGAAAGTGATTGATAATTGATGAGAAAATACTAGTATTACTTTTTGTTAATTTATTTGGAGATTCACTGTCTGCAAACGGAGAAACAACAGGCTCTCCCTTTATAAACAGTGAAGGATAGGTACGCATCCGTCGGACCTATCTTTCTCCCCCACTGAACAATTGCCCCCCCCCCCCCCATTGATTAACTGTTATAGATTGTTTTCTGGAGATTCTCTGTCTGCAAACAGGGAAGAATAGGTCCCCTCTTTGCAGATAGTGAAAGGGTAGGTGACGCGGACCTTTGCGAGCCTACTTATTCTCCCCATTGACCATATTGATTTTTTATTTTTGACCTAACATTGATTGCTCAAGATTGGTTCATGAGGTATTCACTGCCTGCAAACAACGTCGAATAGAAATATTCTGTCTAGTCTTTGCACGCAGTGATAAGATAGGTAGTGCTGACTATTACCCCCATTGTGATCCGTCATGCCTGTCTTCTCCCCACTGGTTAGTAGCCTGTTTAGCCCGGACCGCTTATTAGAGATGAACCATCCGGCTCCGCTGGAAGGCACCCCTAATAAGGACATGTTCATGAAGCATGGATTAATCGCTATAGCCTATAGCCAGCTGTGGCATAAATATACGAAAAAGGATCGAGAAAGTCAGTGGCCACTGATAGGATCCTTCGATCTTGACAAAATAGAAACGGTAGAAATAACCCTTCGTAGGAATGAAACAACACCTATTATGCTCGATAGTCTCGGTATGTGGCGCAAAGAAGCCACACGACGAAAGGAAAGCGATGAAGTCAGAAAGGGTGAAGAGACACGACGGACAACCCTCCAAACGTCTAGTAGGCAAAGGGAAGGGCCAGCGATGGCACAGTTCCGAGGAGTAGACATGAAAAGGGAACGGTGTAAAGGGATGTGCCGACAGGACAACCCCGGCACACAACGACCCGAAAGTAATCCCCCGACACTATGCACAGGACGAACAGATTTAAAACAAAACCAATGTGCTTTCTGTAGATGTCTCGGGCACTGGAAAGCCCAATGCCCGACTCTACAGAGCATAGGTAAGAACGGAGGGTCGACAGAAAGAACAGGCCGACAGAAAGGGAAAAGGCGCGAGATAAAAACCAATCAGACTAGTGCAGACAGAACAGATAGAACCACCCCGTTTGATTATGCTCGATGGCACAGATTTCGTCAGACCAATTTTAACGACATGTTAGAGTTCTGGGACTGATTGCTCTCTGTTGCTCCCCCACTCTGAAAAACAAACACAATTACAGGCCAGTGTAAACAACCCCCGTTAGAAAAAAAAAAAAAAAAGGACTCAAGGAAGCCAAGCATCTGTTATATAACTTAGGATTTAATTACGGTAAAGATAACACACAACCAACGGTAAATAGAATAACTAGTAAAACACTCTCTAAAACAAACTGTACTAATAGAAGAAATACAAAACATATTACGCTCACTCCGGAAGTCCTCGAAATGTAACAGTTCGATGGTCCCGCCCACCCGAAACACATAGCACGTGTGGGGCGGGGCCTGCCAACAACCATAGACCAAAAGAGATCGCCGGCGAGAAGGTACAGGAGCCTCCTCAAAGCAGGCGATGAAATGGTCTTCCCATACTACCCTTCCAGGGATGGCGTCCCCCGGGCCACGGGTAGGGAGGGGGCGGATGCAAATGACCCCCTCCCTCGTATCTCCTGGTCCGGCCATCACAAATTCCTCCATCGAACTGATGCAGGGTGGGCAGGGAGGGAGAGGCGACGCGGGCGAGCCTCTCCCGCCTCCACAGGTAGGAGGTTTCCCAGCCCTGGCCCGGCGCCGATGTCCTCCAGCCGGGCGACGGCCATATACCTGCACAGCACAGGACATACAATGCCCGACGCACATATATTTCCGCAGCACAGGACATACAATGTCCGACGCACATATATTTTCGCAGCACAGGACATACAATGTCCGACGGGCATACTTGAACAGCACCGGACGTACAATGGTCCCCCAAGAGTCGGAATCAGGGGTGTAGGGTGGTCATCATGTGCACCCCTGATTCAAAGGGACGGCGTGGGATGCGCCGGGAGAGGGAGGCGGCACGGACGAGCCTCCCTCACCTCCCCAGATGAAGGCTCCACTGCTGCACCCTGGCGCCCCGAACCAAAATGTCCTGCTCCAACGGCATGATGTTCTATCTTTGTCGAATATATGATGTTACCACGAATACAAGTTCCACGCATGGCAATACCACGCGAATTTTAGTTCGCAAGTGGCTTTACCACGCTGGAATTTGCAACGATGGATTACACCACGCATTTTAACTTCCATTAAACACAAATAATAAAGATTATTTTCTTACCTGAGCACCTTCCTGTCTTTCACCAGCAGCCCGTACTTCCATCCACCATCGAAACAAGCGTCAAAACACGTCTGCCAAAATTAAAAAAGGACTGCTATTTTGACGTAACGGCACGTCTTTGGGGGAGGCACTTTCATTTTACCTCGTTGGTACTGAAGTGCGTTTTTTTTTATTTAATTAACCCGCTCCTTTGTTTATTTTTGGGGGGGAGACCCCCCCAGCCCCCCCAGCCCCTCCCCCAGCCGACCCCCGCTAACCCCCCCAATCCCGAACGTATATGCGTGGCAAAGACTGGCGTTGAAGGCATACGCGTGGAAAAGACGTTTGCGAGGTAAGTGCCTCGTAGTAAACGTCACGCGTAGAAAAGCCTTCGTTGAAAATGATGTTTCCCGTCTTTGTCACCACAAGAAGTTTCTTCCACTCCTGAAAGATACGACGGAGGGCGGCTGCCGCAGGGTCTCAAAATGGCGTCTGGGCCCTCGGAAGGCGGGTCTAGGCCGCTGGAGTAACTTTGTCCGAAATTGCAACTCGGGCACTTGCCCACCTGGGCGCAAGCCCCCACCATCGACAAACATCCCCTCGACTTTGAAGATTCTACCAAAGTCCCAAGAGCCCTCAGCCCCTTCAGGCTTCCGGTGGGGAACAGCTGCATTGATCACTAATGAAATAACCACGGCACAGCAACAAGATGGCGGTGCTCTCGTGTCTGCATCAGCTTCCGTCTGAACCACCCAGGAACATTATGGGCTAACGAACTCGAGTAAGTTCCGGCTGAACATCAACATGACCCGGTAAGAAAGACTCTACCTCCCTCCCTCTCTTGATTGACGGTCCACACCACCAGCCCCTCTGTTAGCACAGTTTTCTTTGAACTGCCGAAAGGGACCCTGGTCCAACCGCCAATCGTCGGAGACATTTTTGCCCCTGATGCTACTTCCGGACTAAACCGGCCTCGCCCAAAATGGCGCCGGTATCAATAGGAACTAACGGATGCCTCGTGGTGTTCCTTAGCTAATGAAACTTGATGTACTAAGATTTATATACGAACCTTTGCGCACTTGATGAAAAAGGGAGGAGGGTTCGCTTGACGAACATTTGAAAGGGGTCCCGTAAAAATGTTGATTTCAATGAACGATTTATTTTGATATTTATTTGTAACTGGTACATAACGTCGCTTATGATGCACACCCACGGTATACATCTAGGAAATGTGATTACAATGAGCTTGACTGTGTTTCCATTTATGAACTGAAATGCCCCTGATCCCTCATCACGCAATGAAACGTTTTTAGTTACTTGCAAATAATTAATTAGGCCTTTTTAACATGTTCTTGTGCCGCAAAATAACCCCCCTACTGTATGTGCTTCCATCGTCGACATGTCCGGCCAAAATATGATTGCACTCTCACATTTTACGTACTGAACGATTATGCAAATAAAGGTTTTCCAAACTATGAATAGGCATCACATACTTTTGTAAATGTGGGAATTGGTGGGAGGGCTTTCTCTGTGCGCAACCGTTCTGCTCTTTTTTAAGGTTATCTGAAAAATGGTTGTTCGGCCCTGGATTGATGATCGAATCAAAGGTATGATACGCTGCCTCCAAAATATGCGACTAAGCTCAGGAACTAACGTATGAAGAAGGACCTCGACTTCTGAGAATGGGTGAAGTAAAGCGGTGTGATTGATAGAATGTTATAAAGGTATGGTGGTCGAAGGTACTAAGGGACAGGGTTGACCGAAGAACTGATATGCCTTAGAACATCACAGCTTTGGGAATGATTTAAGGATCCCGATGGCCAGATACATCTACAAAACCAGGTACCTCGCGATAGGCACCTCTGATTCCTTTTTAGCGTTTCCCTACACACGATCCATAATGCCACCCTCGAACCCCCCATGAACCACCTATCACACTGCCCGCCCCCTTGACTTCAGAAACCAAGACCCTAGGGATTATATCCCGAGGAGATAAGTACGAGTATGTGGTAAGTAAAGGACTTTCGTGCCCGTACATTTGATGTGCTCGAATGTTGTTCCCCCTCCCTTCTCCTCCTATTTCCCTCTGCATGTTACATTGGAGTCCCGATTAGGGTATCGTAAAGGATCTGGAGCCACGTCACGCCCGATGCATGAATACGAACTAACGCTGCAAGACAACACAACAAGACGCCCTACTCAATGCGCGACCTTTTTGTACCTGACCTAATGCTCTTCCGTCCCAAAACTGCATGCTTTCTACGTCCTAACACAGACCCGAAACGTCTAACGTTGGGTAACGCACTGAATAGCCCAAACAATACACGGTCATTCTCCGTGTCACACGTGTACTATTTGGCCTATTGTTACTCTCTCTCTCTCTCTCTCTCTCTCTCTCTCTCACTCTCTCTCTCTCTCTCTCTCTCTCTCTCTCTTTCACCCCTCCACACTTTCCCTCTTCCTAGCGACTGGCACCTAATTGGCGAACCTGGTGCACCTCCTGATTGGCCCCAAATACCACAAGTATTTGCACAAATTCGTCCTAAATAAAATTGTATCGATACCACGTTACTACCTCTCCTTTTCTGCTAAATATGGATGAAAATTAAATTGGCCAAAAGGAAAGGGACAGGTAAGACGACTAAGGTTCCCTAAATTTGACCCACAGTCAGGGAACTATTTGTCAGTGGCTTCCATGATAAAAAATGTCTGTGGTAATGCGACCTTCCCCATTCCAAATTGTCTCCATACCCCAAGCAGTAAGAAATAATCGAGACACCCCCGTCTTCCCAAATTGCCCCCAGTTTGGTATCAGCTGCCCTGAACGAGAATCTGAAAAACGCCCCTTGCTCCAATTCGCTGTGTTCCTAGTTATTTTCCATAAGATCCCACCCACCCCAAGGATAAGTTTAATAATTATCGCAAAACCCCCCGAGTTTTTGTAGTGGCCAGGTTGCGAGAATCTATATAGAAAGTTAGAAAGATGTGTGCAAAGTTAAAATTAGATCGAAAACTGAAAGAACTTGTTGCAGTAATCCTTGTTGAAAATAGGATGTTTAGCTAAAAGATAGGACGCATTGATGTAATGGAGAGTTGTTTAGCCTATGATTCATCCCTCAGAAGGATGCCTATCAGACTATGGTGAATAGCACGTTGCATTTTTCCGTAAGATACAAAGCCCTGAAGACCGGCCTAGCCTTGCAAGACTCGTACTAGGGAAATGGGTCTCTACCAGAAGAACTGACATCTACTGTAATAGACGAATGCAATGAATGGGTACCAGACCTCGTACCACGACAAATGAATGTAATAACCAACAAAACGCCAAAGAATTAGCCACAAAGGGAAGTTGTAGGAAATCCAGCAAACCCATCATCAATTGTTTATACGTTGGCTGCAAATCTCAATGTAGCGGATGTTTACCCCAGTTGCTTGGTGTTGGGAGAGAAATAGGTTTACGTAATTACCTTCTTCTGCAAAATCTCTAAAGACTGTCTTTTCGAACTCATTTAAGGGTACCACTGTCGGAGGAGAAAGAGACCGGATGTGGGAGCACGCGGCTTGACTGCGGATCGTGGAACCTCAGCGACGGAGGCCAAGGCGAGACCACAGCAGTAAGGAGTCGCAGGATGAGGCACTGTTTCGGACAAAGCTAAGGAAAGGGCTGACCTGAAGCCCCTGCTCTATGATCGACGTGTGCCAAAAAGTCCCCGCTCTCTGAACCTGGTTATGGACCCGCCTGTCTCAAATTCTCCGTCCCCCTGATCTGTTCCCAACTTGGCCCTGCTCCATCCCCTCCTCCTCCGACCTACCATAAGGACTGTTCACACACACACCTTTCCACCTGAACTTCCAAGTTCCTCCAAATCCTACTGAGCTATCCAGAGAAGGGTATTCCCTGCGTCAAAAGGGAGGGAGCTCCGACTAAGTAGACCACGAACTATGTTAATCTCAGAACGGTGACCTAGAACTCCACCAAGGGTCGCCCCTAAAGAGAAGATGAACGAAGTATGTGGTTCTACCCGCTGCTGAACGCCTCGATGATGATGGAAGCAACAGGAAATACCCACCACAGAGACTCAAGAAACAAACAGACCCCACAACTCAAAGACAATTGCACTTTTCGTCACAATCCTTTTTCTGCCTCCTAATAACTATGCTCTGGGTTACGGAAGAAAGTGCACCTGCTCCAAAACCGTAACGCATTTCTCCTATGAGGTCTGGCGAAACAAAACAAAACGTACCCCTGCCCGCAGACCTCCAACGACTCAATCCACATGAACATCCCTGTTGACAGAACGAATTGTAATCCAGGTGCTTAACAGTGCCAACAGAAGACGACAAAGACACTGAGAACTCTGATTTTTATTTTTATTATATCTCATTTCTCTCCCAACCACCATTGGACTGACTATGCTCCCGCCGAGTACAAAAAGGACTTACTTATATGATAACTTACCAGTTCCTATTCCAAATGACTATAAGTATCTATGATCTGTACCCAACGCCCTCGCTACATAATTCTAGTCTGATATTGCAATACTATGACTTTTTCTGCAACCAACTTAACGATGAACCCGCCTACTAGATGATGAGATTTTTCAATGTGATGTTTATAATGTGATGTTTATGTACAGTTCTTTTGCCTAAGTCCCCTCTCCCTTACTTATGACCGCTGCAATAGGTATAGATAGGAAATAGGCCAGCAAGATGTCTTGGAAATGTTAAAGGGAGGACTGTGGAAAATTAATACAGTTTGATGAACATTATCTACGCCATCTTGCCTTTTTCCGATGCCACACTTTTCGTCATGCACATCCGCCATATTTTAGCCGTTACGATCAGAATCACCCTCACGAAAGACCCCCACGCACCGGTCATTCCCACTCTCACATGCCTTGCGCGTAAGCAGCAGCCATTTTAAACACCATGGCCTCCCTGCCCCTCGCTGATAGCCAGCGCGTCTCTCTCTCTCCTAACCTCGCAAGCATCCCCCGCACGCTGACAACCCCCCGCTCTCTCATGCCTTGGGTCATAAACCCCTCTTCAGCGCAGCTCCGCCACAGAATCCCATCCTGTTCCCAGCGCAACACCTCCCTTCATTCCTTTCATGGTCTCAGATCCTTTTGATGCAAACCCCCTTTCCCTGTGTCCCCGTTTGTCTTCCTTGTTCCCAGGCCACCACCTGGCCCTGCGGATACTGTTTATCACCCTGTACAGTAGGAAGCTTCCCCTCCCCATCAAAAGACCCTCGAGCTGATCAAAGCCCCCACCCTATGAGATCCGATCAACCCCACGCATTCCGTGAATCGGCGGAATGCCCTGCTGCGCGACAATCATCACCTGTTGTGACCGGGGTGGGGAATTCAACTGTAAATGTATGTGGGAACGGGCCTGAAGGGGAGATTCCGAGGATGTTCTTTTAAATATCAAAGTGTTGCGAGAATGTGTTACGTGCAATAAAGATCATAAACCCTAGTATAAGAGGCCAGGCCTCAGAGATGTGGTTAGAGCACCTCGTGACGATACTTGCTGTCTGAATTGATGTGTTCTCCTCCGGAGAGAATAAAATCCTCGTTTCCTGCCTTCCAGTCTCCAGCGCCTGCTTCTTCATTGATTAATATTGGTGGGTCATAGAGGCGAAACCGCCGGGCAACATAAAGGGGTCTTTGGTTACTGGTTGTCTTTGAACCCCTTTTAACACGCGCAGCATTCGATCTTGTAAGCAGGGAGCAACTATGGTCTACCTTGAAAGGCTATAAATTATATGCAGACCTGTTAGCCCTTATCCAGGCCTTGCATACAGACAACTGGGCCCAGGTAGTCCTGGATATGGAGGGTGGATTATCTGGTAGGATCCAGATTGGAAATGGCCTTAGGCAGGGGTGCGTATTAGCCCCGTTGCTCTTTTCTTTGTTTATAGCGGACCTACCCCAGATCCTAAAAGAGGTTAGAGGGGCGAGTCCAAAGTTAAGGGGTAACCATATATCCTGTCTGCTTTATGCAGACGATCTGGTGATCATGGACCAGACGGAGATAGGTTTGCAGAGGAAACTAGATATGTTCCATAAATACTGCCTAAATAAAAAATTGGTAGTAAATATGGAAAAGACTAAAATCCTATGTTTCGGCAAAAGTAAGACCCGGTTCCCTTGGTATTTGGGTACGGAACTTCTTGAGAGAGTATCGGAATATAGATATTTGGGTGTATGGTTCACGAGTAACCTGAATTGGACCACCCATCTGGAGGCTTTAAAAATTAGGGCAGCAGCTTCTATAAAGGGCTTAAAAAGGTTTAATAGCTTTTACGGAGATTTGTCAGACGTCCCGGTTATTAAGGCCTATCTGGCAATGGTCCCCGCGCAATTCCTATATGGATCAGAGGTTCTCCTCCTCAGTGGGAAAAAAGGTTGGGATAAAGAGGAGGGTATGATCCTGAAAAGCTTATTCTCGTTACCTAAATCTGCTATGGTACAGGCAGCAAGATTGGAGATGGGAGTCACTTCTTGGGCAATTACAACCAGGATGGCACTAATACGGTTTTGGCAGCGTCTGGAGATAGGGGAGGCGCCCAGAAAAATATCACAGTCGTGTAGAGAGGAAATTACCTCCAGTGAGTTATCATGGGCTAAAGAAGTCAGACTCTCATTAAAGGAAGCTTATGGGAAGTTAGGAATAGAACTAGATGCCCAGTTAGGACACACCAATATAGGCAAAAAAGAACTACGGTCGTTGGGAGCGGATGTGTCCCGTACTTGTGATCACGAGTACCTTCGGCAAAAAATATCAGTGTCCCATATGATCCAAGTATGGAATTCAGAAGATCATCCTTACCCGTACTTGGATAGGTTGCCGAATCAGAAATTAAGAAGAGAGGTTTTAAAACTGAGAATGGGTGTAAACCCCTGTTATGTAAATACCAGGGTTAAAAACCTCATGATTAATAGTAATGGTAATTGCACATGTACATTAGGCTCCACCTGTGACATTACTCATGTTTTATTAGACTGCAGGAGGACCCTTGATATACGTAAGGAGATTTTAGGCCCGTTATTCAAAAATTACAGGATTACGAATAGGAAGCAGGCTGCAGAGCTCCTGGTGGGGATGGGAAACCTGGATATAGCCTGCGCCTTGGGGAAATACATGATTCGAGTTAGGGAGCTCCTCCAGAATACAGAGTTATAGGCATATGTTATCGAGACTGTAATCTAATGTATGTATTATGTTTGGAAGGTCTAGTCAGATATGTTTTCTCATGTGTTTTTAACATCTCAGGAGGATACTGTTAAAAATAATGTTGCCAGGGTTATCCTCCGGGAAATGACTGAATTGCAATTTTATAAATTTTAACTCGTGTTTTTATAAAGTTTATAAATGTATAGTGTATACTTTTATGGTTGTAATAACTCAAATAAAGTTTTAATGACTGACAACTTAAGACAAAATCCTAAACTTACTACTTTTGGTATTCACAGAAGTTAGGATTTTGTCTTAAAACAGACTTAAGTTAGGATTCTGTCTTAAGTCTGTCTTAAGACAAACTTAAGACAAAATCCTAACTTCTGTGAATACCAAAAGTAGTAAGTTTAGGATTTTGTCTTAAGTTAGTTCTGTGAATCAGGCCCTTTGAGTGGTCAAGATGTTTCTTTCACTCTGGCTAAGTAAAAAATACCGTAGTAAGATCCAAACAGAGTTGAGAGTTTCTCTGAATATTTGTAGAGTCGAGCCCAGACTCCTAGTCCACAGTGGAGCCAACAATGTCAAAACATTTTTTATCTGGAGGCCTTTTTTTATTTCAGTTATTTAAAGAATAATCAAGCTATTCAAAGACATAGCTCACATTTTCGTTACACTCATCTGTTTTCCTAGTGTTATATACATCCAGCATATGTTTGATAGGAATGACTACCACACTTCCTCAGGGTTGAAGGAACCAATTAGTTCACCTTATGTAATAGTTTTTAATGAGGTCTCGACATGAAGGTCTTTGGAACTGTTAAATCTACAGTGGATCTAGAGAAAACGTTGTGTTGCAATTGTCACTACTTTGGAATGGACTATGTACTATTTAGACAATTTTTGGTATGTTGTCAAATTCATACACTTGTCTTGCCTTTTGTTAATTATAATACAATATCTGGGTATATTATCTAAAAATTTCAGAATAGGTCTCTTTCATACAATGTAAGAGCAGTACAATCTCAGTTGTAATGATGACAGTATAGGGTTCTGTTAGGGAGGTATTTACACCTGTAGGGGCAAGGGGAATACCTTACCCTCTTGTCCTGTAATACCCTCTTACCTTGTGGACTGATCAGCAGGTGCGACATGACCCTAAACTTTGTGTATGGTAGGAATAACTTACCTGGTGTTGTCATGAATGGCTATTTACGCCGAAAACATATCAACTATAAAAACAACCTCTGTCTTTCATCCAATAACATTTGACCTTTGTTACAAAACATAGTCCTGTGTTGTAGGTTTTCTTTTTGCATGATATTTTGTTTTCATGCTGTTTTCCATGTGTATACCATTGTGCTTCATTTTATCACATTCCTATATGTATGAGGAACACATTCCTCTTGTTACTCATATGTGTACAATTCACACCACACTTTCTAACACCTGTATTCTTATGGGAACACATTAGCCTCTATTCACATGTGTTTTTTACCTTGTGAGAACCAGCACAAAAGGCAGCGGTGGCTACTCCGCTATTTATTATCATTATATTTTTCCGTTCCTGCTTAGGTGCAGGGCTGGCCAGAGCAGGGTCCGGAGTGAGGAGTGGTAAGCACACTCTAAGTGCGCATGACGGTTTGGCCGGCCGTCTTGGACCGGCCAAACAGTCATGCGCACTTTGCATGTTCTTCACTGGCTGTATTGCACAGCCTGGGTGGAGAACATGCGCAGCCTCCCAGTCCCTCTCTTAGTGCCGAACCCTGGTGCTCAGACCAAGTACAATGGTGCTGTAAGTCAGCATTGTGAATGGCTAGCGGAGTATGGGAGCCTGTGTGCTTCCTGGTTCCTGCTCCTAGATTCGACGGAGGAGCCGAAGAGGACAGAGAGGCGGCCGCTGGCCTGCAGGTAAGTGTTTAAAAAAAGAAAAAGGTACCCCCCACAGCCCTCCCCCACCCTGCCACCACCACCACTGACAAAAGGACAGGTTTTTCTGCTAGTTGGGTGTAGCATATTCATCCAGAGAGTCAATCCTAAGGATGTTTGCCTGATATCACCAGGCATCTCATGGGCTTGTGTGGGCCGCTCCTTGAAGGCTGCTGCGTTCATCTAACACGCGTATGTGGCATTAATGGTTCACTACTTATGACGGCAAACTCTAAAACATGTCCCCTGCTAGGCTATATATGTAAAGTTGATGTGTTAATTTTAGTCACTTTTACAATATTTGTCTTTGCTAATGCTGTGACCATTATCACATTAATCATGTTGCAGATATTGTGCACTATAGCAGTGCATAGCATAGAACAGTAGTTACAGGAATTGTTGGCTTGCCTGTGCTCGCATGTGGGAGTCCACCTAGAAATACCATGTTGGTTCTCTGGCAGGTCTGATTGTATGTAGCCATACTGACCCTAACTGTGATATCTAACCTACGAGAAGGCCTGTGGGGCCCTCATCTGTTGTCACTGCTGCACAGTGTCTATAAATATGAGCTATGGAAGCCAAGAGAGATCTACCAGGCGTGACAAAATCCATGACACACATCCGAGTCAAGGCCAGATGTGCTACTATGCTGTCTTGCAGATGAGGGTTGCTGAACTCCAGCCGCCAAACTGGTATAGCTCTGCCTGAGAACCATGGAGTTATTGGGTCCAATCTGTTCGTGCAAACGTTTAGTTTCCAGGAAGTGACGTCCCAAGTCAGAGACTATCCTCAGCAGGATGGCAGTAAGTTTGGCATGACTGGACTGACCCCTATTCTTGGTTGTAGTCTTTGAAGTGATTTCTGGGTGTAGAGTTGCAGGCAGAGTGTATAACTTTGCTGATAGTATATGTGCTTATATCTCAGCTCTTGATGAGGGATTAACTGGTGGAGACAATGCTGCAGTGCTACCGATTGTCAGACCATAGACCTTCCACAATGCACTCTGCTATTAGCCAAACAATGCTGTGTTGTGCCCCTGAGTCTAACGCCTTCTGTGCTGCTATGCTCTGCATCCAGGCCAAAAACATTCTTCTGCTAGGCCGTTTACTTGATATAATTTGATTTATAAATTTATAAAGCACAAACAAGTACCTAAAGGCGTCAAGGCGCTAATGCGGTTAGTCTACTGAGGAAGTTCCCAGCCCTAAGAAGGCATTACGAGGAAAAGAGCCAGGTCTGCAGAGCCTTATGAACAAGCTGAGTGGAAACTCTTGTGCTGTGCCCTCTCTATCTGGGCCGCACACCTTCTGTTGTGTCTTCCTCAGTAGCATCCATGTTCTACTTCTGGGTGGAGCGGTGGAGTGGTGTGGCGTGGTGTGGCTCACTGGTTAGAGGCGGCAGACCCAGAAGAAGAGGACGGCCCGGGACCAGGGTTCAATTCCTGACGTGGCAGGGTCGTGAACCAGGGTCAACGGACTCGATAATTCTCGCCTCGGTGCCTACTCTAACCAGGGATCACACTCGGCAACTATGGGCATTAGCTTGCCTCATCTCCACAACGGCCCCCCACCAACGACGGGGATGCCTGGTTTCACCTTGGAGATACCCAGGAGGTAACATCTCACAGGGATAGCCAGGACGGGTTCCCCAGCAGTCTATAGCGCCAGGGCGCCTCCGGATAGCAGTGCGCTTTACAAGACACACACACATTTACATTTACTTCTGCTGTCTGTACTCAGGCTGATCCAGGGCTGCTGTACCCTGCAACTTTCATGTGTCAAGACTGTTGTTACTTTAATGCAGTGTCGGCAAGCTTGTACAGCCTTCAAAGATGAAGGCAGAATGTAGGCCTGAACGTTTCTGTACTAGTCCATGTAGATGAATTCCCAACAGAGCAACACACCCCACACTGAAACTTATATCAGTCAACCTAGGTGGCCAGATACCTCACCATACACACACACTAGTCCATATTTCCAAAATGGCACCGGGCTCTTTGTCCGAATGGGAAAAAAGGATCTGAACAGAGACTCGCTAATGTAGCCCAAAAAGGCCTTAACTGTCTGGGGTTACTATGTTCTCATATAGATTGCACATGCTCTATGGACTGAGACTGGAATGGCCCTTTAATGCGGGACAACGCAGATTTGCATATGGCTGGTCTCTGTCTATAGTTTTACTCTGGACAAAAAAATGGAAATAAATTACAAAAACACACAACAGAGTGGGATTATCAGTGGCAGAGATTGCTGCAAACATTCCATTGCTCGCTCTTTTGTTTGAATTGGTGAGACTCTGTAAGTGTGAAGGGTATGCCAGGGGTAGGTTTCTGAAGCTCACTGTGCTATGGGGCTCAGGCTGCACCCCAATGATAAGGCCCAACAAGGCTGAATCTTATCCAAGGCTGTTTGTTTCCCCTGTGCAGAGGGAGGGGCTATCACTGCTTGCTAGATAGTCCCTTTAAGAGCAGATGCAAGACTGATTTACATAGGGCTGCTCTACACCCGTGGTTGCATAGTGGACAAAAGAAATTAAGAACTAGAATGGGCCCTAGTGCAATCCAGTTCAGCGTAAATATAAGTAGCTGAGATTAATTTAGTCATTCCATCCATCAGTTTTTGCTTTTCGCGTGTTCTTAATAGATTAACAGAAAAATGTTGGTCATGATGAAGGCCTACAGCTCAGTAAACACAGTAAAACATACCAAACCCTAGTTACAAAAAAGTGACTGCTTACATAATCACTCCCACTCCCCCCGTCAACCAACTATGTATAGGAACTGTGCAGCTGGACTGCGATGAGGCAGTGAAAGTGAGGAGACCTATGACAGGTCAAAAAGCAAATGGTCATATCAGGGAAAGAGCATTTCTGGTGGGTACCATCCAAGAACCTTAATGGCTTTGATATCTACTGAGTATATTTGCAATACTCTGTCTCGAGGACAACATGAATTCAATAATAGTGGTAACTTAACAATTTAATCATTGCTCAGTGACAGCTCTGAGGAGTAGGGACCGGATTCACAGAACTAACTTAAGACAAAATCCTAAACTTACTACCATTTTCGTATTCACAGAAGGCACTTACTCATTTCGGTATTCACAGAAGTTAGGAGTCCTAACTTTAGTGCTCCTAAATGCCTTCTGTGAATATTGAAATTCTTAAAATTAGGATTTTTCTCAGTTTAGTAGTAGTACAGTTAGGACTCCTAACTTTCGCACTCCTAAATGCCTTCTGTGAATACCGAAAGTCTTAAAATTAGGATTTTTCTCAATTTAGTAGTAGTACAGTTAGGACTCCTAACTTTCGGACTCCTAAATGGCTTCTGTGAATACCGAAAGTCTTAAAATTAGGATTTTTTTCAGTTTAGTAGTAGTAAAGTTGAGAAAAATCCTAATTTTAAGACTTTCGGTATTCACAGAAGGCATTTAGGAGTCCTAAAGTTATGATTCCTAACTTCTGTGAATACCAAAATGAGTAAGTGCCTTCTGTGAACACCAAAATGAGTAAGTGCCTTCTGTGAATACCAAAATGGTAGTAAGTTTAGGATTTTGTCTTAAGTTAGTTCTGTTGAATCGGGCCCATTGAGAGGTGATGTTTCCAGGAGTCATGTCTCAAATAGGATCTGCCAAGGGATAAGCGTCAACCCTGTCTTTCACTGCCTGGCTGACGGTAGAGAGGAAATCACACTACCGACAGTGGTGCTTGCTGACATGCCCATGCCCATACCAGGGGCTATACTACACGCAGTTACGTGGGGGTGCAACAGGTGTGTGCACTCGCTTTGTGAAACTGCAGGGCAATTTGGAGTTACAAAACTGGCTTCAGCCGCTTGTGTGGCCCCTTCTGTAATTCTGATTGCACTGGTGCACATGGGCTATCTCAAGAGGTCCCGCTCCCATGCCAAATGAGGGAATCTCTTTGCCTCTCCCCAAGGGCTGTATTATGGAAGTGGGCGCCAAGGCAAAGAAGCTGGCAGTGCGTTGCATTAATTTATTGATTCCATGATGTTATCACCTGGCAAACAATCTGAACTTCAATTTCTCTTGAAAAGTTGTGTCATTTGATTGAAACCTTAACTCGAGGGGAAGGGAGCTCCAAGGCGTTGCAGCCTACAGTGGAAATGCCTGGCCCAAATTTTGAACCCTGTGGAAGGAGTGCACTTGAAGAAATAGCTGCCTGGGGAGCATAAATCCTGTTCAAGGCAGCGGTTTCTGAATCTTTTACACAGATCTACTGACTCCTATGGGTTATACAATTGCATGACACCAAACATTGTACAAGCTTATAGATTAAAGAGTGTTTTTTACATGGCCTTGTGGGTGCTGGCTACCCACAACTATCTCATAAACAAAGAATGGCAAAGGAGAAACAACCACCAGCTTTGCAACATCTATCAGGCTTCCTTAGCCATGGGCAATAACTGATCCCTTTTCACTGTCAGAAGCTGTAGTGCAAATTTAGCCACAACTACCTTAATCATGTGCAACTACAAAATGTTTGATCCAGTTATCCTACAGAATATGAGTCGCTTGTTCTCTGAAGGGCTCAGTTCACAAAGATGTTGCTACGCGTGGGTGTGCTTTACTCCTCTCTTAGTAATGAATAGAATAAGAACCCGGAGTACTAAAAGGGTAAGTCACATCAAAATATTTATAAATCATGCTAAGATCTTTTTTATTTTTATAGGTGGCAGGCAGGAGGCTTTAAAAGGTGAAATATTTCATCATTGTTCTCAGCCAAAAAGAATGGAAGAATGACATGAGAGGAAGGGGATGATCTTTAATTTCCGGTGACACTCTCTGGAACCCATATTTCTGCAGCTTGGTCATCTATCTCTGAAAGTGCCACTTGACACGAGGGAATATTTTAATGAGTGTTGAAAGGTGGACCCAGCATAGAATTTTGTTAAGCCCTTCTCTGCTACACATGTTTTCTTAATCACACCCAAGACTTGACTTCCGTGAAGTTGTGAGCAGCACAATCATATCTGGACATAGCCATGGGTCATTATATGAACGATTACTGCTTTTCCCTAAATTGTCTCAAATAGGTAAAATTCAACAATGCTTCATTGCTTACCCTCAAAATCAGATAAGAATAATGATAACTCGGGATAGATAACCAAGCCTTAGTGGGTTGAAGAGATACTTCAATTAACTCTTCCTCTGAATACTAATCTCTAGAAAAATCTTACTATTTAAAACAAAAATCAATAGCCTAAGTCAATTCCAAACAAATTTCCAATACTCATCACTGGAAAGTACTTCTCTGTATTTATTTTTACCTTTTTTCTCTTTACAACCTTTCACTTTTTGTTAAAGACTCAAAAATATATATTTCTCTTTTTTTTCACATATATTCACACATTTACATCGCATGAACATATATATACACATTATTTACATTGGACACACAAACAACAAAGTGTATGATATTTTTTGTTTCTCATTGCCCTAATGATTAATCAGGATGCTCCTAAAAAGTTTCACACTGAGCATTCCTTATACGAAAGTTCACCCTATAAGCACTGTGAGGCTAATTACTCCAACCTCTATTACTCCAAAAGAAACTCCGAACTTATTTCATGTTAATTTAAATTTGTGGGGTGTCTTCCAATAATCTGACATTGCTTAGCCTCAGTAAACAGTCTGCTTACCCTCAGACTCAGTAAACAGTGGGCTTACCCTCAGACTCAGTAAACAGTGGGTACAACTCAGCAGTGACCTGGATCTGAGAGGACTTGCGCGAGGCCCATACTAGCCCCGTACAGGCCACAAGTGCGCCTGTAAAAAAAAGTTGTACTAACAGTAATGTAAAATATGTTGTTACCAGTTTTGGGCCTGACTTTGACAGTATTTCTGAAATTGCTTGAGCTCCTAACGTTCCTAAGTCTCTCATTTTCCTGTTACGTCACTTCCTGTTTGGTATAGCAGGGATGGCGGATGTCTGAAAGACGCATGGCCCTGGCCCTTGTCTTAAATTAACACACTTCCTGCATTCTGACTTCCTGTCTGATATCACAGCCCTTATAGACAGGATGGAAAGCAGAAAGGAACACTAATTGCGTAAGGTCATTATGCCCCCCTTTATACTGCTTTTGCTCACATTTGTGTTTCATGTCAGTCGCTTTCCCTTTCTGCGTTACCAGTAGACATTATATTTCCTGTTTTTCGACACAAAAAATGAGTTTTGTCCCACCTCTTCTGCTTTGTGAGTAAGGACTTTAGCATATAGATTGCGCTTAACAGGTGATAAAAGTCTTCATTATTTTAAATAATTTTCAGTAAGGATACACTATGTACAAAATGCTCCTCTTGCCTTGAAACCCTTCTGTTCTTTGTACTGTATTTGTCTGCTTCAATCTGTTTCTGCTAATTGTTTAACCTACAGCAGTTTGTAATAATGTAAAACAGTATAGGCGCTATATGGGGCCCTTGATGATAAATCAACTACTATACATTGATGACAGCACTGGATAAGCTGGTATGGATGCATGAAAAGGTAAACAGCATGAGTGAAGCAAGAACAGGGGTAACAGCTCTGCCAATTACCACGCATCAGGCTTTAGACTAACGCATTTCAGTGTGGTGATCTGCATAGTTGCCGAGATCCCCCGCGCCTGCTCCTACCTGAGAGAGGCCAAGATGTGCTTGGAGAAGACGACATCCGCCGGACTCACTGAACAATGGAGGCGGGCGCCACGGTGGCTTGCGGCCTGAGCCTGCCTCGCATAGTCCTCTGCAGGGTCATGGTTGCTCCATGCCCCCAATATACTAAACCGCCGCACCTCACAGTGTCATTAACTGTCTTTAGCCCATTGCAATGGTTAAAACTGCTGTAGGTCCCAAGCTAGCGCCGCCATTATCCACTCTATGCATTTTAGATTGGGAGGGACCTCTGCAGGCACGGTGTCTTGGGCCACATGGTGAATTTATAAGGCTGTGGGAAGACACACCAGAAGCAGATGTGGGAGAGCTAAAACATCCAGCACAGAGGTATTTTGTTTAAGGCCCAAACCAAAGTGGCATCCTTTTATTTTGACACACAAATGGCTTGGCAGTTCTGAGCAGCTGCAGTGCCTGCCTGCCCTCTGGTACTGAGGACTGTTCCTCAAATGGGTGTAACTTCTGATATTGATATGTTTCCCTCATCTTCGTTGCTTGATTTTACTTGCGTTAAAGTGTCACTCATAGTCGTTGAAATGTCACTCATAATTACACTGAAATTGTGAAAATGTCACATATAGCAATCTGAAACCTTGGCAGCTATGGGGATAGAAGAATTGAAACAATGAAGCACAGAAACCAAATATCAGCAGCTCTTACGTTGTGCCGGTGCTTGCGAGTGGCTGACAGTAGCACTCATTTTTGGGGACTAGGACTACATTGGCACCAAGCTGTTTCAGTTTCAAAATACTTTATTCGGTTTTGCATATGTTAAAAACCATAAAAGCAACATTACATTGTGAGCATAAAACTTTAAAAGAGATATATAGCATGATCATATCCCCAATTTTTATACAATTCATTTCATTTACAGGGGGCACAAAATATGCCAATAAGATACACGTATAATGACGAGATAAAAGACAGTCAGGACTCTCTTCCGTTTCTGGATTTTAGTGCAGATTTAAGAAAACCAACCACATATAAAGTACTTTCTGGTTTTACCATTTGCAGGTAGCACAGGGCTGGGCGGACCTGATTAAAATTAAAAAAATGTAATAAAGGTTTCAGAAAGGGCCTCCGGGGAACATTATAAAAAGGTCAAATAAATAAAAAGTGCACCGAATCCTGCGGAGACGTATTGCCACAGCCGCAGGGAGGTAACACCTGGCCTCTGTGTGATCCTCTAGGTACGGCTAATAATAGATGATCATAGTCCAGCCGAAACCTTGTTAATAAAAACCGCTCAAGACTTGTTATGGGCCATGATAAATACGGCTCCATTGAAGGTGTGGTTTTAAGCATCGCAAATTTGCATATGCTGGGTTTTACCAGTTCCGCATCATCTCTGGCTAGTTTTTTCATTAGTGTAAATGTTTTTTTCACAAACTCTACATCGGTGGTAACAATCAAGTCTGGATTTAAAAAATGGTCCGGACGCCCCAGCTCGGTAAAACAACTTTTTAGGTATTTAAGCCATGGTACATTGAGCATATGATCCTGAGACAACACTTCTCTCAGCAGCAGATGGTTATGGGCCAGGTCTTTGTTTAACCAGCACTTAAGCCAAAACAAGGCCGTAGTGCTATAGTATCGCGATAAAGGGTATTCCGGTTTCCTCGTGAACTATTAGGTTAGCTGTTCCCTTAGGTATCCCCAATAGCTGTTTCAAGAAGGTATTCTCAGCCACCTCGATACATTCGGCAGGTGCATACCCCCATAGTTCACTGCCATAGCTGCCCAGTGCAACACTTTTTGCCTGGTAAATCTTCAATAGTGCGGCTACTGGTCGTTTGCCCATTTTAGTCGCAAAATTGAAGATTGCTGAGTTTGCCCGTATTATCTCCCCTCTTTTCCTTTGTGCCAGTGGGCCCCATTTTAGCTGATCGTCGAATAAGAATCTCAGGTAAGAAAATGATGTGGTCAAAGGTACCTTCTCAGCATTTACCACAAATGAATACTGTTGCTTAGGGCGCACCCCTATCTGCATGATATATGATTTAGTATTATTTATGGCAAGGTCGGGGTCAGCCATAAAACCATGGAAGGCATTCAATAGGGACTGCAAGCCTCTGGCAGTTCTTGCCAGGAGGACAGAGTCGTCTGCGTATAGCAAGACAGGCAGGCCCCTGCGCCCAACATATGGGAAATCAACACCAGTCTTAACCAGGAACGCATCCAGCTCGTTTCTATATAAGTTAAAAAGAAAGGGGGCCAGAATACAGCCCAATCTCACTCCTCTCTCGACAGGAAAGCCCCTGGATACCCTAAGGTCTAGCGAGTATCTAACATTTGCCTTAGTATCCTTGTGAAGGTCCCTTATGAAATTGACCAGGCAAGGTTCCACCCCCATGGCGCCCATGAGATCCCATAATTTCCCCCGGTTTACACAATCAAACGCAGAGGAGAGATCCATGAACGCCATGTAGATGGTGCCCCGGCGAGCCATGGTGTACTTCCCAAGGATCATATATAAATTTAGGCATTGTGCTAGCGTGAAATGGCCAGGGCGAAACCCGTACTGGATGTCCGATGTAATCCTGTTTTCCTCAGCCCATATTGACAGTCTATTCAGGACCATGCCACCCACAACCTTAACCACAGAATCGATCAGGGAGATCGGTCTATAGCAGGTGGTGCTGTTCCGATCTCCCTTCTTGAAGACTGGTACGATCGTGGATGTGCCCCATGACCCAGGGCAACCAAGGGATGCTGCTGCATTGAGTACTGCAGTAAGAACCGGCACCCATAATGCCATATTTGATTTAAAAAGATCCGGAGGTATGGCATCGGGGCCCGGTGCTTTATTACTCGTCAGCGCCACAATTCCTCTCTCAATTTCACCTGGGGTAAAGTGCGGTGGAGTTACACCCTGCGCTCCCTCGTGCGAATCTAACTGTGGAGTATTGGCCTTGAATATGGAGCTGAAGTGCAATACCCAATCGTTTTAAGAGATATTAGTACCTAATTCGGGTTCCCCACCCATGTCAAACAGTGGTCTGTTGACTATACCCCAGAATTTCTCGCTGTTATCCAGGGTGCTGGGTTCTAACAGATCCTTCCAGATCGTTTCTTTTAATTCACCTCTACGCTTTGCTAACACTTTTTTATATATTAATTGTAACGATCGGATCTGCAGGCGGTCTCTTGGTGTTTCTTTTAGGGCTACCTTTAGCTCCCTGGCGGCCCTTGAGCAGGTGTGATCAAACCATCTTGGGTCCCTAGACTTCGGGGCTGTTATCGGTGTGGTCAGCAGCGTCCCACTTTGATAGTAATCGCCTCAAAGGCACTAAGAATATCCATGGGGATAGAAGCAGAGGATACACAAGATTCGAGTTCCGGGGCACATATTTTATGAATACTCTCATAAAATGAATCCGGGTTCTCTTTTGACCACTTAAGGCGGCGCCTTCGGTCTGTAAGTTTCAACACCCCGCTAAAAAAGGACTTATCCCGCAAAAGCAGTAAATTCCCGGCCAGATGGATACAGACAGGATTTGATCGCTGTAAATACTGTCTAAAATGTTGAAACCCGATAAACGGGAACGTAGACCCTCCGTAATTAGAATATGATCTATAAAGGACCCCCCTGAATGTCCCTTAAATGTTGGAACGTCCTGTTTGCTACCGACATCCACCACAGACATGGTGCTAACCAGATCATATTCATTCAATAAGTGATTGAGGACATCACCGCGACTGGAATGTTCAAAGTGTATGCCCCCCATTCTGCCACAGCCCAATTCACCCATAACAGTTTTTGCTGGGTTACCACACGGATGAATGTTAAAGTCCCCTGTTATCATCATACAGTGTGAAGCGTTTCTGCAGTGTTGTTTGACATAGCCATCCAGTTGGTCAATCTGACATGTCTCTGAGATGTTTACGGCATTGTAAAAATTAATCAGGAACATCTTCACATTCCCTCGCTTCAGAATAACTGCTTGAATATTACTGTTAGTGCTGGGTATAAGGGTAATTGCACATTTCAGGGCTAGGGAGGTGCATATGACCAGACCTCCTTTAGCTCTGCCACTAGATGAACGTACGGCCGGAACAAAAAAAGCCTTATAGCCCTCTAGAAAAAGGTCACAATCCACCAGCCAAGTCTCTTGTAAGCAAATCACGGGAAATACCCTGATGAGCTCCATCTACTTGGGATCTTGAAATTTCCCTGCCAACCCAGCGATATTCCAGGAAATTACATTATAGACTGCTTTGTTACCTTGAGCTACACCGGAGCCAGTTTTTGGGCTCTCAACATGGGCAACAATATAATCTCCGCCCGGGGCTCTCCTCGGCGGTCCTTTCTCATATGATTAAGATTAGAGGGCGGCGTTGACTCTTTGAGAGCTACAGGTCTATTTAGGCAATCGCAGTCCTCCAATGAGGAAAGGGCTGCAAATCTGTTACACAGACTAGGTAAGGTGTTAAAGTTCCCCTGTGGACCGTGGTTAACTATCTGAGGGGTGTGATGAGTAGTTCTAATAGTTGCTGGCAGACCATGTAGCTGCCAATCGGTATATGAGGATCGATTATTACTAGTTGGAAGCTCGGGTTGATAGAAGAAACCCAGGGGAAGGATCTGGATTCCGGTGCCAGTGTTGGGCATACCAGATCTAGTTCCTCTAAATAACCTTTCGACAAGCCTGCGGTCATTAAAGTATACAACAATAGAGTCCCCCCCCTCAAGGTTTTCTTGAGTTTCTCACCCATCCCACTCGGCGAGCCATTATGATGTTACGATCTATTGCAGGGCTTACTGTTGCATTATTACAAAGCCAGTGAATCACCTTGTTCTTAAGTTGGGAATAAACTTTGGTGGTACCATGAGGAAGGGGCGGCACATTACCCAAGATTACCACCAGAGGTGTAGATTGGGGAGGTAAATCTAGTACTGTAGAGTTTGAGATATTGGTGGGCATTTCACCCTGGTTCCTGCTAACAGTGTTCCTGGGGCCCTGGGGAGTACAATTGACATTTCTCATTGGCGGGGGCCTATTCAGTATTACACACTCGATGGTGCCCCCCGTCTGTTTTGTCGATATCACCTCGCCCAACTCCCTCCCTTGGAGGCCCTAGGGTTAGGTGGGTCTTTGGTTAAATGCTTCTCTATTGTACTTATCCTTGCAGCAATTGCATCCAGCTTAGCCATCACAGGATTAATTATTCAATCAATCAATCAATCAGTGACACTTATAAAGCGCGCTACATACCCGTAGGGTCTCAAGGCGCTGGGGGGGGGAGCCGCTACTGCTCGAACAGCCAGGTCTTCAGCTTCTTCCTGAAGGAGAGGTGGTCTTGGGTCAGGCGCAGGTCGGTCGGGAGGGAGTTCCAGGTCTTGGCGGCCAGGTAGGAGAAGGACCTTCCTCCTGTAGTCGCTCTTCGGATGCGGGGGACAGCAGCGAGGGCGTGGTTGGCTGATCGGAGGTGGCGTTTGGGAGCGTAGAAGTTGACTCGGCTGTTGAGGTAGCTCGGGCCTTGGTCGTGTAGGGCTTTGTGTGCGTGGGTGAGGAGGCGGAAGGTGATTCTTTTGTTGACGGGGAGCCAGTGAAGGTCTCTCAGATGTCCGGAGATGTGGCTGGTTCGTGGGATGTCGAGGATGAGTCTGGCTGAGGCGTTCTGGATCCGCTGGAGTCTCTTCTGGAGCTTGGCGGTGGTACCGGCGTAGAGGGCGTTGCCGTAGTCCAGTCGGCTGGTGACGAGGGCCTGGGTGACGGTCTTCCTGGTCTCGGTGGGGATCCACCAGAAGATCTTCCGTAGCATGCGTAGGATGTTGAAGCATGCCGAGGAGACGTTGTTGACTTGCCTGGTCATGGAGAGGGAGGAGTCCAGGATGAAGCCCAGGTTGCGTGCATGGTCTGTCGGTTTGGGTGCGGTGCCCAGGGCGGGAGGCCACCAGGAGTCGTCCCAGGTGGAGGGAGAGGAGCCCAGGATGAGGACCTCCGTCTTGTCCGAGTTCAGTTTCAGGCGGCTGGTCGTCATCCACTCGGCTACCTCTTTCATCCCTTCGTGCAGGTTGGCTCTGGCGGCGGCGGGGTCGTTGGTCAGGGAGAGGATCAGCTGGGTGTCGTCGGCGTAGGAGATTATGCTGAGGTTGTGTTTGCGTACGATGGCCGCGAGGGGGCTCATGTAGACGTTGAAGAGGGTGGGGCTCAGAGATGATCCTTGGGGGACGCCGCAGATGACTTCGGTGGCCTCTGACTTGTACGGTGGTAGGCGGACTCTCTGTGTTCTCCCGTCGAGGAAGGAGATGATCCATTCCAGCGCCTTGTCCTGGATTCCGACGTTGCTGAGGCGCCGTACTAGGGTGCGGTGGCAGACCGTGTCGAATGCCGCGGAGAGGTCCAGGAGGATGAGGGCCGCTGTTTCTCCGTTGTCCATCAGGGCTCGGATGTCATCGGTGGCGGCGATGAGGGCGGTCTCGGTGCTGTGGTTGGCTCGGAAGCCGGACTGTGAGGGGTCGAGGGATCCGTTCGTCTCGAGGAAAGCGGCCATCTGCTTGTTGACGGTCTTCTCGATGACTTTGGCTGGAAACGGGAGGAGCGAGATGGGGCGGTAATTCTTGAGGTCGGTGGGGTCCGCTGTTGGTTTCTTGAGTAGAGCGCTGAGTTCGGCGTGTTTCCAGCTCTCGGGGAAGATGGTGGTGTCGAAGGATGTGTTGATGATGTCTCGCAGGTGGGGTGCGATGACAGCGTCGGCCTTGTTGAAGACGTGGTGAGGGCAGGGGTCGGTCGGTGATCCGGAGTGGATGGAGTCATTCGTGCGGATGGTGTCTTCGGTGCTGATCGGGGTCCAGGCGTGGAGGGTGGTGGTGGGGGGTGGTTGTTCGGTCATGGTGTGCGTTGGTTGGTTGTTGAAGCTGTTGTGTATGTCCGCGATCTTGTTGTGGAAGTATGAAGCCAGGGAGTTGCAGAGGTCTTGCGATGGGGTGATGTCGTTGTTTCCTGCGCTGGGGTTGGAAAGCTCTTTGACGATGTTGAAGAGTTCCTTGCAGTTGTGTGCGTTGTTGTCCAACCGGTCCTTGAATGCTGTTTTCTTGGCGGCGCGGATCAGCTGGTGGTGTTTCCGGGTGGCAAGTTTGAAGGAGGTCCTGTTGTCCGGTGTCGGTTCCCTTCTCCAGACTTTCTCGAGGGCTCGGCAGTTCTTCTTGGAGCTCTTGAGTTCGTCGGTGAACCATGGGGCTTTCTTGCAGCCGGGTCTGCTGGGCGGGGTCCTCAGTGGGGCGAGTTCGTCCGCGCAGTTGCTGATCCACTTCGTGAGTTTGTCTGCGGCCTGGCTGGGGTTCGCTGAGCTGGCAGGAGGGTGCTGGCTCAGGGAGGTGGCGAGCTGGTCTGCTGTGATCTTGTTCCAGCTTCTGCGGGCGGCCTGTTGCTGGTGGTGGTGGGCCGTTGTTTTCTTGAAGGTGAAGTGGACGCAGCTGTGGTCCGTCCATTGAAGCTCTGTGGCGTGGCTGAAGTCGATGTCCTTGCTGGATGAGAAGACAGCGTCGAGTGTGTGTCCGGCGAGGTGGGTGGGGGTGGACACCAGTTGCTTGAGTCCCAGGTTGGCGAGGTTGTCGAGCAGGGTGCTGGTGTTGCGGTCGTTGTTGTTCTCCAGATGGAAGTTGAGGTCTCCCAGGAGGATGTAGTCAGCGGAGGGGAGGGCATGTGGGCTGACGAAGTCGGCGATGTCCTCGCTGAATTGTGTGCGTGGTCCAGGGGGTCGGTAGATCAGGGTGCCTCTGAGGGTGGTGTTCGGGTTGGTGTGGATCTGGAAATGCAGGTGTTCGGCGGTGGTCAGGGAGTTGTCGGTGCTGGTCGTGAGACGGATGGTGCTCCTGTGGATGATGGTGATGCCTCCTCCCATCTGGTTGGCGTTTCGGTCCCTCCGGACGATCTTGTAGCCCTCTGGGATGGCGATGGCGATGTCGGGAGCTGAAGAGGCGTTCATCCAGGTCTCCGTGAGGAAGGCAACGTCTGGAGCTGTGGTGTCGAGGAGGTTCCAGAGTTCGATGGCATGTCTGTGGACGGAGCGGGTGTTGAGCAGGATGCACTTGAGGTGGGTGCTGCTGGTGTTCGGCTTGGTGGGTGCTGGTGCGAGGCAGGTCCGGATGCAGGTGAACTTGCAGGCGTGGCAGCTGAAGGGTCCGTGGGTACGTCGTGGAGAGGCTTGATGGCATTCTGGGAGTCGGCCGGTGTTGAGAGCGGTGAGGGTGGCGGCGGAGTACATCAGGCGGGTCGGTCGGGGTCTTCGTGGGCCAGGGGTCCTGGCACTGGGCGCGGTCCAGGCGCGGACGGGCGTAGACGGGCTTACCTTTGGCGCGCCTTCGGCGCACAATCGGCGCGTCCGCTGCGCGTGACCGCTGCACGTTCGCACGGTCGCCATTTAAGGCGAAGTGCGCGGGTGGGCGGAGCAGCTGGGAGGCGGGAGCGGGGAGCGGGGAGGGTACAGAATTATTGCTAATATCCTCTCTCTAGCTGCTTTAAAGTGTCCGGTGTCACCTAGGGACAGTTGAGACCTGGCCCTTCTGCTAGCGAACTATTGCTAACCCCGCCCCCCTCATGGCTATCTGGATCCAGAGACATTACAGCAGGCCCACCCTGCTCATACATGACGTTCCTATTCTTAGCCTGCTTAGTGGTCTGTTGGATTGTTTTGGGAGCGCTACATGTTTTTCTTTTTTTAGACTGATCTTTTCCTTTGGGCTCTAGCCTGACCTTCGATTGCCTGGTGCGGGTGGAGGGAGGAGAGGAAGATGGTGTTGAGCATGAAAAATTAACCGATGTTAATGGTTTAGTAGTACCCTGCTGCTGGTTGGATGCAATACTCTGTGGCGCTATTTGGTTATTAACTACGACAATGTTAGGCTCTAGCGGGGGGACTTGTAGTGGGAGTGAATTTAGTGGTTCTAGTGATAGCCTCCGCTCTGTGAGCTTGATCTCTTGTATTAACACAGACTCAGCCCTGGAGAGAAATGCATCTAGGGTCCCAACAACACCCGCCCCATTTCCCCCTTTGCGTATGGTCTTACTCATATCCTGAGTTGTCGTTTTTCTTAATTATGCACAGCTAAATTACCAACAATAAACCACTGTGTAGCACAGCTATGGCCAAGGCGATTAACGCAATTGTCTTTCTACTCGTACTAACAGGTAGTATTAACAATGTTCCCCTTAAGTCTGGACGCAAGGTAATTAAAACGCTTACTTCAGGTCTTGGTGGGGTGGCCCACCAAGATGGTGGGGTGGCTTGGTGGGGTGGCTTCAGGTTTTAGGGGGGTGGCCCAGCCCAGCCTCTTCCAGCCGCTGACGGGCGTGGACGGGCCCGCCCTTGGCCCTTGCTTCACCCGGGCAGCGCCCAGGCACGCTCGCGCGCGTCCCGCGCTGCGGAAGCCCTGGGCATCCTTTAAGTGCCTCCTGGCACGAAGCGCGGTGTCAGCGGCCATAAAGGATGCTGGGAGTGGTAGTTTCCTGGCTCCTCCGGCGTTGATGCGGGAATGGCGGCCCCCGGCGCTTGGTGCGCAGTCCTCCGGGCTCAGGGGGCAAAGGCAGCAAAAGAACAGTAAACCAGGTATGAGGCAGAAAGGGCGTCCCGGGCTGCGGGAGCCCTGGGCATCCTTTAAGCGCCTCCTGGCGCGAAGCGCGGCGTCAGCGGCTGCGAAGGAGGCTGGGAGTGGTAGTTTCCTGGCTCCCCCGGCGTTGATGCAGGAATGGCCGCCCCCAGCGCTTTCTGCGCAGTCCTCCGGGCTCAGGGGGCAAAGGCAGCAAAAGAACAGCAAACCAGGTATGAGGCAGAAAGGGCGTCCAGCACTGCGGGAGTCCTGGGCGTCCTTTAAGCGCCTTCTGGCACGAAGCGCGGCATCAGCGGCCGCGAAGAATGCTGGGAGTGTTAGTTTCCTGGCTCCCCGGCGTTGATGCAGGAATGGCGGCCCCCGGCGCTTGGTGCGCAGTCCTCCGGGCTCAGGGGGCAAAGGCAGCAAAAGAACAGCAAACCAGGTATGAGGCAGAAAGGGCGCCCCAAGCTAAAGGGAGAGAACCATCCTCAAATTATCGAGTGATTGGGAAAGGGTGTGGCAAGTGACAATGACCCAGTGGCCGCTCGAAATCTGAGTTGATGTCACAACGCCAGCCCATGCAGCACGATCATGTTTGTAATGCACTTCAAAGAGGGAGGCCATCAGGGCAAAGAGCCCCGCCCCACAGGGACATGGAGGCAGCAGTTGCAGTGAGTCAGTGGGAGGCAGCTGCTACCAGTCAGTGGTCACGGGGGCAGTGCAGGATCGACAGGGCCCCAACTTTTTCAGTTTATTAGAATCTGTTCCCCTCCTTTTTAGGTCTCGCCTGAGCCAGCGCATGCGCTGCTCTGGCGAGACTTTTAGTAAGGGCTTCAGTAAATGCTACCACGTTGGCCAAAAGCTTGTGTGCACGCGTGCAGCTGCAGCTTTTAGCGCCTGTGGCACCATCTGGAGCGCAATCACTTTCACCTTTGGTGCTGCGGCGCACACGCACCACTTGCATGCTTTTTATTAAATTTCCTATTTGAATGCGCGCATGCACACAACTTGCTCACCACTTGTGTGATTTTTGTAAAAAAAAAATCCGCCCGTGTGCGCGCACACACAACTCCTGGGCTTGCGGTATCGGCATAAGGCATGCGCCGCCTTTCTCTTCTTATGCACACCGTGGCGTGCTCCATCCTACTTATTTTTAACTTGCAGCGCGAGCGCTCGCTTGTTGTATTATGCAGTGAAGCATAATCTATATACTCCACAGTCTCTATCACATGATCAGACAAACCAATAGGGTCTACTTTCTTAAGAGCTGCGTTTCAAAGTGTGTGTAATATTCACCTATGTGTACTGTCTCTCACAGCGGCAACAAGATTAATTGCCCATTTGTAAACACAGATGGACGTTTCTTCCGTGCCACGCTGGGGAGCAACGGGCTCATATGTCAATAAACTCGTACTGGTGTCAACAAAACCAAAATGTACAACTAAATATTCTAACAGAGGAGTTAAAAAAACACAAATACATGTACGAACTTGAAGCACAGTAAACGTGAAAAGTACCTATCCGGTTACTGCAAGACTCAAGGACAAGAAAGAAATATAGCTTTCAATTAAATTGCACTGACATTCTGTGCATTTTTGTGAGGTCTAAATACATACCTCAAGAAGAGTATCCTGACCCTGGGTCACACCATTTATTTTAAAGAACTCACCTCCTCTCCAAGTACCCTGGGGCATTGAGGGATTAGGCAGGGTAATTAAATAATGAAAACGAACACTCCAATGAACGTCCCTATTCTCGTATCACACTCAACCACGCAGCACTGATGACCCGAGGGTACACACATCTTCAAACTGATGGGAAATAAATGTTAGAAAACTAAGGGCCAGATGTATCAAAGGGTTTAGGAACCCTTAAACCCTAAGGGGAAATGCTATAGTACATATGGCCATACATTTGCTTTATTCGTACAAACAGCCCTTGACTTTAAAATTCGATTGTACATGTTTTTGCCACATTCACAAGAATGCAAAAAGATGGAGAGAAAAATCCCAGTTCCACAAAGGCCCTGTGAACTCGCTGATACTAAAGCTATTTTTGGTTGCCACAGTGGTTACTTTTCTTAGAATATCAATTTGTGGTTATGATTTATCCTTTGTTTAGAAACTAAACTTTCGCTTGTGAGTTCCCTACAACGAATATCCTGTAATTGTGATAGATAGTGTATATTTCCGCATGACCACACTTTTAAAAGTTATTAATCTTTCCAATAAAAATAAATTTTATAGAAAGGAAGAAAAACAGGGAAGATTATTCAATGAATGGCTTTTGCCATGACCACAGTAGATGCAGGGGAATGCAACTAAGCTGTCCCTGAAGGTAAAAAATAGTCGCCATCTTTAATAATCACACCGCAATCACGCACAAAGTATCTAGAAAGGCAGGGAACAAGAGAAAGCACTAGGGAGAAATACAAAAACTCTTGAAATCTATTTTTAGACCTTCACCATACGCGATCTCCAGAAACCGAAATTCCTCGACCTACATGCCAGTCAACAAATATCTAAAGTCATTGACACGCAATAGGGAGCCCAGCATCAACGATGTTACCTTTATTATTGCTATAACACAGTCTTGATCAATAACATTTTAGTCTTTGTAAATTGATTCAAAACACTTACATTCTTACATGGCTCTGCAACTAAACCCCGAAAAAGAAAAGTGCTTTTAGACCTGAGAAGACATATTCTGTGTGGAAAGGGATGGTAGCCCTATCTACCTCTAGAGGAATTAAATAAAAAACGTACTTCCCCCTGCTCCACCTTACCCCATGCTGGGACCTCATAATCACCTCCTTTTCCTAATCATCCACCCTACTCCTCCTCCATGTGCCTCCAACCCTACCTGATCTACACACATCTCACCAGTAGACACTATACTGACAAGCATCTCTCCTTCATATACAAAACTGATAATGCTCACCAGCACTGCGGATGGCGCATACACCACCCATTATCCAACACTGCATGATTCCTAAAACTGTGGGTACAAAAATAAAGAATTTTGCAAGGTCTCAAATTCCCCTCCAATGCTCAAAATCCTGAGGCACAAAAATCTATAATCACTTCTGGAAAAAAATCAGACCACACAATCCCCAAAGGCTACAACCTTTATAATCTGCTTACCATACCCAAAACATTTGTCAGAAGCAGCAGCGTATATAGAAATATGCAAAATCTTTCCTCCGGGTCTCTGAATTATGTCAGACCTTATGTGAGCTCTTCTGAAAAGCAGCCGACTTTAATCAGTAGTTGGGAGCTTTGAAGATAGTATTGTTCATTTGGTATCCCATGCGGCAAGCTGAATCTGGCCAACAAAATGAGAAGATTACAGCTCCTCCTCCAACCGATGCGTCCTTGAGAAGGAGGTATACCAACGTCTAGACATTAGACCCAACTGAGGAGAGAAGTAGTGAAGAAAATGTGTTTACAGGGATGTCCATTAGAAGAACCTACAAAAACTATAGGAATACTCTGGAACTAAAGGAGGTGATACTACAATCAATTAGAAAACTGCAACCTTGCCTGAAAAATTCAGGATACCATAATGGAATACACAAACAGAACAATTTATCATGTCTTGTGACTTGGGATATTGTTAGCCAATTTTGGAAATCATTTTTAGCCACCTGGTTTGTTCTGTTGGATTCTTAGGTTTTATAATGAGAAGAAACTTGAACTGACGTTTCTAGTCTCAGTTCCTGTGACACATATTTTGTTTGTTTAAACGTAAGTATGCATGGATTTTCAACAAAAAAAATACAGCAACCTACACAATTTGGCCTTACCTCCCTTTGTGCTTCCAACCCTCATTGTCATGCTTAATATCTTTAGAAGAATGCATAAACGACTCCAATACTCCAGCCCCAAAATAGGAGGTAATCTACAAGATACTGCACCAGAATATCAAGGACAAAGGGCCAGATGTATCAAGGCTTTTGCGACTCCCAAAGGCCGAAATGCGCAGAATTTCGGCCTTTGCGACTCGCAAACGGCCTATTTGCATTTTTTCTTATGTATGAAAAAATCGCAATTTAAGGAATCGCAATTATTTGCGATTCCTTATTTTGCCATTGCATTTAAGGAATCGCAAATTTTGCGTTTCCTTAAATGATATGTATGACACATTTTGAAAATGCAATTTTGTGTTAAGAAATCGCAAATTACCACCAACTTGTAGTTGGTGGTAATTTGCGATTTCTTTTAAAAATGCCCTATTTGGCATTTGTGAGGGTGGCATGTGACACACATACATGCCCATAGGGCATGTATGTGTGCCACATGCACACACATGTAAATTTCAGGGGTGCAGCAGGGTGTCTTTGAGACACCCCTGCACCCTTGAAATAATTCTCAAATTGCGATTAGCAAATTGCGAATTCACAATTTGAGAATTATTGCACTATCATTCCTATGGGCCTCCTGGCCAATAGGAATGCATTGGAAATTATTCTTTATTTGCGAATTCGCAAAATGCGAATTCGCAAATAAAGAATAATAAGGAATCGCTAACAAATAGCGATTTTGTACATACATTCCGTTTTGCGAATTCTAAATAGCGATTCGCAAAAAATCGCTATTTAGGATTCGCAAAACCGAATCTTGATACATCTGGCCCTAAGTGTATTTTTTACAGACATATTGCCTCTGGAGTACAATAATAGATGATCTACACCAAATGGGATGATATTTTTGTAAACAATGTTTAGGACTAGATTGTTTAGGTCAGACAACATTTTCGCCAATAACATTTTTGTTATGTTTATTTACAAACTGTTTTCAGTTGAATAGACTATAGACAACAATATAAGTTAATGTCTATGGATCAAAACATAATAATAGACAAGTTCACAACAGTTTACTGAAAAGATAAATGTTTCCTCACAATACTTATTGCTTACTCTTCTGTATAAATTACACAAATTATCTAGAATGCCCTCTACATTACGAGTGCATAAAGTGTTGTAAAGTATTTTTATTTCTCTGCACTCACATTCATAGATCCATGCATTCAGCTCAAGCACTCGTCAAAGTAAGACAGAACAAGCATTGGCATAGCCAATAGGTCTTGCCCTTGGGACATTATAAGTGTTTAACCATACAACAGTTAATGTTGTTGCACCAATGATATTGTGCGGCATAACTAAATACTTGTAAGGTCCCAAAAGGGAGACCTATTGGCTATGCCAATGCTTGTTTATCTTACAAAAAGTGCCCCAGGTTGGCAGAAATAGTAAAGGTCTATAGTTAAAGCTCGGTTGTTCGGGAATGGGCTGGGTGGGCAGAGAAGGCTCTGTCTCTTCCTTCGTGCCCTGAGTAGACAAGGACAGTGTCCACTTCTACTGCTCTGTTGCTGTAAGCTGCCCCTCCTCTCTTTCCTCCTCTTATTCCCTCTCTTTCTGTCTCTGTCTTGCTCTTCCTCACTTGCTAAATAAAAAACGTGGCTTCAATAAACAGGCTCTTACCCTCTCTTTCCTCTCCTTTCCTTCATCCGTTCCCTTGTGAAATGGATACAAAAGAGAAAGAAACACTTTGCTGAAAATGTCTTCTCTTTCTGACAATTTTCTATTCCAAAGTACAGCCTCGGAACGGAGAGAAAAAAGGTATAAAATAAGAAAAACAACTAAATAACTACATAAAGCAAGACAGAGTGGACATAAAGTGGCTAGATTGGTTTTATTGACACCCAAACACATTATTGCCACTCTACAGAGTTTTTTCATCTTTCTTTGAACAGCATTGTTTTCCCCGGGTGGGGAAGTGCACCATTCCTGGAGGTACTGCAATACCTGGTTGATGCGTGGAGGGGAAACTTTCTAATGTGATCCTTATCAGCTGTTTTCCTTATTTTAGTTTATAAAATGTGTACTGCGGCTCTTGGTTCAGGGGTGTGGTCTTTTTAAACTATGCTGCGTACGTTTTTAAGGTTATAAACAATGGACATTGAAATGGGTCCCTTCCGGGCCCTGTAGTCATGTCCTTTTCAGGCAAAAGCACTCATTGATTTCTGAATAAGAAGTGTAAAAGCCTTAAGGAAACACTGTTGTTCCTGATTACATTTCACATGCTTTACTTAATCTTGCATTCCCCATGAGTGTTTGCTGGCCTGTAATTCCACTTTCAAGCATATTTGGGATATTCTTTCATTCAGGTATGAGGCAGAAAGGGCGTCCAGCACTGCGGGAGCCCTGGGCGTCCTTTAAGCGCCTCCTGGCGCGAAACGAAGCGCGGCGTCAGCGGCCGCGAAGAATGCTGGGAGTGGTAGTTTCTGGCTCCCCCGGTGTTGATGCGGGAATGGCGACCCCCGGCGCTTGGTGCGCAGTCCCTCCGGGTTCAGGGGGCAAAGGCAGCAAAAGAACAGCAAACCAGGTATGAGGCAGAAAGGGCGTCCCAAGCTAAAGGGAGGGAACCGTCCTCAAATTATCGAGTGATTGGGAAAGGGTGCGGCAAGGGACAATGACCCAGTTGCCGCTCTGAAGCTGAGTTGATGTCACAGTGCCAGCCCATGCAGCAGTATCAGGTTTGTGATGCACTTCAAAGAGGGAGGCCATCAGGGCACAGAGCCCCACCCCACAGGGACATGGAGGCAGCAGTTGCAGTGAGTCAGTGGGAGGCAGCTGCTACCAGTCAGTGGTCACAGGGGCAGTGGTTAAAGCGTGCAGGATCGACAGGGCCCCAACTTTTTCAGTTTAATAGAATCTGTTCCTCTCCTTTTTAGGTCTTACCTGAGCCAGCGCATGCACTGCACTGGCGAGACTTTTAGTAAGGGCTTCAATAAATGCTACCACGTTGGCCAAAAGCTTGCGTGCATGCGTGCGCCATCTGGAGCGCGATCACTTTCATTTTTGGTGCTTCGGCCCACGCATCACTTGCATGCTTTTTATTAAATTTCCTTTTTGAATGCGTGCGCGCACACAACTTGCTCACCACTGGTGTGATTTTTGTAAAAAAAAAAATCCGCGCGTGCGTGCGTACACACAACTCCCGGGCTTGCAGTATCGGCATAAAGCATGCGCCGCTGTTCTCTTCTCCATCCAACTTGTTTTTAACTTGCACCGAGAGCGCGCGCTTGTTGTATTATGCAGTGAAGCATAATCTATTTACTCCACAGTCTCTATCACATGATCAGACAAACCTATTGGGTCTACTTTTTTAAAAGCTGCGTTTCGAAGTATGTGTAATATTCGCCCATGTGTACTGTCTCACACAGCGGCAACAAGATTAATTGCCCATTTGTAAACACAGATGGACGTTTCTTCCGTGCCACGCTGGGGAGTAACGGGCTGATATGTCAATAAAGTCATACTGGTGTCAACAAAACCAAAATGTACAACTAAATCGTCTAACAGAGGAGTTAAAAAAACACAAATGCATGTACGAACTTGAAGCACAGTAAACGTGAAAAGTACCTATCCGGTTACTGCAAGACTCAAGGACAAGAAAGAAATATAGCTTTCAATTAAATTGCACTGACATTCTGTGCATTTTTGTGAGGTCTAAATACATACCTCAAGAAGAGTATCCTGACCCTATGTCACACCATTTATTTTAAAGAACTCACCTCCTCTCCAAGTACCCTGGGGCATTGAGGTATTAGGCAGGGTAATTAAATAATGAAAACGAACACTCCAATGAACGTCCCTATTCTCGTATCACACTCAACCACGCAGCACTGATGACCCGAGGGTACACACATCTTCAAACTAATGAGAAATAAATGTTAGAAAACTAAGGGCCAGATGTATCAAAGGGTTTAGGAACCCTAAGACCCTAAGGGAAAATGCTATAGTACATATGGCCATACATTTGCTTTATTCGTACAAACAGCCCTTGACTTTAAAATTTGGTTGTACATGTTTTTGCAACATTCACAAGAATGCAAACAGATGGAGAAAAAAAATCCCAGTTCCACAAGGGCCCTGTGAACTCGCTGATACTAAAGCTATTTTTGGTTGCCACGGTGGTTACTTTTCTTAGAATATCAATTTGTGGCTATGATTTATCCTTTGTTTAGAAACTAAACTTTCGCTTTGTGAGTTCCCTACAACGAATATCCTGTAATTGTGATAGATAGTGTATATTTCCGCATGACCACACTTTTAAAAGTTATTAATCTTTCCAATAAAAATAAATTTTATAGAAAGGAAGAAAAACAGGGAAGATTATTCAATGAATGGCTTCAACAGCATTTGCCAAGACCACAGTAGATGCAGGGGAATGCAACTAAGCTGTCCCTGAAGGTAAAAAATAGTCGCCATCTTCAATAATCACACCGCAATCACGCACAAAGTATCTAGAAAGGCAGTGAACAAGAGAAAGCATACAAAAAACTCTTGAAATCCATTTTTAGACCTTCACCATAAGCGACCTCCAGAAACCGAAATTCCTCGACCTACATGCCAGTCAACAAATATCTAAAGTTATTGACACGCAATAGGAAGCCTAGCATCAGCGATGTTACCTTTATTATTGCTATAACACCGTCTTGATCAATAACATTTTAGTATTTGTAAATTGATTCAAAACACTTACCTTCTTTCATGGCTCTGCAACTCAACCCCGAAAAAGAAAAGTGCTTTTAGACCTGAGAAGACATATTCTGTGTGGAAAGGGATGTTAGCGCTATCTGCCTCTAGAGAAATTAAATAAAAAACATACTTCCCCCTGCTCCACCTTACCCCATGCTGGGACCTCATAATCATCACCTTTTCCTAATCATCCACTCTACTCCTCCTCCATGTGCCTCCAACTCTACCTGATCTACACACATCTCACCAGTAAACACTATACTGACAAGCATCTCTCCTTTATATACAAAACTGATAATGCTCACCAGCACTGTGAATGCCGCACATCACCCATTATCCAACACTGCATGATTCTTAAAACTGTGGGTACAAGGCCACAAGAATCCTACCGCTATGTCCAGATACGTCACGGGTTACTCGCTGCCATCCCCCCCGGGGAGGGAATACCAGAATCATCCCCGATGGAGGATCGTCTCCTCACGGACTTTATGATTGAGCGAGCGACATCATTGACATACCGCAAGCTCATTAATAACTTGCCTGACCCCTGACCTCATTGAAAGACAAATGGGAAGGGGACGTAGACGCCCTGGACGAACACGAATGGAATGAGGCGCTACCATCCCAAGAGAGGTGGGCATCTCAGCCAGGCTGAGGCTCGTACAACTCAAGGTCCTACACAGAGTATACTACACAAGAACAACACTGCACCGCATACACAGAGCCCAACACCCTTACTGTCTTCGCGGCTGTGGGGAGGAGGGTACCTTCTTTCACACAATCTGGGACTGCCCACGCATCCAAGACTATTGGAGACAAATAATGCGCACTGTGTCACAGACCCTGGAGACCTCTCTAATCCCCGGGCCGCGAAAATGTCTCTTAAATGTGTGGGGACCGAATGACCTGTCCAGATGTGGCCAACTTTGGGTTACGTTGGGCATGATAGTGGCCAAGCGGGATATCGCACAGCGCAGAACTACCAACGAAATCACAGTGGTGCATGAATATGGATAAGATAATGGTGACAGAGAGGGCAGTATACTTGAGTCGCGCATGTCCAGGGAAATGGAGCAAAATATGGACCCCATGGAATGTGTATAGAGGGGAAATCTGTGATCCTCTGCCGGAGGATGACCCGTTAGAGTCAGATGAAGAGGGGGAAGAAGGCTGAGGTGCCCTGAGGGTGTTACAGAGGGAAGAGACCATCGGGAATGGGGAAGGGGCTCGAGTCCAGGAGGATAGGTAATGAGGATAGACAAGGGCGAGACTCATGGAAAGTCAAGTGCAGGAAGCATAGGCGTTGCCGACCTTTCAGTACATGTTTGATTCAACGGGTATGAACAGTGGCACGTACTATGGGGTAGCCCTTAAACTCAGCTAAAATAACATTTTTTGCTCATTGATGACCGCAATGTGATTTCTTTGTTGTTTTTCTTTTTGTTGTTTTCATTAGAAACAGAAAACTAAAACCTCTATTGATTAGCAACGTATCGCTAGTTATGTGCCTTTCACTTTGCCTTATAGTAAACATTTTTCTTCTTAGCAACATAGCCAATTTGTGGACTTAACCTGGTGCTATTTATCCAACAATGAATGATTGCGGCCGGCCCTCTGGGTTGTAGGCCAATGGCTGTGTAATTTTGTAAAGGTACAATAAAGGTTTTTTTAAAAAAACAGGGAAAAAAACTGTGGGTACAAAAATAAAGAACATTGCAAAGTCTCAAATTCCCCTTCAATGCTCAAAATACTAAGGCACAAAAATCTATAATCACTTCTGGAAAAAAAATCAGACCACACATTCCCCAAAGGCTATAACCTTTTTAATCTGCTTACCATACCCAACACATTTGTCAGAAGCAGCAGCGTATATAGAAAGATGCAAAATCTTTCCTCCAGGTCTCTGAATTATGTCAGACCTTATGTGAGCTCTCCTGAAAAGCAGCCAAGTTTAATCAGTAGTTGGGAGCTTTGAAGATAGTATTGTTCATTTGGTATCCCATTCGGCAAGCTGAATCTGGCCAGAAAAATGTAAATTTCAGGGGTGCAGCAGGGTGTCTTTGAGACACCCCTGCACCCTTGAAATAATTCTCAAATTGCGATTAGCAAATTGCGAATTCGCAATTTGAGAATTATTGCACTATCATTCCTATGGGCCTCCTGGCCCATAGGAATGAATTGGAAATTATTCTTTATTTGCGAATTCGCAAAATGCGAATTCGCAAATAAAGAATAATAAGGAATCGCTAAAAAATAGCGATTTTGTACATACATTCCGTTTTGCGAATTCTAAATAGCGATTCGCAAAAAAACGCTATTTAGGATTCGCAAAACGGAATCTTGATACATCTGACCCTAAGTGTATTTTTTAAAGACATATTGCCTCTGGAGTACAATAATAAATGATCTACACCAAATGGGATGATATTTTTGTAAACAATGTTTAGGACTAGATTGTTTAGGTCAGACAACATTTTCGCCAATAACATTTTTGTTATGTTTATTTACAAACTGTTTTCAGTTGAATAGACTATAGACAACAATATAAGTTAATGTCTATGGATCAAAACATAATAATAGACAAGTTCACAACAGTTTACTGAAAAGATAAATGTTTCCTCACAATACTTATTGCTTACTCTTCTGTATAAATTACACAAATTATCTAGAATGCCCTCTACATTACGAGTGCATAAAGTGTTGTAAAGTATTTTTATTTCTCTGCACTCACATTCATAGATCCATGCATTCAGCTCAAGCACTCGTCAAAGTAAGACAGAACAAGCATTGGCATAGCCAATAGGTCTTGCCCTTGGGACATTATAAGTGTTTAACCATACAACAGTTAATGTTGTTGCACCAATGATATTGTGCGGCATAACTAAATACTTGTAAGGTCCCAAAAGGGAGACCTATTGGCTATGCCAATGCTTGTTTATCTTACAAAAAGTGCCCCAGGTTGGCAGAAATAGTAAAGGTCTATAGTTAAAGCTCGGTTGTTCGGGAATGGGCTGGGTGGGCAGAGAAGGCTCTGTCTCTTCCTTCGTGCCCTGAGTAGACAAGGACAGTGCCCACTTCTACTGCTCTGTTGCTGTAAGCTGCCCCCTCCTCTCTTTCCTCCTCTTATTCCCTCTCTTTCTGTCTCTGTCTTGCTCTTCCTCACTTGCTAAATAAAAAACGTGGCTTCAATAAACAGGCTCTTACCCTCTCTTTCCTCTCCTTTCCTTCATCCGTTCCCTTGTGAAATGGATACAAAAGAGAAAGAAACACTTTGCTGAAAATGTCTTCTCTTTCTGACAATTTTCTATTCCAAAGTACAGCCTCGGAACGGAGAGAAAAAAGGTATAAAATAAGAAAAACAACTAAATAACTACATAAAGCAAGACAGAGTGGACATAAAGTGGCTAGATTGGTTTTATTGACACCCAAACACATTAGTGCCACTCTACAGAGTTTTTTCATCTTTCTTTGAACAGCATTGTTTTCCCCGGGTGGGGAAGTGCACCATTCCTGGAGGTACTGCAATACCTGGTTGATGCGTGGAGGGGAAACTTTCTAATGTGATCCTTATCAGCTGTTTTCCTTATTTTAGTTTATAAAATGTGTACTGCGGCTCTTGGTTCAGGGGTGTGGTCTTTTTAAACTATGCTGCGTACGTTTTTAAGGTTATAAACAATGGACATTGAAATGGGTCCCTTCCGGGCCCTGTAGTCATGTCCTTTTCAGGCAAAAGCACTCATTGATTTCTGAATAAGAAGTGTAAAAGCCTTAAGGAAACACTGTTGTTCCTGATTACATTTCACATGCTTTACTTAATCTTGCATTCCCCATGAGTGTTTGCTGGCCTGTAATTCCACTTTCAAGCATATTTGGGATATTCTTTCATTCAGGTATGAGGCAGAAAGGGCGTCCAGCACTGCGGGAGCCCTGGGCGTCCTTTAAGCGCCTCCTGGCGCGAAACGAAGCGCGGCGTCAGCGGCCGCGAAGAATGCTGGGAGTGGTAGTTTCCTGGCTCCCCCGGTGTTGATGCGGGAATGGCGACCCCCGGCGCTTGGTGCGCAGTCCTCCGGGTTCAGGGGGCAAAGGCAGCAAAAGAACAGCAAACCAGGTATGAGGCAGAAAGGGCGTCCCAAGCTAAAGGGAGGGAACCGTCCTCAAATTATCGAGTGATCGGGAAAGGGTGCGGCAAGGGACAATGACCCAGTTGCCGCTCTGAAGCTGAGTTGATGTCACAGTGCCAGCCCATGCAGCAGTATCAGGTTTGTGATGCACTTCAAAGAGGGAGGCCATCAGGGCACAGAGCCCCACCCCACAGGGACATGGAGGCAGCAGTTGCAGTGAGTCAGTGGGAGGCAGCTGCTACCAGTCAGTGGTCACAGGGGCAGTGGTTAAAGCGTGCAGGATCGACAGGGCCCCAACTTTTTCAGTTTAATAGAATCTGTTCCTCTCCTTTTTAGGTCTTACCTGAGCCAGCGCATGCACTGCACTGGCGAGACTTTTAGTAAGGGCTTCAATAAATGCTACCACGTTGGCCAAAAGCTTGCGTGCATGCGTGCGCCATCTGGAGCGCGATCACTTTCATTTTTGGTGCTTCGGCGCACGCATCACTTGCATGCTTTTTATTAAATTTCCTTTTTGAATGCGTGCGCGCACACAACTTGCTCACCACTGGTGTGATTTTTGTAAAAAAAAAAATCCGCGCGTGCGTGCGTACACACAACTCCCGGGCTTGCAGTATCGGCATAAAGCATGCGCCGCTGTTCTCTTCTCCATCCTACTTGTTTTTAACTTGCACCGAGAGCGCGCGCTTGTTGTATTATGCAGTGAAGCATAATCTATTTACTCCACAGTCTCTATCACATGATCAGACAAACCTATTGGGTCTACTTTTTTAAAAGCTGCGTTTCGAAGTATGTGTAATATTCGCCCATGTGTACTGTCTCACACAGCGGCAACAAGATTAATTGCCCATTTGTAAACACAGATGGACGTTTCTTCCGTGCCACGCTGGGGAGTAACGGGCTGATATGTCAATAAAGTCATACTGGTGTCAACAAAACCAAAATGTACAACTAAATCGTCTAACAGAGGAGTTAAAAAAACACAAATGCATGTACGAACTTGAAGCACAGTAAACGTGAAAAGTACCTATCCGGTTACTGCAAGACTCAAGGACAAGAAAGAAATATAGCTTTCAATTAAATTGCACTGACATTCTGTGCATTTTTGTGAGGTCTAAATACATACCTCAAGAAGAGTATCCTGACCTTATGTCACACCATTTATTTTAAAGAACTCACCTCCTCTCCAAGTACCCTGGGGCATTGAGGTATTAGGCAGGGTAATTAAATAATGAAAACGAACACTCCAATGAACGTCCCTATTCTCGTATCACACTCAACCACGCAGCACTGATGACCCGAGGGTACACACATCTTCAAACTAATGAGAAATAAATGTTAGAAAACTAAGGGCCAGATGTATCAAAGGGTTTAGGAACCCTAAGACCCTAAGGGAAAATGCTATAGTACATATGGCCATACATTTGCTTTATTCGTACAAACAGCCCTTGACTTTAAAATTTGATTGTACATGTTTTTGCAACATTCACAAGAATGCAAACAGATGGAGAAAAAAAATCCCAGTTCCACAAGGGCCCTGTGAACTCGCTGATACTAAAGCTATTTTTGGTTGCCACGGTGGTTACTTTTCTTAGAATATCAATTTGTGGCTATGATTTATCCTTTGTTTAGAAACTAAACTTTCGCTTTGTGAGTTCCCTACAACGAATATCCTGTAATTGTGATAGATAGTGTATATTTCCGCATGACCACACTTTTAAAAGTTATTAATCTTTCCAATAAAAATAAATTTTATAGAAAGGAAGAAAAACAGGGAAGATTATTCAATGAATGGCTTCAACAGCATTTGCCAAGACCACAGTAGATGCAGGGGAATGCAACTAAGCTGTCCCTGAAGGTAAAAAATAGTCGCCATCTTCAATAATCACACCGCAATCACGCACAAAGTATCTAGAAAGGCAGTGAACAAGAGAAAGCATACAAAAAACTCTTGAAATCCATTTTTAGACCTTCACCATAAGCGACCTCCAGAAACCGAAATTCCTCGACCTACATGCCAGTCAACAAATATCTAAAGTTATTGACACGCAATAGGAAGCCTAGCATCAGCGATGTTACCTTTATTATTGCTATAACACCGTCTTGATCAATAACATTTTAGTATTTGTAAATTGATTCAAAACACTTACCTTCTTTCATGGCTCTGCAACTCAACCCCGAAAAAGAAAAGTGCTTTTAGACCTGAGAAGACATATTCTGTGTGAAAAGGGATGTTAGCGCTATCTGCGTCTAGAGAAATTAAATAAAAAACATACTTCCCCCTGCTCCACCTTACCCCATGCTGGGACCTCATAATCATCACCTTTTCCTAATCATCCACTCTACTCCTCCTCCATGTGCCTCCAACTCTACCTGATCTACACACATCTCACCAGTAAACACTATACTGACAAGCATCTCTCCTTTATATACAAAACTGATAATGCTCACCAGCACTGTGAATGCCGCACATCACCCATTATCCAACACTGCATGATTCTTAAAACTGTGGGTACAAGGCCACAAGAATCCTACCGCTATGTCCAGATACGTCACGGGTTACTCGCTGCCATCCCCCCCGGGGAGGGAATACCAGAATCATCCCCGATGGAGGATCGTCTCCTCACGGACTTTATGATTGAGCGAGCGACATCATTGACATACCGCAAGCTCATTAATAACTTGCCTGACCCCTGACCTCATTGAAAGACAAATGGGAAGGGGACGTAGACGCCCTGGACGAACACGAATGGAATGAGGCGCTACCATCCCAAGAGAGGTGGGCATCTCAGCCAGGCTGAGGCTCGTACAACTCAAGGTCCTACACAGAGTATACTACACAAGAACAACACTGCACCGCATACACAGAGCCCAACACCCTTACTGTCTTCGCGGCTGTGGGGAGGAGGGTACCTTCTTTCACACAATCTGGGACTGCCCACGCATCCAAGACTATTGGAGACAAATAATGCGCACTGTGTCACAGACCCTGGAGACCTCTCTAATCCCCGGGCCGCGAAAATGTCTCTTAAATGTGTGGGGACCGAATGACCTGTCCAGATGCGGCCAACTTTGGGTTACGTTGGGCATGATAGTGGCCAAGCGGGATATCGCACAGCGCAGAACTACCAACGAAATCACAGTGGTGCATGAATATGGATAAGATAATGGTGACAGAGAGGGCAGTATACTTGAGTCGCGCATGTCCAGGGAAATGGAGCAAAATATGGACCCCATGGAATGTGTATAGAGGGGAAATCTGTGATCCTCTGCCGGAGGATGACCCGTTAGAGTCAGATGAAGAGGGGGAAGAAGGCTGAGGTGCCCTGAGGGTGTTACAGAGGGAAGAGACCATCGGGAATGGGGAAGGGGCTCGAGTCCAGGAGGATAGGTAATGAGGATAGACAAGGGCGAGACTCATGGAAAGTCAAGTGCAGGAAGCATAGGCGTTGCCGACCTTTCAGTACATGTTTGATTCAACGGGTATGAACAGTGGCACGTACTATGGGGTAGCCCTTAAACTCAGCTAAAATAACATTTTTTGCTCATTGATGACCGCAATGTGATTTCTTTGTTGTTTTTCTTTTTGTTGTTTTCATTAGAAACAGAAAACTAAAACCTCTATTGATTAGCAACGTATCGCTAGTTATGTGCCTTTCACTTTGCCTTATAGTAAACATTTTTCTTCTTAGCAACATAGCCAATTTGTGGACTTAACCTGGTGCTATTTATCCAACAATGAATGATTGCGGCCGGCCCTCTGGGTTGTAGGCCAATGGCTGTGTAATTTTGTAAAGGTACAATAAAGGTTTTTTAAAAAAAACAGGAAAAAAAACTGTGGGTACAAAAATAAAGAACATTGCAAAGTCTCAAATTCCCCTTCAATGCTCAAAATACTAAGGCACAAAAATCTATAATCACTTCTGGAAAAAAAATCAGACCACACATTCCCCAAAGGCTATAACCTTTTTAATCTGCTTACCATACCCAACACATTTGTCAGAAGCAGCAGCGTATATAGAAAGATGCAAAATCTTTCCTCCAGGTCTCTGAATTATGTCAGACCTTATGTGAGCTCTCCTGAAAAGCAGCCGAGTTTAATCAGTAGTTGGGAGCTTTGAAGATAGTATTGTTCATTTGGTATCCCATTCGGCAAGCTGAATCTGGCCAGAAAAATGTAAATTTCAGGGGTGCAGCAGGGTGTCTTTGAGACACCCCTGCACCCTTGAAATAATTCTCAAATTGCGATTAGCATATTGCGAATTCGCAATTTGAGAATTATTGCACTATCATTCCTATGGGCCTCCTGGCCCATAGGAATGAATTGGAAATTATTCTTTATTTGCGAATTCGCAAAATGCGAATTCGCAAATAAAGAATAATAAGGAATCGCTAAAAAATAGCGATTTTGTACATACATTCCGTTTTGCGAATTCTAAATAGCGATTCGCAAAAAATCGCTATTTAGGATTCGCAAAACGGAATCTTGATACATCTGACCCTAAGTGTATTTTTTAAAGACATATTGCCTCTGGAGTACAATAATAAATGATCTACACCAAATGGGATGATATTTTTGTAAACAATGTTTAGGACTAGATTGTTTAGGTCAGACAACATTTTCGCCAATACCATTTTTGTTATGTTTATTTACAAACTGTTTTCAGTTGAATAGACTATAGACAACAATATAAGTTAATGTCCATGGATCAAAACATAATAATAGACAAGTTCACAACAGTTTACTGAAAAGATAAATGTTTCCTCACAATACTTATTGCTTACTCTTCTGTATAAATTACACAAATTATCTAGAATGCCCTCTACATTACGAGTGCATAAAGTGTTGTAAAGTATTTTTATTTCTCTGCACTCACATTCATAGATCCATGCATTCAGCTCAAGCACTCGTCAAAGTAAGACAGAACAAGCATTGGCATAGCCAATAGGTCTTGCCCTTGGGACATTATAAGTGTTTAACCATACAACAGTTAATGTTGTTGCACCAATGATATTGTGCTGCATAACTAAATACTTGTAAGGTCCCAAAAGGGAGACCTATTGGCTATGCCAATGCTTGTTTATCTTACAAAAAGTGCCCCAGGTTGGCAGAAATAGTAAAGGTCTATAGTTAAAGCTCGGTCGTTTGGGAATGGGCTGGGTGAGCAGAGAAGGCTCTGTCTCTTCCTTCGTGCCCTGAGTAGACAAGGACAGTGTCCACTTCTACTGCTCTGTCGCTGTAAGCTGCCCCCTCCTCTCCTTCCTCCTCTTATTCCCTCTCTTTCTGTCTCTGTCTTGCTCTTCCTCACTTGCTAAATAAAAAACGTGGCTTCAATAAACAGGCTCTTACCCTCTCTTTCCTCTCCTTTCCTTCATCCGTTCCCTTGTGAAATGGATACAAAAGAGAAAGAAACACTTTGCTGAAAATTTCTTTTTTTTCTGACAATTTTCTATTCCAAAGTACAGCCTCGGAACGGAGAGAAAAAAGGTATAAAATAAGAAAAACAACTAAATAACTACATAAAGCAAGACAGAGTGGACATAAAGTGGCTAGATTGGTTTTATTGACACCCAAACACATTTTTATTTATTTTTATTTGTTTGAATTTATATGGCGCACAGCTACCCAACAAAGGGTTTCCCGGCGCGACAGATCCCAGTGTCAATGCGGTTACAGGAATTAGATGTTGAATAGCCATGTTTTTAGGGCTTTCCTGAATTTGATGTAGCTTGGTTCAGACCGCAATGTGTGTGGCATTGAATTCCAAAGTGTGGGTCCTAGAAAAGAAAAGGACTTGCCACCCATGCGTGACAACTTGATCTTTGGGATTTCAAAATTATTTGCCGTAGAGGACCGAAGAGATCTGGAGGGACGGTAGGGGCGCATCAGGCTTTGTAGGTATTTTGGGGCGGTATTGGTGGAAATCCTGTGCATGAAACATAGGGATTTGAATTTGACCCGATTTTCAATTTTTAACCAGTGTAGTTTCCTAATGTAGGAGGTAGTTGGAGTAGTGATGGGAATTTTCCAGAGTAGTCTGGCTGCTGCATTCTGTACTGACTGTAACCTGCGGACAGTAGCTTTATTTGCCCCCAGGTACAGAGCATTGCCATAATCTAATCTGGATGTGATCAGGGCGTTGACAACTGTTTTCTTGGTGTTTTCCGGTAACATCCAGCAGATCTTTTTGAGCCATTTCAGTATGGCGAAGCAGGTAGATGAAGTTTTTACTGCTTGCTGGTGTAGACTGAGTGAGTCGTCAATAATGACTCCCAGGTTGCGGGCATGCGCGACAGGGGTTGGGGGGGTACCCATTTCAGATGGCCAGTGTTGGGGTCCCCAAAGATCTTTGTTTTTACCCAACACGATTAACTCGGTTTTCTCGCCGTTAAGTTTTAGGAAGTTTTTCTGCATCCAACCGGCGATTTTACTAAGTCCGATTTGTAGGGAGGATGAATTGTCAGCGTCTGCTGCTGATAGCGAAAAAAGCAGCTGAGAGTCATCAGCGTAAGAAAACATTAAAAGCCCAGTGTCTTCCACAATCTTGGACAGGGGACTCATATAAACATTAAAAAGCAACGGGCTAAGAATGGAGCCCTGAGGTACTCCGTGTTTAAATGTCCTTGTATCAGAACAGGCAGTTTGTGAAAATACCTGAAACGTTCGATTTTCTAATAGTGATCTGATCCAATTAAGAGCTGCCCCGCGAATGCCTAGGGAGTGGAGAGTCTGGGCGAGGACCGCATGCGACACGGTGTCGAATGCCGCGCTGAGGTCGAGTAGCACAAGTGCTATTGTTTCGCCCTTATCCACCATGCGACGGATGTTTTCGGTTACCCCTAGCAATGTAGACTCAGTGGAAAAACCTGCACGAAATCCCGACTGGTGAGATGGTAACAGATCATGAGTGGTGATGAAATCTGTAAGGCAACGATGAACATGCTTCTCTAGTAACTTAGCAAAGGTGGGTAGCAATGATATTGGGCGGAAGTTAGCTGGCAGGTTGGGGTCTGCGCCAGCTTTCTTTAAGAGTGGATGAATCATCGCATGCTTCCATTCACTGGGTACGGTTTGTTCAAGTAACGACGTATTAAGAAGATCGGTAATTGTAGTTAGAACGATACTGCTAAGTTGTTTTAAGATTGAACATGGCAGTGGGTCTCTAGGAGAGCCCGATTTGATGGTTTTTAGTAGCCCTTGAACCATGTCTGGATTCAGCAGGGGCCAACTATCTAGTGTGGCAAAAGATGTATCAGCCAAGGAAGGGCAATCAGTAATACCTATGGTATTACCTGACGTATGTGCTGAACAATTGGGGGTCGCTTCAGGAGTGAAGTTGTGTTCATTGGCAGCATAGTCGATGTCTTGGTGGATTTTATCAACTTTATGAATAAAAAAGTTGGCTAGCATGTCACATTGCGTTTTGTTTAGCTCAGGTGGAGGTTGGGACGTATTGGATCCCGCCAGCTCTTTAACTAACTTGAAAAGTGTTTTAGAGTGGTCTAAAGCATTTGTGATTTTTGTGCAGATGAATTCTGCTTTGACTTTGTTACACTGTTTTTGGTAAGCTGTTAGCTGAATTTTATATTTTTCCTTATCTGCAGGTAAGTAAAACCTCCTCCATTGACGTTCGAGATTCTTACATTTAGTTTTTTCATTTTGTAAAATATCATCGAACCAAGGTGCAGGAGAGCGATGGGTGTTTTGTTTTAACTTTGTTTTAGGCAGAATGGAATCAATGGCTGAAAGAAGCCAGTTTTGTACTGTGGAGGAGAGCTGTTGAACAGTAGTCTTAGTGCAAGGGCGATGTTTTTCCAGTAGGGCATTGAGACTGTCAATATCAAGTTTTTTCCATTTCCTTATGAGCTGAGTGGGTAAAGGTGTGTTATCGTTGTTTGATAGGTCAACCTGAAGATTAAATTTAATCAGGAAGTGATCGGACCAAGGCACAGGCTGGGCAAACTGCGTCTCAATGTTGTTGAGGTTGGAAAAGATGGGATCCAACAGATGCCCAGCACGGTGTGTAGGACCGGAATTCTTTAAGGTTAAATTAATAGCTGCTAAGTCATTTATTAGAACTTTGGCCAAGGAGCAATTCTCATCCTCTAAGTGCAGGTTTATATCACCTAGAATAGTAAAGTTGGCAGTTCTCATAGCCAGTGGACCGATGAGTTCAGACATATTTGTGACCCATTTGGATGCTGCCGCCTCGGGAGGACGATATACAAGGATTCCGGATAGGGTGAAATTAGGGGCTAATGTAAGTTTAAAAATCGCCGCCTCAGCACCACCGCATGAAAGCGGCTTAAAATCGCAGTGAAATGATTTTTTAAAAATTACAGCAATTCCTCCACCAGGTTTCTTATCCCTGTCCAGTCTGGTAATGGCATAGGAATCAGGAAGTGCCATAACTATATCAGGTCCTGAGCTATCTTTGAGCCATGTTTCTGTAACAAACAGTGCATCCGGTGTTTCATCTAAGAGCAAATTAAAAATTTCTGTTTTGTGTTTTGGTAAGGAGCGACAGTTGAGACTAATGAAGGAAAATATTTGTGATTTTAACTGAGTTTTGAAGGTATCATTCTGCGTCGATTTGGTCCCTACTGGGTCAATATGTAGGTGGCATGTTAGACAGGAATCCGTTCCCCCCTCTAAGTGTAACAGTCTGCAGGAAGATTTAATAGCCGGTTGTAGTGCCTTCAAATGGGCTGACGTATATTTAATATGTGGGGCTTCCAAGGGGTTTATCACAACTTTGGCTGTAGGAGATACCTGTGCTAGGTCAGGGTCCGAGCTAGATGATGATGCCATCGCCCTGAAGCACGTCCGAGGCGCGGACGGGCTGACTCTGGCGTGACTCCGGCGCTGAGATGGCGCGTCCACAAACGCGACCGCTAGCGCGGAGAACAACCGTTTCCTTAAGTAGAGGACACTGGAGCTCTCTCACACCTCTCGCCCCCTCACTCAATATGGCCGCCGTACAATATGTTAATACTGCACCTCGATCTCCAGCCCTAAAATCGGCTGTGATCGTCAGGACAAGGCGAAAATAGTGCCTACTGAGTGCCAGGTGTGCTGGGTGCAAGCAGTATGGAAATTCTACAATTTAGGAATTAAAAATCGGCGTTTTTTTAAAAATTCAAACACGTTGCACGCAGTAGCTCTAAATGGCTCCTAGCGTGATCTGAGCACAAACAAAGTATTTGCAAAGCGCTGGAATCTCGCGCCTGCCTCCTAGGGGCTCCTTAAGTAGAGGACACTGGAGCTCTCTCACACCTCTCGCCCCCTCACTCAATATGGCCGCCGTACAATATGTTAATACTGCACCTCGATCTCCAGCCCTAAAATCGGCTGTGATCGTCAGGACAAGGCGAAAATAGTGCCTACTGAGTGCCAGGTGTGCTGGGTGCAAGCAGTATGGAAATTCTACAATTTAGGAATAAAAAATCGGCGTTTTTTAAAAATTCAAACACGTTGCACGCAGTAGCTCTAAATGGCTCCTAGCGTGATCTGAGCACAAACAAAGTATTTGCAAAGCGCTGGAACTCTACACTCTACAGAGTTTTTTCATCTTTCTTTGAACAGCATTGTTTTCCCCGGGTGGGGAAGTGCACCATTCCTGGAGGTACTGCAATACCTGGTTGATGCGTGGAGGGGAAACTTTCTAATGTGATCCTTATCAGCTGTTTTCCTTATTTTAGTTTATAAAATGTGTACTGCGGCTCTTGGTTCAGGGATGTGGTCTTTTTAAACTATGCTGCGTACTTTTTTAAGGATATAAACAATGGACATTGAAATGGGTCCCTTCCGGGCCCTGTAGTCATGTCCTTTTCAGGCAAAAGCACTCATTGATTTCTGAATAAGAAGTGTAAAAGCCTTAAAGAAACCATGTTGTTCCTGATTACATTTCACATGCTTTACTTAATCTTGCATTCCCCATGAGTGTTTGCTGGCCTGTGATTCCACTTTCAATCGTATTTGGGATATTCTTTGATTGGAACACATCCCACGTTGTGAATGTATTTTAATGTCAATAACTCATATTAAACCTTAAATAAACATGTGTATCCATTTGTTGAATTGAATAATGTAATAGGTAATAACTGGTCAATTAAAAGCCAAATACTAAAAATTGGGATGTTTTGCTCTGTCTGGCCACACTTCTGACTCCAATCCTCGGCTTATTCCCGCCCTCTGATTCTCCACCCACAGTTCCCTTACTTTCTTCCCCCTACGTTGACCACTGCACTGGAATCCCCATAACCACAGCAGGGAAGGAAGTAGACCAAAGACGGCAGAGTAAGAGGGGGTCCACTGAGTTATCCTGGATAATGGTGCTCCCCCACGGTGGGACACGAGTGCTTGAATATGGGCAATGGGAAAAGCGATCCCGGTAGGGGGCTGTGTGAGAGAAACACCAGTAATCTGATGGTCCCAGCGGCAGTATGGCACACCCCAGCAGGAGCATGGGGATTGAGAAGCACACACCAAAGCTGGAGGAGCAGTGTGGAGAAAAGCAGGTGTTTCTCCCTTCAGTGGTGGAGGAGAGTTGGGGGTTTTGTTGGAGGGGGCTACTGCAGCTCGGACATGGTGGCGGTCGAGGGTATAGGTTGAGGCGCATGAGGTGGGGCCAAGAGATGCCCATTCTGTGGACACTGTGGGAGAATTGGCAGAATCTGGACGATGGTGTTCTGCATCTTGGTGAACATGAACTGGTCCAGTCCACAGGCCTGGATTTGATTAAAATGGTGATGCAAGATATGGGAGTGGTGATGGAGAGGCGGGATAGAGGAGCATTGTTCTAGGTGGAAATGATACTCAGGAGGGATTGGGTTAACAAACCAAGGGTGGAAGGAGGTGCACAGGAAGGTGTCAGGTTACTGTAAGGCGATTAAACACGTGTCTTTTGTGCTAAGATGGCAAGTGCTGTTTCTGCATGATTGAGTTTACCTGTCCCTCCAGGGACACAGGTTGTATTCAGAGAAGTTGACATAAGTGTTGGAA